>NC_134353.1:802123344-802780483 GCF_048569485.1 Anomaloglossus baeobatrachus | reverse complement strand
CTCTTTCCATGTGATTAAGAGCACACTCTGCAAAACGTGTGGAACCTTACCTCTATTTGCAAACCTCCGGTTGTCCTCGTGTTTCCTTACTCTGACCAGTGATGTACGTTCCATCCGCAGTATACCTTCATGTATATTTGTAATATTTGTGTAAATATTCCGTGTATCACCTGTACATAATGCACTCACTATTGTTATTGTTTTCACACCTTTTCAGGCAACAACCTTGAGAAAGGCTCTATGCCGAAACTTTGGTGCTGTTGCTCTGGTTGGGTTCCTTTGCAGTGTGTCAGTCAATAAATTCACTTACGCATAATTCCCCTTTTTGTCTTCATGTGAGTGCTGGGGTTTACTTTACTATATGATTCTTTATCCCCAAAGCACCTCTAGTGTGTGTGGTAGAGCCTGAAATCCCTAAATATCCGGTAAACCAAATGCCTAGATGTACGGGTCCCGCAGCCGGCTGCAGTGTCTCTCCCCGGACAGGTGATGGTGGCTGTCTCTCCCTGCACCTTTGTGTACTGTGGTGACTCCAATGGCTTCCCAACGGTAGTCCGCTCCCCGGTGTATAGATACCGGAGGAGCCCGTTTTGCCCGCAGGCGCTGGCCCTTGGACTTCTAGCCGGTGGCTGTATGTCCTTACGGTGTGAGCAGTTTGCTTCAATCGGGACTTGGTTGTTAGGGAACCCCAGGGGTTCCTGTCACATTCGGATTTGACTATTTACGGTGGCTCCAAGCCTGGTCGGGGTCCGATGGCCCTGCCTGGGTGTGCTTAGCTTCACTCCGTTCCCCGGTCCGGTACCGGTGGGCCACCGCCCAGCCCTAGTCCTTACGGCTTTTCGGAGTTCCACCAACTCCTGCAGACGGCCACCACCGTCTGCCAACCTTGCTCTCAGTGCCTGGGCTCCGACCCAGACACTTGCAGTATGTGACCTCCTACTTTCACCTCCTGACTGTACTGTCTGCTTTTCCCGCCTCCAGGCCTGTGAACTCCTCGGTGGGTGGGCCAACTGCCTGGCTCCGCCCCACCTGGTGTGGACATCAGACACTGGAGGGAGGCAACAAGGGCTTTGTGTCTGACTAATGTAACTGTCCGGGGGTGGGAATGTGTGTGTGTTTTGTCTGTGGCTACCTGGCTAGTCCAGGGCGCCACAGAAACAGAGTAGGAAGAGAAGGCAACATGGACAGAGAACCATTGGTGATGCTAGTGTGGCGCCCTGGACTAGCCAGGTCGTCACAGATAACACACAAACACCCCCACCCCCATTAGACAGTGACACCAGCCAAACAAAAACCCTTGTTGCCTCCCTCCAGTGTCTGATGTCCACACCAGGTGGGATGGAGCTAAGCGGTTGGCCCCAACCACCAAGGAGTTCACAGGCCTGGAGGCGGGAAAAGTGACAGATAGAGTTTGGAGTTTGAAGTGAGAGGAATAAACACTTGAGTGTCTGGGTTGTGGCCCAGGCACTGACAGCAAGGTTGGCAGACGGTGGTGGCCATCTGCAGGAGTGGTGAAGCAATGCGGAACCGTAGGACCGGGGTCTGGCGTTGGCCCGCCGATACCGACCGGGGAGCGAAGTGAAGCCAGCACACACAGGCAGGGCCATCGGACCCCGACCAGGCTTGGAGCCGCCGACAATAGTCAAATCCGAATGTGACCGGAACCCCAGGGGTTTCCTAACAACCAAAGACCCGATAGAAGGCAACCGCTCACACTGTGAGGGTATACAGCTACCGCCTAAGGCTAGAGACCCAAGGGCCAGCGCCTGCAGGCAAACGGGCTCCTCCGGCATCCATCCACCGGGGAGCGGACTACCGTTGGGGATCCATAGTAGTCAATCAAGTACATCAAGGTGCAGGGAAAGACAGCCGCCATCACCTGTCTGGGGAGAGACACTGCAGCCGGCTGCGGGACCCATCCATCCAGCCGTTTGGTCATTGACTGCCTGAGTGAGTACACCAGTGCCATCCGGCACCGTGCAGCGCTGCCCCTGCAACCCTGCACCCCAACCATCCAGCCTCCCCGTATCATCACTGGGCCCCGGGACCACCGACCCCTACCCACGGAGGGGGAAATCAACATCCCAGCTGCTCCCTACCATCGCTCCCGGGATCCCCGTCACCAGCAGCGGTGGTGCCCATCTTCACCACGACCCGTGGGTGGCATCACGGACTAAATCCCCCAAACCAACCACCCCTTTCACTCACGGGCAAGGAGCGTTGCTCGAGTCCCCGGATCCGGCCCACCGCTCGAGCCACCGAGCAGCAGCAGCCTCACCAGCGCCGGACCCAAGCGTTAGCGAGCACGCAGCAGCGGTGGCGTCCTCCCCGCCCGCGACACTAGGATATATACTAGAATGCCTTTCACCTACGGACCAGCCACCACTAAATTTACCCAGTGGGCAGTTAGGGAGATATAACATCCCAGCCCATGCTTACTGGTCCACATATTGGTGGTTATGTGGACCTTGCTATTGATGGTAATCCGCAGTGCACACCTGATTGTTTTGCTCAGCGTGAACAGTATGTGCAGGGCAGGGTTAGCCCACCTGGAAAGGTAGTGGCGGCTGGGGAACAATGTACCGCGGGATAGCCACCGTCATTCATTTTATTAAATTGTCCATCTTCAGCCGGAATGGCAAGATTTTAAATGCCAGGAATTCTTAAATACTGTGATAAAGAAGAAGGGCTTGTGGGTGGGTAGGATGTTACTTCCTTATTATCTCCAGGGTTTGGAGAATGGACAGCTGAATGCTTCTATTGGACGGTGTGGAGATGTTCGGTGGCATTGCTGGTGGTGGTGGTGCTGTCATATCATCTTTTTGTGAGGAGGCAGGTGGCCCTGTTGATCGTGAATGGGAGGTAGAGGCCACAGAAGAAGAGGGAGCATTAGGAACCTCAGAGCTTTCCTGTTTTTTTCAGGTGTTTACTCCACTGCAGCTCATGCTTGGAATTCAGATGCCTTGTCATTCAGGTAATGATCAGATTCAGAAAATGTATGCCTCACTTCAGTGCAAATTACTTGGGTCTTGTTGTCAGCACATTGTCTAAAGAAATGCCACTCCAGGGAGCTCCTATGAGCTTTTTCTGGTGTGCTAAATTCATCAGTTTAGTGGGCAGTAGCAACTGATGGACTGGCTAGGGGCTGACAGCTATGCTTTTGCACCCTGCTTCCTCTTTTGCTTTGATGCTGATTCAGCATGACCACCTCCTCTTCCTTCAATCTTTGCATGTTAGCAGGATGGCCTTTGCTCCATGACAGGTCTGGGACCTCATCATTTCCTGCATAATTTTCCACCCACTTCTCATCCCTGCTCTCCTTGACAGTCTGCCCAATGATGAAAGCTGCAGCAGTTGGGATTTCTGTTCCGTCATCCTCAGAGACGTGCTGCAGTGGTCTGCTGACCATGTGTATTAGCTCTCCCACTTACACATCACCCAACACAACAAGTGGATGGGCATCAGTGCCCTCACTCTCTTCTACTTTTTTACGTAGGGCCTGGTGGATGGGCCATGGAACCCCAACTAGTGCAGTCATCAAAAAGCAGAAGTGACTGCTGCATGACTTGGGGTTCACACTGCTTGTCAGATTTGCAAGGTAATGAGGTGGAAACGAGATGGTCATGGTTCTCAGGTGCTAACTGCGCTTTCAGCAGAGAACCAGGAGCAAGACAATGCAAATAAACTAGAGGCAATGTCAGTCATTCAGTCTAAAACTGTCTCTACTCATCCTGGCTTCACCATTCGTCCAGCTGTACTCAGGCTTATGAAATGTCCTGTGGCCTGTTTACACCAGAAGAAGATTTTTCTTTTGGGCACAAAGTAAGCACCGATCAACTATGTTCCATTCCTGTAGCAGCTACACCACCAACACCCACAGCACCATAGCCATGTCCTCTATTTGATGCTCTCTTCCCATTTTTACCACCCCCAAAAAATTGCAAGTAGCAAAAAGACTATTAGGGCTGAATACATTATGCTGGATTACAGCAGTCTACACCAGACAGTATTATGGTTGTGCACAATGCTGTATTAGGCTTGCATGGACCAGACTGTATTAGAGCTGGATGCACGAGGCTGTATTAGACCTGTATGGATTAAGCTGTCTTAGGCCTGTATGGACCAGGCTGTATTTGGACTGGATGCACTCAGTTATATTAGGTCTTTATGGACCAGGTTGTATTAGAACTGGATGCAAGAGGCTAGAATAGTGTATGAACCAAGCTGTATTATGACTTAATGGACAATGATGTATTAGACCAGGCTGGATAGGGTTGGTTGAGAAAGGCTGTAATAGGCCTAGATGGACAAAGCTGTATAAGGGCTGGCTTCGAGAGGCTGAATTAAGGAAGCCAGCACCCTTGATCTGGCCTTTATACAGGCTGGGTCCTGCGATGCGTTGGTCACTGACAGCGATGCCAGTACTCAGCATGGCTGCGATAGCTGTAGAAGTGCCCACAGCTGAAAAGCTTTTTGATTGTTGCGCTGCAGCCTTTCAATAAACTTTATTAGTGTACACCCAGTACCTTAACTTTCTTTCAAAGTCTGTGTTAAAGTCCAAGACTCACTCACCCACTGTTCGGTAATTCTGCCAAATCAGTCATGTGAGGGCTTGTTTTTTGCTGGACAAGTTGACGTTTTTATAGGTACCATTTTTGGGCACAAAATTTTTTGATCGCTTTCTATTCCGATGTTTAGTAGGCAGAATGAACAAAAACCCACAATTCAGGGATTGTTCTTTTTATTTTTAATGCTGTTCTGCATGTGGTAAAAGTGAGGTCAGTTTTATTCTTCAGGCTAATACAATTACAGCAAGACCATATTTATGTAGTTTTTATGTTTTGCTGGTTTTGAACAATAAAACTATTGTGACACCCTGGACTAGCCAGGTAGTCACAGGTAGGCCCTTGCAAAAACACCCGTCCCCTAGCAAGGTAACAGCAGCCAACCTAAAAACCCTGAGTCACCCCTCTCAGGTCTTGACGTTCACACCAGGGGGCGGAGCCAGGTGGTTGGCCACGCCCACCAATGAGTTCGGATAGCCTGAGGCGGGAAAATACAACAGTTTAGTTTTGGAGGTGAAGGAGAGCAGTAGCAAAGTGTAAACGTCTGTCAGGGGTCTGGGTCGTAGCCCGGATACCCTGTGACCAGGAAACAGACGGTGGTTGCAGCCTGCAGTAGCCGGGAAGACGCCTGGTGGAACCGTAAGGGACCGGGACAGGGTAGTGGCCCGCCGGTACCGAACCGGGGAACCAACTTGAAACCAGAGCACCAGGAAGGGTAATCAGACCCAGAACGAGGTCCAGAAGCCACTGGACCACGTCGAATTTACTGATTGAGGTCTGGACCTTAGGTCCTTTCCCGTCCCAAGACCCGAAAGACGGCAACAGCCCACCGAGGGGGATAGAAAGCCACCGCACAGGCAGAGAGATCTCATGGGCCAGCGCTTGCGGGCAAACGGGTTCCCCGACACACATCAAGCCGGGGAGCGGACTACCATTGCTGAAGCATAGACAGTCAAGTTCTACAAAAAGAGGTGCAGGAGAAAGGCGGGGACCACCAACCTGGTGGGGGACCAGACGCAGTTGGCTGCGGGCACCGACCACCATCCTTTTTGGTTTACCAGAGACTCTGGTGTATATGTCATAGTGAGTACAACAGTGCCCTCGTGCTGCGCACCGCACCGCACTGACACGCCCGCACCTTGCGACCACCAGGCCCCGGGATCATCACCCCCTGCCCACGGAGGGGTCAACACCAGGCTGCACAACACCGTCCCCGGGAGCCTAGTTAACGGCAGCGGTGGTGTCCACACTTACCACAACCTGTGGGTGGCGTCACGAACTTACATCCCTAAACACCCCAGCCTCGGCCGTGAACCTCCCCACCGAAATCCTCTCACGTAGCGCCAGCCTCCCTTCAGAGCGACGTGACCCCCGGGTCCGGAGGCGCTCGAGCCACCCACCAAACGAGCCCAGATCCAAGCGGCTCGGCTGCAGCCGAGCGCGGGGTGGTACACTATTTTATAGAAAAAATAATTGCTTTTGCATTGCTATATTCTGGGAGCTATAACTTTTATTTTCATGCTGATGGAGCTGCTTCACAGCTCGTTTTTTTGCAGGAGAAGATAAAAATGTCCAGCTATACCATTTTTATTTATATTTGTCTTTTTGATCATGTTTCATTCCACTTTTTATTTGGTGGTTTTATGAAAAAATATAGCTCCTACGCCCATACTATCACCATGACGTATCTATACCTCATAGTTGGGGAACCCTTTCCCAACCATGACATATGGGGACATCGTAGGTCGTTAGGGGTTAGAGGGGTTGTCCCATGCAGAGATGAGTGGTTACGTCGAGGCTCGGTTCGCCGGCAGCAAACGAGCCTATCTCCAGAGGCTCGAGATTGACCCAAACCCTTGATCAAGTCACTGATTGGCAGTTTGAGTCTCCGCCCACATACAGCCAGCCATAATCAGATCCTTTTTGGGGGGATGGTGGGTGGGATTTTTCAAACTTTTTTTGTTGCACTACATGTGTTCATGTTGTTGTTACCCCCAGTGTGTGCTGTTCAAACACTGCAAGCGGCTCGCAGAGGGTTGATCACCGAGCGTACCTGAGCACAGCTTGGATCGTGCGAGTTTTGTTTGCAGATAAAGCACCTGAACCCCGAACCTGAACCTTGTTGTTTAAATTTGGTGTTCAAAAACAATCCTTAGGTTCGCTCATCTCTAGTCCCAGGAACAAACTACATTTTAATCAATAGATCTTGGAATAATAATAATTTCCACAACTCGATGTGTTTAATAAAAAAATATTTCAGATAACCTTATATATGTGTCCCTGCTATATACTGTGTTCTAATCATACAACACAAATTCAGAAAAGCCACAATGACATATTATGCGCAGTTACTTATTGCCTTTCAATGGCTCAATGTGTTGTGACATAACGTCCAATAATCACATAACTGCTAAAAGTAATGATACCATAAACTAGTCATGGCGACCAAAGTTTATCATCCTTGAACTCCAAGTCAACACTTTTTTATTCTAATATTCTTTAGAAGCTGAAAGTAGTTAAAATAAATCATTAACTTTACATTCAATCAGAAATCCCACAGTAAGTAATAATATACAAAAGAGCTAATAGGTTTCTGGTATCACATTAAGGCTGGTTTACACTCTACGATTTATCTGACGATATGTCGTCGGGGTCACGGTTTTCGTGACTCACTTCTGTCATCGTTAGCGACGTCGTGGCATGTGACACCTACTCTGAACGATCGCAAATAGGGTGAAAATCGTTGATCGTTGACACGTCGTTCAGTTTCAAATATTGTTCGTCGTTTGGAATGCAGTAGACATATTGCTACGTTTGACACCCTGCCAACGACAAACAACATTCACACGACCGCCTTGGTGAAACAATATATCGCTGAACAATGTAGGGTCGTTTGTGAGATGTGTACGTGTGACCGCTATAAAATGACCTATGAGCGATCTCGGCAAATCGTAAAAACGATCTGAGCGTGTCACATCGCTAAAGAGATCACTAGCGATATCGTTGTGTGTAAAGCAGCCTTTATACAACAGGATTGGATATAACACCTTCTATTTTGTATTTCACGATTCTTATACAGTTGTTCCACTAATATTTCTAGATATTCTACAGGTTTGAAAGTTTAAATCACCTATGTAAGGATTATGATACACAAATCACCGTAAAAAGCAAGTGCCGTACACTTCCCTGCAGTCTATTATTTTCCATTGTAAATGTTTACCAGGGCCATACAATGAAGCTGTGTTTTACCTCTGACATTTATTCTTGCCTGTGAATGCGTAGTCAACAGTGAATAGAGAGAAAACAGTTGTAACTCTTTTCACTCGTAATAACACAGCACTGTAATTTCTTTGATAAAGTCATTTCTGACTTTCATTCAATCTAAACAATGCCAGGCAGGGGCTCCAAGTCTGCCACTGACTTTTCCAGTCAACATTTTTGCAACAGCGGATCAGTCAGCATCCACATCAATTTTTTGTTTCTCTGACCATTGCTTATTGAACATGATTCTGTTATTATTTCAAGAAGAAAATAAAATGTATTTAAAATTCAGATAATTTTTTTTAAAATGGTAAGAATTTAACAAGTAGTATACATGTATTCATAAGGCTCATTCATTTCAAGCATTTTTCTTTGCATTTATTGCAATCAATTTTATCAGATTTTTTATTTATTTATTTTATGATAAAATATTATTTTTTTTACTGATATAGGTAAAACGTCACAAATAAACTCCATACCCAGAGCACGCTGTGTTTTGAAAAATGTTATCCAAAATGTGACAAAAAAACCCTGGAATGGTAACTAGTGGTATTGAGCAGCCCATTTAACAACACTGTATTAACAAGGCTACGCAAATTGTAAAACCAGTCCAAAAATTATCCTTTTGGATGGCAAATGTCTGCCTTGCTTGTTTTTTTTTTTTAGAGAGGCAGTGCAAATAAAAGAAGAGGTCGCTTTTTCACAGTGGGGTGTGCAAAAATAAGAGGATATGGAGCTTATTCTCTGCTAAATTTTATTATTGAACAACTTCAGTGCTGTCACTCAATCCAACAGATTAATAAACCTGAAAATTTAAGAAAGCAAAAGTAATGTTTTGCCTTGATTACGGGAATATTTATGTGCACAATTATTGAGCAACTGTTAGTGTGCAGAATTATCATACACTTAAAAGAAAAATGAAAATTTTCCCATCCCATTTGTTTGTTTTCATCTGTTTAAAATAAGAATAATAACCAAACGACTCAAAATATAAAAATATACATTTCTGACATTTAAAAAATAAATAAATAAAAAATAAAACAAAAATGTATGTGTATACACAGTATACACAGTATACAGTGCTGGCCAAAAGTATTGGCACCCCTGCAATTCTGTCAGATAATACTCAGTTTCTTCTTGAAAATGAGTGCAATCACAAATTCTTTGGTATTAATAACTTCATTTATATTGCTTGCAATGAAAAAACAGAAAAGAGAATGAATCAAAAATCAAATTATTGATCATTTCACACAAAACTCCAAAAATGGGCCAGACAAAAGTATTGACACCCTTAGCTTAATACTTGGTTGCACAACCTTTAGCCAAAATAACTGCGAACAACCGCTTCCAGTAACCATCAATGACTTTCTTACAATGCTCTCCTGGAATTTTAGACCATTTTTCTTTGGCAAACTGTTCCAGGTCCCTGAGATTTGAAGGGTGCCTTCTCCAAACTGCCATTTTGAGATCTCTCCACAGATGTTCTATGGGATTCAGGTCTGGAATCATTGCTGGCCACTTTAGTAGTCTCCAGTGCTTTCTCTCAAACCATTTTCTAGTGCATTTTGAAGTGTGTTTTGGGTCATTGTCCTGCTGGAAGACCCATGACCTCTGAGGGAGACCCAGCTTTCTCACACTGGGCCCTACATTATGCTACAAAATTTGTTGGTAGTCTTCAGACTTCATAATGCCATGCACAAGGTCAAGCAGTCCAGTGCCAGAGGCAGCAAAGCAACCCCAAAACATCAGGGAGCCTCCACCATGTTTGATTGTAGAGATTGTGTTCTTTTCTTTGAATGCCTCTTTTTTTTCCTGTAACCTCTATGTTGATGGCTTTTCCCAGAAAGCTCTACTTTTGTCTCATCTGGCCAGAGAACATTCTTCCAAAACGTTTTAGGCTTTCTCAGGTACGTTTTGGCAAACTCCAGCCTGGCTTTTTTATGTCTCGGGGTAAGAAGTGGGGTCTTCCTGGGTATCCTACCATACAGTTCCTTTTCATTCAGACGCCGACGGATAGTAAGGGTTGACACTGTTGTACCCTCGGACTGCAGGGCAGCTTGAACTTGTTTGGATGTTAGTCGAGGTTCTTTATCCACCATCCGCACAATCTTGCGTTGAAATCTCTCATCAATTTTTCTTTTCCTTCCACATCTAGGGAGGTTAGCCACAGTGCCATGGGCTTTAAACGTCTTGATGACACTGCGCACCGTAGACACAGGAACTTTCAGGTCTCTGGAGATGGACTTGTAGCCTTGAGATTGCTCATACTTCCTCACAATTTGGATTCTCAAGTCCTCAGACAGTTCTTTGGTCTTCTTTCTTTTCTCCATGCTCAATGTGGTATACACAAGGACACAGGACAGAGTCAACTTTAATCCATGTCAACTGGCTGCAAGTGTGATTTAGTTATTGCCAACACCTGTTAGGGGCCACAGGTAAGTTACAGGTGCTGTTAATTACACAAATTAGAGAAGTATCACATGATTTTTCAAACAGTGCCAATACTTTTTTCCACCCCCTTTTTTATGTTTGGTGTGGAATTATATCCAATTTGGCTTTATGACAATTTTTTTTATTATTTTCATTGAAGACAAATTAATTGAAGATAATAATACCAAAGAATTTGTGATTGCAATCATTTTCAAGAATAAACTGAGTACTCTCTGACAGAATTGCAGGGGTGCCAATACTTTTGGCCAGCACTGTATACCAGTGACGAATATAGCCACCCTACTTTTAAGTAACTGTCATAAGCTTTACATCCATGGAGACAGTTTCATAACCTATTGACAATTAACTTTTGGGCAGTAGCAACCACAGCGTCCCAGACACTGGTCAGAGAGGTGACTGTTTTTCTTCACTGTAAATCTCCCATTTAAGAAATGCCCAGAAGTTCCTTAAAAGGGTTTAGGTCGGATGAGGAAGGGGCAATGTCATTATTCTTTCATGTTTAAGGCATTAACTGGCTAGTCAAGCAGTGGAATACTGTGATGCATGCTCACATTTATCCTGTCTTCTCGCTTTGCTCAAATTTATCCAGTGCTCTACACTGAGAGCTTCTATTGGGGTTTCCACGTTAATCTCTGAAATACATGATTTAGACAGAACCCCAGACAGAAGAATCCTGAGAATTATGCAGATGGAAATACTTTAGAATCTATATGGCCTATGATATGGCTATGCCTGTCTTTTTAGGCGTACAGTCGACCCCCTCTTTTGTGCACATCTTTAAAGCCAGATACTGTGAACAGAAGCTACAAAGTCCACAGTATCTCTGCTGCCTCATTCCTGAATTAATCCAGAGAAGGTTTCATCTGAATCACTTATTTTGTAGAGTTATATGGAAACCCTGATGTAAGTGCTCAGCGTAGAGCACAGGAAAAATGTGAACTGATCCAAAATGTTGTGTACCCCAAAATGCCCCCATTAAAAGATTCTACTCAAGCCTGTTAAAAGAAATATAAGAGGTTTCCATATTACTGGTAGCTGAAAGGCTCTGGAAGAGCGCTATGGCTCCCCCCAAAACAAATCCAGCGAAAACTGAATTCTCAAATCCAATTGTCCCCACCTTTCTGAGCCCCACAGTGTGCCTAAACCACACTTATTGTCCACATGTTTGATACTTTTGTAGTGATGACAGCACACTTAATTATGTGGTGCAGGTCTTCAGAAGCTCAAGCTGTGCACAATGTACGGGCACTACAGTGTACTGAGCACCATAATGACAGATTTCTATTTTCACTCTGCAACATGCATTGCTGCTTGCTTCTCGGAAAACACAGATGGATTCAAAACCATCACAAAACCTGTAGAATAATTCCAGGAGGGTGTAATTTCCACATTGGTGTCACTTGAGGGAGGTTTCTACTCTTTTGGCACTTAGGGACCTTATATATGGAGTCCGCAAACTATTCTAGGAAACTATGACCTCCAAAAGTCAAATTGTGCTTCTTTCCTACCTTTCCGATTGAGCCTGTGGACAAACGGTTCTGTACAGTCACATATGGGATATCATCAAGTTCACAAAAAATTGGGTAACAATTGTGTAATTTACCTATTACCTAGAGAGAAAATGTAAAATCTTGGGCTAAAACAAGAATTTACTTGTAAAAATTGTATTATTTTCTCTTCACTGATCAATGGTATAATAGTTTGTGAATCATGTGGTGTATAGTATATATAGTCACTGCACTGCTAGATAATTTATTAATAGTGTAGCTTGTAAAAAAAAAATAGTTGAAAAAACATAATATTTAATTTTCATGGCCCAAAATTGTAAAATCTTACACAACTCTAGATAAATTCCTGGAGGGGTGTAGTTTCCAAAATGGTGAACTTTTTTTTTTTTTTTTTTTTCCTGTTTTGGAACCTCAGCAGCCTTCCTAATGTGACATAGCATCTGCAATCTATTGCAGACAATTTTGTAATCCAAAAATTAAAGTAAATAGAGTTCCTTCCCTTCATGTGCCCAAACAAGTTTTTGACCACTTATTGGTTATCCCTGTACTCAGGAGAAATTGAACAACAAATTATGAGGTCCATTTCTTCTTGTTACCCTTGTGAAAATAAAAAATTTGGGGATATATGACATTTTTGAGGAAATAACATAATGTTTCAAATTCTGCATAGCACCTGTGTATTCAAGATGCTTATGACACCTCTAGATAAATTCCCCAATAGGTGTAGCTTCCAAAATTGGGTCACTTGTGGGGTGTTTTCACTGTTTAGGAGTATCAGGTGCCCTGCAAAGTAAAAAAGTGATATGGTGTCCGCTATCTATTCCAGCCAAGTTTGCGCTACATAAGTCAAATGGTGCTCTTCCCTTCCAAGTCCTGCTGTGAGCCCAAACAGTAGTTTTCCATCATTTTTGGGTTATTAAAGTACTAGGGAGAAATTGCACATCAAATTGTTTGGTCCATTTTCTCTTGTTACCCTTGTAAAATTGAAAAATTTGGGGCTAAAGCACACATTTTTGTGTCAAAAGTAAAATGTTCATGTTTTCCTTACACAGTGCTTTAATTTCTGTGGTGCACTTAAGGAGTTAATAAACTTCTCAAATGCTGTTTTGAGCACTTTACAGTATTTAAAATGGTGTCGCCTTTGAGTATTTTTTATCACATAGCCCTCGCAAAGTCACATCAAATGTGATGTAGTCCCTAAAAAAATTGGTTTTGTAAATTTTGTTGGACAAAATGAGAAATTGTTGATAAATTTTAAACTCTTATAACTTCCTAACAAAAAAATAATAAAATAAAATGGTTTAACCCCTTCCCCCCCGGGCAATTTACCGTTTTTGTTTTTTGCTCCTTTTTTCCAAGGGCCGTAAATAGGGATTTTACCATATAGTGTACTTGACAATGGGAAAAAAAATTCCAAGTACAGTGAAATAGCAAAAAAAAAATGCAATTGCTTGATTGTTTTTGGAATATCTTATTCACCGTGTTAACAATATGGTAAAACTGATGTGCTGGTATGATGCTTCAGGTTGGTATGAGTTCGTAGATACCAAAAATATATAGTTTTACTAAGGGGTTAAAAAAAATTCACAACTTTGTCCAAGAAAAAGAAAGGCACTTTTGCGCCATTTTCTAAGACCCGTAGCGTTCTCATTTTTCGGGATCTGTGATGGCTTACTTTTTGTGTCTTGAGCTGATGTTTTTAGTTATACCATTTTTGTGTGGATCGCCTCTTATTGCATTTTAAAAAATGTTTGCAGTGACCAAAATACCCCATAATTTTGGCGTTTGGAATTTTTTTCTCGCTATGCCGTGTACTGATCAGATTAATTGATTTTATATTTTGATAGATTGGGCATTTGTGTATTTTTTAATTTCTTTAAAGGGAAGGTGTCGCATTTTTTTATTTTTGTATTAAAAATAGTGATTATGAAATCAAGTATTTTAAATACAAAATTAAAATCACTGCTTATTTAGTTTTTACTTAATTCTAATTTTACTGGAGGCACTGGGGGCTGCCATGCTGGATTTGCGGTGTGTGAAACGACAGTTACTCACTCCTTTATGGCAGCCCTTGTGCATAGACTCTGATAGTTGGAATCCGACCTCTAGGCTTATTACAGGAGAGCTCCCTGTTGTGATCTGGGCTGTCCAGATCACAGCAGAGGGAGGAGATCAGCGCCATCTTTCTGCAGCTTACAGCGGTCATGCTGTGTGCTGAATTTTTCCCCCTGTCACCCGTTCGGCCCATGGGAGTAGTGTACCGGTGCCCCTCAGCCCGCCGCCGATGCTACCATCTCCATTGACACCCCCACGCTTTCTCCCCATAGCCTGTCAACTGTCGGCCTCTGTGAGTAGTGTACGACCCCCCTCCCTTCTGGCTGCAGCAGGCGTGCTTGTGCTTGTGTGTGTGTGCGTTTGGCAGAGCATTTTGTGTGTGTGTTGGCAGAGCATTGTGTGTTCGTGCATGTGGAAGAGCATTTTGTGCATGCGTGTGGCAGAGCATTTTGTGCGTGCATGTGGCAGAGCATTTTGTGTGTGCGTGCGTGGCAGAGCACTGTGCATGCATGGCAGAGCATTGTGTGTGCATGCATGTGGAAGAACATTTTGTGCGTGCATGCGGCAGAGCATTTTGTGAATGCGTGTGGCAGAGCATTTTGTGCATGCGTGAGGCAGAGCATTTTGTGTGTGCATTTGGCAGAGCATTTTGTGCGTGCATGTGGCAGAGCATTTTGTTTTGTGTCAGAGCATTTTCTGTTTTATTTTCAATGGGGGGTGATTTGAACTTTTAGTTTTTTTTATTTTTTCATATTTTTAAAAACTTTTTATGTTGCATTTTTTAATTATTTTACTAGTCCCCCTAGGGGACTTTGTCACTGCACAGTCTGATTGCTTGTTCCTGTGAGTGCCAGCGCTCTGTCGGCTGGCCCAGGAAATACGCCATGATAGTGACAGGAGTCATCTCTTGACCTATTGCTACCATGGCAACCATCGGCTCCCCGTGATCGCGTCACGGGGATGCCGATGGCGGCGGGGAACAGCGTGATCCCCATTGTGGCCATTTAAATTGAGCATTCACATTTTGACAGTGCAATCTAAGTGGCAAGCAGATGTGGATGGATCGCAGATCCACATGCACCTGCTAGCCCCACATGTCTGCTGTTAAAATCAGCAGACAAGTGCAAGGATCACTGCCAACTCACCGCAACAGCCAGAATTGATTACTCTTCCCCAGGAGACCTGCACCCTTTGGGATACTCGCTGGATGTGCCGTGGTTTTCTACTTCTATGAATACCAGAGTTGATTACTGCTATACGACCAAGGGCATACCGGTACGCCCTTAGTCTTAAAGGGGTTAAGGGTATAAAAATAAAGAATTTGAAAATTGTGAATTTTTCACATCTTTTGCCAAATTCTCTATACTTTCATAAATAAACACAAATAATATTGACAAATATTTACCAGTAACATGAAGTACAACATGTCAGTCTCAGAAACATTGGGATATGTTGAAGCATTCCACAGTTATTAACTCATAAAGTGACGCTGGTCATATTTGAGAAATGAGGCTCAGTCATTAATGAACAAAGTGGCACGACCCTTATGTCGTTAAGAAAATTAGCAAATACCATGATCCTACCTCCATTTTGCTGGCATCTGGAGTGAAGTGGAGGTCTGTGCCATTACTGATCCAGCCATGGCCCAATTCATCTGACTCGTCAAGAGTCACTCTCATCTGATCAGTTCATAATACTTTTGGAAAATCTTTTTTTCGGATATTCCTTGGCCCAGTCTTGATGTTTCAACTTCTGTTTCTTTTTCAATAGTGGTAGGATTTCAGCTGTGCTTACCTTGGCCATGTTTCTGAGTACTGAACACCTTATACTTCTGGGGTGGTTGCCGTTCTGGAATATGACAGCAATGCAGGATAATGATTTCCTAGTCTCCTCACCTTTGATGGTAGTTAATGGGCTTCTTTTTTAACTCACTACATTTTTTGTGATGATAATGACTATTTGCAACATAACTTTTGATGGTTCTGTGATCATGACCCGATGTCTTTGCAATTTCAAGAGTGCTGTATCCTTCTGTAAGAATTTTAACAAATTTTGTCTTTTCAGGGTCAGTTAAATCACTTTTTTGAGCCATTTTGCCTGAGTAAAACAAGCTGACCAATAATTCTGCGCAGCTTAAGAAATGGTGTTGATATTCGAAGGCCGCAGCCTCCCTCCTTGAACAAATACACATTACCTGATATGTTTCAATCTAATAAGAATTCAAGTTTATACAGCTTGAAGTTGGAAAATAATATGGTCAACATATTTTCTTACCCATAAATTGTGCACACATTTATATTTGGCAATCACAGCCTTTAACCTTTGTCCGGCTGAATAGGTACAATTGTAACTATTCTGTTTTAAAATTGCAATACATTTTTTTTTCCAAAAGCCGTAGAGGACTGAAATTTCGTGACATCTCTGCACTTTTGGTCCAGAATATATTGTCCAAATTTCAATAAAATATCTCCACCCCCTTCCGAGATAAGGGGTCGCTGTTAACGTTGTAAAATTATGCAGCCTGACGAAGGTTAAATACCCACAGATCACTGATATGCTATTTGAAGCCTTTGACAAGTTGTTTAATAGCCTATGTGTACACAATGATTATTGGTATCATTGCGCTATGCGCATAGAATATCATTGTTCTCGACAGTGCATGTACACAGGAAAATGTGTTGCCGAGAACAATGATATTTAGCCTGTCACTTGCAAAATGTCAAATAAACTGCATAAACATCTGTATAGGGTTCCTGCCTGTCTTTAGCCATCGCCTAATGGACCTGGGAGTTAGGTGGCCACAGATAGATAGGACTACACAATGATTGAAAAAAAGGCACAAAAATTCTTTTTGAAAATATATTTTTATAATGCTTTTAACGAGAATTACACCGGAAAGTTCATTGCTTAATAAATATTTCAAAATACATGGATAATACGCAAGATGATCCTGCTGATAATAACTTTTTTTGCACACTGTCCCGGGGAATTATTAATACACTTCAATCACTAATAAAGAAATTCAGAAATTACTATTCCATGAACCAAAGTGGCTAATAGCTTGCAGATGATCACTTTAAACCAGTGCATTGGCAATGCTACAGGGAATTGTGGCCAAAAGCTATATATGAAGAAAGGACATATCCAATCCTCTTATTTAGTGTGGTGAACAATCCATAATAATGCGGATACACATGTGATTATCATGATCCAGTGGTGCTGGTATGAAGCCGCCTCTTGAAATCCCATGCTGTAACCGTCTCGGACCGAGCAGATGAAGCAGAGCTCAGCAGGTTCACCATGTGGAAGGCTGTCATGTGGATGCTAATTCCAATCCTTCACATCTGAGTGAAGTTTCGGGGGTAACGCCCTGCAAGGCGATTTTGTATAATGATGACCCATTAACAGGGGCTGTAAATGTTTCCACACAAAGCATCCACAGTTGAAAATCTTTATTCCCCCAGTTTAGTTTTAGGTAAAACACTTAAGCCAGTAAGGTTAATTTAGAAAGAATTTTGTCAATATGGCCATAAAATATGCAAAACTTGACTCTGTGTTCACATCTCAAATCAGTTCACATCTATGACCAAAAAATGTAAAAATAAAGTTAAGCCCTATATTAGCTAGAACACTATCTTTGTGAGAAATGTAATTATTTGTGGAGTGCAGTATGTTGATGTCATGCAAGTGACTAGCGGGGATTAGCTAGTACCTGGTAAACCCCCAGAAGATGTTACAACACACAGGGGTCACGATACAAAGGAGGTCGCTGCCGCTAGGCAGAGGGGTGAGGGAGCACTTCCTGAACTCATCTCAAGCTGACTCCTGAGCTCCCTAGCATCCCTGTATAGGTTTTTTCAACCTGTTGCGAGCAAAATACCTTGGCCCCTCAGCTGACCCTAAATTCACCCTTTCTAGTTAGTAGGCAGACAAGTTTACTAGACTCATCACTACAGTACAGAAGCACAAGGGATGGAATACAAACAGGGGAAATAGACATGCAAGGAAAAGACACTCCAGTCGGCTTCAGTGCAGCAAATATCACCGCTGCACACAACACAACAGAATTCTTCCAGAGTATGCTCCTTCCAAAGTGGACCACATATAAATGAGGATTCAGTTTCTATCACAGGCATCATATGATCAGACCACATGACTTAAATAGGGAAAGGGAGTGATCTCAAGGAGCTACACCTGAGATGGGAAGCTACAACCAGCAGCCAGGCAGGAAAGGGTGTTTATCCCTTACAGCACCACAAGGAAGGAGAAGTTATTAAATAAAATCAGTGGACCTGCCAGCAGCAAGGTGCCTTCTGACACCAGATTCACCCGGGGTCTCCCAAGAGCGACATACACTTATGACAGTTGGCTGCACTACTGAACATCACATTTATTTCTTCAGTAGTATCCTGTCAATTCCATCTTTGGCCTCCTTCACAAATCCCTGTCTCAATTATCTGTGGTGTCCATTTTCACATGTGCTGGAGACACGTTCAGATGTATATTAATTAGAATCAATGGGGATGTTCAACCTATATGTTTTCACATGGACTGTGTGTCCACGAGAACCATGTGTGTGTCTATGTGATCCACACCAAGATATATGTGATTTTTTTTCCGGCAGTACGGATGCAATACATACAGCACACGAATGCCATCCGTGTGTCATCTGTGGAACATGTACCGGAAAAAAAAAACAGTGTATACTGAAATTATTTTTTTTCATATGTAAAAGATGTGCAAAGATAGATAAATCATAGCTAGATAAATGATAGATATATAGCTTGTACAGCTATGTAGCCAAATAAATAACTGTAGGAAAAAAATTACATGGGCCCCCCTATTTATAATAATCAGCACAGATATAGCAGCAGCTGTGGCCTGCAACCCTCAACTGCCTGTTGTACCTTGGGTGATTATCAAAAATAGAGGGGATCCCAAGTTGTTTTTTTAAAAGTATTTAAATAAACAAATTTAAAAAACAGCGTCGTGTCCCTCCTATTTTTCATAACCAGCCAAGGTACAGCAAACAACTGGGGGCTGGAATTATCAGGGTGGGAAGAGCCACATTTATTTGGCCCTTCCCAGCTTATAAATAGAAACCTGCAGCCGCCCCAGAAATAGTGCATCCATTAGATGCACCAACTCTGGTGCTTTTTCCCGGCTTTTCCCAATTTCCCAATTGCAGTGGCAATTGGGGTAATACTTGTCGGGTTAGTGCTCTGTTATGCACCATTTTCAGACATATATACGCCAACTGGAGACAGACACCCAGACATAGTAGACTGCGTCTGGGTGTCCACACCTAGTAGGCTTAAATGCCCAAAAATGGTGCATGACACAGTGACTCTATCTGCACCATTATAGTAATTGGCCTCGTCAACGTGAATCCCATTTTGTGGGGGATTTGCATATAAGCCACAGTGGGACAAATGGATTGGGGACAGAACACAGTGTGAAAGCACCCTTACAACTAATGTTATGGTACAGAACCACATTGTCAATTTCACAGACTTCAGAGTGGAGTCTCCCAGCATTTTTGGTTTAAAGTTGACACAGTTTGCAGCTGGGAGATCACAGGTCTGAAGTCAGAAGATTTCTGAACATTGCTCTGGACCGTAATATAGTAATCAGCATCATTACAAGATAAAGTAATGCAATATATATACAAAGATATTTTAACTAGATTGATAAATTATATACAAAGCTGAATTTTTTATTTAAAAGTTTACATGTTCAAAGCAATCTACAACCAAAGAACCCCTTTAGGAATTTGGAGATATTTGGTAATTCTCTACTTTTTAATTTCAGCCTATTATATAAAATAAAGTTAATGCTTCTCATTGTAATTTTGAAAGCATTCTTTTCAGAACTAATTTTCTTGCCTTGTAGCAAATTTTTAAGGACCTCGCAATGCCAAGACACATAAGCATTCCCTCATATGTCTCCAACTAGGTAATTAGACTTCCCACTTCTTTCATCTGAAGGTAATTACATTTTAACTGCTGTATTACTACACTTCTACCTAGATGTTAGTAATAGATAAATGTAATTTACATTTTTTCATTGATGCCTTACATTAGTACTTTAGACAAGTGCAACTACAACAGTGATAAATGATTCAAGTACTTTGCTTAAAGGTCTGATTTATAGGTGCACATTACGCATTATTTATTTAACTCATGGGCATTGCAAAAAGAGGAACTTATGGATGTTGTAGAATTACCTAGTGTGTACTACTGTATGGCATTGGCTTTACAGACTAAACATTGAGCATGTTTGAGTGCTGCTGTGCATAGGGGGAGGGGATAACAAAAGTTGGAATAGATTTTGGCCCAAATTCAAATTATAACCATTGTTATGGTCCATAAGAAATCTCATCTATCAGAAAATTTAAACACTCTACGGACTCATTATGACTGTTATTTTATTATGTGTTTGGCATCATGGGTATTGTCCCAATTACACCATCTGGGAGGGGAAGAGCTAGAGCAACAGGTGAATCAGTGTACTGTCATGTACTACGAATGTGGACGGGGCTTTGGTTTCATCATGGAGAGAGTGACTGGTGACAAGGTGTACATAAATGCCAGTTCTCTATGTCACAGACCCCTTGTAGCTTCTCCAGAGAATGGGAAAGTGAAGGTTGTTCTTTTTGTGGAAAAGTGACTATTACAGATTATGTTGCTGTATATCTCAAGTTATATGAAAAGAATGTGCTTACGATATGTGCCTGCTATATCACATGTAAAGTCAAGTGTGTTGAACTAAAAGAACTGTACAAAAAGAGCTGTTTGTTTTTGTATTTGCCTTCACTGTGGATGGGACCTGGTTCGCCAGTAGTACCGGCGATTGAAAGGTATGATCTGCACTGCACAAACCCACACACCCAAGTGGGTACACCAAAAACAATATCTACCTTCCTGTATGGCTGACCGAGGTATTCGAGAACTGTGCCTTGACAATGACTCCTGCCCGGAACAACCTCATACATCCACAGACAATTGTCTAATGTTTATAGGGTGTTAGACGACTGATAGTCGGGATAGATGTTGATTGCACCTGTCTGATTTAGCACTTCTGATCTAACTGTTCTCCTTAAGATAAGCCACCAGCCAACATGTCAGCAGGTGGCTTTCTCATAGAGAACACAGGAACGGCTGAATAAGCACTTCTGTAAATGGAAGCATTGGCAGAGTTCGCTGCCAGGTGAATTAATGATCATCTGAAGCATTGTCCATCTGACAGCCATCTAATGTGCAGGACCAGCCTAAATATTCAATAGTTCTGATTGACAACTATCTCATCTGCCAAAAACAAGATCAGACTATTATTGTAGGGCTTAAACATCTGAAACATATCTAGAAGATATCTCAATTATAAGTATTAGAAAGGTTTTATTTTATGAAATTCATAGCAAGTGAGGAAAATTAAAATTGGTGCTATGCTAACAAAATATCTTTGTGCGTATATGGCCAAGTATAAACAATTTTATAATTCTATTAAATTGGTATGAATGTGTGGCACCCCTGAGGCTTCAGTCACCACAGAGGTATTGCACCTCATCCAAAGGTGTGGTATCCCATTCCTGGGTAAAGGAGGGGGTCACAAATCGGTATACACAAACACAGACACTCTCATTTAGCAACATTCCACTAGACCGTGGTTAGGGTAAGTTGCACCTTTGATGTCGCCATAGGAGCACACAGTCCAAAGCCAGCCTGGGGCTGGAGTCTAGTTAGTGGGAGCAGAATGTAGAACATGAGCCAGTTGGAAGAGGACGCGGAGGAGAGTGGTCCTGGGGACGAGGGCTGGATCAGCTCGTATCAGGATCGTGGGAAAAAAGGGGTCCTAGGGCACACATAGAGTGGGGAAAATAAATATTTCATACACTGCCAATTTTGCAAGTTTTCCCAACTACAAAGAATGGAGAGGTCTGTAATTTTTATCGCAGAAACACTTCAACTGTGACAGACAGAATAAAAAAAATCGTATTGTGTGATTTTTAAATAATGAATTAGCATTTTATTGCATGAAATAACTTATTATTAACTATTATTACCTGTTGTTTTTTTCTTTAAGAAGCCCTCCTACTTTGCACTCTTTACCTGTATTAATTGCACCTATTTGAACTCGTTACCTGTATAAGACACCTGTCCACACACTCAATTACATTCCAACCTCTTCAGCATGGCCAAGAACGAAAAGTTGTCTAAGAATACCAGGAACAAAATTGGAAACCTGCACAAGGCTGGGATGGGCTACAGGACAATAGACAAGCAGCTTGATGAGAAGACGACAACTGTAAGCGCAATTATTTGAAAATGGAAGAAATAGATGACTGTCAATCTTACTCGGTCTAGGGCTTGATGCAAGATCTCACCTCGTGGGGTAAGGATGATTCTGAGAAAGTTCAGGAATCAGCCTAGACCTACACAGGAGGACCTGGTCAATCACCTGAAGAAATCTGTGACCAAAGTCTCAAAGATTACAGTTAGTAACATACTATGCCATCGTGGATTAAAATCCTGCAGGGCAAGCAAATTCCTCCTGCTCATGCCAGCAAATGTCCAGGCCCATTTGAAGTTTGCCAAGGACCATCTGGAAAAGCCAGAAGAGGCACGGGAGAAGGTCATGTGGTCAGATGAGGCTAAAATAGAACTGTGTTTGGCTGAAGAAGGATAAGTACAACCCCAAGAACACAGCCCCAATCGTGAAGCATGGGGGTAAAAACATCATACTTCTCGACTCCACTGTATTGAAGGAAGTATGGATGGGGTCAAGTATCACGAGATTTTGGCCACAACCTCCTTCCCTCAGTTAGAGCACTGAAGATGGGTTGTGGCTGGGTCTTCCAGCATGACAATGATCCGAAGCACACAGCAAGGGCAACTAAGGGGTGGCTCCATAAGAAGCATTTCAAGGCTCTGGAGTGGCTCAGCCAGTGTCAACACCTGAACCCAGTAGAAAATCTTTGAAGGGATCTGAAATTTAATGTTGCCCAGCCACAGCCCCAAAACCTGAAAGATCTGGAGAAGATCTGTATGGAGGAGAGGGCCAAAATCCCTGCTGCAGTGTGTGCAAACTTTTCAAGAACTACAGGAAATGTCTAACCTCCGTCATTGCAAACAAATGTTTCTGTACCAAATAATACGTTTTGTTTTTCAATTGTATCAAATACAAATTTCATGCAAAGAAATGCAACTTAACTATTTGAAAATCATACAATTTTTTTTTTCTGTCTGTCACAGTTGAAGAGTACCTACAAGAAAAATCACAGCCCTCTTCATTCGTTGTAGGTGGGAAATCTTGCAAAATCGGCATTCTATCAAATACAGTGATACCTCAGTTTTCGTTGATAGTCTGTCTGAAAACAATCGATGAAAACCGAAACCGACGAAAACCGAGGCAAACATTTCCATAGGAATCAATGTAAATCCAATTAATTTCTTTTAGACACTTTAAAATACATACAAAAAAAAACACGTTTTCTAGAGACTAAAGAGAGTGTTTAATAGTAAAAACAATAAGAAATGAATATAAAAGGAATATTAAATTAATATAAGTTACTAATGTAAAGAATAAATAAATTTCAGCTTACATTTCTTACATACATTTTGAAACTGATGCTCGGGGTGATACGCAATGTCACACAGAGCCAGAGAATGCATGGCTCACCCTTTGTTGTCTCAAAATTAGCAGTGTAGTCATGTGGGCATGCAGACAAAAACAGACAAAAACTGAGGCAATCAACGAAAACCGAGGCAATCAACGAAAACCGATACCAACGCCGATGTCAACAAAAACCGAGGTACCACTGTACTTATTTTCCCCACAGTAGGCTGCCAATGTTCTTGGGAACACATGTTTTGTTTGTACTGGATAATTTGTTCCGATGAACAATAATTTTTTAAGCAAACCAAAAGATAATTTCAGCCAAATCGGACAAGTGGTTGATCGGCAGCCTGTTTGGACTACTTGTGTACCAGAAGTAAGCATTCTTGCAAATTTTAATCTATAATATAAATGCACTTGAGTTCTACTGTTATTGTGAAAAAGAAATATTCTGGTAATCTAAATTTTGCATCTCTGATGATATGTTGTATACTAGAAATGAATGAATTGATTCTAGCAAATCAAATTTATTTAAAACTAGCTGTAGTACCCAGGCATTGCCCGGGATAATAACTGTCTCTCTGTCTCTCTCTCTCTGTCTGTCTCCCCCTGTCTATGTCTCTTTCTGTCTGTCTCTTTCTGTCTGTCTCTCTCTGTCTGTCTCTCTCGGTCTGTCTCTCTCTGTCTGTTTCTGTCTGTCTCTTTCTTTCTGTCTGTCTCTGTGTTCCTTTCTCTGTGTCTGTGTGTCTGTCTCTCTGTCTGTCTCTGTGTGTCTGTCTCTCTCTTTCCCTGTCTGTGTGTCTGTGTGTATGTCTCTATCCATGTGTGTCTGTCTGTGTCTGTCTCTGTCTGTCTCTGTCTGTGTATTGGTCTCTGTCTCTCTCTATCTCTGTGTCTGTCTTTCTGTCTCTCTATCTGTGTCTGTCTCTCTATCTCTGTCTGTCTCTCTCTATCCCTGTGTCTGTTAGTCTCTCTCTCTGTGTCTGTCTGTCTCTCTGTCTGTCTCTGTATCAGTCTCTATCCCTCTTTACCTCTGTGTCTGTCTTTCTGTCTCTATCTGTGTCTGTCTCTCAATCTCTGTCTGTCTCTCTCTATCCCTGTGTCTGTCTGTCTCTCTCTGTGTCTGTCTTTCTGTCTCTCTCTCTGTGTCTGTCAATCTGTTTCCCCGGCCATCTCGTTCCCTGTCTGTCTCGTTCCCCGTCTGTCTCATTCTCTGTCTATTTCCCTTACTCTTTCCCTGTCTCAGCCTCTTTCCCTGTCTCAGCCTCTTTCCCTGTCTCAACCTCTTTCCCTGTCTCAACCTCTTTCCCTGTCTCAGCCTCTTTCCCTGTCTCAGCCTCTTTCCCTGTCTCAGCCTCTTTCCCTGTCTCTTTCCCTGTCTCTGTCTCTTTCCCTGTCTCTGTCTCTTTCCTTGTCTCTGTCTCTTTCCCTGGCTTTCTCGCTCTCTTTCTCTGTCTGTCTCTTTCTCTGTCTGTCTCTTTCCCTGTCTGTGCCTGTCTCTTTCCCTGTCTGTCTCTGTCTGCCTCTGCCTCCTTGACTGTCTGTCTCTCTCTTTCTCTTTCTCTGTTTGTCTCAGTCTGTCTCTTTCCCTGTCTGTGCCTGTCTGTCTGTGTCTATCTGCCTCTGTCTGTCTCTTTGATTGTCTGTCTCTCTCTCTTTCTTTCTCTGTCTCTTTGTCTGTATCTCTCTATCTCTTTCCCTTTCTGTCTGTCTCGTTTTCCCTGTATGCCTCTTACGGTGTCTATGCCTATGTCTGTCTGTCTCTGTCTGTCTCTTTCCCTGTCTGCCTCTTACTCTGTCTGTGCTTATGTCTGTCTGTCTCTTTCTGTCTCTCTCTATCTATCTATCTCATCACCAAAATCTTATTATCTCACACATAAGCTTCTTATACTATGAATGTCCTTTGTTCCTATAGCAAACAATCACAGCTGCTATTAATAACCTTTAGCTCGCAGCTTTATTGACTTTAATGGAGGCAGATTTTTTGGAGATATAATTTGCAAGAGATTTTCTAAATAAACATAAAAAATCTCAAGAAACCAGCGCTGAAAATGGGTTTAATAATTTATTTATTTAATGTATGTAGTGCTGGCTTCCAGGGAGTTGTAGTTTAAACAGACGTGCAGCTTCTCCGGCTTCTCCAGTGGCAGCCCGGACGTACACCTCATACACGGCTGATTAATTCCACACGAGGAGAGAAACTACTAAGTAGATCTTCACCACACAGGGTGAGCTGAGCAAAGTCCAAATCCGACACGCGTTTCGGGGGCGTTACCGGTCCCCTTCGCAGCGTGTAAAGTACCCTTTACTGTATACACGTCCACCTATATACTGGTAGAAATGAGGTGAATTAAATCCTAATTTAACTGAACAATTTTAGAATGACAGCAAGTAACCTATGAAACGTTGATATGCTCATTGTTATGTTCATAAGAGAACTAAAAGATGACAGCTATGAATGATCTGTATTCAAATGAACCCTAACGAATATCTTTAACCTATAATGAGGTCCATCAGCTTTCTGTCGAGGATTCTGGTATTTTTGTCATAGTAGACTGAGTTTCGTGCCATAAAGAAAAGCAACAGAACTCCGATGTCAGGGAATAAACGCCATCAATGACAGAGCATAATCTAACTGGAAAACGATGTCAAACTGAGAACAGGCTAGATAGGTTTACATCATTTGTTTCAGTCTGTTACCTGTTGACCTTAATGATAAAAAAGCATGCCTAAAAGATGGATCGGTCTAAGTTTTTTTTGTTTGTTTGTAAATAAACATATAGTGTAAAAAGATTGCAAGTATTTACCTAAACTTTAATATTAGAGTGCTTCCTTGGATCTCAAAGTAAATTTCTTTAATTGCAAAAAAGTCTCTACTGATTTGTCTCACACAAGTTTATAAACTTGTAAAATAAAGAAGTATCATGAGTACTGTGTTATCAAAAGCCATGTTGTGACTGATCCTTTTTCTACAGGATCAAGCTAACACTGACAGATGCCATTGACATTAATAGTGCTGCCAACTGTAAGGGGAGCCTGAGGGCGCAGTAGTCATTGCTGGGTGTAGTCCTCAGTAGCACGCCCTGGCACTCTTACATAAATAAGGATTGCGAGTCTATTGCATACAAATCAGGGGGCACTCAATTGTAGTAGATAATAGCACTTCTTTACTTGACATCTACTTGATAACAGGTATTTACACGGTATGTTACACTTCACATCATTCTAGACTGCTGCGCTCACTGAACACTACAGTAGCCAGATCCTTCAGTCTTAGGACCATGAAACCCTCTGCGATATTCTTTCTACCCCTGCCACAGCTACATGTCCATCCTCTCTCTCAGAGACCGGTCTTCCAACTGCCAACTGCCACTCTCCATGAGCCTCCATCTGCCACAGCCGTTACCAGGGCAACAGTTCATTTTGCATGGGGACATAACTTCCCCAACAGCACTACCTGGCCCTCTCTATCTAACCTAGTCCAGTCAAAATATGGTTTGACCCGGAACAAATTCCAAGAAAGCGTTTCATGATTTTTTTTTTTTTTTACTATTATATGTGGGGAACAACATATTAAAAGTTTACCAACAATTGATCACCACAAAGGTCCTAACTATGATGTTATAAGACGATGACAGCCATCGCACTAAAAATAACGAATATTTCCCTATTTCAAAGCTGTAGCTGTAGGTTACAGTAGAGTTTGTATTTTTTATACTATATATTTTCATATAAAATTTTTATACAAAGTTTTATACTAACTACATGGACAGGCGAGGTCATGACATCATCAATGACATCATGACATACATGTACATTTCTAGAAATTATAGAATTAATACACAGTGCATTTTAAGACCTACTTCATCACTGAATAACCGTGTCAGGTCAATAGTCACTATTTTCATCATCAGACACTGCTTCATCACTCATATTGCCACAATGCCCTTCTTGACATGGTCCGCATATCCTTGAACAGGTACAGTTAGGTCCAGAAATATTTGGACAGTGACACAATTTTCGCGAGTTGGGTTCTGCATGCCACCACATTGGATTTGAAATGAAACCTCTACAACAGAATTCAAGTGCAGATTGTAACGTTTAATTTGAAGGTTTGAACAAAAATATCTGATAGAAATTGTAGGAATTGTACACATTTCTTTACAAACACTCCACATTTTAGGAGGTCAAAAGTAATTGGACAAATAAACCAAACCCAAACAAAATATTTTTATTTTCAATATTTTGTTGCGAATCCTTTGGAGGCAATCACTGCCTTAAGTCTGGAACCCATGGACATCACCAAACGCTGGGTTTCCTCCTTCTTAATGCTTTGCCAGGCCTTTACAGCCGCAGCCATCAGGTCTTGCTTGTTTGTGGGTCTTTCCGTCTTAAGTCTGGATTTGAGCAAGTGAAATGCATGCTCAATTGGGTTAAGATCTGGTGATTGACTTGGCCATTGCAGAATGTTCCACTTTTTTGCACTCATGAACTCCTGGGTAGCTTTGGCTGTATGCTTGGGGTCATTGTCCATCTGTACTATGAAGCGCCGTCCGATCAACTTTGCGGCATTTGGCTGAATCTGGGCTGAAAGTATATCCCGGTACACTTCAGAATTCATCCGGCTACTCTTGTCTGCTGGTATGTCATCAATAAACACAAGTGACTCAGTGCCATTGAAAGCCATGCATGCCCATGCCATCACGTTGCCTCCACCATGTTTTACAGAGGATGTGGTGTGCCTTGGATCATGTGCCATTCCCTTTCTTCTCCAAACTTTTTTCTTCCCATCATTCTGGTACAGGTTGATCTTTGTCTCATCTGTATGGTTTGCATCTAGATGTGAACCCTTTGTATTTACTTTCATGGAGTCTTCTCTTTACTGTTGACTTAGAGACAGATACACCTACTTCACTGAGAGTGTTCTGGACTTCAGTTGATGTTGTGAACGGGTTCTTCTTCACCAAAGAAAGTATGCGGCGATCATCCACCACTGTTGTCATCCGTGGACGCCCAGGCCTTTTTGAGTTCCCAAGCTCACCAGTCAATTCCTTTTTTCTCAGAATGTACCCGACTGTTGATTTTGCTACTCCAAGCATGTCTGCTATCTCTCTGATGGATTTTTTCTTTTTTTTCAGCCTCAGGATGTTCTGCTTCACCTCAATTGAGAGTTCCTTAGACCGCATGTTGTCTGGTCACAGCAACAGCTTCCAAATGCAAAACCACACACCTGTAATCAACCCCAGACCTTTTAACTACTTCATTGATTACAGATTAACGAGGGAGATGCCTTCAGAGTTAATTGCAGCCCTTAGAGTCCCATGTCCAATTACTTTTGGTCCCTTGAAAAAGAGGAGGCTATGCATTACAGAGCTATGATTCCTAAACCCTTTCTCCGATTTGGATGTGAAAACTCTCATATTGCAGCTGGGAGTGTGCACTTTCAGCCCATATTATATATATAATTGTATTTCTGAACATGTTTTTGTAAACAGCTAAAATAACAAAACTTGTGTCACTGTCCAAATATTTCTGGACCTAACTGTAAGTCCATGTCTTTTGCAAGTGCACCGAAGTGTACTACAACCACGAGAACATTTGCAGTGAATTCTTTTCAGAAGTGTTTCTGGCGCGGGTGAAGTATCCATCATCACTGAACTAGACTGTTGTTCTGCAATTGCCATCCCCATTCAGTAGTGTTCATGGCCTCCCCATTGTCCATCCAAAGCATCACTTGGAGGTAACTCCGAAGGGCATGATACTTTGTTACAGAGGAGGTTGGCGGCAGTCGTTCAGATATAACAAAGATTTTGGCTGAACCAACATTTTTGCAGAGAGTAGAATACCTCATTGCAGACAGATTGTCTCCAGGTTTGCCCCCGAACAATGCAACCATCACTTTACACCCAGCATCTTCAATGTCAGCTATGTTTTTATAACCTTAATATCGTATACTGTTGCAGGACTCTCTTTATCCAAGTAGAAATAAAACTTGTTGCCATCGCTGGTTGACGCGTGATGAAGTAACAACACCAAAGGATCTGTATCTTTGCCAATGAGACTAGTACTTTTGTTGGATGACATTAACAATGCTGCCTTAACAATCTCCCCATCTGCATCCCCCTCTGATTGTATTACGTGGCAACCTCTGTCATTCATGCGCTGTGAAACGAGATTGATAAGAGACTGTTCTCCACATTCGAAAGGAAGTCCTCATTTTTCCCGAAAAATTTTGCTCCTTCAGCAATGTTCACTTTCTTACTTGTTCGATTTTTGCTCCGTCGTTGATGGGTAATGTCCTTAGTGTTTGGTCCTCCAATGTAACCATCAAATACTATTGTAGCCTTACCATAGTGCTTTACTGTGAAAGATGCATAGTCTTCAGCGATTGAACAATATGTCTTTCCTTCTGACCACTTCAGTCGATGGAGAAGAGAACCTCCGTCAAGAACATAATGTTCCACTTCTGGTACATCCTTGAGTACTGCGTCATCTGAACTCTGTTCTTTTATAGCAGCCATCAGTTGTGCTTTGTTTGGTTTGCGCAAGGGGTACTTTACACGCTGCGACATCGCTAACGATTTATCTTCGGGGTCACGGTGTTTGTGACGCATATCTGGCGTCGTTAGTGACATCACAGTGTTTGACATGTACGAGCGACCTTCAACGATTGCAAAAGTGGTAAAAATTGTTGGTGTTGGAGAGGTCGTCCAAACACCAAATATCGTTGTCTGGTGAGTAGCGATGTTGTTCGTCGTTCCTGCGGCATCACAACTCGCTATATGTGACACTGCAGGAGCGACGAACATCTCCTTACCTCTGACCACCGGCAATGAGGAAGGAAGGAGGTGGGCGGCATGTTCCAGCTGCTCATCTCTGCCCCTCCTCTGCTATTGGACGGCTCCTGTGTGACGACGCTGTGACGCCGCACGAATCGCCCCCTTAAAAAGGAGGCAGTTTACAGGCAACAGCGATGTTGTTAGGCAGGTAAGTACGTGTGACGGGTGTTAGCGATGTTGTGCGCCACGGGCAGTAATTTGCCCATGACGCACAACCGGCGGGGGCGGGTACGCTCGCTAGCGATATCGGTCTAAATATCGCACCATGTAAAGTACCCCTAAGAGATGTTTTGCCTCAAAGAGGGATGGTGAGTATGGTGAAAGTTCATAGGCCATCACCTCATCAAGGGAAAGATCAGCAGTTTGAGACACCACAAGAAACCTTTGGAACAAAAGAGCGGCGTCTATTGTTTTGTCCTTAGCAACGTCAATTGCCTCACTGGATGCCAGGGTCTTGGCTTTCATTGACCGCTTGTACTTTACTGAAAACAGTGATTGACCCTCCATTGTTGCCACTATTTCTCTGCCAATGGTGAACAGGTTATGGACATTCACATCCTTATTTGCATTGACACCGGTGATAATATTGTGAAGAGACACTTCATCAGAGAAAGGTGAAAAGGTCTCGGGTTTATCTGCAATTTTCTCCAGGTAATCACGATCTCTTCTCGTCCTTGACGTTCTTGCCTCCTTGTGTTGTTCACTGGTGACAAAGCTCTGGCGAGTGAAACCCTGCATTGCATCACTGTAGGAAGAAGACACTGGCACAGACAGAGTCCACAAGGCCCTCTGATGTTTGGACATTTCACTTCCTCTGGTGAGTCCTCCTGCAGTTTTTAGGGAGTGCATCAGAGCTTGCTCAATGACTAGGTTGCAAACAAGGCCTACCCAGTACTGATCAGTACGCCTTACAACATGCAAGCCATTCATAAATCGTTAAATAATAAATATAATAATAGTAGTAATTGTAAAAGAAATATGATAGACACTGAAAAGCGAGTCGCCTTTAACATTTTACAGCTTTGGCAGCCATATTCTTTGACGTCACATTTGGACCCTTTGTGGTAACCCTATCTTGGTAAACTTTTAGTATGTTTTTCCCTACATGTAATACTACAAAAAAAAATGCTTTCTTGGAATTTGTTCAGGGTAAAGGATTTTTTTTTCGTACTTTGACTGGACTAACCTATCAAAAAGCTTTCTCTATCCTCTCAGTAGCCCCTACTATAGAAGCTAATTCTATTGTCAGAGCTACCTATGCAAGAACAGTACATACCAATTATTTCACTAACTAACATGACTAGTACTGCTACATCTGCCTACTATCTATACCTTATTGCTATATAGACATATTTTCATGCAACATTACATAACAAAAATATGATGAACATCTCTGAGGGAAGGGGCTCGAACACCCCCTTACACAACTGCCATCAGAAATAGTGAAATAGTAAAATGGCTGATGCAACCTTGACAGAGACTCCCAATGAACATGTGATCTGAAACTTTAGTGACTAACAAATTTATTTTTACTGGAAAGAAATAAGCCATTGATTTTTTTCCTTCCCCCTTGTTGCAGAAAAGTATTTGCACTCCGCCAAATATCTTCATAGTCTTTTGATTCCTGGACTTATAGTCAACTTGGGTAATATAGGAGGGGATATCGGAGTATCATTATTTTAATGGAATGCTGAAAATACAGGTTTAATCTTCAGGGAAATAGCGTTACAATGCTGTCCATCCAGCTTACTGAAAGTGCGGCTGCCAAGAGAAATTAACTTATCTCCTCTTGGGAGCTGCCAGTTGTCATTCATGGGGCATCCAAGGAGTGGCTTCAATCACCACTCATAGCACTGCTCATTATGCTGTGAGCAAAGGCTTTAAGCATGCCCTGGCACTTTGACAGCCTACTCTGTAGTGCAGCTATGCAAAGTGAGATGTTAATCAAACTGCCAGGGCGTGCTTTCTAGAGATGAGTAATTTTGATTGGCAAAGATTGGAAAATGTTAAAATCGCACAATCTTTGTCCGGATCTGATCAGGATCGGACATCCAATCTTTTATTACAAAAGTCAGCGATCTTGCCAAGGGTTGGTAAATCTTCGAAAGGCAAAAACCATCCTCTCCCTGCCCATCATAGCCATGTCAAGTATTGGCATGGCTGTGATTGGCCACTGTAAAAAGAGGAAGCAAAAGGGTTAAAGCAGTACATACTTGCCGAGTCTCCGCGGCTGCAGCGCTACTTCTAGGTTTGATATTATCCCTAATGCATATTCATTGCTTTTTCCGGCCACTGGTGTCTATTATTGGCTGCAGTCAGACCCCGCCCCCAGGCAGTGTCTGTGATTGGTTGGAATCAGAGACATTGTGTGCGGGTCTATCGTGGTATAACATAAATAATTAAAACAATTGGTATAGGGTCCCCCTTCAATTGATACTAGCACAGATAAATCCATGGCTACAGGTTGAAAGCTCCAGCCATACACTTATCTTGGCTGTGTATCAAAATAGGAGGAACCTCATGTGTTTTTTTAAAATTATTTAAAAAAATAATTTTAAAAAATGGCATGCAGTCTCCCCTAATTATGTTACCCAGCAATGATAAAATCCGACATCTCGGGGCTGGTATTCTCAGGCTGGGGAGACCCATGGTTACTGGGCCCCCACAGCCTAAAAATAGCAGCCTGTAGCCACCCAGAATTGTTGCATCCATTAGATGCGACAATCCCAGCACTTTACCCAGCTCTCCCTGATTGCCCAGGTGAAGTGGCAATCGAGGTAATAAGGAGTTAATCTCTGCTCACAGCTGCCACTAAGCCCTAAATTAGTAATAGGAGGTATCTATGAGATAATTTTCAATTCAAAAATACCCAAAAATTAATAAAATAACTTTTTATTAATTTTTGCTAAAATTCACCCATAAACAAACAAACTAAATCAAGTGCGCATCATAATTAGGCATCGATATACATACCAACACTGATATAATAATCAGGCATATATGTAAATGCTCAGATCCCCAGAATTTCATATCGCTGCTCCCACCAACCCCCAATCACACCTAATTTTAGACAAATCAATCCCCTTTAAACCACCATTGGCTACACTAAGTAGTACAAAAAGGAGATATAGACAGAAAAAACAAAGGGGAAAGAGAAGAATGTAGGTATGAGACGATTAGGTTAGCAAGAATATTTGGTATAAGTGACCTTATTGTACAAGAATATATTTTTTTTAAATTATATTGAAAGGCAAAAAAATGTTTTCCTTTCAAAACTATCCCAACAGATATATTTATAATACCCAATTAATGATACCTCTAATACAATAAAAGATAAATGACTAGAGGGCCACCTTTCCCAAGCTATATTGATACTACCAGTATAAATTTTAATTCATTAATCACATTGCCATTATCATCATAATAGAGACTAATGTAGTCTAGACATTGGAATTAGCCCCTTCATTATACTCCATGATGGAATTTATAAAAAATTCCCAACAGGTCAAAGTCATAATACAGGCAACTGCCCTTTACCTGACCATGTTGGTGGGAGCAGCAATATCAAATTCTGGGAATGTGAGCGTTTATATGCCTGATTAGGATATCAGTGTTGGTATGTAAATCAATGCCTATTATGATGCACACTTGATTTAGTTTGTTTGTCTATGGGTGAATTTTAGCAACAATTAATAAAAAGTTATATTAATAATTTTGGGGTATTTTTGAATTGAAAATGATCTCATAGATGCCGTCTATTACTAATCTATGGACCCAAATAACATCTGATAAAGGGTTAAACGAGGTATCTATGAGATCCGCCCAATTATTAATCTGGAAGTAAATAAACACAAACACCGGCAAAATCCTTTATTTGAAATAAAATAAAAAAACTCCCTCTTTCATCACTTTGTTAAGCCCCAAAGACCCAGCTCTGGCGTAATTCACACGAGGTCCTACAATGATTCCAGTTCTGCTACATCTGAAATAACAGCGTGCGGCAATAAAACATGTCTGCACACTATAACGTCAGGCAAAGACTGAGCCCCAGCATTCAGCGGTGATGTCACTCAGGTTATGCAGTATAATGTGGTAGAGATGCAATTTTTAGCTAGGAGGTGTAGATTGGGTGCAGGAATATGGTATAAAAATGTCAGCAATCAAATCTGCATCTCTTGGCAAAAAAACCACAGTTTTGTGCCAGGAGATGCAGGTCTGTGAACTCAGTGGGGGTGTGCCGCCCCTGTGCCAGCAGCCGCCGCTGCTCGGATCCGGACCTTCTGTGGGTGACTCGAGGGTCTCCGGACCCGGGGGTCTCGCGGACACGCCGAATAAAAACGGGGACGTAGATGTACGGGCTAGGCCGTATTAAGTTTGTGATGCCACCCACGGTGTGTGGTGAGGTGGGACACCACCGCTGCTGTTGTGGGGCACCCGGGGGAGATGTAGTGGCAGCTGGATGTTAACACCTCCGTGGGTAGGGATGGTTGCCCCGGGGCCCAGGGTCTTTGTGCAGGGTATAGCGATCGCAAGGACCGGCACGCCCGGACGTGCAGGGAGATGCTTGGTTACTCACAGTAAATGAATCACAGGAGTCTTTTGGTAAACCAAGGTGCTGGTGGCCGGCCGCCTCGGCCAGTTACATTCAGGTCCCCCACCCGGGCTGGTGGTCGCTGTCTTTTCCCTCTGCACTTGCTTTGTGTATAGTGGACTGCCTGGTCTGGAACTCAGGAGTCCGCTCCCGGCTGGATGTGGCCTAAGGAGCCGTGCCCGCTGACGCTGGCCCATGGGATCTATGGGCCCTGGCGGTGGCCTTTATCCATATCAGTGGGCTATTGTCTTCTCTTAGGGACTTTGGGTGGGACAGGCCCTCTATCCTGCCCTCAATCGGTTAATTAGCTAGGCCGCTGGTTTCGGTCCTGGCTTCAGTGTCCGAGTACCCCCTCTGTGCTACGGTTTCCGGGTCAGTTCTCCGTGTTGGTATCGGCGGGCTACAACTTTGTCCCGGTCCACCTCAGATCTGCCGAGCAGTCTTCCCATCTCCTGCCGACAAAGACCACCGTCTGCCACCTAGCCAAGGTATCAGGGCTCCGACCCTGGCACCGTTCAACTTGAACTTCCTCTGCTGGAGCTACACCTAGCTCCAGCCCACACTCCTCTCAACTTGAACTACAGAAACTATCTGCTCGTTTTCCCGCCCCGGGCTGTCTAGGCCCCTGGGTGGGCATGTCCAACCACCTGGTCCCGCCCACTGGTGTGCCTATCTTTCTCTAAGGGGGGGTGACTAGGGTTTCAGGTCGGCTGTGTGTCACCTAAGTGAGGGATGGTGTTATGCGGGTGCCTATCTGTGACTACCTGGTTTTGCCAGGGCGTCACAAAAGTTCATTGAGGTTAACTGAGGTCTGTGATCACATGATGGAAGACATTGAGAACAGCCTCCTTGTTGAAAGCATTTGCAGCTCTTCTTTAGGCCCCCTTCACGGGTCAGTGATTCTGGTATGTATGTGCTTTCTTTTATACCTACCAGTATCACTGACATACGCAAACCCATTATAATCAAGGGGTCTGCTCACACATCAGTGATTTTTCACTAAACGTGTCTCCGTGCAGCGTACACCCGTGTCTGTGATTCTGCACGGAGACAAGTAAGTTTTTTTCTGGCATCATTGATGACCCACGGACCACACTATGGTGTGATCCATGTGTGATCCGTGAAACCAGAAAATCACGGACATATTAAATATTTTCAACTTACCTTGCCTGCGATTCGTTCTGCAGCCTACGCTCTCGGCAGCTCCTGCCTGGCTCATGAATATTCATGATAGCAGGAATAGCCGACCCGGAAGTAGTTGCTGAGAGCGGTTGGCGGACGCTGCAGACCCGAGGAGTTCAGCACCATGAACATCAGTAGTGAAGGCAGGTGAGTAATGTCCATATGCAATCACTGATCACGGATCGCACATGGACAACCCACGTGTGCCGTGAATCATGGAACACGGAGGGACATGTGTTACATCTCGTGGCTCTCCTGAGGCAAGGACTGAGGCAGTCTCCCATTCCTTGCCTGCCACGAGCACTCCAGCTCAGCAGCGCCGAAGGTCTGCCAGACTGCGCAGTGTGCAGGAGATACCTTCTCAGAGAGGCAGCAGAAGGGTGACACCTAGTGGTTCTCCTGTTACAAGGAGTGAAGCGGTCTCCCATTCCTGGCCTGCCGCAGACTCTCCTGCTCAGCGGCCCCGAAGGTCTGCGAGGCTGCGCAATGTGCAGAGGTTTACTGCTCAGGGAAGCAGTGAGATTCCCGTTATCTCTGCACATTGTGAGACCGAGGATCCCGCCTCTATTTCCCAGAGGCAGGAGGGTGAGCATGTGCAATGCGTGGTGGGTCCTGATTCGCTCACTGACGTCACACGGCTTGATGACAAGGCTGGTGACGTGGTGAATCCTGACTGGCCAGGCTGGGACGTCGTGGACCCTGATTGGGTCAAGTCCGTCATCTCCGCCTCGCGCCCGCCCTCGGGTGGAGCTGCACCTCCTTAAAAGCTCCCCCTGCCATCATGGCGGCGCGCGACCGTCCTTCTATGTTTGGATGTCTGGCAGCGTGCTGCCACGCCACTGCTCAGGCATTACTGTCTCTTGTGGGCTTGGCCCTTGCTGCTCCGGCAGTACCTCGTTTGCAGGCCGTGTTCCTGCCTTGCTGCTCCGGCAGTACCCCCGTCAACAGGCCGTGTTCCTGTCCCAGGTGAGCTCCTCAAGTCTCCATTGGACTCACCTGGTTATTGAAAGCACACGTGCGTGGGCACCTCTGTGCTACCCTCGTGCCATATTCTCGTGACTTCCACTGGCACACGTGCGTGGGCACCTCTGTGCTTCCCCGTGCAACAGGTACACCGAGCCGTGAGATCTGTGCCATACAACCCTCAGGGGTTAGGGCAGATCGGTGTACATAGATCGTCTGTGACATTCCAGACGATCGCTAGCAGCAACCCGCTCACTCTTCACCCACCATAGCGGCGGTCCCTTACACCGCACAGTGGACCTTGACCGGCGGAAGCAGTCCATTTCCCATCTTGGCACGCTTCCCCGGGTCCCCCTCGTAACAGACATGTGCGTGTTTTACACGTCAGTGAAGAACGTCAGTGTTTTTCACTGACGTGTGAAATGGGCCTTAGTTTAGCTGACAGTGCGATGCTACATATGTGTCATGCCACAGTGATGACGTCACACTAGGACGGCTAATCAAAACAGTCAAGTATGTTGTCATTTAAGCGGGGACAGGACAACATAAACCACAAATGAACATTGTCATGTATTAATAATGTACTAATATGTAAATAATTTTCAACCAGCTGAAACCAAAAACATTATGGCCAATATGACTCCAAATTTGTAAATCTGTTAATAAACAAAGTCAGTAATTTAATCTAATAGTAAACTATAGAAACAAAGTTTAGGGCTATTACAAATAATAGTGTTTCTTTATGGGGAAACACATTGGAACTGTGGTGCATGTGACAGAACATAAGTCGGACATGCCATTGAGATTGAGGTAGTCTGTTATTCCAATTCATATCTGTGCTCTGCTATATATAAATAAGTGGTTGCTTAAGAGTTTTGCTATGGCATTTATGATATTGAAGTTCCAATTTTTTGTAATTTATGGGTTCATTTAGGTCAAGGATGGTCTTTGACTGGTCACTGTTGACTGGGGGCATCATTGACTTGTAGATAGGGTGTAAGGCTAGGGCCCCACTTTGCGTTTTTACCTGCGTTTTAGGTGCTTTTTAAGTCCGTTTTGAGACGCACCTTTTTCATGCCAAAAGGCAGGTGTTTTGATTTCACAGCAAAGTCTATGGAAAATGGGGATTTCTAGACCCCACTTTGCGTTTTAAAACGCTGCTTTTAATTTGCATATTTTGTGGCAAAAACCATGCGTTCAAAGAAGCAACATGTCAATTGTTTTTGCCATTTTGGGTGTGTTTTGCTAACATTGAAGTCTATGAGAAATGGCAAAAAACAAGATTCCAGCAAATTCCTGCGTTTTACCTGCTTTTCCAGTGCAGAAAACATGCGTTTTGGACTTCAAAAACGCATGCTTTTTGAACATCAAAATAATGATTTCATATGTCCCTTTACACACACACATAGTCCGGCAATTAAAAATAAGAATTTTAATAAATTAATGCTATTTTTCCATTAAATATCATATTACCGCTATAATTTAATTAAATTAATCTATTTTCATTATTTTTCACAAAAATATAGATGTTTCTTTTTTTCCAATTTTTTTATTGAGTTTGACTATTTAAACTTTATTTAGCAGTGTCATGATGTTCAAAACGCATCTATCAAAACGCAGGTGGAAAAGCAGGTAAAAAGCGCTGAAAACGCATCTAAAACGCGGTAAATACGCATGCATTTTCAGCGCTAAATTTCTGAAAAAGGCAACTTTGGTCAAATCAATTAAGCCCAAAACGTGCGTTTAGAACTGCTAGTAGATGAACGCAAAGTGGGGCCCTAGCCTTACTTCCGCGATTACTTAGGTATCAGTCTTTCTTCATAGGCTTAACAATGACATGATAGGTATTCATGCAGCATTTCACTTATTGTTAGGCCTTGTTCGCACACTGCGTTTTTACCTGCGTTTTTTTTGCGTTCTTGCTGCAGAAATTTCTTGAGAAAATGGTTGTAACCTTTCTGCAGACACTCCCCAGCAAAACCTATGGAAATAAAAAATAGCTGTGCGCACACTGCGTTTTTTTTCTCAAGAACATTCTTTCTGCAGAATTTCTTGAGAAAATGAATGTGCATGTCGCTTCTTTTCTGCAGGTACCTGCATTTTTTTAAAGAGATAATGGTAAAAAAACGCAGGGACCAACCTACGGAAAAAACGCATCAAAAACGCACAAAACCACGGTATTAGACGCATGCGGTTTTTGGTGCGTTATCGGTGCGTTTTTTGACCGCAAGTGCATTAATCTTTCAAACTCTCAAGAAATTTCTTGACAAAAATCCTTTTTCTAGTGTGAACAGAGCCGGTTTTTATTATTCCGCCTCCATTTGTATGGATTTTAATAGACTTCATTACTTTAGGAAACAATTTGTTATAATTACAGACTTTGCCAATTAATATATTTACAGATTTGGTATTTTATTGGCTATGTAGTGTTTGGTCTTAGATGTTAGACAATTTTTAATACATGATTGCATGTTAATTTTTGTTCTGTTAAGTCTGTAATTGTTGGATATACTGTATCTAATAATTGTCTCTGATAACTAAGACCTTATTGAGACATACGTAGCTATCATAGTCTACGTGGCTGCTTACATGTCCCTGTTTTTAGCCCACCAAGTTATCTTAAAAAAATCATGGAGATGTGTGTTTTTGATCAAAGTCACAGACCAAAATTACCCATACAAGTTTATGGATCCGTTATAATCAGGGACAGCACACAGATAGCATCGGTGTACAGTCCTTGTGCTGTCTGTGATTTACATTGCAGTGGATACAAGATGGTTTGCAATTTATTCACTGATGAAACACTAGTGGTAAAAACTAAAAAACTGACCAAACATTGATAAACTGAGATCAAAAACACTAATGAACAGCCCTTGTTTTTATATACCAGAACAATTATGGCGGTCTAAACAAGGCCTAATACAGTGTATTTGAATGCTAATATAGCTAGTTGGTTGATGGGCCCTATAGACCAATGTTTCCCAATTCCAGTCCTCAAGGCCCACCAACAGTGCATGTTTTCAGGATTTCCTTAGCATTACACAGTTGTTGGAATCATCACTTGTGCAGTTGATTAAATTATCGCCTGTGCAATACTAAGGAAATCCTGAAAATATGTACCGTTAATGGGCCTTGGCTACTCTAGAGTTGGGGAACACTGCTATAGACAACCCCATTGTAAAATTTTTAGACTGGCAATAACTTCTTTGATTTTAACCCCTTAATGCTTGATGATGTGCCTTTTAAAGGACTTTTTCCTCAGTGCCTCTTTTTACAATGTAGAGGGATATGTGTTTTGTGCTCCCTGATGTGCTAAAATGCTCCTTGAGTAATTTGTATAAAACAGCTGACACTCTGCAGTATAGGACCTGAGCAGTTTTAGAAAGGCTTTCTCTTTAATGTGGTTGTCTATTACTTTGACAACCCTTTCTCAAACCCCTTGTTCGCCCCTGTAAAAATAGATAAGCTCATACTCCCCTCTGGTGCGGCCATTGTTCCAGCAATATCTGAAGTCACTTTCCTGGGGTCCATGTGACATTGTTATGAGATGATAGACCAATGAGTGTTGGCTTTCTTCTCCCCACCTTCAAACTGTTGAGCAGGAAGTTAGTGCAGTGCTCACATGCTGTTCAAATGTCCGAAAGCGGAGAGACAGACGCCGGGTGCTGTATGGTCACGGGGATTACGTATCATAACAATGTCATGTGGTCCTTTGGAGTGCGGCTTCAGATATTGCTGGAACCACGGACCCACTGGAGGTGAGTATAAGATTATTAATTTCTATGTGGGCGAACAAGGGGTATTAGAAATTAGTGGACAAGCCCTTTAACTCTTTCAGCATACCACTAATGCAGATGCAAATAGTTTGTTTCATGTAATGACCTCAGAGAACCTGTTAGACCCTGCCATCAAGCTATGTCAGTCAAATATTGGCAGGTCTCATTCATAACAGTACATGAGTATTGCAGTGTATAAGATTAACAATCAAAGTAAAAACTATTAAATTACCACAGAGAGACTAAGTAAAAGAGTAAAAATAGTTCAACAAAAGGTGTAAAAACAAAAAAAATAGCAAGAACTCTGGGAGAGCTGTTCCCTAAAAATATAACTTCTGAGTAAAACCAAAAATAAACAAAAAAATGTACAAATAATTGGTATGTATTGCCACGTTGGTACGTATTCCCACACTATAGACCTGTCATGTTATTTATGCCATAAGACAAATACCATAAAAAATAAATAAATAAAAAACTTGACAAAATAGTAGCCTTTTCATCATACTGACACACAGAAAACTGAACAAAAAGTGATCAATAAGTTGTAAGTAAAAAAATGATAGCTATGAAAATATCAACTTGTTCTGCAAAGAAAAAGTATTTATTATAGCTCTGTATACTGTTTACTTAAGTAGAGTAAAAAAGTCACAGCTGTCAGAATATGGTGATGCAAAAGCAAATGATATTTTGTGAAATATTGTTTTTAGTGTGTAAAAATATCAAATCCCGTATGTATGTATGTATCAAAAAATAGTATTAATAAAATCTTCAGCTCATTCTACAAAAAATAAGCCCTCATACTGCTCTGTTAGTCAAAAAATAAAAACTTATAACTCTTAGGGCGGCTTTGCACGTTGCGACATCGCAAGCCGATGCTGCGATGTCGCACGCGATAGTCCCCGCCCCCGTCGCAGGTACGATATCATGTGATAGCTGGCGTAGCGACCATTATCGCTACGCCAGCTTCACATGCACTCACCTGCCGTGCGACCGTCGCTCTGGCCGGCGACCCGCCTCCTTCCTAAGGGGGCGGGTCGTGCGGCGTCATAGCGACGTTACACGGCAGGTGGCCAATAGCGGCGGAGGGGCGGAGATGAGCAGGATGTAAACATCCCGCCCACCTCCTTCCTTTCGCATATCCTATGGAAGCCGCGGTGACGCCGGTAGGAGATGTTCCTCGCTCCTGCGACTTCACACACAGTGATATGTGCTGCCGCAGGAGCAAGGAACAACATCAGACCGTCGCGTCAGCGTAATTATGGATTACGCCGACGCTGCACCGATGATACGATTACGACGATTTTGCGCTCGTTAATCGTATCATCTAGGCTTTACACACTACGATGTCGCATGCGATGCCGGATGTGCGTCACTTTCAATTTGACCCCACCGACATCGCACCTGCGATGTCATAGTGTGCAAAGCCCGCCTTAGGTTGGCTTTACATGCTGCGATATCCGGCCCGATATCGCTAGCATGACACCCGCCCCCATCGTTTGTGCGCGACGGGCATATCGCTGCCTGTCGCACACAAAATCACGCACCCCCGTCACACATACTTACCTGTCCTTCGACGTCGCTGTGACCGGCGAACCACCTCCTTTCTAAGGGGGCAGTCCGTTTGGCGTCACAGTGACATCACTAAGAGGCCGCCCAATGTAAGCGGAGGTGCGGAGATGAGCGGGACGTAACATCCCGCCCACCTCCTTCCTTCCGCATTGTGGCTGGAGGCAGGTAAGGAGATGATCCTCGTTCCTGCGGCGTCACACGTAGCGATGTGTGCTGCCGCAGGGACGAGGATCAACTTCGCCACAGTGACAGCAGCGATAACTAGCAGCAGACCACATGTCAACAAGGAGCGATTTTGGACGTTTTTGCAACGATCCAAAATCGCTCCTAGGAGTCACACGCTACGACATCACTACAGCGGCCGGATGTGCGTCACAATATCCGTGACCCCAACGAGATCGCTGTAGCGAAATCGTAGCGTGTAAATCCCGCTTTAGAATATATTGGTGATGAAAAAACAATTGCTTATAAACAAGTATTCTTAAGGCCCCGTCACACACAGAGATAAATCTTTGGCAGATCTGTGGTTGCAGTGAAATCATGGACATATTGTTCCATTTGTACACAGCCACAAACCTGGCACTGATTGTCCACAATCTCACTGCAACCACAGATCTACCACAGATCTGCCACAGATTTATCTCTGTGTGTGACAGGGCCATTAGTATGTAAAAGCAGCAATACATTAATTTCTCCAGTCCACACTACATTGTCAGTTATAAATGATTTAGTGACAAAATATATAATTGGTGGAGGAATGTAAAAATATATATATATATATATATATATATATTTTTTACATACAGTATCTATGAATCTGGTCTCACTATGCAACATTTAATTTTCATGTTGAAATGTTATAAAGTTCTGTGAATCGTCTATGGGTGCATAGTCATCAACACACACCAGATGAGTTACTTGGCATGTTGCTGCAAGTACAGCCAAATATATGCTCTAAAGCGGGCTTTACACACAGCGACATCACTATCAATGTTGCTGGTGAAAGCACCCGTCCCCGTCGGTTGTGCGTCACGGGCAAATCTCTGCCCGTGGCGCACAAAATCGCTTACACCCGTCACACACACTTACCTGCCTAGCGACGTCGCTGTGGCCGGCCAACTGCCTCCTTTCTAAGGGGGCAGTTAGTTCGGCGTCACAGCGGCGTCACTAAGCAGCAGCCCAATATAAGCAGAGGGGCGGAGATGAGCGGGCTGAACATCCCGCCCACCTCCTTCCTAACTCATTGCGGGCGGCCGCAGGTACGGTGAGGTTCCTCGTTCCTGCGGTGTCACACATAGCGATGTGTGCTGCCGCAGGAATGACGAACAATCTGCGTCCAAAAGCAGCAACGATAATCGAGATTAGAACGACCGGTCAACGATCAACAATTAGGTGAGTAATTTTGATCGTTAGTGGTGGTTCGTGCGTTTCACATGCAATGACATCGCTAACGAGGCCGGATGTGCGTCATGAATTCCGTGACCCCCAACGACATCTCGTTAGCGATGTCGTTGCGTGTTAAGCCCACTTAAGGATCAAATAGCGCTTTTCCACTTATAAACCCTGATGTATGGCCAAACATACATTGCATAATAAATTTTGGGGTCCATTTTTTTCCTGTTACCCTTTGTGAAAATGTGTGGGAAAAAATCTATTTTTTGATTTTTTTATTCCACTTTGCCTTAATTCTTGTGTGCCACTTGAATGTTTAATAAATTTCCTGACAGCAGTTTAGAATAATTTGACTGGTGGCATCACTGGCTATAACAATATATCAGTCTCTCAAAATCACTTGCAAATTGAATAGGTCCTCTGATGGAGTTAGTCACTTAGGCCGGCTTTGCACACTATGACATCGCAGGTGCGATGTCGGCAGGGTCAAATCGAAAGTGACGCACATCCAGCATCGCAATCGATATCGTAGTGTGCAAATCCTTTTTGATACGATTAATGAGCGCAAAAGCGTCGTTATCGTATCATCGGTGTAGGGTCCGACATTTCCATAATGCCGGTGCAGCGACAGGTATGATGTAGTTCCTCGTTCCTGCGGCAGCACACATCGCTGTGTATGAAGCCGCAGGAGCGAGGAGCATCACCTACCTGTGACCCAGCTGCAATGAGAAGGAAGAAGGTGGGCGGGATGTTTACATCCCGCTCATCTCCGCCCCTCCGTTCATATTGGCCGCCTGCCGTGTGACGTCGCTGTAAGGAGACGGGTCGCCGGCCAGAGCGACGTCGCAGGTCAGGTGAGTGCATGTGAAGCTGCCGTAGCGATAATATTCGCTACGGCAGCTATCACAAGATATCGCTGCTGCGATGGGGGCGGGTACTATCGCTCTCGACATCGCAGCATCGGCTTGCGATGTCGCAGGGTGCAAAGTAGCCCTTAGTCTCCACACAGGAATCCCTTCAGCTTATAAAGTCCAATGGGTTTATCTAGACAGCATAAACCACTCTCCAGCACCATAAAACAGAGCCTGTTCTGGCAAAAAGTAAACAAAAAAATATACATTTCAGTCCACAGCTGTAGAAGTCCATTCGTACAGGTTTAGGCTTCAGATCCCCTCATTCAGAGCCACACTGTGGAGTCCTTCAAGAACCACACAGAGAGACAAATCTGTCAAATAAACAGACACCATTTAAAAGACATGAGACACACCCATGGGTGGAGGTATGTAAAAAGCCAGGCCCACCAATAACTCTAGCTATCTGTAACCCTGGCCCTGAATAACCTAACAAATCTCGTGGCACTACAGATCTCCGGTAAACCTCCAGATTTACCTCACAGAAGACAACCACCTCTGTGACACATACCGGCCACTCACAATTATTATTATTATTATTATTATTTATTATTATAGCGCCATTAATTCCATGGCGCTTTACTAGAAAAAAAGGATATACATAAAAACTAGTACAACAATCATTAACAGTACAAAACAGACTGGTACAGGAGGAGAGAGGACCCTGCCCACGAGGGCTCACAGTCTACAGGGAATGGGTGAAGGTACAGTAGGTGAGGATAGAGCTGGTTGCACAGTGGTGTACTGGACTGAGGGCTATTGTAGGTTGTAGGCTTGTCAGTCACAATGTAGCTAGCTGCCATTTTACATATTCCCCCTCTGCCTAAAGTCATGGGACTTGACACCATTCAGTACTGGTCCAGAGAGTTTTCTTTGTTGACTTTGGACTCCAGCCCTAGAGACACAGTCTGACCCTTTTTAGTCATCACATCTTTTAAATAAGCCTCTTTGTCAAACCTCTCCCTCCTTGACCGCCTCCAACAGTTAGTGTGGTCGTGAGAATCTCTTGCAGTCTAATCTACTGTCTGGCCTGACTTTGGGTTATCAAGTGCAGTATAGGGTCTGAGATATTTAGCATTGAGCTGACAGATGATTTGCCACTTCTGTATCCTCCATATCAGTGCAGATATACTATGGCCTCTTTATGCAGGTTGTCTCTGGCTGTTTCTCTGTGGGCAAACTTCTCTATCACTCTCACCAGCTATAGACCAGTCACTCAATCCACCTTTGAATTCAGTGTCAGAGGGCTTAGATGGCTTATACTTTGTACCAAAGGCAGGCATGTAACAGTGTCCTCTATGACCTCGGCCCTTTCCACTGTAAGACCTGCTCCCCCAGACAGACAAGGCAATATCTCCTTTCATTGTACAACAGTCCTTTTTTGCTAGGTCCCGACTTAATGATGAGCGAAGACGTCCCATCACTTTTTGAAGTTGTTCCTTGATTTGACGACCGTCAAGTCTCAACTACATTAATGCACAAAAAAAAATGAAGAAAAAATTGGCACTGCAGTGCAAAAGCTGTGAAGTGGAGCTGTACTTACAGACCTGGTATGCAGCCGTCAATGGATTAGATTAGCAACTCCAGGTGGTGCTCAGCCTGCAGCGCAGTCACTGTTCTGAAGAATCAAAGCAAAGTGCTGTAACAAGAGCTTTGACCAGTCCTGAGTCTAGTCTGACTAGTCAAAGCCCTTGTTACAGGGCGAAACGGCCATCGTCCGCTTGCTGTTCTGCACTCCCCTCTCCCACACATGCTGTAATTCACATGCTTTGAATAAAGCTGAAAAAGCTCATGGTGAGATGCCGCCTTTCTTCCTTTGCTTGGATTCTCAACTACATTAACTCTTCTAGAAAAGAAAGACAATCTTCTTTCTTCTTTAAAGTGATCAATCGTGCAGCCTTGCCTCCTCTTGAGTTTTCGCCATGTTACCTTCAACTACCTCATGGGTCTCTGGAACTTCAGCGCTTCAGTCTCTGGGTCTCTGGAACTTCAGCGCTGTTTCCACTTTCTGAAACCCCAGAAGTGCGTCTATTACCAGTCTGCCTCTTTTTCCATTTCGTAGAAAGAACAATGGTCTGCTCTCAGATTTATGATGATGGTGGTGCAAGTGAAAATTGGGTCAAAGACCCTAGTATCAAACGAATTCACTGCACTCGATATACGTGATGCAAAATGTGACAAATTTTATTAAATAAGGAATTGCGACTACGCAATTAGATGTTTCGACCCGCCTGGGTCTTAGTCAGGAGTCGCTGTATAGTGGGTGTCTGGAGGATGAAAGATCAGGTGCACTGTAGCACTAATGCATAGAAGAAGGTGCCTTGAGGATTGTAGACAGGGTTTGCAGGCGCAGCAGCGCTGTTGCTATTGATATAGTGTATCCTCTTTTTCCATTTCAGCACATTGTTGTCTGCCTCTAAAGCAGCAGTCAATAATGATAACAGTGTTATTTATTACCTATTTTATGAGATGTCTTATATCCTTCAATCAGCTAAAGTTTGAAAATTGCTATTTTTTCTAAATTGATATAAAATTTTAGATATTTTTCTAAAAACATTTTTGTCAGTGTCATTAAAAAAAAAAATCTTAATAACTGGAATACTTCAACATATGTCAGAGATTCTACTACATAAATGAACAAATTAGATTTGAAAAATTAGGCAATGTGATTAGGCTCAAAATTGGCTCCGTTACTAAATGTTTAAAATTTTATATGATTGTATAACTCATCCGAGGATTACATCTCCGACTGGCAGATGACTCTCCTGACCTGAGTGTACCAGCCTGTATTTCTATGCTCGAGTCAGGAGATCCGATGGCCAGTCTAAGCATTGCGATGCGTATTTATGCATAATAGTACACTAGTATTACAGTGCAGTGTGCTGGATTTTATCCCCCCAATGCAGCACATAGAGGTTGTTGAAATATGAATATTTTACATTGCTGTACAATGAGTTATGGTTCCTGCGTATTTATAGAAATGCGGCAAGCGAAAAAGAATAATATATTATGAAATCTTATTGAAATCACAAGATGAAATTATCTTTTATAAGTGTTCTTGTCACCATTACCATGTAATATTGATTTCGGCATTTTTTTTGAAACCCCATTATTTAAAATCACGAAGCACAGAGGAAATATTGCTGTAATTGGAAATTCACTTGAATATCGTCATTTTTGTGGCACTATAAATAGATGAATGAATATGCAAGGACATTGTATTTTCTTATTGTGTGTAATGTAGCATAAGCCAAAGGTAGAAATGAATTTATTCAAACAGCATTTGCAGTAGAAAACAAAAGTATATATATATGAAGAACATTTATTGTATCAATTAAAGGGGTTGTCCGACATAACAAAAATTTTTGAGTTTAAGCTAATCTGTGCTGTATTGTCATATAAAACACCCCTACATTGTTATTTTTTGTTTTCTAACTTTTGTTCCTCTTGAATTATCCCTTTATTCTCTGCAGCTCCTTGTTTACATTCAGATCCAGCAAACTGACCACTTCCTGTGCAAAACCTCCCAGTCAGAGCTGGCACCGCCCAGCCTCAGTGTCCAGCCTCGCCCCCTGCCAGCCCTCACTGTCCAGCCCCACCTCAGTATCCAGCCCTGCCCTCTGCCCGCCCCCCTGCAGACACGTTCCCTGTCAGTATATTCTGCCCCAGCACTGACCTCTCATCACTACAGCATTGCAAATAACAGCCCCACATCGGGCTCTGCACCGCATACACACACACACACAGACACACACACATCGGGCTGTGCACCGCATATACACACACACACACACACACACATCGGGCTGTGCACCGACCCCCCCTATAGGGAGTACATACTCACCCGTCCTCGGTCCCCGCCGCTCCTGCAAGTTCGCGCGCTGTCTGTGCTCTGGCCATATCAGCACAGTAGTGACGTCACCGCTGTGCTGAAGAGAGCACAGACAGCCGGGCAGTGATGAGAAGCGCTGCTTCTCATCAGCACTTTCAAATCTACCGGCATCTGTGATCTGTGATGCCGGTACATTTGAATGTGTGATCCTGAGCAGGGGCCCGGTGCTGGCGCTGACACCACGGCAGGCGCCGCCAGGCCCCGCCCCCAGGTCACGGGTCCCACAGCAGTGCAGGGGGAGGTTGTGGGCAGAGTACGGGGTGCGGGGGAATGTGTGGGAGGGTGCAGGGATGGGAGCGGGGGCTCCACGCACAGTACAGCCCAGCAGGGAGGCGACATGCTGTTTCCACATTTGCATGTCAACATGGCGCTGCCCATGTTGACATAAAATGACCGGAAGCAGCAAAATCGCGGCAGGAGCGGTCACATGACCACTCTGAGCCGGGGGAGAGGGGCTGACAGCAGGGCAGGTAAGTGGTCTCTATCTACTTACCTGCCACAATGTAGCCCAATAGGGGAATAAAAAAAAAGTAAAAAGAAGCCGGATAACCCCTTTAACCTAAAGAATAACTGTATAGCAGTGCTGGGTAAAGTGAGACTGCCACATCCGGCCCTCTGGTTGTTCCAGTCCGGCCAGCAGACCAAAACAGCTGAAGGAGTGAAAACAGTGGCTTGCTATTTGCATCCTTGGGATGTAAACAGCGGTGAATACATTGTTGATGGAGGGACCCACCGGCTCTGACTTCCACCAATCAGCATGAGGCACAGCATACGTGATAATGTCATATAATCACGTGTGCAGTGGCGTAACTAGAGTTTGATGGGCCCCGGTGCAAAGTTCAGACCCTCCACATACACCGACACTTGGGGTACGGGATAATGACACTGACACTCGGGGTACAGGATAATGACGCTGACACTTGGCTCTTACCCACAGCACCCAGATTTCCTATAATCTGAATTCCATCTATCAGCACCCAGCTTTCCTATGTTCTGATATCCATCTTGTCCTCGGCACACTGCTTCCCCATGCTCTGCTATACATCTTTCTCTCAGCACCCAGCTTTCCCATATCAGAGCATGGGAAAGCTGGGTGCTGAGAGAAGATGTATAGCAGAGCATGGGAAAGCTGGGTGCTGAGGGAAAGAGCCTTTATCCCTCAGCACAAAATGTTCCCATCCCCTGATTGTATCTTTATCCCCCCTTGTATATAGTTCTCCAAATACAATAATGGCCCACACATAGCCTTCCATATAGTATAAAGGGACCCACATAACCCTTCATATATTAGAATACACCTCCATAGTTCTCCATGTATTATAATTCACCCCATAGTACTCAATATATAATACTGCACCACATAGTCCTTCATATATTATACTGAACCACATAGTCCTCCATATATTATACTGAACCACATAGTCCTCCATATATTATACTGAACCACATAGTCCTCCATATATTACAAAGCACCCCCATAATCCTCCATGTATAAAGTAGCCCTTCTATTATTATCATGAATTTCTCATAGTTCTTCATGTATTATAATTCACCACATAGTCCTCCATATATTATAATGCAGCCCTATAATCCTCCATGTATAAAGTAGCCCTCAAAGCCCTACAATTATTATAATTAATTTCTCATAGTTCTCCATGTATTATAATGCACCCCATAGTACTTCATATATTATACTGCACCACATAGTACTCCATGTTTTATAATGCACCCCCATAGTCCAAGCATAAGGTAGGCTCCATAGTCCTCCATATATTATAATGTAGCCCCCATAGTCCTATATGTATTATAACGCAACCCCATAAAACGTCATGTTGTATTATACAGCCCCATACTCCTCCATGCATAATTCACCCCTATATTCCATGTATAAGGTGTCCTTCATTTTGTATTATGCAGCCTCCCCAGTCCTCCATGTACAACAATGCACCCGGCCTCCCCAGGCCTCCATGTATAATAATACAGCCAGCCTCCCCAAGCCTCCATGTATAATACTGCAGCCTCCCCAGTCCTCCATGTATAATAATACAGCCAGCCTCCCCAGGAGTCCATGTATAATAATGCAGCCAGCCTCCCCAGGAGTCCATGTATAATAATGCAGCCAGCCTCCCCAGGAGTCCATGTATAATAATACAGCCAGCCTCCCCAGGAGTCCATGTATAATAATGCAGCCAGCCTCCCCAGGCCTCCATGTATAAAAATGCAGCCAGCCTCCCCAGGCCTCCATATATAATAATGCAGCCAGCCTCCCCAGGCCTCCATGTTTAATATAGCAGCCAGCCTCCCCAGGCCTTCATGTATAATATAGCAGCCAGGATAGTCAGCTGGGGTACAAGAAATAAAACTTAACTTTTAATATATTCCTTAAAAGAAGCCGGAGATCCCAACCTCAAATAAAATGTTATCTTAAAATAGCCAGAACAACACACAGTTCCCCTCAGCATGTAAGAGGAGTTCAAACGGCCAGAAGATCACTTCTTAATTGATAATGTGGCGCCCCTGACCTGGTCAGGCACCACTGAGTACTGCACCCATGCTGGGGACAGTACAATACAGGTAATCCAGAAGGCTGACTGGGGTGTGGAACACAGGCGCATAGTGATCAGGTCTCACACATGTACCCATGAGAGGACCCCTGGGGATCCCAGGAGGGGGCAAGCCTTCACCTTCACTGGAATAGTGGAGGGGGTAGAGCCTCCATCTCCTCTCAAGGGGTGTGGTAAGAGAATCTGGTTGCTAGGTGGCGTAGGCAAGAACAGGAGAGGAGGGGCAGTGAGTCAGTTAGAGCAGAACTCCATAGGGCTCAGTGAGGAGCAGACCTGTGGGGCTGTTGCTGTCTAACAGCGCCCGCGCAGTGGCTACAGACGGGGGAGAACGGTCAACTAGGAGTGCTACCTGAAAGCCAGCTTCAGCTAGGGAGTGCACGGAGTGGGAAGTAAGGAGACTGCTAGAGAGCACCAGGCCCAACCGGGCGGCAGATCCCGAAGCGAAGATAGATCCAGCTTTCTTTTGCTAAACCTGCCGGTGTGGGGCTCTCAAAGCCCACACCACATCACCACAAAAGCCGCAGCCACGTAACCGCAGTGAGGGCCCATAGGTCATAGGAGGCAAGAGGCTGGAGTGGCCTGGTCCGGGGAACAAGCACACGGCAAACAACAAGGGGAGAGAGGCTGCAGCATCTTCCCTGGGTGACCCCCATAGGGACTAAAAGTCGGGGTCACCCCAAACCACCAAGGGCTAAGGAAGGCGAGTCAGTAGTCACCCTCATCAAGTCAGCCTGAAGGATACCTGGTTCCCATCTGGTTCATCTCAGCTACGCCCGGGTTACTCACCCTGCCATCAAATGTGAGTAAAAAGCCCTAAAAGACATCCTGCCTGTGTGGTCATTCTGCGACTTGTGGTACTACGCACCTACACTGGGTCCTGGGGCTTGCCTCACTCTCAGGAGGCTATTCCAACTAACTGCACACACCATCAGCCCCAGGCGTTCCCCTAACCTGCAGTGGCGGTCCCCACTGACCGCAAATCTGAGAGTGGCGTCACGATCAAAACCGAAGATTTCCTACCAGTGACGGAGATCCAGCAACGTGGAGTCCCTGAAGGTAACGCACCGACACCGACAACAACACCGGCGGGGCTTCACATCTGGCGTCACGAACAGGATAAGGACTAGACCTGTTCAGACAGGTGACCATGTGCCTGGGCGGTCCGCTTGAAAAATTGGAAGCGCCGCCATATTGCCACCATGAAAAGCGCGCTGAAAAACAACAGCAGCCCGCGCTGGGAGAAGTTACCGCCCACGAAGAGGTGTGGCTACCCAGAGATCCCCTGCAGAGTTCTGAGCTTGCCAGCTATGAGAGTGGAAGCGTCGAGAAACGGCGGAACAGAAAGGGAGCCACAGGCCTGCTACTGGGAGAGGAGCTGCTGAAAGAGGCAGAGCAGAAACTGGACAGCTTGTTACAGGAGGCAGCGAGGAGTCCACTGCTGGGAGATCGTGCAGAAGACGGCGCAGGAGAAATGGCGTCTGACCGCAGGAACCCAGAACCAGGCTCCGCTGCCTGGTGGTATCGGGAGCTGGCCCAGTTCTGTGACCGACTGGAGACCCGGGTCATGGAGCAGATCAGGGAAGAACGCACGGAGCTCCTGGAGATGGCTGCGGCGGTACGGACCTACGAGGGTGGAGCCGCGCGACGCCTGCCAGACCGAGCGGCGACGACGCAGACCCCGATGCTGCTACCGGTGGGTGAGTCCAGAGATGCCCCGACCAGCGCAAGTGCCCCGACCCCTGCTGCCACGCCCGCGGTCCCCGAAGAGGCGCCCGGCGCGGCGACGCTGGACCAGGCCGCAGCCACGCTTGAAGCGGCCCGCCAAATCCAGGCTGCTGCAGCCATGCCCCGCCTGTCCCGCAGGGCTCCGACCACCACGGCAGTGCTCATCCGTGCTGCAGGTGTGACGCTGACCCAGGCTGCCACCCTGCTGAACCCGGTCCGCCAAGACCCCAACGCAGCAGCGACGCTAGTCCGCGCCGCAAGTGATATGCTGAACCAGGCCGCAGCCCCGCCGGGTGCGGCCCGCCAAGCTCCGATCGATGCAGCGACGTCTAGCCCAGCCTGCACAGAGCCCCCTGCAACAGCGACACTGATCCAGGCCGCCGCCATGCCAGGCGCGGCCCGCCAAGACGAGGCCGCCGCCATGCCAGGCGCGGCCCGCCAAGACCAGGCCGCCGCCATGCCAGGCGCGGCCCGCCAAGACCAGGCCGCCGCCATGCCAGGCGCGGCCCGCCAAGACCAGGCCGCTGCCATGCCAGGCGCGGCCCGCCAAGACCAGGCCGCCGCCATACAGGGCGCGGCCCGCCAAGACCAGGCCGCCGCCATACAGGGCGCGGCCCGCCAAGAAGAGACTACCTCATCATTTTCCCCGGCCTGCAAGGCCAGAGCAGACACCGCTCCCCGGTCCACGGAGGTCCCTGATCGGCAGCCCACGGTGGGTGAAGACCCTGCATATTGGCAGATGAAGGCTGACCTGGAGGCCAAATTTCCACAATGGTTGGTGAGCCAATACATACCCCCTCCGCATACCCCAAAGAGTCTCCTGCTAACTCCTGCAGCAGCTACACCAAAGAGTCCCCCACCTGGGCCGGCTGAAGAGCATCCATCCCCAGCACTGCCACAGCCGGAGTGCCAGGAAGAACTAAGGGGGAGAGGAGGCCAGGGAGCAGAAGGGTTGACTCCGACTCCAGTGCCACCCGCGGAAGATGTGTATTCGGAGCCAGAGATGCTGCCATACTCCCGCTGGGATGAGGAAGACCCGACACCGTCTGTTGACGAAGATCAGCCCCAAGACCTCACCTGGGAGTTTGTGAGCTGCCCTCTACAGAACCCAGCCCGCAAGACACGGCGCCACAGAACACAGCGTGCTCCAGCCCCACAGTCTCCAGAACAGAAGGAAGTCACCGCCAGAGACCTACAGGAGAAACGGTCCCTGAGAAGGGCCAAAAGCCAGGCTAGAGGACCCCTGTGTTATGGCGTAGTGGAAGACTTTAATCTGAGAAGCGGCTATGGATTTATTGTAGCACCTGGCATCAAAAAGGGAATATTTGTTAATAGGAGAGATGTCAGCGCACACCTGCCTAGAGGACACCCTGGCAGAAATCTGAAAATGGGAGATTCGGTACAGTATACCATGCACCAAGGTGAAAGGGGATTGTATGCCCTGGACGTAGCGTTATGTCCCAGCAAACCCTACAGCCATCCCATGCCACAAGAAAGACAAGAAAGACAAGAAAGACAAGAAAGACAAGAAAGACAAGAAAGACAAGACAGAGATAAAGAAACAGATACAGAAAAGGAATCAGATGCAGACCAAGAAAGGAAGGACACAGAACCTACAGATGAGGCAACCACAGATGAAGAAAGAGACAAAGAGCAAGAAAGTCACAGGTGCCAGTGCCCAACGTGCCCTCGCCCTAGTGAAAAAGAGGAGTAAAGTAAAGGAAAGTAAGAAGTTTTGACCAGTTAAAGTTTGACAAGTTTTGTTTGCAACGTTTAAGAAATGCGCCCACAAAAACTATTGTGAGAAACAAACTTAAGGCTATGAACTTGCTATAGCCACAAACTCTCGCAGTGTAAATAGTTACACCAGTGGCACCACCACCAGGGCCAGCCTGTTTAGGGGCTTGGCTCGTCTGCAACCAGGGGGGCCCGTCCGTAGAAAAGGGCCTTGGCTCACCTGCGACCAGAGAGCACGCCTGTTTATGGGGCCTTGGCTCACCACCACAAAGAGGGTACCTGGTCAGCACCAACTGTGGAGGCCGCCTCTGAATCCTGCCAGAAGAGGCTGACGGCGCGGATCCACCAGGCCAGGTATACCCTGAAACCACCAGCCCATGAAAGCCGCCTCTACATCCTGCCAGAAGTGGCTGAAGTCGCGGCCAACGGGAGAGGAAGATTGGAGGAAAGGTCTGGGGAAGTAGATGGCCCAGACCTGGTTACCAACAGGACCGGTGACCTGCCTCCTGAGAGGGTTTTGGGTGGGTTAACGGACTTGTGGGTGGAGGGTGGTGATGTCTGATACCTGGTGCTTTTAAAAATGTTTTACATGTTTTAATGTTTTATGCATTTTAAAATGTTGTCTTGCAGCCCGAGGACGTGCTGGTGATAACTAAGGGGGAATGTGGCGCCCCTGACCTGGTCAGGCACCACTGAGTACTGCACCCATGCTGGGGACAGTACAATACAGGTAATCCAGAAGGCTGACTGGGGTGTGGAACACAGGCGCATAGTGATCAGGTCTCACACATGTACCCATGAGAGGACCCCTGGGGATCCCAGGAGGGGGCAAGCCTTCACCTTCACTGGAATAGTGGAGGGGGTAGAGCCTCCATCTCCTCTCAAGGGGTGTGGTAAGAGAATCTGGTTGCTAGGTGGCGTAGGCAAGAACAGGAGAGGAGGGGCAGTGAGTCAGTTAGAGCAGAACTCCATAGGGCTCAGTGAGGAGCAGACCTGTGGGGCTGTTGCTGTCTAACAGCGCCCGCGCAGTGGCTACAGACGGGGGAGAACGGTCAACTAGGAGTGCTACCTGAAAGCCAGCTTCAGCTAGGGAGTGCACGGAGTGGGAAGTAAGGAGACTGCTAGAGAGCACCAGGCCCAACCGGGCGGCAGATCCCGAAGCGAAGATAGATCCAGCTTTCTTTTGCTAAACCTGCCGGTGTGGGGCTCTCAAAGCCCACACCACATCACCACAAAAGCCGCAGCCACGTAACCGCAGTGAGGGCCCATAGGTCATAGGAGGCAAGAGGCTGGAGTGGCCTGGTCCGGGGAACAAGCACACGGCAAACAACAAGGGGAGAGAGGCTGCAGCATCTTCCCTGGGTGACCCCCATAGGGACTAAAAGTCGGGGTCACCCCAAACCACCAAGGGCTAAGGAAGGCGAGTCAGTAGTCACCCTCATCAAGTCAGCCTGAAGGATACCTGGTTCCCATCTGGTTCATCTCAGCTACGCCCGGGTTACTCACCCTGCCATCAAATGTGAGTAAAAAGCCCTAAAAGACATCCTGCCTGTGTGGTCATTCTGCGACTTGTGGTACTACGCACCTACACTGGGTCCTGGGGCTTGCCTCACTCTCAGGAGGCTATTCCAACTAACTGCACACACCATCAGCCCCAGGCGTTCCCCTAACCTGCAGTGGCGGTCCCCACTGACCGCAAATCTGAGAGTGGCGTCACGATCAAAACCGAAGATTTCCTACCAGTGACGGAGATCCAGCAACGTGGAGTCCCTGAAGGTAACGCACCGACACCGACAACAACACCGGCGGGGCTTCACAATAACAATCTGGTAAGCTGACCACTGTAAATCTTCAAAAACAGGGCAGCTACCAACAGGATATGGACCACCTCAGTACCACTGGGTCACAATAAATCACTGTTTTAATATGTGGAAAAGGTGGAATGGTCTCACCCAGAAACGATCCATCCACCTTTTACTCTAGAGGATCCTCATAGCACTCAGGGCGTCCCAATGGTCCTTGCATGGACTGAGCATGTGGTCCCCTTATTAGGAAATGAGGTCCTGGTGTCCCCGTTCTCCCGACGCGTTTCCTACATTCCTACTGTGTGGCACAGTGTTTTGAAAGGCCCGCTGCTGCCGCTTGCATGTCCTGCCCAGTCCATGTGAACTTAGGACTGGTGCTTGTTGTTAACTCCCCTGACGAATACTTAATGTAATTCATTATAATAATTGGAGGGCTACTTTATACATGGAGGATTATGGGGGTGCATTATAATACATGGAGGACTATGGAAGTGTATTCTAATATATGAAGGGTTATGTGGGACCCTTTATACTATTTGGAACGCTATGTAGGGGCCATTATTGTATTTGGAGATCTATATACAAGGGGGGACAAAGATACAAGCAGGGGATGGGAACGTTTTGTGCTGAGGGAAAAAGGCTCTTTCCCTCAGCACCCAGCTTTCCCATGCTCTGCTGTACATCTCTCAGCACCCAGCTTTCCCATGCTCTGCTATACATCTTCTCTCAGCACCCAGCTTTCCCATGCTCTGCTATACATCATTTCTCAGCACCCAGCTTTCCCCTGCTCTGATATGGGAAAGCTGGGTGCTGAGGGAAAGATGTATAGCAGAGCATGGGGAAGCAGTGTGCCGAGAACAAGATGGATATCAGAACATAGGAAAGCTGGGTGCTGATAGAGGGAATTCAGATCATGGGAAAACTGGGTGCTGTGGGTAAGAGCCAAGTGTCAGCATCATTATCCTGTACCCCGAGTGTCAGTGTCATTATCCTGTACCCCAAGTGTCGGTGTATGTGGAGGGGGGGCCCAGATCTGAACTTTGCACCGGGGCCCATCAAACTCTAGTTACGCCCCTGCTATTGCTCATTGATTTTAGTATTAGGAACAGTGGAGAATACCATCACTAGGAATGAGACAATAAATTTGAGTGGAACAGAATTTTACTTGAATTTTAAATATTTTTTTTTATATTTGCTTCCGCATGGATTTGAAGAACTGGTTGGGTGGCGGTCAGGAATGAAGGGGCAGCAGAGGTGAGTGGTGATCGCAGGACAGAATAAAAGGACAGTAAATTAGCATTGAATAACTTTGGAAAATCAGAACAAAAAGGTAATAAGGTAATATTGAATTTTGCTTACACTGTGCACCTTGAATAGATTTCTAGATGAATTTGCAGACTTGGGTAGTCTTCAGTCTTAACGTTATTCATTTTACTCTGACATTGGCATTAGAGTAGCTAAAGGGTTTTTTTACATCCTTTCTCTTCAAGAACGCACCACCCCTGATCCTCCTCCTTACTTCCTGCTTTCTGGAAGGTCAGCATACCAGCTTTACCAATATTTCAAAAAATTGGTTTTAAACCTATAAATTCAGCTAAAGCCTCGGTTCCATTTGCGCATAGCTTCCGATGTGAAAGCATCAGAAGCGATATGCTAATGACCCTCTGCTGCGAGCATCAGCCGAGGGTCATGAGACTGTGATAAGATCTTGCGATCAGGTGACAGCTGCGGAGAAGAGGGAGGGAGCACTTATGTCTTCTACTCCATTGTCTGTCTCTGGGTACATCGCACTGCAGTCAGATGACATGTGAGTGCAGTACGATGTTTCACACGCATCTGTGACGCCCTGACAAAATCAGGGTGTCACGGATGATGGCACCCCTCCTCTTGGGGGAAGGAATCTCTCCTCCTTGGCACCACAACACAAAACCCATACCCAGGTACACAACATCAGCCATCAAAGCCTAGTCACCCCCCATGCAATAGGGACACACCAGTGGGAGGGACCAAGCAGATGGTGATGCCCACCTAGGGGTCCTGAGGTGTGATGGGAGGGGCAGAAAGAGTTCCGGTCAGAGAGTGGAAGTGAGAGGAGTGTGGAGTGACAGCGGAGTCAGGGATTGGAGCCCCTGGACTACCAGACTACTGACTAGGTGGCAGTAGGCAGACAGGGCCACAGGCAACGGAGATCCGGTCGTGGGAGACCTTAAGTGGACCGGGGCAGGGTTGTAGCCCGCCGGTACTGACAGTGGGAATCCGGTCCGGAGGCCATGCACAGTCAGAGTACCTGGACCCTAGAGCAAGGACAGCTTCAAGCACCTTTCTAATTGACCAGCCGGGGACAAGATTACAGGTCTTGTCCAACAGGAGACCCAGATAGAGCGAGACAGAAGCCCAACGAGGGGGATAGGGCTCCACAATTGCCTACTAAGATCCCACGGGTCACTTCTCACACAAAATCACCGGGAGTAGCCGGTGAACACGCCCCCAGAGGATGCTAGGGCGAAACACGTGTCAGAGTCGGGGCGTGGACATGGTACCAGGACCATATACTCTGGCAGGTATGATGTGCATTTAAGCCAATGGTTATTTTCAAGTAACATATAATTACAACAGCCTTTTTTAATTGCTTCTTGTTACACACTGCATTGCGCATTATTATGTGCTTTACATGATGTGTATATGTTTACTGTTATTTATGCCATGATAATACCTTGTTTGTCATTTACTGTGGCAAAAAAAAAATTCTTACTTGGCTGTATTTGTGCCGCTGATTAATCATTATTGTATCACGTGGTCAATATTATTTTTTGCACATATATCTGCATTTTATCATTGCAGTGTGTTATATACATATATTTGTAGACATATATTAGACATTTTTTGAATGTATATACTTTATGTGTCTGCATTGGTAATCATACTTATGGTTTGGTCCTGTAACACGTCCAATCGTCCCCAGTGTTTACATGTTCAATCTTGAAGCACCTATTTGTTGTATCTACCTTGATTCTATTAAAAATATTCTATTTATATATGTAACACCCCTTTAATTTGCAGCTGGGGCAGGGTGTTCGGTAGTTCTCACCTTGATATGACGCAGTGCCTCCACCCGAATCTTGCTAGGAGCTCTAGGGGAATGCAGAAGGTTCTTTGTCTCCTGCTAGGGGTCGACTCGGGAAACACCTGCCCACGCTCCGTACACACTCACAATAACTGAGGTTAGAAATCTTAACAAGTTTATTTGCAGGAGGATGAAAAATGGCAATTGTAGGGTAAAAGCAAATAACAGTGAACAACAAGATATGTTATGCAGTATTCTACAAAAATGCAGGAGGGGCTCTTTGTACTAGACCTGAAGGTTAGGGGTAATGCTTCCTCTTTAACCTACACCACACATTCTGCTGACTAATTACTATCTACCAACTAACAGCTGCAGCCTCACAAATGACACAGTCCCAAATTGGGCCCCAGTTGCCGCGGATGTTGACGTGCTTGCTGTACATTGGTGCACTTAAAGTAATGAAGCCAGTATTTCCCCAGGGCTGGTCCTATACAAACTCCCAGTTAGTGCAATCAAAAGTCCTCTTTAGCAAGGCCTTGTAATTTGTGCCAGCACACTTCTCAAACTGTAGAACTACAAGTCACAGCAATGTCCTACTCACTTCTGTCTGCAGCAGGCCTGTTCTCTCAGACTATTCCACACTGGGGCGTCTGGATTCAATGTCTTGCAGAGAGTAGTGGGTACAGCAGGCAATATCCTTCTTCGGCGTGGTAAACCTGGAGAACAACAGCTCCTACTAATGGTGCACTCTGTGGCTTCAGAACTCACTCTCTCATCACACAGAGTTGCAGCTTCACCCCTGCAAGATGGCTCAAATTCCTTCCACCCCTCCCTCCTTTGTTCTCCTCCCCCAGATTTGCAAGGCACCTTGGGAATTGTAGTATTCTCCAGTTCAACCAGAGAAGCAACATCTGTAGAGGTGAATGTGGGTGGAACTCTATAGATTGCTCCCAAAGCAGGTGCCACACTCTCCCCCTGGTGAGTCGCTGTAGGCTCCCAAGCACAAAATGGAGACTCATCACCTGGAAGGAAATTTTGTGATAAAGCATCCTGACTAACACCACAACCAGTTACACCCAAATCACTAACAGGCCACATAGCTGTAGGGGGGAAATAGGGCCACGCATAGTTGGAATGGGGGTGTACTACTCTAGGAACCTCACAACAAAATGGGCTGCAGTGTATACATCGCCCAGGCCAAAAACTAGTGCTCTACCAGGATACAGCTAAACCCCCACTAAAGTGGAAGCATCACAGGTGAAGGAGAAGCAAATCACACACACACCTCTATGGAAAGGAGGGGGGCGAATGCTAGATGATAAAACTGCACACTAGTGGCTTGCATAGAGAGCTGTTCACACATGCAGATAACACAGTCACAAACCCGCAGCCTATTAGGTGACGCCCATACTATTAGATCAGGCGGGCTGCCAAGCCGCACCCCACTGTATATCATGCACGGACAGACACTCTACAATGCAAGGCCCAACAGAAAGGGGCCTGGCTGTATCCTGTACAAACCAAAAAATATGAGGTTTTTGTTGGCATGTATGGCCATAAAACGTAAGCCTACAATCCTCGTCACGGGACCTCATGCTTGTAGGTCCCTACACTAAATATAAAAATATCAACAAAAAGAGGATAATATCCTCCAAAAATTAAGTATTACTCACAACAAAATGGGCTGCAGTGTGTACATCGCCCAGGCCAAAAACTAGTGCTCTACCAGGATACAGCTAAACCCCCACTAATGTGGAAGCATCACAGGTGAAGGAGAAGCAAATCACACACACACCTCCATGGAAAGGAGGGGGGCGAATGCTAGATGATAAAACTGCACACTAGTGGCTTGCATAGAGCGCTGTTCACACATGCAGATAACACAGTCATAAACCCAGTACGTCATGGCAAAATCATGGCCCCGGAGTCCCGGTGGCTGCGAGTGGTATACAAAAACCTTAGATTCGGGGAGGAGAGGACAGCTGCCTGACCTCAGGAGGGGTGGTGTCTCCTCCCCGGACCTACGGAGGCTGTGATTGGCTGACGAACGCCGCTCAGCCAATCACAGCAACTGTAATGTTTCAGCCATTGAAAATGGTTGAAACATTGAAATCCAGCCATGATCAGTGCAGCTATAGAACTGATCATTGGCTGCAGCTGGGTGATCTCTGTTTCACCTGCCCTCAGCTTTGATTGGAGAAACTGGCCTTGTGACCGATCTCTCCAATCACTCTGGATCTGGGGCCGGTGAACGCTCCCCTTAGCTTCACTCTGGCATCTGTGGAAGCTAAGGAGAGCGATCAGAAAGTTATAGCCACTGCCCCTGTGCCACCCCAGCAGCAGATCGAACCACTCGGATTCGGGGGTAGTGTCTGTTTTTGAGAGAAAAAAAAAATATCCAGCATCGGATAGACGGAGAGATTTAGGATAAAACTGGAAAATGTATTAAATCCATTAAAAGCAGGATGCAACACACAAAAGGGGCATGGGGATACACAGAGAAAAACACGGGACTTGACCTACGTGTTTCAACCTTGCGGTCTTAGTCATGGACTGTATGGTATCTCCAGAATGAAGTATTTAAGACATGTGCAAAAGGGTGTCATAGGAAGAGATCATTGTGCTAATTAAAAACAATCATTCACAAGATGTGCACTTGTTTAAAATTATAAAGAAAAATACAATAAAATCGCAATGGGATATAAAAACAAAGATATCATTTAAAAAAAAAAAAACACAAACTAGTGAAAAATACATGAAAGACAGATAAAAATGAGTGTGTATCATAAATTAATGATAAAAGCATGGTATCCATGCATATGAAAATAAGGAAGCAAATGGAAATTTTTTACATATATAATGTATATGCACAGAATTATGAAAGGAGCAGGAGATTTATGGAAGAGTAATATAAGCACCCTCAGATAAATATTGAAATTGGAGACATCCTTATTTTTATATCAAATATCGAGTGCCCTGCAGGATTACTATTTTAGTGGGAACTGCCAAACTTATGCGGTAAATGTCTGCACTCTTGCTGAGCCGCAGATGCGGGTCGCCGGGGCCAAACACAGAGCCACCCCGCAACAAAAGCTGCAGGGTGATTCATATGCGGCCACAACGAGAACCGCAGCAGCGGCGCAGTGCGCACCAACACCAGCGGGACATGTCAGGAACCTATTGTTATAGAATTAAAGAAGAGTGGCGCATTGTTGGGGAGGCTTGTTGGTTATGATATAAATTAATATAAAGGCATCATTATGAATGATAGAAAAGAAGGAATTCTTTCATCAGGAATGTAAAAAATATATGTATCAAAGAAAATGAATTTGTATTGTGTGTGTATTGATTGTATATGCGGATTTAAGTGTATTGTATAATGAGATCCTGACGAGTGTTTAAACCATGCGGTATAAGGGTATTAAGTTTAAAAATCCAAAAGGATTCCCTATTGAGGAGTTTTCTCCTGTGATCTCCCCCTCTAGCTGGCTTAAAGACTTTTTCTATGCCCATAAATCGAAATGTACCAAGACATCTATTATGTATATCTACAAAATGTTTGGAAACTGCTGAGATATTAACGGCAGATACGTTTAATGTATCTGACATATGTCGTCTAATTTGTTTTTTTAAAGGTCCACCTGTACAACCTATGTATTGAATTTTACAGGTGGTGCATTCAGCAAGGTAGACTACATAGGGAGTATTGCAATTAATGTAACTCTTTATGTTGTATGTAGCACCAGTGTATGTGGAAGCAAAGGTTTTACTTTTGTTCGCATATTTACATGAGATGCAATGGTTGTGTCCACAGCCATAGAAGCCAGAGCAGGATAACCAGGTTTTCCCTGATGTTTGGCTGTTAATGACACTTGGTGATAAAATGTTAGCTAGGCTCATTGCCCGTTTGCCTACAAAATTGATTTTATATTTTTCAAGGATAGTATGCAAATTGGCATCTTGGTGTAAAAAAAGCAGATATTTCTTTATGATTTTAATTATTTCATTGTATTGCGGAGAAAAGGTGGTACTAAAAGTGACATTATTATGTGTCTGATTATTGTTCTTATTTTGCATTTAAATAGATCTACTCTCTCTATGTTATTCACTATTGTATGTGCTCGTTGAAGGCACCAATTTGAGTAACCTCTACATTTTAATCTAGCCAAAGTTTTCTTTCACTCAAGGGGGAATATATCGGGTCTAGAGCAATTTTTTTTTACTCTGATTAATTCTCCTAGGGGGATGTTTTTGATCGTGTGCAGAGGATGACGGGAGGTGGCTTGTAAAATAGAGTTGCAATCAGTTTCTTTTTTTGTACGGATAGGCGTCTATTTTATTTAAGTTGCTGATCAGGGTAACATCTAGGTAGTTGATTTTATTGGGATGTGTAGAAAAGGTGAATTTTAAGTTGAAGGGGTTGGAATTGATAAAATCAACAAAACATTTGGCTTCTTCTGGGGTACCTTTCCATATTATTAATAGATAATCTATGTACCTACCCTGTTTCCCCGAAAATAAAACACTCTCTTATATTTTTTTTTGCCCTGAAAAAAGCACTATGTCTTATTTCAGGGGGTGTCTTATTCTCGAGGAGACATGGTTGGGGGTAAGTTTACCCCCCACAAAAAGCAGACCACCCCCCATCCCAGGATCGTCATGCTTACCAGCCCAGGGCGTCTGTATGGCTCCCAGATCCTTCTGTGATCTCCCATCAGGTACGCTGCATGCCTCCCCTGCGTCTGGCTGACATCAGATCTCTCTCTCACACACACACACTTCTACCTGTGATCTCCCTGCAGCTGTGCTCCCCTGCGTCTGGCTGACATCAGATCACACACACACACACTTCTCCCTGTGATCTCCCTGCAGCTATGCTCCCCTGCGTCTGGCTGACATCAGATCACACACACACACACACTTCTCCCTGTGATCTCCCTGCAGCTGTGCTCCCCTGCGTCTGGCTGACATCAGATCACACACACACACACACACACACACACACACTTCTCCCTGTGATATCCCTGCAGCTGTGCTCCCCTGCGTCTGGCTGACATCAGATCACACACACACACACTTCTCCCTGTGATCTCCCTGCACGCACATCAGATCCCACTCACTCACTCACACACAAACACACACCCACCCCACTTCTTCCCACCCACCCCACGATCCCAGCAGCTGTGCTGCACGCCGTGCTCCTCTGCCGATACTCACAGATCCGATCGCTTACGTTCACACACAATCACACATCAGACGGTATACACGCACACATCTGATCGCATACACTCACACACACACACACACACACCCCACTTCTCCCTTTGCCCTCCGGTGGGCGGTCCCAGCAGCTGTGCTGCACGCCGTGCTCCTCTGCCTTCTGCCGACACTCACAGATCCAAATGCATACACTCACACATCAGACAGCATACACGCACACATCCGATCGCATACACTCACACACACTGACGATATCGCACATACGCACTCACACACTCACAACATCCGGAGATACCACATGCTTCCGGCCATGTGATCCTCCGACAGGTCCTGGAAGGTCACTGCACGCACAGTATCGCCACCGAGAAGCAAGCGATATCGCCGGATGTTGTGAGTGTGTGGATGCGATCTGATGTGTGTGTGAGGTGTGTGTGAGAGTGAGTGAGTGTGATCTGATGTGCGTGTGTGTGTGTGTGTTCCGCCGCTGCAGGACCTTGATGCGCTCACCTGCTCCCGGTCGGTGTCTGGTGAGTATGATCGGGGGTCTTCTTTCTTCTGCCTTCTCTCTTCTGGGGGTGCCCGCTGCCTATAATGAAGTGTCCTGCAGTGTCTTTAACGCTTTCACCGCTGCATGACACTTCATTATTTACCGCAGCTATGTCTTATTTTCAGGGGATGTCTTATATTAAAGCTTCTCTGAAAACTCCTGGGATGTCTTATTTTCGGGGGATGTCTTATTTTCGGGGAAACACGGTAGTGTAAAAGATGATACGATCTGCAAATAAATTATTTTGTATGTTAAAAATAAAAATTTCTTCAAACATAGCCACTACAATGTTAGCTAATGAGGGTGAAAATTTCCCCCCCATACTAACTCCACATTTTTGTAGAAAGAACTCATTGTCAAAAGAAAAATAATTATGTGTTAATAAAAAATTAACAGCAGAAATGATAAAGTCCTGGATGTTGAGAGGATAAGAACTGTGATTTCTAAGAAATTGGTATATGCAGTCAATGGCCACATGATGAGGAATAGATGGGTAGCGACTGATAATGTCACAAGTCATCCACAAATAATCAGAGTGCCAAGTTATAGAATCAGCATTATACAATAGCGCTTTAGTGTCCCTTAAAAAGCCGGGAAGTTCCTTGACCAGAGGTTGAAGAAAAAAGTCAATCCATGATCTCAGTTTTTCCCCTAAAGAGCCAATGCCCGAGATTATACAGTCAGGGCCAGAAATATTTGGACAGTGACATAAGTTTTGTTATTTTAGCTGTTTACAAAAACATGTTCAGAAATACAATTATATATATAATATGGGCTGAAAGTGCACACTCCCAGCTGCAATATGAGAGTTTTCACATCCAAATCGGAGAAAGGGTTTAGGAATCATAGCTCTGTAATGCATAGCCTCCTCTTTTTCAAGGGACCAAAAGTAATTGGACAAGGGACTCTAAGGGCTGCAATTAACTCTGAAGGCATCTCCCTCGTTAACCTGTAATCAATGAAGTAGTTAAAAGGTCTGGGGTTGATTACAGGTGTGTGGTTTTGCATTTGGAAGCTGTTGCTGTGACCAGACAACATGCGGTCTAAGGAACTCTCAATTGAGGTGAAGCAGAACATCCTGAGGCTGAAAAAAAAGAAAAAATCCATCAGAGAGATAGCAGACATGCTTGGAGTAGCAAAATCAACAGTCGGGTACATTCTGAGAAAAAAGGAATTGACTGGTGAGCTTGGGAACTCAAAAAGGCCTGGGCATCCACGGATGACAACAGTGGTGGATGATCGCCGCATACTTTCTTTGGTGAAGAAGAACCCGTTCACAACATCAACTGAAGTCCAGAACACTCTCAGTGAAGTAGGTGTATCTGTCTCTAAGTCAACAGTAAAGAGAAGACTCCATGAAAGTAAATACAAAGGGTTCACATCTAGATGCAAACCATTCATCAATTCCAAAAATAGACAGGCCAGAGTTAAATTTGCTGAAAAACACCTCATGAAGCCAGCTCAGTTCTGAAAAAGTATTCTATGGACAGATGAGACAAAGATCAACCTGTACCAGAATGATGAGAAGAAAAAAGTTTGGAGAAGAAAGGGAACGGCACATGATCCAAGGCACACCACATCCTCTGTAAAACATGGTGGAGGCAACGTGATGGCATGGGCATGCATGGCTTTCAATGGCACTGAGTCACTTGTGTTTATTGATGACATAACAGCAGACAAGAGTAGCCGGATGAATTCTGAAGTGTACCGGGATATACTTTCAGCCCAGATTCAGCCAAATGCCGCAAAGTTGATCGGACGGCGCTTCATAGTACAGATGGACAATGACCCCAAGCATACAGCCAAAGCTACCCAGGAGTTCATGAGTGCAAAAAAGTGGAACATTCTGCAATGGCCAAGTCAATCACCAGATCTTAACCCAATTGAGCATGCATTTCACTTGCTCAAATCCAGACTTAAGACGGAAAGACCCACAAACAAGCAAGACCTGAAGGCTGCGGCTGTAAAGGCCTGGCAAAGCATTAAGAAGGAGGAAACCCAGCGTTTGGTGATGTCCATGGGTTCCAGACTTAAGGCAGTGATTGCCTCCAAAGGATTCGCAATAAAATATTGAAAATAAAAATATTTTGTTTGGGTTTGGTTTATTTGTCCAATTACTTTTGACCTCCTAAAATGTGGAGTGTTTGTAAAGAAATGTGTACAATTCCTACAATTTCTATTTTTTTTCTAATTTTTGTTCAAACCTTCAAATTAAACGTTACAATCTGCACTTGAATTCTGTTGTAGAGGTTTCATTTCAAATCCAATGTGGTGGCATGCAGAGCCCAACTCGCGAAAATTGTGTCACTGTCCAAATATTTCTGGACCTAACTGTAGGTCTAAAGGGGGGGGGGAAAGACCCCCTTATGAATTTTGGGGAGAGCATGGTATATTGGAATCACCGGATGATCAACCTTCAGGAATTCATATATTTTTTGCGTGTAAACCTCTTTGCAAAGTCCCTCATCCAGAAGTTTATCAATTTTTTCCTTGAATAATTTAGTAGGGTCTCCTTTCCGATGAACATAAGTGCTGTTGTCATTGAGAATATCTTTATTAATTTTGAAGTATAACGCAGAGTCCAAAATTACAATTCCTCCCCCCTTATCCGCCTCTCTGATCACCAAGTTGGTATTGGATTTCAGATCATTAAGAGCTATTTTCTCATGGGGACTTAGATTATTATATCCCACTTTGTGCAGATTATTGAGGCGGACCAGATCCGATTCGATTTTTTCCTGAAAGACATCCAGGATAGAAGGTCTAGATTGTAAGGGGTAGAAGTACGGTTTGGAAGTCCTAAAAGTTTCCTCAGGTGGAAAGTTTCTTGATATAGTTTCTTGATTCAGTTTCAAGGGCTCTTAAATCGGTCAGTCTGATTAATTTATTGAATCCTGGAACAATGTTGGTTTCAGAAGTATTGTCATTTGTCAAGGAATCAGCATTAATGTTGATTGTGGAATCTTCAGCAAAATGACATTTTCATGTGAGATTCCTTGCAAACTTATTAATGTCCAGAAGAGTATTAAAAATGTCAAATTTGTTTGTGGGACAAAAGTTAAGGCCCTTGGATAAAACTGAAATTTGATGCTGTGATATAATTTGAGCAGATAAATTCCATACTGGGCAGGTTAATGCCTCTTCTTCTTTTTGCGGCGATCTGGATATCGATTACTTGTTGTGCTTCCTTCCACCTCTTCGTATGCGTTTTTTGAAAAGGTTTTTGCGTTTTTTTTGGTGTTACTGCTGTTTGTTCGTGTTTCCTCTTCAGAAGATGAATCTGAGGAATCGTCAGCTGTATACTTAGTAGAGACTGAGGAGACACTTGTTTCCCCAAAGCTGACTTTCCTGTTACGATTCTTAAAAAAAGGTTTCTTGTTATATTTATTATTATATGAAGTTGTTGTGGATTGGAAGAATGATCGCCATGTATAGATTTTATTCATTTTATAATCGAGAACATCTCTTTCAAATTTGTTTTTCTTTCTATTGGCAATGTTATCTTCAAGGGCAGTAAGGCGTTTATTTAAATTAAAATTTTTGCATTATTTTAATGTCCTTGTGGTCTCTAAATTTTTCCAATGCGGTTTCTGTTTCTGTAAGTTGTTTTTTGATGTTATCTAATTCTGTTTCTTCATGTTTGACTTTCAGTTCCATTAGTTTGATGGAGCAGCTAGATAAAACAGCATTCCAACTATTCAGAAATTCTTCGGTATGAGAAGAAAATGTTGGATTTTTTAAAATTCTTAAACCGCGAGGAATCATGTTTTTTTCTATTTAAGAGCATAGAGAGGTAGAGTCCCACCATAATTTTTCTTCCTTGATTTTGTTTTTTTCAAGTTGTTTGTGAAGGAGTAAAAAGTCTTCATGAACATGTGTTTGAGGATCCCCTACCTGCTGATCTGATGTAGTTGGATCAGAGTGTGTGTTGAAAATGGCATCAAATTTAGATCTCCTGTTTTTTGGTGGATCCATAGTTGAGTGGAAATAATAGAAAACCACTTTACATAGAAAAATCACAATTGTGTAGAGGGAGCGCGAAAAAACAAGAACCAACGTGATATAAAGAACTAAATGTATTCAGCTCACCCCTCTTCACTCTAGGATCCACCACAGATGCACGGAACGCCCTGGCCCGGGCGGAGAGACACAATCATGGAGAGAAAAAAAAGTGTCTTTTTTTGGCTCGAGGGTCTCCGGGCCCGGGGGCTAGGGGCCACACTCAAAATGTAAAGGGGTATTTACAGGGGACAGATATAGTTTGTGACGCCACCCGTGGTGTGCGGTAAGTGGGGGTGCCACCACTGCCGTTGGGAGTACCCGGGGTGATGGAGTGGGGCAGCTAGGTGACGTTGCCCTCCACGGGTGGGGGGTAGGCCCCGGGCCTCTGGATGGTGATACAGGGGACACAGTGGAGGGGTCAGTCAGGTACTCACTCAGCAATGAAGCAGACGCTGACAACAGGGTAAACCAAGTCACTGAATGCCGCTGCCTCTCAAAGGGAGCTCGTCCGGGTCCCATCCCCTGCAGTGCTGCTGGTGGTCTGTAACCTGCCTCCTGGCACTAAATTTTAGAGTGTCCGTTGTGGTCCAGTAGCTTGGAGCTATCTGGGCCCCGCTCCCCACTGTGGCTAAGTGGAGGAGACTGCTTTCAGGGCTCAAGCTTGGGATTTCAGTGGGCTGGTTGCTAGGAAAGTCCTATCCCCCTCGTAGCACTAGTGCCCCAATTCTGGAGCTAGTGGGAACAGTCCATAAAGGCCCCGTTCTCCTTAGGTTAATTGCCGGGTTGTCTGACATTTCTCCCCGACCTAGGTTCCGTGTATCCCGTCGTGCCTTCGGTCCCAGATTGGTGATAGGACCTGGCTGCTGACCATCCTCCTTGACACATACCAGGCACCTAGCCTCAATCCCCTGCGACTGGGGGTCCGACTCCTCTAGGTCCAGACCACGACCTGCGACCTATTTTTCCTCTCCCTGGTAGCTCAAACTCCCAGCTACCACAGAGCTCCTCACAGCTCAAAGGTCCCTTCTCAACTCTCCACCACTAACTACTCTGACACCTCCCACCTCCCTGTCTGACCCCTAGGTGGGCGGCCCTATTCCTGCTTAAGCAGCCCACTGATGTGCCTGACAGGTGTAATGCAAGGTGTATCTAGGATTTGTGAATGCTGATGGAGGCAACACTGCAGGATAAAGACCCAGAACCATGAGGTGTTGAATACTGCACGGGGAGGATAGTTTGTGCAGTACCCTGTGACGACCTGAATAGTGCAGGGGCGTCACACCCCCACCCCTTCTTCAGCCACCACCACCGTGGCAGTCACTGCATCTGATCCGCACCACCACTGCCCCCTTTCAGCTGCCGGCGCTGCCATTGCCCTCATCTGCTGCCTCCCCTCCATCCGCCACCATTCTCCCCCCATTAGCCATTGCCCCCTCTCCCCGATCTGCTGCCCGCTCTCTCCCATCCTCTTCATCTGCTGCCCCCTCTCCCACCTCTCACCCTCCTCCATCTGCTGTGAGCCTCCATCTGCTGTGAGCGTCCATCTGCTGTAAGCCTCCATGTGCTCTGATCCTGCTGCCTAGATCCATCCTTTAAGGTAGCTATCCCCAATCTCACCTCCCACTCCCCTTCCACCCTCCTCCCCCCATCCTCCGCCAATCCTCCACTTGCTGCGCCCTCTCCCATCCGCCGCCACTCCTCCATACGCTGCGCCCTCTCTCATCCGCCGCCCCTCCATCTGCCGCCCCTCCTTCTGCCGCCGCCCTCCACATCCACCACTGCTCCACCCATCTGCTTCTCCCCTTCATCTGCCGCTGCCCCCCATCTGCTGCCTCATCAATCTGTCTCCATCTCTCCTGTGATCCTGCTGCTGTTCTGATCCGTCCCTAAGTATTGTTTGTGGCTCTTTTCTAGCTATCTCCAATCCCACCTCCCTCTCCCTCTCCCCCCCGCTTGCCGCCAAGCGCTGATCACCTACGTGATTGGCTGATCAGGTACGTAATTGCTCGAGTTTTTGCTTTATTTGTGCACCCTAAGTAAAAAATTAAAAAAAGACAAAACTTGAACAATTAGGTACCTGATCAGCAAGCGTCCTGCAGCCGTACTCGACTTTGGACAGGACTTCTTTTTTTCCATCCCACCTAGTCCCGCCATTTTTGCATTACATCCGTGCGTGCGTCCTGATTTTTTTTATGCCATGGGCCATCTAGTTTCCAAAATGTGGTCACATGTGGGGGAGCTCCACTGTTTCAGCACATCAGGGGCTCTTCAAACGCAACATGGTGCGGCTAACGATTCCAGCTAATTTTCTGTTTAAAAAGTTAAATGACGCTCCTTCACTTTGGAGCTCTGCCAAGTGTCCAAAGAGTGGTTTTTCGCCACATATGAAGTATCTGCTTGCTCAGAAAAAATTGCCCAACAAATTTTGGGTCAATTTCATCCTGCTACCCTTGTGAAAATGCAATATTTGAGGCTAAATTAACATTTGTGTTACAAAAAGTAAAATGTTCATTTTTTCCTTCTACATTGCTTTAGTTCCTGTGATGCACCTGACGGGTTAATAACATTTTTGAATGTGGTTTTGAGTAGCCTGAGGGGTGCTGTTTTTGGAATGGTGTCCCTTTTGGGTGTTTTGTGTCATGTAGACCTCTCAAAATCGCTTCAAATGTGATGTGGTCCCTAAAAAAGTGGCTTTGTAAATTTTGTTGTAAAAATGAAAACTTGCTCATAATCTTTGAACCCCTATAACGTCCTTATATTTTTTTCCCCCAATATTATGCTGATGTAAAGTAGATATGTGGGAAATGTTATTTATTAATTTCTTTAAATACAGCAATCCTGGAAAGAGGGGTATCACTTAGAATTAGAATAATCAAGCAATATTAAGAGGCATAAAATGTAACTTTTAATCTAGTTATGATAAAAGCTTTTTGACAAACTAGTAACCCAAAAGCTCACTGGACTGCTGATATCATCAGCTACAGGTACAACGTCCAGGGAGCCTATGATATATAACAAAATAAACAAAAAAACACAACATACATAACGAAATATTGAGTGTGATAGTCTCACTCAGGGAAGAGACAGTGGTCCCATATATGAGTGCCCAAAAAAATTATCAAACTTAACTCAATACAAAAAAAACATATAGTGTGAGGTGGTCCTCAAAGAGGAATCCACCAATGTAAAAGCTTATTTAGAGAATGAGTTGTAAACGGTCTCACCCATTCATCGCAGCTTGGGGTATACAGAACTTCCTCTGTATGGGTCCTCACAGCATCCAGCTGACCCTATAATATCCCTGAGTCCTCAGTGTGTTATGTGAGCTTGGGCTTAGGACCTCTGACCTCCTATGTGTTACCAGAGTCCCCTAATGATTCTAGAGACATGAAACGCGTCGGGACGAGGGCCAGGAACATTGTAGGGGCACTAAGAGAGGGTTAGATGTGGTCTGCCCTTGTAAGGGCGGAAGCTATTGGGGTAACAGACCTTATCAGGGATATTATAGCGTCAGCTGGATGCTGTGAGGACCCATACAGAGGAAGTTCTGTATACCCAAAGCTGCGATGAATGGGTGAGACCATTTACAACTCATTCTCTAAATAAGCTTTTACATTGGTGGATTCCTTTTTGAGGACCACCTCAAGTGACTGCAGACTGTCAAAGTGTGACAGTGTGCGATGCTCACACTGTTATGATTCCTCTGTGTTCTTGTGCAGGCAGGCATTCACAAGACCACACACATGTATGCAATTTGCATGCAAACTAGTCTCAAAAGAGAGCTGAGAGAAGTGCGGGTTTCTAGTCTTTATAAATGGAATCTTTCTGGTCCACTAGGCCTCCCAATTAAAGAATGTACGTCTGGAACACCAATGGTGTGAACAAGGTGCACGACTCAAAAGCATATAACTATACAATAGGATAAAGAGTTGCACACTAGTCACAATGTATAGGGGAATGATGAAAAGCAGAACTGCTATGGGAATACTGGACTGAAGAATACAAAATGAAAAACATGGAAATGAATATGCATAACTGCTATGAATAATAAGAATATAAGATATGTTTAGGCATTGTATTGATAAATGCAAAAGAGCCCCAAACCACGCCAAGGTAATCTCTATTTTTGGGGTCCCTAACCTATGTGTAACCTCACTTGCAGTTAAAAAACCTGCTCTGTATGGGAAGCAAAGGACCAAGGTATATATGTGAAATAAGACACATGGCTATGGGTAGGGCAGGGTTCTCAGACAGAAAGTGCATACAAATTAAAGAATGTACGTCTGGAACACCAATGGTGTGAACAAGGAGCAAGACTTAAAAACATATAACTATACAATAGGATAAAGAGTTGTACACTAGTCACAATGTATAGGAGAATGTTGAAAAGCAGAACTGCTATGGGAATACTAGACTTCATTTTTTTCAGATAGCTCATTGTATTTTTCAGTCTATTATTCCCATAACAGTTCTGCTTTTCATCATTCCCCTATACATTGTGACTAGTGTGCAACTCTTTATCCTATTGTACACTAGGTCTTCCAAACCTCTTCCATAGTGACTTAGGGGTACTTTGCACACTGCGACATCGCTAGCCGATGATAGCGATGCCGAGCGCGATAGTAGCCGCCCCGTCGCACATGCGATATCTTGTGATAGCTGTCGTAGCAAACATTATCGCTATGGCAGCGTCACACGCACTTACCTGCCCTGCGACGTCGCTCTGGCCGGTGACCAGCCTCCTTCCTAAGGGGGCGGGTTGTGCGGCGTCACATCCCGCCCACCTCCTTCCTTCCGCATAGCCGGTGGAGGCAGGTAAGGAGATGTTCCTCACTCCTGCGGCTTCACACACAGCGATGTGTGCTGCCACAGGAACGAGGAACAACACCGTATCTCCTATTGGTGCGACATTATGAAAATGTCCGACACTACACAGATCACCGATTTACGACGCTTTTGCGATCGTTTATCGGCGCATCTAGGCTTTACACGTTGCAACGTCGTTACCGGCGCTGGATGTGCGTCACTTTCGATTTGACCCCGACGATATCGCAGTAGCGATGTCGCAACGTGCAAAGTCCCCCTTAGACCAAAAATCCAGCATTTAAATAATGCCCTTTATGTCTTTTAAAGATATTTATAAGGCCACAAAAAACAAACTATTGTCATCAATCATATATGCAAATTGTCCTGAATTAGTCAAACAGGGTGTTACTTTCACAGTCCAGTTTATCTCCGCAGTCTGTAATTATGCCCTCAAGATATGATTGGCATTCCATTAGTTTTAACAAATAGTGTCCTAGAAAATGGGAGAAAAATTCCAAGTGCGGTAAAATTGCAAAAAAAGTGCAAACTAATGTGTCAGTATGATTCCTCAGGCCGATATGAATTCGTAGATACCAAACATGTATACTTTTAGTTTTATCTAAGAGGTTAAAAAAATTAAATTCAAAATTTGTCCAAAAAAAAGAATTGCGCATTTGTTGTAATTTTCCGAGACCCGTAGCGTTCTCATTTTTCAGGATCTGGGGCTCTGTGATGGCTTATTTTTTGCCTCTTGAGCTGATGTTATTAATTATGTCATATTTGTGCAGATGCTACTTTTTGATCGCCTGTCATTGCTTTTTTTAAAAATGTTGCGGCAACCAAAAAACGTAATTTTGGCGTTTGGAATTTTTTCCTCGCCACGCCGTGTATTGTTCAGATGAATTGATTTTATATTTTGATAGATTTGGCATTTCTCAATGTGAGCATTTCTGAATGATACCAAATATGTGTATATATACTTTTTTTTATTGTTTTATTTTCAATGGGGCAAAAAAGGGGTGATTTGAACTTAAGGTTTTTTTTACATTTTTCATATGTTTTACATTTTTTTTTTACTTTTTTTTATTGATTTTACTAGATTCCCTAGGGGACTTTTATCACTTCACAATCTGATCGCCTGTTCATTTTTGCTGATCAGAGCAGCATCGCCCTGATCAGCAGAAATTCAGCGTTCCTGTGAGAGTCAGCTCACAGGAAATACATCATGCTAAAGTCAGGGGTCATCAGCTGACCCCGTGCAACCATGGCAGCCAATTGGGGCCCCGTGATGCGGCGGGGAACGGCGCCATCCCTGCCATGGCCATGTAACTCACGCTGTCAGATTTTGACAGCATGATCTAAGTTGTAAGCAGGGGCGGGTTGATCTCTGATCCACCTGCCACTGTTAGCCTCACATGTTTGCTAATCGGATTAGCAGACATGTGCGGGGATTAACAGCGGGCTCGCGCTGGAGCCTGCGGTTACTGGGGGGCACGACCTATAAAATACATATACAGTGGAACCTTGAATTACGAGCATAATTCATTCCAGGAGTGTGCTCTTAAACAAAGTTACTCTTATATCAAAGTAAATTTTTCCCATAGGAAATAATTGAAACGCAGACAATTCATTCCCCAACCCAAAAATATTTACTTTATTTATACAAATTTATTACAGTAATACAAAATAATGTACTGTATTCATATCAAATTATTACAGTAGACTAATACAAAACCATGTACAGTACAGTAAAAACATATAAAACAAATTAAATTGTACGCTAGCTTACAATAGTATTGTTGGTGTGCGGGAGGTACAATACAAGCAATATGCTGTACTGTTTATCACTAAGAAAGTACAATACTGTATACTGTATCCACAAATGCAAATTGATAGATATGCTATATAGTATATACTGTACAATGGTATGCTGTGCACAGTATACAGTATATATGTACAGAAAGTTACCTCCAGAGCAAGTCAGAGCATGGTGAAAGGACATAACCGGACGTGTGTGCGGTGAGTATTTGCTCTTATTGCAAAGCATTGCTCTTAAACCAAGTTACAAATGTTTAAAAAGCTTTGCTTGTCTTGCAAAATGCTCTCAAACAAAGTTACTCTTAACGTACCGTCACACTTAGCGACGCTCCAGAGATCCCATCAGCGATCTGACCTGGCAGGGATCGCTGGAGCGTTGCTACATGGTCGCTGGTGAGCTGTCAATCAGGCAGATCTCCACAGCGATCAGAGATCTGTCACCAGCCACCAGCGACCCGTGTAACGACGTTGTGCTTGGTAACCATAGTACACATCGGGTTACTAAGCAAAGCGCTTTGCATATAGTTACCCGATGTGTACCTTGGCTACGTGTGCAGTGAGCAGGGAGCCGGCTTCTAGAAGCTGTAAACGCTGGTAACCAAGGTAAATATCGGGTAATCAAGCAAAGCGCTTTGCTTGGTTACCCGATGTGTACCTTGGTTACCAGCGTCCGCAGAAGCCGGCTCCCTGCTCCCTGTACATTCAGATCGTTGCTCTCTCGCTGTCAAACACAGCGATGTGCGCTTCACAGCGGGAGAGCAACGACCAAAAAATGGTCCAGGACATTCAGCAACAACCGGCGACCTCACAGCAGGGGCCATGTCGTTGCTGGATTTCACACACAGCGACATCACTAGCAAGATCGCGGTTGCGTCACAAAAACCGTGACTCAGCAGCGATGTCGCTAGCGATTTCGCTTAGTGAGACATGGCCTTTAGATCAGTTTGTTAGTAAGAATGATTGCGTAGCTGGGTCAGAAACAAGGGGTATGGGTTGAGACAAAATTATCAGGCAGGAAAGCCTAAAGGGGGCTTTACACGCTGCGATATCGTTAATGATTTATCGTCGGGGTCATGGTGTTTGTGACGCACATCTAGCGTCGTTAGAGACATCGCAGCATGTAACACCTATGAGCGACGTTAAACGATCGCAAAAGAGACAAAAATCGTTGGTTTTGGAGAGGTCGTCCAAACACCAAAAATTGTTGTCTCGTACGTAGCGATGTTGTTCGTCATTCCTGCCGCACCACACATCGCAACGTGTGACACCGCAGGAACGAGGAACATCTCCTTACCCGCGTCCACCAGCAATGTCAAAGGAAGGAGGTGGGCGGAATGTTACGTCCCGCTCATCTCCACCCCTCCGCTTCTATTGGCCGGTCGCTTAGTGACGCCGCAGTGATGTTGCTATGACGTCGAACGCACCTCCCCCTTGAGGGAAGGATTTTCAGTGTCTCCAGCGACGTCGCTGACAAGGTATGTGCGCGTGACGCTGCCTTAGCGATAATGTTCGCTACGGCAGCGATCACCAAATGTCGCACGAGTGTCAGGGGCGGGTGTTATTGCACTGGACATCGCTAGCAATCGCTAGTGATGTCGCAGAGTGTAAGGCACCCCTAACAGTAAGCAAGAAGAGGTTAGAATCAGAAATATCTACTAGAAATACAGAAGCTAAGAAACATAATTCTACTTGCTCTGGTGAACGCTTATAACTCACAGTGCATAGCAGGATTTCACGAGCATAAATAGCTAGCAGCGCTTCCAACGCTAAACAGCAAGGAACAAGCAATAACAGATGTTAACTCCTGAACTCCAAGCATAAACGATACTACAGGTTTCAGAGAACATAGCAATAGTATTATCGAACAATATTATCCCCAACAACATTGCTGCATCAACCGAGAACAATATCAGAAACAGGGAGAATAGGCACTAACAGAGCTGTCACACCAAGTGAAAAGAGTGTGGTAGTGCACGCTTAAGCGGGCTTTACACGCTGCGACATTGCTAGCCAATGCTAGCGATGGTGAGCGTGATAGCACCCCTATCGTTATGCCGATATTTGGTGATCGCTGCCGCAGCGAGCATTATCGCTACGGCAGCGTCACACGCACTTACCTGGTCGGCGGCGGCGCTGTGACTGCCGAACAATCCCTCCCTCAAGGGGGAGGGACATTCAGCATCACAGCGACGTCACCGCGACGTCACTAAGCGGCCGGTCAATCAAAGCGGAGGGGCGGAGATGAGCGGGACGAACATCCCGCCCACCTCCTTCCTTCCTCATTGCTGGCGTGTGGCAGGTAAGGAGAGGTTCCTCGTTCCTGCGGAGTCACACGTAGCGATGTGTGCTGCCGCAGGGACGAGGATCAACTTTGCCCACACGACAGCAGCGATATTTGAGAATGGACCCCCATGTCAACGAGGAGCGATTTTGGACGTTTTTGCAACGATCCAAAATTGCTCCTAGGAGTCACACACAACGAGATCGCTACAGCGGCCGGATGTGCGTCACAAAATCTGTGACCCCAACGAGATCGCTGTAGCGATCTCGTAGCGTGTAAAGCCCGCTTTAGTCATCATTTCACCACATGTATGATAATCGCATCCTTGGTGTTACATGACCTCCCCCTCTCACCACCTGCGAGATACTGGGAGTTGTTATTACCAGCCATCATCAAACAACAGACCATACGGAAACCATAGTACTGATGAGACTCAGGCAATTCATTGCAGAAAACCTAGGACTTGGAACATTCTCACCAGGATCGCAGGGAGAGTCCTTATCCAAATAATCTTAAATACAGTCGACACCTGAGGGTAAGTATATGGTAACCAATAATCCGTCATGAGGTCCTATTATTTTCTCAATGCATTTCCTCATACTTGATTCATTAGGGGAGTGTGATTAGAATTCCACATTTGCCTGGTCAAGGCTAAAGAGGTGCTAGCTTCAGACAGTAATAAAGAGCCCAGAGAAAAACATCATAGCTGCCCAGACCCTTTATACACATTGTAGTTGCCTCCAAAAAGAGGTGCATTGCCTCACTTCAGACACGACTTCATAATAATGCGTCACCTTGTATATTTTACAGTGCCAGGATAGGGTTCCTGTACAGCATGAGTAAATAATTGCGCATCATTGTGCTGTATATGTGACAGGCCCACGGGGTCTGAGGTTACCCATCACCGTCCGCGGTTCTTCTCCTGGGATGCTGCGGTGGCCTTGCCCGGTTCCCTGACCTCGGTGGTGTCAATAAAGATGGGGATGGGGATGACGGGAGTAATTATTCGTGACGCCACCTGTGGTATGCGGATAATATGGGAGCTGCCACAATGGAGGGTCTCTCTCCTCTGGGGCGGATGGTAACACAGCTCGGGTGTTGCAGCTCTCCACATGTAGCGCTCGGCCAAAGGGAGGGTTATAGGGGTGGTAGTAGTTGCAATTGGCAAAGGGGCGCGATGTTGGAAGCACCGGCAGTAACGGGACGACACAGAGGGTGCAGTTCAAGGTCTTTACTCATTGGAAGCACACTGCCGTTGGAACACTGAGCTATGCTGTGATGGGCCTCAGCCGATCCCGGATACTTCGGAGGTCGTGGCCGGAGTTTCCTTCTGTGCATCTACTTTCGACGGTTTCCCTCCAACCCAGCTCCTGGGCCATGGAATGGGTCATGGGTGCCTTCTGCACTCCCTGCGAATCCTGGGATCCTCCTTCTTTCCTAAGAACCCAGGTCAAGACCATGGGTCCCGAACTGTCCATGCTATTCTCCTGAGTGCGACCTGGCACTTGCTGCACCCGGAACCAATTGACTGAAGTCTGAGATGGCTCCTAACTTCCCATGTTGGTGCCCTGCCTCCCGGGTTCCTGAACTAGTGGGCAAGAGGTCCCACACCTCATGATGGCCACTTCAGCACCTACCCTAGCCCAGTCCCAGTAGAAGAACTCCCGTGTTATGTGTTGGTTGGTGTGTTGGTGGTTTACCGGTGACAACCTCCTCCGTATCTGAGATGAATACTGCACCTCTGGTGAGGTGCAGTATCCTGTGGCGCCTGAAGCCGCAGGGGCGCCACATGTGCATCATATAACATCAACACTGTCTCTCTTACACTGACAAGCAAAATGGTAACAATGTTTTGAACTTTTGACTATCAGGTTCCATAACTCACCATCCAGTACAGTTTCAAACTAGAGACTGACTTCATTTTATAGACAATCATCTTAGCTATCTCATACATAAATTTGAGTTGCAAGTATTTAGCATATAATTCATTATGCAGATTCTTGTCATGTCACTGCATTGTTACTGTTTTGCTCCTGGTAGTGGAACAATATTTTTTTTCTGTGTACTACAAGTTACAACCAGTTATCACATTCCATAATAGCTCAGTGTTTTATTAAATCCCTTGCAGCAGGGAGACCAGAAATCCTGTGACAGAATGCTCCCTGGAACGCTAGGAGAATGTCAGCTCCCAAGGACCAGGAGAACAAACCAGGTTGCTCCTGGACAGCAGAGAGGTTAGAGGCAGAGGTCCAGCGGCTGTGCTGGACAATGTGGGCGCAGCATCTTCGGCAGATTGCGGAGTGGTGAGCAGAGATGATAGGAGAGGTGGCGACCATGCGGGCCCAGTAGAACCGGGTGCCACTTGTAGAGATTGCACCAGGACCCTCCCAGACCTCTTTGACCCGAATGCTGGCACTCTTTGTCGACCAGTTCGCACTACCATCCGACCCAGCCAGACCAGACCAGGCCACACCGCCTTCCCTAGCCGAGAAGGACCAGGCTGCAATGCCTTCCCCGGCCAGACCAGATCAGGCCGCACTGCATCCTGACCCAGCGACGACAGACCAGGCCGTACTTCCACCGGGAGCCATGGAGGAAGACGCCACCTCCACTGATGATCACCAGGTAGTTTCCCAAGCCACTGTCGGGGACCCGGCAGCGAGCTACCCAGTCTCGGCACCAGAGCCCTTCGAACTGGGTACTGAGGGAGCAATGATCGTTGCCTGGGAATGAGCCCATGTCGAGGAGGACACCCGGGGGGCATGCCAGGCAATGATTGCCTAGTTGGCCCGAGAGCGGGAGCAGTGGGAGGCCCAGCGGGCATAGGTGGAGGCCAGGGACCTCCAAGAGAAACAGCGCCTACGGTGTGCCAGCTACCGGGCACGGGGACTGTTGTACCAGGATGGGGATTTATTGCTGAGCCCGGCATGAAGGAGAGAGTCTTCGTCTGGATGTGAGACCCCATCTCCCTAAAGGACGCCCAGGTCGTGATCTTCTATTGGGTGATGTAGTGACCTACACCCGCCACTATGGGGAGTGGGGCTGGTACGCCCTTGATGTAATGATATGTCCAGCAGGGGCCGCTGCAGAGAAACCAGCCCCCGCTCCTGTCACAGCACCAGTTCCCCAGCTGCCACCAGGAGGAAGTTGAGATGCGTGAGACCATTGCACCCAAACCCAGAGTGCTGATCCCAGGAGGCCAGTTGACCCAGATGGCCCCTTTCCAGTACCCTGGTAGCTGTAACCTGCTAGGCTACACAGTTTTCTTGTTTCAGTTTCTTGTAAATGTTGATAATGTGTGAAAATGTTGAGTTAACCTGGTTTTGAATAATGTTTTGATAAAAATGGACGCAAACTACTGGACTGGTAGTAGTAAAAACTTTCCGTTGTAAATAGTTGCACCAGTTGTGCTACCAGAGTAATGCTGCAGCCAAAGAGGACCTGTTTTCTGCAGCAAAGTCTTTCGAAGAGGATCCTTGTTTTTACAATAAAAGTGTGGGAGAGGACAGGTCGCAGGAAGGGTCTGCGGCAGAGGCGTCCGAGACCCGATCGTCATAGTAACCGGCGACATACCTCCCATGGACACCAGGTTATGGGTGGCAAAAAGGGTGCCTCCTCTAAACATGTTATGGTTTATGAAATGTACGGGAAGGAAGTTGCTTATGTTGAAAATGAAATTTAAAGTGTCAACCTGTGTCACCTTTGCAGCCCGAGGACATACTGGAATTAACCAAGGGGGAATGTAGCGCCCCTGAAGCCATCAGGAGCTACAAGGTACTGCATACTTTCAAAGATGCAGGGCCTACCCCCAGGGACCCAGAAGACCAGTGCCGGCAACACCAAAATACATATATTATCCCTGTTTTATCCCTTCCCCAAGGACTGGTGACAGACTAAAGTTGGACCTAATAAATGGCCACCTAGGGGTGGAGCCGATCCAGTCCACTAGATGACAACCAGGGAGGAGGGGTCAGACAGTCAGTAAGTGGAAGTGAAAGGAGATGGATAGAACCGTACTGACGGGAGTGTGTAACAGTGACCTGTCAGGCGCAGGCGTGTGGTTGCCAAAGGAGTACGATGGAGTACTCTTGGATCCATAGCACCGACTGGGTACAGAGCCCTAGGTAAGGCAAAAACTCCAGGCAGACCTGATAAAATCTGCACAGTGAGGAGACCATCCAGGACCCCACTGACCGTAAAGTCCGGGGTCACCAGCAGTGATGAGAGAACCAGGGACCGGAATGGAACACCAACTCTACAGGGTTCAAACTACCGCCGTACGGACTAAAGACTGAAAGACTTCCAGGAGGGGATCCCCAGATGGTCCAAGCCACGGGATCCCACAAACTAGAGACAGGTGCAGGGGAAAGAAGCCACCAGGTTACCACACTGGCACTGGGACTAAGGGGACCAGTGGTGAGGATTAGCCTTGTTTGGTTTCCCAGCCATAACAACGCTGTGAGTAAAGAAACCAGTTACACTGCAATCCCTTGTGTGGCCTACCTTCATTCCGTGCCTAACTCCATCACCTACCCCTGGGGCCCCGGTTGTACTTACGGAGGGCTCAATATCCAGGATGCCATTAACATCAGCACCAGTGGTGAGAGACTGTGTAGTGGCAGCTCCATCTATCTAGCCACAACCCGCAAGTGGCATCATGATAAAAACTTTATTACTAATCCCCTGTATATAAGCCCCTTCAAGCGACCCCTAGGGTCACGGAACCAAGCAACGGCCACCCAGTGAACTGTCCCCATAAATATACGGCCTGGGACTGAGTACCCCATAGCTCTGGGGTGAGTCAAGAGTACCTAGTAGCATAAAACACTTCTGTCAGGGTGTCAAAATCAATAAAATGGAAGGAAAAAATTAAAGCCACTGTGCATATCAATTTACAAAGAGGTGTACCATATGAGTAACTTAGACCACAATTGGCCAAAGGGTACACAAGCTGGTTAATTTACCAAGAGATTAAATGACGGGGTGTGCGACCCATCCAATCTAGAGGGTTACTGAGTTGGTAATGCAGCAGACCATAATAGTCCCCCTAAACCCCAGTGGCATAACTAGAGTCTAATGAGCCCCGGTGTAAAATCTGGACCTGGCCTCTATTGCATGTTGGTCAGATGTATGGGCCCTTGTAGTGTTCTAAATTTTTTAAAGACATAGGTGTTGCCCCCCTCCATTATGTAGTAATGTTCCCCATCCTGGGCCCCTTCCTAGTAGATATGGCCCCCATCCAGGAACATACGTTCCCCACCTTAGTATATACGCACCGCCCCCGTGCAAGCAGCCGGGCTGCTGCCGCCGCTCGGATCCGGATCTGCGGTGGCTCGAGGGGTCTCCGGACCCGGGGGTCGCGCGACCACTCAATTAAAAAAAGGGGGGAGATATGTACAGGGAGATTTTGGAAAGTTCGTGACGCCGGTGCGTGGTAATGTGAGGGACCACCGCTGCCGTTGGAGAGCCCGGTGACGATGATGTTTAACCCCTCCGTGGGTATGGAGTTTGTGTCCAGGGGCCCATTGGTGTTAAATGGTGTTTGGGTGCCGTTGGGGAATAGGTGGAGGGGGCTTCCAATGTACTCACTCAGTCCCAGAATAACCACACTGACAGCTTGTAAACCAAAGTTCTGAGCACCATCGTAGTCTGCGGAGAGCATGCCTGGATCCGTGCCCTTGGTGTTGTTATTGGTTTGTGGCCCTATCCCTGGCACCTTAGTCTCACTTGGACCCGTTGGTATGACACTCTCCGGGTCCCGCTCACCCGTATGGCTAACAGAGTGAGCTTGCTCTCAGGGTTCACGCGTAGGATTTCTTTGGACTGTAGTGGGAAAGTTCTTTCCCATCGGTGCTCTAGTGCCCCGATTTTGGAGTGGGTTGGGGATGATACTTGAAGTCTTCACTAGAGTTGAGCGCGGTTCGCGGTTCGTGGTTCTCCAGTTCTAAGCTCGAGTGATTTTGGGGGCTGTTCGAGATCGAACTAGAACTCGAGCTTTTTGCAAAAGCTCGATAGTTCTAGATACGTTCGAGAATGGTTCTAGCAGCAAAAAGCAGGGCTTTTTACAGCTACAGTGTGCAGGAGCCATCGCTGGCAGCCTGCCACAAGCTGGTAACCAAGATAAACATCGGGTATCCAACCAAAGCGCTTTGGTTAGTAACCCGATGTTTATCCTAGTTACGTGCAGGAAGCCCACACTTCCCCGCTCAGCTCGCTCCACCCCCTCCTGCCCGCGGCATGTACACATACATACACACACACACACTCACACACACTCACACACACACACACACTCACACATACACATACACATACACACACACACACACACATGGTCCCGCTCGGCTTACCTGTGGTGATGAAGTCCCGACCTCAGCGCTGTCACTGTCCTCCATGGCCGCCGCTTGTCACATCCCTTCTCTCGCTTCCGACCCGAGACTGACTAGCGGTGACGTCACGGGCCTCTCGCGAGACTTGGAGTGAAGGCGCCGGTCATTGAGCTCAGTGACAGGGGCTGTCGGCAGTGCTGGAGATCAGCGCAGGTAATGTACCTCGCTGACAGCAGCACTTGTCATCCCCTGCAGTGACCTGGGCTGACCCATTGATGTTAGCTCAGGTCACTGCACTGCTCTCCCAGCCAATGGGGAACATCCTGCTCTTCATTGACTGGGACAGTGTGGATCGTCATGGCAACCCCTTGGATTACACCAGACCTGGATTTGTTTTTCATTCTAATAAATTGGTTAAAGAGGGAATGTTTTGGGGAGTGTTTTTTCAAATAAAAATGTGTTTGTCGTCTATTTTTTTTTATTACTGACTGGGTTGGTGATGTCGAGTATCTGATAGACGTCTGACCTCACCAACCCCAGGGCTTGATGCCAGGTGACATTACACATCTGGTATTAACCCCATATATTACCCCGTTTGCCACCGCACCAGGGCGCGGGATGAGCTGGGGCGAAGCACCAGGATTGGCGCATCTAATGGATGCGCCACTTCTGGGGCGGCTGCGGCCTGCTATTTTTAGGCTGGGGAGAGTCCAATAACCATGGATCTCCCTAGTCTGAGAATATCAGGCCCCAGCTGTCTGCTTTACCTTGGCTGGTGATCCAATTTTGGGGGGACCCCTACGTGTTTTTTTTTTAAAATTATTTATTTAATTTAAAATAACAGCGTGGGGTGCCCTCAGTTTTGGATTACCAGCCAAGGTGAGGTTGCCAGCTGTGGTCTGCAGGCTGCAGCCGTCTGCTTTACCCTAGCTGGCTACAAAACTAGGGGGAACCCTACGTCATTTTTTTTTTAATTTTTTTGGCTAAATACAAAGCTAAGCCCCCTTAGTGCCACATGAAAGGCACCAAAGGGTGCTCCACTTTTTCTCCACTTTTTCTCCACTTTTTATCCATTTTTTCTCCACTTTTTCTCCACTTTTTCTACACTTTTTCTTCACTTTTTCTCCACTTTTTATCCATTTTTTCTCCACTTTTTCTCCACTTTTTCTCCACTTTTTCTCCACTTTTTCTCCACTTTTTCTCCATTTTTTCTCCATTTATTCTCCACTTATTCTCCACTTTTTCTCCACTTTTTTCTCCATTTTTTCTCCACTTTTTCTCCACTTTTTCTCCACTTTTTCTCCATTTTTTTCTCCATTTTGTCTCCACTTATTCTCCACTTTTTCTCCACTTTTTCTCCATTTTTTTCTCCATTTTTTCTCCACTTTTTCTCCACTTTTTATCCACTTTTTATCCACTTTTTATCCATTTTTTCTCCACTTTTTCTCCACTTTTTCTCCACTTTTTCTCCACTTTTTCTCCATTTTTTCTCCATTTTTTCTCCACTTATTCTCCACTTTTTCTCCACTTTTTATCCACTTTTTATCCATTTTTTCTCCACTTTTTCTCCACTTTTTCTCCACTTTTTCTCCATTTTTTCTCCACTTATTCTCCACTTATTCTCCACTTTTTCTCCACTTTTTCTTCACTTTTTCTCCACTTTTTATCCATTTTTTCTCCACTTTTTCTCCACTTTTTCTCCACTTTTTACCCATTTTTTTCTCCATTTTTTCTCCACTTTTTCTCCACTTTTTCTTCACTTTTTCTCCACTTTTTATCCATTTTTTCTCCACTTTTTCTCCACTTTTTCTCCACTTTTTCTCCACTTTTTCTCCATTTTTTTCTCCATTTTTTTCTCCATTTTTGTCCACTTTTTCTCCACTTTTTCTCCACTTTTTTTTCCCTTTTTCTCAATTTTTTTCTCCACTTTTTCTCCACTTTTTCTCCATTTTTTCTCCATTTTTTCTCCACTTTTTCTCCACTTTTTCTCCACTTTTTCTCCACTTTTTCTCCATTTTTTTCTCCATTTTTTCTCCACTTATTCTCCACTTATTCTCCACTTTTTCTCCACTTTTTCTCCATTTTTTTCTCCATTTTTTCTCCACTTATTCTCCACTTTTTTTCCCTTTTTCTCCATTTTTTTCTCCATTTTTTCTCCACTTTTTCTCCACTTTTTCTCCATTTTTTCTCCACTTTTTCTCCACTTTTTCTGCATTTGTTCTCCATTTTTTCTCCACTTTTTCTCCACTTTTTCTCCATTTTTTCTCCACTTTTTCTCCACTTTTTCTCCACTTTTTCTCCATTTTTTCTCTATTTTTTCTCTATTTTTTCTCCACTTTTTCTCCACTTTTTCTCCACTTTTTCTCCACTTTTTCTCCACTTTTTCTCCACTTTTTCTGCATTTGTTCTCCATTTTTTCTCCACTTTTTCTCCACTTTTTCTCCATTTTTTCTCCACTTTTTCTCCACTTTTTCTCCATTTTTTCTCTATTTTTTCTCCACTTTTTCTCCACTTTTTCTCCACTTTTTCTCCACTTTTTCTCCACTTTTTCTCCACTTATTCTCCACTTTTTCTCCACTTATTCTCCATTTTTTCCTCCACTTTTTCTCCATTTTTTCTCCATTTTTTCTCCACTTTTTCTCCATTTTTTCTCCATTTTTTTCTCCATTTTTTCTCCACTTATTCTCCACTTATTCTCCACTTTTTCTCCACTTTTTCTCCACTTTTTCTCCACTTTTTCTCCACTTTTTCTCCATTTTTTCTCCACTTTTTCTCCACTTTTTCTCCACTTATTCTCCACTTATTCTCCACTTTTTCTCCACTTTTTCTCCACTTTTTCTCCACTTTTTCTCCACTTTTTCGCCACTTTTTATCCACTTTTTCTCCACTTTTTCTCCACTTTTTCTCCACTTTTTCTACATTTTTTCTCCACTTTTTCTCTACTTTTTCTATGGTCGGTCTACCCATTAACTCTGCCATGCATACTGTAGCTCTACACCTACTGCACATTTTACTTTATGATTGACATCTCTTTCGTACCAGAGCTGTCTAAGCCTACTCTGACCCCATATTTGTCATTACTATATTGTCCTTGTACTGTATTATGACATTTGTATCATGTGTTTCATTTCTTGCTGTGTTGCAATTTTTTTGCTGCATCCCAATTGTACCTCTACATTGTTCGAGTTTATGTTATAGTTCTCTCACTCTTATGTGATACTGATTATTGTCATTTTTCATGATTACATGCAGATAAGTCCAATCTGATGAAGGCTCAGGCCGAAACGTCATTTGTAACTTGTTTTGGACAAAAACATATATGCTTATGAAAAAAAATGTTTTTCTTAATACGGACCAATAAAGAGTGATTTTGCATTACTATCCGTTGTGACTTACTGACTTAGTCTGGGAGATTTAGAGTGCCGAGGTTACTCACTAATTTTATCTATTATTTCCTCTGAGCACCTATATACCAGTGAGTAGAGCTTTCTCTACAGTAGTTCTCCTGATTAGGCATGCCCTTACCTCATGAGCAGGGCATTGCAGCTTTGGTAGCAACCATTACGACATGGACTCTGCTGCTGTGGACCCGAGAAGAGTGAGTGCAGATTCATTGCATCCACACTCCTCACATGAAGGGTCCGCACTCCTAGAAAATGGGGTTACGTTCCCTGAGTGTCTCCCCCCCATATTCCAGATGGTCCAGAGTCGTCGTGGGACCCCTTTATTTTTTTTCTTACAATAAATTGGTGAAAGAGGAAATGTTTTGGGGACTGTTTTTTCAAATAAATTTCTTTTGTCGATTTTTTTTTTTTTTGTTAGTACTGACAGTTTATGATGTTGGGTATCTAATAGATGCCATGACATCACAAACTGCTGGGCTTGATCTCAGGTGACTTTACAGCTAGTATCAACCCGATTTATTACCCCGTTTGCCACTGCACCAGGGCACGGGATGAGCTGGGCTGAAGCGCCCGGATTGGCGCATCTAGTGGATGCGCCACGTCTGGGGTGCCTGCGGCCTGCTATTTTTAGGCTGTGAAGGCCCAATAACTATGGACCTTCCCACACTGAGAATACCAGACCCCAGCTGTCCGCTTTACCTCGGCTGGTGATCCAATTTGGGGGGGACCCTACTTTTATTGTGTAATTATTAATATTTATAAAATAATTATAAAAAAGAGCCTGAGGGGACCTCCACATTGGATCTCCAACCACGGTAAAGCTGCCAGCTGTGGTTTTCAGGCTACAGCCGTCTGCTTTACCCTAGCTGGCTATCAAAAATGGGGGGACCCAACGTCATTTTTTTTTTTACTATTTTTTAAATAGAAAAAATTAATGGGCTTCCCTGTATTTTGATTGCCAACCAAGGTAACGGCAGGCAGATGGGGGTGGCAACCCATAGCTGTCTGCTTTATCTGCGCTGAGAATCAAAAATACCGCGGAGCGCTACGTCATTTTTTTAAAGATTTATTTTTACAGCACTGTGATGTCCAGCAATCAAAATACAGGGAAGCCCATTTTATTTGTAGTTATTTAAATAAATAATTAAAAAAAATATATATGGGCTCCCGCTGCATTTTTTGTATTGCTAGCTAAGGGTAATCCAAGCAGCTACTGGCTGCTAACCCCCACTGCTTGGTGCTACCTTCACTGGCAATGGAAAATCCAGGGAAACATTTTTTATTTTTTTTGCCAAAAAACTACAAAAAAAGGACGTGAGCTTCGCCATATTTTGTATGCTAGCCAGGTATAGCAGGCAGGTGCTGGAAGAGTTGGATACAGCGCCAGAAGATGGCGCTTCTATGAAAATGCCATTTTCTGAGGCGGCTGCAGACTGCAATTCGCAGCAGTGGGGCCCAGAAAGCTCAGGCCAACCTGTGCTGCGGATTCGAATCCCCAGCTGCCTTGTTGTACCTGGCTGGACACAAAAATGGGGCGAAGCCTACGTCATTTGTTTTCTAATTATTTCATGAAATTCATGAAATAATAAAAAAAGGGCTTCCCTTTATTTTTGGTTCCTAGCCGGGTACAAATAGGCAACTGGGGGTTGGGGGCAGCCGTACCTGCCTGCTGTACCTGGCTAGCATACAAAAATATGGCGAAGCCCACATAATTTTTTCAGGGGGCAAAAAACTTCTGCATACAGTCCTGGATGGAGTATGCTGAGCCTTGTAGTTCTGCAGCTACTGTCTGTCTGTATGGAGAAGAGCAGACAGCAGCTGCAGAACTACAAGGCTCAGCATACTCCATCCAGGACTGTATGCAGAATTTTTTTGCCCACCAAAAAAATGACGTGGGCTTCGCCATATTTTTGTATGCTAGCCAGGTACAGCAGGCAGCCACGGGCTGCCTCCAACCCCCAGTTGCCTATTTGTACCCGGCTGGGAACCAAAAATATAGGGAAGCCCGTTTTTTTTTAATTATTTCACTTATTTCATGAAATAATTAAAAAACAAATGACGTGGGCTTCGCCCCATTTTTGTGTCCAGCCGGGTACAACTAGGCAGCTGGGGATTGGAATCCGCAGCACAGGTTAGCCCGAGGTTTCTGGGCGCCTCTGCTGCGAATTACAGTCCGCAGCCGTCCCAGAAAATGGCGCTCTCATAGAAGCGCCATCATCTGGCGCTGTATCCAACTCTTCCAACAGCCCTGGAGCCGGGTGGCTTGTTGGGTAATCATGAGTTAATACTGGCTTTGTTTTACTAGCCAGTATTAAGCCAGAGATTCTTAATGTCAGGCATGTTTGACCCGGCCATTAAGAATCTCCAATAAAGGGTTAAAAAAAACACCACACAGAGAAAAAATACTTTAATAGAAATAAATACACAGACACATTAGAGACTCCATCTTTATTACCCCCTGTCAGCCCTTCACGATCCTGCTCTTCTGTCTTCTTTCTAGTGTAGTAGTAGTGACGATTGTAGTGAGGATGATGTGCACCAGCCCATCACTTGGGGCTGGGGAACCTCATCCTCACTACAATCCTCACTATAATCCTCACTAGTGTAGTAGTAGTGACGATTGTAGTGAGGAAGGATGAGGTTCACCAGCTCATCACTTGGGGCTGGGGAACCTCATCCTCACTACAATGCTCACTACAATCGTGCAGCCTTCACTCCGTGAGTGATCAGTGCTGGCTGTCAGCGGTAACAGCGGTAACGCTGACAGACGCGTTACCATAGCAATGGTGCTCTCGGAGCCGCGGTTAGCGGTGACGTCACCGCTAACTGCGTTGCTATGGCAACGGTGATCTCCGTTAATGACCGGCTGTGTCAGCCGGTCCCTAACGGAACGGGGAGTCAACCGTGTGCTAGAGCATGTCGCCGGTACACGGCGATACACATATGTGCACCGTGTACCGGAGAGATGCACTCGCAGGTCCTACATGACGCGTCATAGTCATGTGACCAGTCTGTAGCCAATGAGATAATAGCCACGTGACTGGTCACATGGCTATTTTGACGTCACGATAGGTCCTGCATCACTGCTGGCAGTGCCGGTCGCCGGGAGGATTCAGCGATCATCGGATGGAATAGCGGCAGGAGACAGAGTGCAGAAGGGATCGCGGGGACCGGTAAGTGTTATGGCAATGTTTATTAACTGTTTGTGTACATTTATCATGCATTTTTATGTGTTTGTGATTGCCTCCCATTATAGCCTATTGGCTCGAGTTCGGTTCGTCGAACGTTCGACGAACCGAACTCGAACGGGACCTCCGTTCGGCGAACCGACCTCGAGCCGAACCGGGACCAGTTCGCTCAGTCTTCACCCCCGTCAGGTAAATTACCGGAACGCGTGAAGTTACTTTCCGGCCTGGGGTCCACGTACCCCGTCATGCCCTGGCCCCTGCCCGGTGATAGCTCAAGGCCGTCGGCTACCCTCCTCGGCAGTCCGTGCCCCTTGACACTGCCCTCCTGCGACCGGGTTCTAGCTGCTACCAGGCCCAGACCAATGTCTGCCACCAAGTATATAGGAGCTCTCCTCCGTGGCCTCTCCTCATGAGAGCCACTTCACCTCCTCTCTCCTTCACTCTCGCCTCTCCACTCTCAACTCTCAACTGTCACTCTCCTCACTTTCTACTAACCAACCCCCCATGTGGGCGGCCCTATTTCCTTCAGGTCCCCCAATGGTGTGTCTGGTAGGTTCAAGTGGGAAGTGTTCTTAGGATTTTGATTGGACTAGCTGTTAACAGCACCAGAGGACTGGGATCCGTTAACCAAGGAGGGTGGATACCGTGCAGAAGGGCAGGTTGCACAATACGACCTGATAGGCCAGGGCATCACATATACAGTTGAAATCAGAGTTTTACATACACTATCTAAAAAACACATACCTGTATGCAGGTTTTTCTCTCTATCTAACATGAAATTAGAATAAACCTTTCCTGTTTTAGGTCAATTAGGATTACCAACATTATTTATATTTGAAGAATGCCAGAATAATGAGATGGAAAGAATGTTTTAAGGATTTTTTATTACTTTCTGCAAAGTCAAAAGTTTACTTACACTAAGGGGTACTTTGCACGATGCAACATCGCTACTGCGATATCGTCGGGGTCAAATCGAAAGTGACGCACATCCGGCGCCAGTAACGATGTCACAACGTGTAAAGGCTAGATGCGCCAATAAACGATCGCAAAAGCGTTGTAAATCGGCGATCTGTGTACCGTCGGTTATTTCCATAATGTCGATACGATGTTGTTCCTCGTTCCTGCGGCAGCACACATCTCTGTGTGTGAAGCCGCAGGAGCGAGGAACATCTACTACCTTTGTCCACCGGCTATGCGGAAGGAAGGAGGTGGGTGGGATGTTTACATCCCGCTCATCTCCACCTTTCCGCTTCTATTGGCCGCCTGCCGTGTGACGTCGCTGTGACGCCGCACGACCTGCCCTCTTAGGAAGGAGGCAGGTCGCCGGCCAGAACGACATCGCAGGGCAGGTAAGTGCGTGTGAAGCTGCCGTAGCGATAATGTTCGCTACGGCAGCTATCACAAGATAACGCATCTGCGACGGGGCGGCTAGCGATGTCGCAGCGTGCAAAGTACCCCTAAGAGTACTATGCCTTTAAACAATATGGGACAGCCCATGTGATGATGTCATGTCTTTGAAAGCTTCTTATAGGTTTATTGGCTGAGTTAATTATGACAGAGACACCTCTGGATGTATTTTAATGCGCACCTGAAACACACTTCTTCTGTGTGTAGCTTCATGGGAAAGTAAAAAAAAATCAGACAAGATCTCAAGAGAATAGTAGACTTGCACAAGTCTGGTTCATACTTGAATGCAAGTTCTAGATACCTGAAGGTGCCTCGTTAATCTGTACAAACAATTATACACAAGAAAAGTATAAACAAGATGGGAAATGTCCGCCCATCACACCGCTCAGGAAGGTTCTGTGTGCCAGTGACGAATCTGCTTTGGTCAGACATGTGCATATCAACCCAAGAACAAAAGCAAAAGACACTGTGAAGATGCTGGCATTAACTGGTAAGATTGTGTCATTATCTACACTGAAAGAAGTACAGTATCAACATGGGCTTAAAGGCCACTCTCCCAAGAAGAAGCCATTACGCAAAAAAAAACCCATAAAAAGAAAACAGATTAATATTTGCAAAAGCACACAGGAACAAATACCTTATTTTTGGAGACATGGCCTGTAGTCTGATTAAATTAAAATTAATTGTTTGGCCATAATGACCATCGATACATTTGAAGCAAAAAAGGAGAAGCTTTGAAGCCTAAGAAAACCATCCCAAGTGTGAAAGATGGGGGTGGCAACATCATGTTGTGGGGTTATTTTGCTGCAGGAGGGACTAGTGGACATCCCAAAATAGATGGCATCATGAGGAAAGAAGATTATGTGGCAATACTGAAGCAACATCTCAAGACATCAGCCAGGAACTTAAAACTTGGGCTGAAATGGGTCTTCCAAATGGGCAATGGCCCAAAACATACTCCCAAACTGGTTACAAAGTGTCTTAATGATGACAAAGTGAATGTTTTGGAGTGGCCATCTCAAAACCCTGATTTCCATCCTATTGAAAATTTTTGGACAAAGCTGAAAAGGCCATTGCAAGCAAAGTGACCTACAAACATGGTTTAGTTACACCAGTTCTGTCAGGACAAAGGGGCCCAAATTCCTACCAACTATTGTGAGAAGCTTTTGGAAGGATATCCAAAACATTTGACCCAAGTCATACAGTTTAAGGTCAATGGTATAAAATACTAATGAAATGGATGTACACTTTTGATTTTGCAGAAAATAATAAAAATGCCTTAAAACATTCTCTCTCATATTATTCTTAGAGATAGCAATAGAGTAAATAAGAGTGTCATTTATTACTGCAGGGTTGACAAAGGTTGAAAATGGGAGTGGTAGTCTCATTTTGTGACTAATAATAATAGTAACAAAACATAGATTAAAGTGATAGGGAAGTGCTGGACCTGCACAGTCAGTGATTTAATTGTTACATGATATACTGCAGCACAACACCTTAATAACACCCTTTTTCCATTCATTATGCATTACAGAAATAGAAGATGAGAGCAGTTTATGTCCTTTCAGTCATAATTTTCCTACAAAAAAAATAAAAAATACTGAAACCAAGGCATCAGAAAGAGTGTGCTTCCTGTCTTGTGAGACAGATAAACATAAGTAATATCGCATGCATTTATTTTGTAAAGGCAGGGTGTTGTTTTTTTGAACAACAAAAGAAAAACATTTTAGAAATGTACTGCAATTATCTAAATTATTTTAATACATTTCTTGTCCTGTGTGTTGTATAGCTATACTGTACTGCTGCTGGGAACTTTCAGGGTCCACACAAAACACAAAATTCCTCTATAAAAATGATTGCTTCTTTATTTTAAAACCAGCTAACATGTTCCGCTTGCTTTCTTAAATAAAGGCATAACCTTTGGGGAGCTTGATAATAAGCCATTGCAATTTTTTTTTGTTATTTATGAGAATAAAAATCGCTAATAGCTGTCGTCAATCCCAAAATTTCAATGTGTTTCCTAGTTGAGAGGCCATTGCTTCTTCACTTTCAAAAGAGCACCATTGTTTCTACACCCTAAATAGAGATAACGTTTTCATAACACATCCAGAAAGGATCAGCTCTTCATTTAGCAAAGAGCAAAGTTCTTGATACTCTTTAAACAGTGGTAATTTTACATAATCTTATGTAAAAAATCCAAGCAATCTTCCATTTTCACTTACTTTGTATAAACACCAGCAAAGCAGGTATATGCCAAAAATAAAGGGATAGTTTTTGGACAATTTTTACAAATAAGTAGCCTAAAAGTCTATTAGTGCAGTGTGTTGTTAAATAGGCTGTTGATTCATCACATAGTACCATCATATTTTTCCCAATCATATAGACATGTCAAGGTGACCTCAACCTAAGGACGTAATAGCATTAAAATGCTAGAAAGTGAATAAATACATTCCTATAAGACCTTAGAATTTTACAGATTTTTTTTCTAAGCAATTATTGGTGTAGTAGCATTTGTCATTCACAGCAACTCAATTAACCATGAATCAAATTTGTTAGAAAAGTTTGTCAAATCTGAGAAATTCTAAGATGAAAAGATTTGATCATTTCTTATACTCACTCATCTTGTTGAGCTGTAGCTTATAGTGATGGGCGAACCCCCCGATGTTCGCATTTGGGAGCCTTGCCCGAACGTTTTGTAAAGATCTAGTTTGGGTTCTGAGATGAAGCAAACTTGTGTCCGAGCACTGAACTTGGACTTTACAGTTATGGGATGGAGCAGGGGGGCTGTAAAATAAAGAATATAGTTAATAATAAACATTGTTATTATACTTAGGGGAGCTTTACACGTTGCGACATTGCTACCGATATATCATCGGGGTCACGTCGCTAGTGACACACGCGCCGGTAGCAACATCGCAACGTGTAAATCCTAGGTGCGACGATGAACGAGCACAGAAGCGTACAATATCGCTGATCTGTGTAACATCGTTCATTTCCATAATGTCGTTTCGACCGCAGGTACGATGTTGTTTGTTGTTCCTGCAGCTGCACACATCGCTGTGTGTAAACCCGCAGGAGCGACAAACATCTCCTTACCTGTGTCCCGACGGCAATGCGGAAGGGAGAAGGTGGGCGGGATGTTATGTCCCGCTCATCTCCGCCCCTCCGCTTCTATTGGCCGGCCAATTAGTGACGTTGCGGTGACGTCGCTGTGACGCCGAACGCACCTCCCCCTTGAAGGAGGGATTTTTGGCAGTTACAGCAACATCGCCGAGCACGTATGTGCATATGAAGCTGTCATAGCGATAATGTTCGCTACGGCAGCAATCACCACATATCGCATGTGCGATGGGGGCAGGTGCTATCACGCTGGACATCGCTGGCAATTGCCTTACTGCTCCCGCGACACGTCCTGCAGACTCTATCTCTCGGAAGCTTCTACTTCCGTGTCCGATCATTGCTGTGCCTCCGGGTTAAAGGACATCATAAACCAGACCGAATATAGATACCAAGGTAGAGTATACTAACAAAAACCGAAAATTTCTATTACCTTAAAATCACAATATTTATTAGACATATATGCCACAAACAGAGTACATACAAACGTAAAATTATATTAAATAAACATCAGAAAGGAAGGCGAGAAGTTTTTCCCTTCCTCCACCCTTCCTAGCATACGGAGGTCGGCGTTCTAATTGGTCAAAACGCCCCCGTTCCTCGTCGACTGATGTCCTATACTGACCCTCCACTCACTTTCAAGAGGACATAGAGTGTGTCTAAATAGCAGTGGGTAAAGTGTGACACCAAAAAGAAAGCCCACAGAGTTATAAGCACAAATAAGTTGTGCAAGGAAAGACACTACGTCCGTCACTAATCGTCTGTCATAGACTAGCAGGGATGGGCCAAACTATGTCATCAAGTCGACATGTAATAAAAGATATATATAATAAATTTGACATAAGCTGTTATTTGATATATTTAAGATATTTAAATTAAGCTGTTATTTGTCCAGAATTCACCCAACGCGTTTCGCCCCCTAGTCAGCAAAAAAGGGGCTCATCAGGGGTATAACAGCATGGATCCTTGAAACACACAGCTTCAAACCATTATAAAGCCGTACCAAGACCATTAGATAATATGGTACATCCTCCAGAGAGCAGTAGTACAACACCACTTCAAGCACCTGATAGAATCGCTGCTGACCGTAAAGTCTGGATAAGGTTCAGGCTAGATTGCCACCACAGACAGTATCCATATGTCCAGAAAATTTTTATATGTCCACAGAATTTTTATATGTCCAGAAAACTTTTGGGGTCACATATAGTACACAACCCAGGATTTCAAGAAGGCAACGATTTAAACAGAGTCCTATGATAGCATTTGCGCCCTCTGAATATCATGAAGGAAAACAGTCCCCAGGTAACGATATGTACTCCATCTGGGCGTCCACTCCAAAGTGTGACGCCCAGATGGAGTACATATCGTTACCTGGGGACTGTTTTCCTTCATGATATTCAGAGGGCACAAATGCTATCATAGGACTCTGTTTAAATCGTTGCCTTCTTGAAATCCTGGGTTGTGTACTATATGTGACCCCAAAAGTTTTCTGGACATATAAAAATTCTGTGGACATATAAAAATTTTCTGGACATATGGATACTGTCTGTGGTGGCAATCTAGCCTGAACCTTATCCAGACTTTACGGTCAGCAGCGATTCTATCAGGTGCTTGAAGTGGTGTTGTACTACTGCTCTCTGGAGGATGTACCATATTATCTAATGGTCTTGGTACGGCTTTATAATGGTTTGAAGCTGTGTGTTTCAAGGATCCATGCTGTTATACCCCTGATGAGCCCCTTTTTTGCTGACTAGGGGGCGAAACGCGTTGGGTGAATTCTGGACAAATAACAGCTTAATTTAAATATCTTAAATATATCAAATAACAGCTTATGTCAAATTTATTATATATATCTTTTATTACATGTCGACTTGATGACATAGTTTGGCCCATCCCTGCTAGTCTATGACAGACGATTAGTGACGGACGTAGTGTCTTTCCTTGCACAACTTATTTGTGCTTATAACTCTGTGGGCTTTCTTTTTGGTGTCACACTTTACCCACTGCTATTTAGACACACTCTATGTCCTCTTGAAAGTGAGTGGAGGGTCAGTATAGGACATCAGTCGACGAGGAACGGGGGCGTTTTGACCAATTAGAACGCCGACCTCCGTATGCTAGGAAGGGTGGAGGAAGGGAAAAACTTCTCGCCTTCCTTTCTGATGTTTATTTAATATAATTTTACGTTTGTATGTACTCTGTTTGTGGCATATATGTCTAATAAATATTGTGATTTTAAGGTAATAGAAATTTTCGGTTTTTGTTAAAGGACATCATAGCCATGTGACCAGTCTGGTGTGAATATTGTACAGACATTGGTTACAGACTAGTCACATGGCTATGACATCACGGAAGGTCCTGTAATCCACGAGGTATCAACATTCGCACCAGACTGGTCACATGGCTATGATGTCATGGAAGATCCTATAAGTCAGATGTAGCAGAGCTGAAGATGCTCGTCCGCCTTTGGACTAAGTCGGAGGTTTTTTTTTTAGTAATAAAGATGGAGTCATAAGTGTCTTCTGTTTTATTTCTAATAAAATATTTTTTTTCTGTATTATTGTTTTATTTTACTGTTAAAATAACAGACAATCACAGATGCTGTAACAGAGTGGGCGTCTGTGATTGGATGCTGGAGTAACCTGAAACCAGTCTATACATTCTAGCATCTAAAATATATGGGCATATTCCAGGTTACTCCAACAGCCAATCACAGACACCCATTCTGCGTGACAGCGTCTGTGATTGGCTGTTGGGTCCTTCACACATATAGTAGTGTAAAAGTTCCAAAAGGCAATTATCAGCCTTACGGCGCTCCTGCTACCAATGATGGAACTCACTATACTCAGATTGGCGCCAGATTCTCAGCGTGGTAAGGCCCAAGCGTTCTGGGTCCCTGACGCTAAAAAACGCAGCCCACAGCCGCCTTGGAAATGGTGCATTGTTTCTTATTGCCATTTCCAGGGTCTTTACCTGGCTCGTCCAGAGGCCCTCATGGCGGTGGATAACAAAGGGGTTAATACCAGCTTTGTATTCTCAGCTGGTACTGAGCCCGAAATTCATGATGTCATGCCAAATTAGACATGGCCACCATGAATTTCTAGTAAACAGTAAAAAAAAACCACAACACATAAACATTTTTTTTATTAGAAATAAAACAAAAAAACATTTAGAGACTCCATCTTTATTATAAAAAAAATCCTTAGTCCAACGTAGTCCACAGGTAGAGCAATGTCAGCTCTGCTTCATTGCTCTGTATAGACAAGTGTCTCTAATGAGCGATAACCTGAGTGAGCAATGTCATCTCTACTTCATCACTTTGTACACACAAGCGTCTATACAGAGAGAGAAGCAGGGAGAGCCTTGTCAGCTCTGCTTCATATCACTGCACAGACATATACAGAGCGAGAATCAGGGAGAGCCAAGTCAGCTCTGCTTCATCACGCTGTACAGAGCGAGAAGCAAGCTGACACTGAGGGTATGATCCACTTGCGTATGACTCGTGCATTCTCACATTGCATCACCCCGAATGGCTTGACACTCTTCAGACAGGGGCAGCTCAGCTGTATGGAAATAAATGCAGCTGACCCGCTTCTGTCAGGAGAATGTCAACCGTGCCAGGTGATGCGACGCGACACTCGCACAGTGACAGTGAAAATTCAATCGAGTCCATGAGCCATGGACTCAGGTGAACCCTGACGTCACCGCGAACACGGCTGAAAACAGCCGAAAACTACTGAGTGATGAGCAGTGCAATGCATACCCTGGAAGTTAACAGGCCTTTGATGACATCATAGCCATGTGACCAGTCTGTAAGTCAATGTCTGTACAACATTCACACCAGCAAACTGGTCATAGACACACGGGGATAAAAATAATTTCTCAATATAAACATAGTTATCAGGAAATATAATCCCCATACATACTCATGTAGTATAGAATTTACTCCAAAAATTCATCCTTAACAAATCGTGTAACAAAACACGTATAGGAGACTCATTCGTGAATATAAATTAATTTTATTAGATATACCAAACAGACTAAAACTGCACGATAATCAATTTCCATATAGGATTTTTGTATGAGGTAGTAAGGTGGATTCAATCCAACCCACCCACCTAAAGACAAGCAGAAAGCACCTCAATTTGTTTCATGTACCCCATAAACATCATAGTAATTAATTCTATGTCAGTAAACTAATATAATTACATACATGGGAGACCACCACCGGAGGTAGCTGAGACCCTCCAGATTATGAATCGAGGTCGTTTTTTTGGACCCCGATAATGTGATCACCGGTATACACCGTATACCGCCGATCACATTAAAAAAAAGAAATGGAAGGTAAAACTGATTTCTTTTTCATCTGACGTGATCAAACATGTCAGATGAGAAAGAAATATAAGCCCCTAGTGCCCCTAAGGCTCCGGTACCAGAAAAATGACCCCCACTCCCACCCCACCTCCGGAACATTCAAAATGTCACCGGAGCGCACCAGAAACTGCTGCCACCGCCGCCTCTGCATTAATTTCCGTCCAATCTGAAATGATCAAACATTTCAGATCGGAGAGAAATGTTTTCCCCCTGAGCCCTCCTCCTGTACACCGAAGCCCTCTCTGGTCCCCCAGAGCCCCCATCCAGTTCTCCAGAGCCCCCCTTCGGGAGCATGCACGATGGCGACGCACACAGACGTGCATTCGTCCTCCTCTCATTTCTGTCGCATGTGACATGTCACATGCAACAGAAAAGTCATCCTCAAGTCCTGCCAGGTCACCCCTGGACACCCACCGGTGTTCCCCGGTAGCTGCTGTTGCTCGGGTCCCCGCGATCCCTCCTCTTTATTCACGAAAGCTGCCGGCCACATGTACAGACAGTGACTGATAGCCAGCTCCTTGCAAGCAAGGACGCTTAGCTTTCTGCAGCTGATTCTGCTGTACTGTGGACCAGGGGAGCGTGAGTGCAGTAATCTGCAGCCAAACTCCTCACATGGAGGGCCTGCTGTTTTAGAAAATGGGGGATACATTCTCTGAGCATGCCCCTCATATTCTGGAATGAGGTTACTGCAGGTCACTCTGCCCTAGGTTGGACCGGGGCAGTGTGAATGCAGTATTCTCAGATCACTGCACCCACACTGCTCACATGAAGAGCTTGCTCTTCCAGAAAATGGGGGACACGTTCCCTGAGATATGTTCCCCCATATTCTAAAAGTTCCAGAGTCTTTGTGGGACCTCCAAAATGGATTAAAGCAGACCGGATTTTTTTTTCAATAAATTGGTGAAAGAGGGAATATCTTGGGGAGCAATTTTTCAAATAAACATTTTTTGTCTTTATTTTTTTCTATTACTGACTGGGTTAGTGATGTTGGGTAACTATTTAGATTCCATGACATCATTAACCTCTGGGCTTGATGCCAGGTGATATTACAGCTGGTATCAACTTTGTATATTACCCCGTTTGCCACCGCACCAGGGCAGCGGGATGAGCTGGGACGAAGCGCCAGAATTGGCGCATCTAATGGATGCGCCACTTCTGGGGCAGCTGCAGCCTGCTATTTTTAGGCTAGGAAAGGCCAAATAACCATGCCCCTTCTCACCCTGATAATACCAGACCACAGCTGTCTGCTTTACCTTGGCTAATAATCCAATTTGAGGGGGCCCCACATTTTTTTTAATTATTTATAAATAATTATAAAAAAAACTGTTTATGGTGAGCTCCAAATTGGATCACCAGCCAAGGTGAAGATGCCAGCTGTGGTTTACAGGCTGCAACCGTCTGCTTTACTCCAGCTGTCTATCAAAAATGGGGGGGAACCCACGTTGTTTTTTTTTAAATTATCTATTTATATTTGGCTAAATACAAGGCTAAACACAATGAAAGTCACTAACGGGCGCCAGTTTAGAATATGCAGGGGGTAGGACTTCAGATATGTGTTAGACATCCATCCATCCATCCATCCTAGCTTTTTAGACCATGTGTCCACAATCAGGATTTGCAGCGTTTTGGATGCAGAGTGTTTTCGCTGTGACCATAACGCTGCATTGTGCAGTACAAGCGCAGTGGAAAGATTTTTAGAAATCTCCTGCCCACGTCACTTCTTTTCTCTGCAGCATAAACTGATCTGCGGCGCGGCTTCCTCTGCAGCAGGATGTCAGTATATGCTGCGGAGACTAAAGTGTTCTTCGAAAGGAGAATAAAGTGCGTAGTGGCCCGAACCCGGATTGTATACACAGGCAGCTGCGTTCTCTTGTGGACAACTCTCACATCTCTGCATGAGGGCTGGCATTGCGTCCTAGACACAGTGTCACCGGATTGTGGCAACATAGCCTAAAAGTGAGAATTTTGGCGCTACAGCAACATTTTTGTGAAGTACTTGTAGATTCAAAATTCTCACTATACCCCTGAATAAAGTGCTTGAAGGGTCTAATTTCCAAAATCGGGTCACTTGTGAGGGTTTCTGCTCTATAGGTGCCCTAGGGGCCCTGCACATGCGACATGGTGCCCACAATTTATTTCAATTTTTACAAAATTCAAATCATGCTCCTTCCGTTCCAAGCCCTACTGTTTGTCCAAACAGAGGGTTTTTTTTGCCACATATAAGGTATCACTGCGCTCATAAGAAATTGGATAACAAACTGTGTGGTCCATTTTTTGGTATTTCCTCTTGAAAAAGTGAGGAATTTGGTGCTAAAGCAATATTTTTCTGAAAAAAAATTAAAATTTTCAATATGACTACCTAAGGTTATCAAATTTTATGAAGTACCTGCGGGTTCAAATGCACATTATACCCCTAGATAAAATCCTTGAGGGGTCTAGTTTCCAGAATGGGGTCACTAGTGGGGGAGTTCCACTGTTTAGGCATCTCAGGGGGTCTCCAAACACAACATGGCGTTCGCTAATGATTCCTGACAATTTTGCAGTCAAATGGCGCTCCTTTCCTTCCGAGCCCTGCCGTGCACCCAAACAGTTGATTTCCACCACATATGAGGTATGGTTCATTTTTTCCTGTTACTTTTGTGGAAAAAAAGCTATCTACTGTAGTTGAAGTAACAACTTTGTGGTAAAAAAAGTTTTTTTTTATTTTCACGGCTCAACGTTATAAAATTCTGTGAAGCACACCTGGGGGTTCAGGGTACTCACCAAACATCTAAATAAATTCCTTGATGGGTCTATTTCTCAAAATGTGGCCACATGTTGGGGAGCTTCACTGTGTAGGCACCTCACTGGCTCTCCAAACGAAATATGGTGTTCGCTATTGATTCCAGCCAATTTTGCAGTCAAATGGCACTCCTTCCCTTCTGAGCCCTGCCGTGTACCCAAACAGTTGATTTGCATCACAAATAAGGTATCGCTAAACTCAGGAGAAATTGCACTATAAATTTTATGGTGATTTTTTTTACTGTTACCCTTGTGAGAGAAAAAAAACTATCTGGTTGAAGTAACAATTTTGTGGTAAAATTTTATTTTTTTATTTTCATGGCTCAACATTATAAAATTCTGTAAAGCACCTGGGGTTCAGGGTACTCACTAAACATCTAGATAAATATCTTGACGGGCCTAGTTTCCAAAATAGGGTCACTTGTGGGGGGTTTCTGCTGTTTACGTACATTAGGGGCCCTACAAATGCAACATGGTGCCCGCAATCTTTTTCAGACAAATTTCCTTTACATAATTCAAATATTGCTCCTTCCATTCCAAGCCCTCCCATTTGTCCAAACAAAGGTGAGGTATCACTGTGCTCATAAGAAAATGGGTAACAAACATTAGGGTCCAATTTTTAGAATTAGTGAAAAAAATGGTGCTAAAGCAACATTTTATGATAAAAAATTGAAAATTTTCAATATGACAAGGTAACGTTATCAAAATCTGTGAAGTACCTGTGGGTCCAAAATGCTCACTATACCCCTAGATAGAAGCCTTGAGAGGTCTAGTTTCCAAAATGGCATCACTTGAGAGAGGTTTCTGCTGTTTAGGTACCTTAGCAGACCTGTGAATGCAACATGGTGCCCGCAATCTATTTCAGCCAAATTTGCTTTCCAAAATTCAAATATTGCTCCTTCTGTTCCGAGCCCCCCCCCATTGTCTAAATAGAGGTTTCTTACCACATGTGGGGTATCAGTGCGCTCATAAGAAAGTGGGTAACAAGTTTTGGGGTCTATTTTGGGTTCCATTTTGATTTGTTATATCTTCTAAAAGTGAATAAATTTGGGGTAGAGCAACATTTTTAGGTAAAATTATTTTTTGCTTTTTATTCATTCCACATTTCTTTAGTTCCTGTGAAGCACCTGAAGGGTTAATAAACTTCTTAGATGTGGTTTTGAATACTTTGGTGGCTGCAGTTTTTAGAATGGTATCACTTTTGGGTATGTGGAAAATGTTATTTATTAACTATTTTGTGTCACAGAACTCTCTGGCTTAACGGTATAAAAATTCAAAAGTTGAAAATTGCTACATTTTCAAAATTTTTGCCAAAATTTCTCAAACGCAAAAAATATTGTTCAATGTTTGGTACTAACATGAAGTCAAATATGTAATGAAAAAACAGTCTCAGAATCACCTTGATCCATTGAAGCATTCCAGAGTTATGACCTCATAAAGTGACACTGGTCAGAGTTGCAAAATTTGGTCTGGTCATTAAGGTGAAAATTAGGTCCGTCACTAAGAGGTTAATAAAATTAATTTATATTCACAAATGAGTCTCCTATATGGGTTTTGTTACACGATTTGTTAAACATTCACATCAGACTGGTCACATATCTTTGACGTCATGGAAGGTCCTTTATTCAGTGGTGGTTACCCGGGGGCACTGCAATGATCGGATGGGGAAGCAGAAGTGGCCGGGAGATAGAGTCTGCAGGACGCGTCGTGGGACCTGTAAGTATAATCTGAATGTTTTTTAATAATGTGCTTTTTTTACAGCCCATGGACCTGAACTGGTCCCGAACTGTAACATGAGCGTCCCAGGAAAGCTCATGTTTGGGATCATGTGCATGAACACTATGTGTTCAGTACGAACCCCGAACTTTACAGTTCGGATTCACCCATCACTAGTAGCTTATACTACTAGTACTTATACTAGTAGCTATACCATCCCTGACAGAAGTTATGTCGCTTATCCATGTTATGTAAATAAAAGCTTAACCTGACTTTAAATTCATCCATTGGTTTCATAAATTACTCTTTTGAAAGCTAAAACCCTCCCAAATTTAGTTTAGGTTGTTTAGGTTATGAAAATAAAGGTGCTGCAAAGCTGAAATATTGATCATTTAATGAACACAGAAAGGTCAGATTTTGGCAAGACAATAGTTTTGTCGCCAACAGACAGTAATGTGAAATTCAAACAAATAATTAACTTCTAATATAAAGATATGTTGCATAACATTGATGAATGAAGTTGTGGTGCTATTAGAGCCATATTTAATATTTTGTGTGACTTCCATGATCTTGAAGGACGGCATCCATGCAGTTCAACAATGATTCATACAATTTATTGATGAAGTCATCAGGAATAGCAAAGAATGCAGTCTTACATGCCTCCCAGAGTTCGTCTAGATTGTTTGGTTTTGTCTTCCAAGCTTCCTCTTTCATCCTACCTCAAACATGCTCAATGATGTTCATGTCTGGTGACTGGGCTGGCCAGTCATTGAGCACCTTGATCTTCTTTGCCAGGAGGAACTTTGTTGTAGAGATGGATCTATGAGATGGAGCACCATCCTGCTACAGAATTTGACCCCTTTTATGATTGGGAATGTAAGAGTTAGCTAATACTTCTTGATATTTTAGGCTATTGATATTGCCTTTCACCTTGCAAATGTTTTGCACACCCCCATACTAAATGTAACCCCAAACCATGATCTTTCCATCACCAAACTTAATTGTTTTCTGGATTCATATGGGCTCCAATAGGTCTCCTGCAGTATTTGCGGCGGCTGTGGTTTAGTTCAACTGAAGAGTCATCAGAGAAATCCACCTTCTGCCACTTTTTCAGCGTCCATCTGTTTAGCAGGCTGTGGGACTTGGCAAATGCCACACGTTTTTTTAATTGCCTTTTGTTTAGTGCTGGCTTCTGGACACTGATTTGACCATGGAGGCTATTTCGAGACAGAATCCTACAAACTGTTCTAGTTGACACAGGAATTTGAGGTGACCAGGCCTGTTGGAGCTCTGCTGCAGTGGAAGAGGGGCTGGCTTTAGATTTTCTAACCAAGAAATGTTACCCCTGAGCAGTTGTCTTGCGGAGTCTGCCAGACCTGGACTTGTCAAAAACATCTCCAGTCTCTTCAAATCTTTTTTTAATTCTTTGTACTTGATGCTGAGACACATTAAAGGTGCCAGCCACCTCTGCAGTGGATCTGGTCTTCAGCCTCTTGATAATCAAGGCTTTGGTCGCAGGGTGGATTTTTGGCATGTTGTCAGAGGTCAAGTTGCAGTTCAAGTGAAGGTCTGGGGTGCTGGGTTTCTTTTTATACACACCCACTAATTAACTGATCATTTAGTGAGCACAGGTGAGGATGTAAACTAGGATTGGGTGCATTATATGACAAGGCGACAAAACTTTTGTCTTGCCAAAATCTGACCTTTCTGTGTTCATTAAATGATCAATATTTCAGCTTTGCAGCAACTTTATTTCCATAGCCTAAACCACATTTGGGAGGGTTTCAGCTTTTAAAATAGTAATTTATGAAACCAATGGATGAATTTAAAGTCAGGTTATAAGCTTTTATTTACATCCATGTTAGGCTGGTTTCACACTTTGTTTTTTTAACATGCGTCCTGAACGTTTTTTTCAATGCAAAATCGGATCCAGGGCAAATGCGTTTTCATTTCAATGCATTTGCAATGGACTCGCGTCAATATGCGTTCACATGCGTTTGCGTCCGGTTTAGTCAGGATCCAGCGACTTGCAGTTTTTTAACATTTTTCAAAAACGCTACTTATAACGTTTTTGAGCTGCGTCCAAATACTGCAAGTCGCTGGATCCTGACTAAACAGCATGGAAACGCATGTGAACGGTGGTATACTGATAGACAGGATCCTGTTTGGCCAGAAACCAGCCTGTCGTGATCACAGTCTTTCTCTATCTCTCCTCTCTCCTTTCTTTCTCTCTCTCTCTCTATCTCCCCTCTCCCCTCTCTCCTCTCTCTCCTCTCTCCTCTCTTCTCTCCTCTCTCTTCTCTCCCTATCTCCTCTTTTCTCTCTCCTCTCTCCTCTTTTCTCTCTCCTCTCTCCTCTTTTCTCTCTCCTCTCTCCCTCCCCTCTCCTCTCTTCTCTCTCTCCTCTCTTTGCCTCTTTCCTCTCTTCTCCTCTCTCCTCTCTCCTCATCTCTCTCCTCTCTCTTCTCTCTCCTCTGTTCTCTCTCTCTTCTCTATCTCTCTCCTCTCCTCTCTTCTCTCTCTCTCCTCTCGCTCTCCTCTCTCTCTCCTCTCTTCTCTGCTCTCTCTCCTCTCGCTCTCCTCTCTCTCCTCTCTTCTCTGCTCTCTCTCCTCTCCTCTCTCCTATTCTCTCTCCTCTCTTCTCCTCTCTCCTCTCTTCTCTTCTCTCCTCTCTTCTCTCCTCTCTCCTCCTCTCTTCATCTCTCTCCTCCTCTGTTCTCTTTCCTATTCTCTCTCCTCTCCTCTCTTCTCCTCTCCTCTCTCCTCTCCTCTCTTCTCCTCTCCTCTCTCCTCTCTTTCCCTCTTTTCCTCTCTTCTCTCTCTTCTCTCTCCCTTCTCTCTCTCCTCTCTCTCCCCTCTCTCTCCTCTCTTCTTCTCTCTCCTCTCTCCTCTTCTCTCCTCTTTTCTCCCTCCTCTCTTCTCTCCTCTCTTTCCTCTCTCTCCTCTCTCTCTCCTCCTCTCTTCTCCTCTCCTCTCTCCTTTCCTCTCTTCTCCTCTCCTCTCTCCTCTCTTTCCCTCTTTTCCTCTCTTCTCTCTCTTCTCTCTCTTCTCTCTCCCTTCTCTCTCTCCTCTCTCTCCCCTCTCTCTCCTCTCTCCTCTTCTCTTCTCTCTCCTCTCTCCTCTTCTCTCCTCTTTTCTCCCTCCTCTCTTCTCTCCTCTCTTTCCTCTCTCTCCTCTCTCTCCTCTCTTTTCCTCTCTGTCCTCTCTTTTCCCCTCTCTCCTCTCTTTTCCTCTCTCCTCTCTCTTTTGCCCCCAGCTGTGTCTGAATTTCCAGTCTATCACTTTCAGTTCCCCTCACTCCCGATCACATGACTCCAATAAACTTCAAGTGACAGGATCCTGTAAAATAACACATGTGTTTGCATGCGTTTCTCTTTGCAAAAACAGGATCCGCTTTTGCAGCAAAAAAACGTTCATGAGGCATGTTAAAAAAACGTAGTGGGAAAGTAGCCTAAGCGACAAAACTTCTGTCAGGGACTATAATGCTTACCTGGTTCCCTTTTGTCTTTGCTTTCTAGTTTCATCCTTAAAGGGGTATTCCCATCTCCAAGATCCTATCCCAATATGTAGTAGGTGTATTAATAATATTAGCAGATACCTCCAATTAAAAATGTAGTATAGTTTTCCTGATATAATCATGTCTCTTAGCTCAAGTGCAAGGCATTGCAGCTTAGGTATCCATGGTTATGAGCAACCAACTGTCACTATATGAGTGGTTGTAACCATTGACACCAAATAATGCCCTGCACATGAGGTAAGAGACAAGGCTATATCAGGAGAACTATACTGCATTTCTAATTGTAGGTATTTGCTAATTATTAATTATTAATATTACACATTATATTATTAATTATTAATATTACACAAACTACATATTGGGATAGGATATTGGAGTCAGGAATACCTCTTTAACACATTGGCTATGGTCATAAATATCCACTCAACCAATGACTGAGGATGGTCAGTGCTGCATCCAATGATTAACTGAGGGGGCATTTTTGTGAATATCTTGTATTTGAAGAACAACCAGTAGTATAGTATTTACTCCAAAAATTCATCCTTAACAAATCGTGTAACAAAACACGTATAGGAGACTCATTCGTGAATATAAATTAATTTTATTAGATATACCAAACAGACTAAAACTGCACGATAATCAATTTCCATATAGGATTTTTGTATGAGGTAGTAAGGTGGATTCAATCCAACCCACCCACCTAAAGACAAGCAGAAAGCACCTCAATTTGTTTCATGTACTCCATAAACATCATAGTAATTAATTCTATGTCAGTAAACTAATATAATTACATACATTGGAGACCACCACCGGAGGTAGCTGAGACCCTCCAGATTATGAATCGAGGTCGTTTTTTTGGACCCCGATAATGTGATCACCGGTATACACCGTATACCGCCGATCACATTAAAAAAAAGAAATGGAAGGTAAAACTGATTTCTTTTTCATCTGACGTGATCAAACATGTCAGATGAGAAAGAAATATAAGCCCCTAGTGCCCCTAAGGCTCCGGTACCAGAAAAATGACCCCCACTCCCACCCCACCTCCGGAACATTCAAAATGTCGCCGGAGCGCACCAGAAACTGCTGCCACCGCCGCCTCTGCATTAATTTCCGTCCAATCTGAAATGATCAAACATTTCAGATCGGAGAGAAATGTTTTCCTCCTGAGCCCTCCTCCTGTACACCGAAGCCCTCTCTGGTCCCCCAGAGCCCCCATCCAGTTCTCCAGAGCCCCCCCTCGGGAGCATGCATGATGGCGACGCACACAGCCGTGCATTCGTCATCCTCTCATTTCTGTCGCATGTGACATGTCACATGCAACAGAAAAGTCATCCTCAAGTCCTGCCAAGTCACCCGTGGACACCCACCGGTGTTCCCCGGTAGCTGCTGTTGCTCGGGTCCCCGCGATCCCTCCTCCTTATTCACGACAGCTGCCGGCCACATGTACAGACAGTGACTGATAGCCAGCTCCTTGCAAGCAAGGACACTTAGCTTTCTGCAGCTGATTCTGCTGTACTGTGGACCAGGGGAGCGTGAGTGCAGTAATCTGCAGCCACACTCCTCACATGGAGGGCCTGCTGTTTTAGAAAATGGGGGATACATTCTCTGAGCATGCCCCTCATATTCTGGAATGAGGTTACTGCAGGTCACTCTGCCCTTGGTTGGACCGGGGCAGTGTGAATGCAGTATTCTCAGATCACTGCACCCACACTGCTCACATGAAGAGCTTGCTCTTCCAGAAAATGGGGGACACGTTCCCTGAGATACGTTCCCCCATATTCTAAAAGTTCCAGAGTCTTTGTGGGACCCCCAAAATGGATTAAAGCAGACCGGATTTTTTTTTTCAATAAATTGGTGAAAGAGGGAATATCTTGGGGAGCAATTTTTCAAATAAACATTTTTTGTCTTTATTTTTTTCTATTACTAACTGGGTTAGTGATGTTGGGTAACTATTTAGATTCCATGACATCATTAACCTCTGGGCTTGATGCCAGGTGATATTACAGCTGGTATCAACTTTGTATATTACCATATGATACCATATGATACCTTATATCACCAGGGCAGCGGGATGAGCTGGGACGAAGCGCCAGAATTGGCGCATCTAATGGATGTGCCACTTCTGGGGCAGCTGCAGCCTGCTATTTTTAGGCTAGGAAAGGCCAAATAACCATGCCCCTTCTCACCCTGATAATACCAGACCACAGCTGTCTGCTTTACCTTGGCTAATAATCCAATTTGAGGGGGCCCCACATTTTTTTTAATTATTTATAAATAATTATAAAAAAAACAGTTTGGGGTGAGCTCCAAATTGGATCACCAGCCAAGGTGAAGATGCCAGCTGTGGTTTACAGGCTGCAACCGTCTGCTTTACTCCAGCTGTCTATCAAAAATGGGGGAGAACCCACGTTGTTTTTTTTTAAATTATCTATTTATATTTGGCTAAATACAAGGCTAAACACAATGAAAGTCACTAACGGGCGCCAGTTTAGAATATGCAGGGGGTAGGACTTCAGATATGTGTTAGACATCCATCCATCCATCCATCCTAGCTTTTTAGGCCATGTGTCCACAATCAGGATTTGCAGCGTTTTGGATGCAGAGTGTTTTCGCTGTGACCATAACGCTGCATTGTGCAGTACAAGCGCAGTGGAAAGATTTTTAGAAATCTCCTGCCCACGTCACTTCTTTTCTCTGCAGCATAAACTGATCTGCGGCGCGGCTTCCTCTGCAGCAGGATGTCAGTATATGCTGCGGAGACTAAAGTTTTCTTCGAAAGGAGAATAAAGTGCGTAGTGGCCCGAACCCGGATTGTATACACAGGCAGCTGCGTTCTCTTGTGGACAACTCTCACATCTCTGCAGGAGGGCTGGCATTGCGTCCTAGACACAGTGTCACCGGATTGTGGCAACATAGCCTAAAAGTGAGAATTTTGGCGCTACAGCAACATTTTTGTGAAGTACTTGTAGATTCAAAATTCTCACTTTACCCCTGAATAAAGTGCTTGAAGGGTCTAATTTCCAAAATCGGGTCACTTGTGAGGGTTTCTGCTCTATAGGTGCCCTAGGGGCCCTGCACATGCGACATGGTGCCCACAATTTATTTCAATTTTTACAAAATTCAAATCATGCTCCTTCCGTTCCAAGCCCTACTGTTTGTCCAAACAGAGGGGTTTTTTTGCCACATATAAGGTATCACTGCGCTCATAAGAAATTGGATAACAAACTGTGTGGTCCATTTTTTGGTATTTCCTCTTGAAAAAGTGAGGAATTTGGTGCTAAAGCAATATTTTTCTGAAAAAAAATTAAAATTTTCAATATGACTACCTAAGGTTATCAAATTTTATGAAGTACCTGCGGGTTCAAATGCACATTATACCCCTAGATAAAATCCTTGAGGGGTCTAGTTTCCAGAATGGGGTCACTAGTGGGGGAGTTCCACTGTTTAGGCACCTCAGGGGGTCTCCAAACACAACATGGCGTTCGCTAATGATTCCTGACAATTTTGCAGTCAAATGGCGCTCCTTTCCTTCCGAGCCCTGCCGTGCACCCAAACAGTTGATTTCCACCACATATGAGGTATGGTTCATTTTTTCCTGTTACTTTTGTGGAAAAAAAAGCTATCTACTGTAGTTGAAGTAACAACTTTTTGTTAAAAAAAGTTTTTTTTTATTTTCACGGCTCAATGTTATAAAATTCTGTGAAGCACACCTGGGGGTTCAGGGTACTCACCAAACAACTAAATAAATTCCTTGAAGGGTCTATTTCTCAAAATGTGGCCACATGTTGGGGAGCTTTACTGTGTAGGCACCTCACTGGCTCTCCAAACGCAATATGGTGTTCGCTATTGATTCCAGCCAATTTTGCAGTCAAATGGCACTCCTTCCCTTCTGAGCCCTGCCGTGTACCCAAACAGTTGATTTGCATCACATATAAGGTATCGCTAAACTCAGGAGAAATTGCACTATAAATTTTATGGTGATTTTTTTTTACTGTTACCCTTGTGAGAGAAAAAAAACTATCTGGTTGAAGTAACAATTTTGTGGTAAAATTTTATTTTTTTATTTTCATGGCTCAACATTATAAAATTCTGTAAAGCACCTGGGGTTCAGGGTACTCACTAAACATCTAGATAAATATCTTGACGGGCCTAGTTTCCAAAATAGGGTCACTTGTGGGGGGTTTCTGCTGTTTACGTACATTAGGGGCCCTACAAATGCAACATGGTGCCCGCAATCTTTTTCAGACAAATTTCCTTTACATAATTCAAATATTGCTCCTTCCATTCCAAGCCCTCCCATTTGTCCAAACAAAGGTGAGGTATCACTGTGCTCATAAGAAAATGGGTAACAAACATTAGGGTCCAATTTTTAGAATTACCTATTGAAAAAGTGAGAAAAATGGTGCTAAAGCAACATTTTATGATAAAAAATTGAAAATTTTCAATATGACAAGGTAACGTTATCAAAATCTGTGAAGTACCTGTGTGTCCAGAATGCTCACTATACCCCTAGATAGAAGCCTTGAGAGGTCTAGTTTCTAAAATGGCATCACTTGAGAGGGGTTTCTGCTGTTTAGGTACCTTAGCAGACCTGTGAATGCAACATGGTGCCCGCAATCTATTTCAGCCAAATTTGCTTTCCAAAATTCAAATATTGCTCTTTCTGTTCCGAGCCCCCCCCCATTGTCTAAATAGAGGTTTCTTACCACATGTGGGGTATCAGTGCGCTCATAAGAAAGTGGGTAACAAGTTTTGGGGTCCATTTTGGGGTCCATTTTGTTTTGTTATATCTTCTAAAAGTGAATAAATTTGGGGTAGAGCAACATTTTTAGGTAAAATTATTTTTTGCTTTTTATTCATTCCACATTTCTTTAGTTCCTGTGAAGCACCTGAAGGGTTAATAAACTTCTTAGATGTGGTTTTGAATACTTTGGTGGCTGCAGTTTTTAGAATGGTATCACTTTTGGGTATTTTCTGTCACCTAGGCCTCTCAAAGTTAATTCAAATGTGATGTTGTTCATAAAAAAATGTTTTTTTTAAATTTTGATGAAAAAATGAGAAATTGCTGATAAACTTTGAACTCTTCTAACTTCCTAACAAAAATAATTTTGCTTCCAAAATTGTGCTGATGTAAAATAGACATGTGGAAAATGTTATTTATTAACTATTTTGTGTCACAGAACTCTCTGGCTTAACGGTATAAAAATTCAAAAGTTGAAAATTGCTAAATTTTCAAAATTTTTGCCAAAATTCAATTTTTTTTCTCAAACGCAAAAAATATTGTCCAATATTTGGTACTAACATGAAGTCAAATATGTAATGAAAAAACAGTCTCAGAATCACCTTGATCCATTGAAGCATTCCAGAGTTATGACCTCATAAAGTGACACTGGTCAGAGTTGCAAAATTTGGTCTGGTCATTAAGGTGAAAATTAGGTCCGTCACTAAGAGGTTAATAAAATTAATTTATATTCACAAATGAGTCTCCTATATGGGTTTTGTTACACGATTTGTTAAACATTCACATCAGACTGGTCACATATCTATGACGTCATGGAAGGTCCTTTATTCAGTGGTGGTTACCCGGGGGCACTGCAATGATCGGATGGGGAAGCAGAAGTGGCCGGGAGATAGAGTCTGCAGGACGCGTCGTGGGACCTGTAAGTATAATCAGAATATTTTTAATAATGTGCTTTTTTTACAGCCCATGGACCTGAACTGGTCCCGAACTGTAACATGAGCGTCCCAGGAAAGCTCATGTTTGGGATCATGTGCATGAACACTATGTGTTCAGTACGAACCCCGAACTTTACAGTTCGGATTCACCCATCACTAGTAGCTTATACTACTAGTACTTATACTAGTAGCTATACAATCCCTGACAGAAGTTATGTCGCTTATCCATGTTATGTAAATAAAAGCTTAACCTGACTTTAAATTCATCCATTGGTTTCATAAATTACTCTTTTGAAAGCTAAAACCCTCCCAAATTTAGTTTAGGTTATGAAAATAAAGGTGCTGCAAAGCTGAAATATTGATCATTTAATGAACACAGAAAGGTCAGATTTTGGCAAGACAATAGTTTTGTCGCCAACAGACAGTAATGTGAAATTCAAACAAATAATTAACTTCTAATATAAAGATATGTTGTATAACATTGATGAATGAAGTTGTGGTGCTATTAGAGCCATATTTAATATTTTGTGTGACTTCCATGATCTTGAAGGACGGCATCCATGCAGTTCAACAATGATTCATACAATTTATTGATGAAGTCATCAGGAATAGCAAAGAATGCAGTCTTACATGCCTCCCAGAGTTCGTCTAGATTGTTTGGTTTTGTCTTCCAAGCTTCCTCTTTCATCCTACCTCAAACATGCTCAATGATGTTCATGTCTGGTGACTGGGCTGGCCAGTCATTGAGCACCTTGATCTTCTTTGCCAGGAGGAACTTTGTTGTAGAGATGGATCTATGAGATGGAGCACCATCCTGCTACAGAATTTGACCCCTTTTATGATTGGGAATGTAAGAGTTAGCTAATACTTCTTGATATTTTAGGCTATTGATATTGCCTTTCACCTTGCAAATGTTTTGCACACCCCCATACTAAATGTAACCCCAGACCATGATCTTTCCATCACCAAACTTAATTGTTTTCTGGATTCATATGGGCTCCAATAGGACTCCTGCAGTATTTGCGGCGGCTGTGGTTTAGTTCAACTGAAGAGTCATCAGAGAAATCCACCTTCTGCCACTTTTTCAGCGTCCATCTGTTTAGCAGGCTGTGGGACTTGGCAAATGCCACACGTTTTTTTAATTGCCTTTTGTTTAGTGCTGGCTTCTGGACACTGATTTGACCATGGAGGCTATTTCGAGACAGAATCCTACAAACTGTTCTAGTTGACACAGGAATTTGAGGTGACCAGGCCTGTTGGAGCTCTGCTGCAGTGGAAGAGGGGCTGGCTTTAGATTTTCTAACCAAGAAATGTTACCCCTGAGCAGTTGTCTTGCGGAGTCTGCCAGACCTGGACTTGTCAAAAACATCTCCAGTCTCTTCAAATCTTTTTTTAATTCTTTGTACTTGATGCTGAGACACATTAAAGGTGCCAGCCACCTCTGCAGTGGATCTGGTCTTCAGCCTCTTGATAATCAAGGCTTTGGTTGCAGGGTGGATTTTTGGCATGTTGTCAGAGGTCAAGTTGCAGTTCAAGTGAAGGTCTGGGGTGCTGGGTTTTTTTTTATACACACCCACTAATTAACTGATCATTTAGTGAGCACAGGTGAGGATGTAAACTAGGATTGGGTGCATTATATGACAAGGCGACAAAACTTTTGTCTTGCCAAAATCTGACCTTTCTGTGTTCATTAAATGATCAATATTTCAGCTTTGCAGCAACTTTATTTCCATAGCCTAAACCACATTTGGGAGGGTTTCAGCTTTTAAAATAGTAATTTATGAAACCAATGGATGAATTTAAAGTCAGGTTATAAGCTTTTATTTACATCCATGTTAGGCTGGTTTCACACTTCGTTTTTTTAACATGCGTCCTGAACGTTTTTTTCAATGCAAAATCGGATCCAGGGCAAATGCGTTTTCATTTCAATGCATTTGCAATGGACTTGCGTCAATATGCGTTCACATGCGTTTGCGTCCGGTTTAGTCAGGATCCAGCGACTTGCAGTTTTTTAACATTTTTCAAAAACGCTACTTATAGCGTTTTTGAGCTGCGTCCACATACTGCAAGTCGCTGGATCCTGACTAAACAGCATGGAAACGCATGTGAACGGTGGTATACTGATAGACAGGATCCTGTTTGGCCAGAAACCAGCCTGTCGTGATCACAGTCTCTCTCTATCTCTCCTCTCTCTCCTTTCTTTCTCTCTCTCTCTCTCTCTCTATCTCCCTTCTCCCCTCTCTCTTTTCTCTCCTCTCTCCTCTCTTCTCTCCTCTCTCTTCTCTCCCTATCTCCTCTTTTCTCTCTCCTCTCTCCTCTTTTCTCTCTCCTCTCTCCCTCCCCTCTCTTCTCTCTCTCCTCTCTTTGCCTCTTTCCTCTCTTCTCCTCTCTCCTCATCTCTCTCCTCTCTCTTCTCTCTCCTCTGTTCTCTCTCTCTTCTCTATCTCTCTCCTCTCCTCTCTTCTCTCTCTCTCCTCTCGCTCTCCTCTCTCTCTCCTCTCTTCTCTGCTCTCTCTCCTCTCGCTCTCCTCTCTCTCTCTCCTCTCTGCTCTCTCACCTCTCCTCTCTCCTATTCTCTCTCCTCTCTTCTCCTCTCTCCTCTCTTCTCTTCTCTCCTCTCTTCTCTCCTCTCTCCTCCTCTCTTCTTCTCTCTCCTCCTCTGTTCTCTTTCCTATTCTCTCTCCTCTCCTTTCTTCTCCTCTCCTCTCTCCTCTCCTCTCTTCTCCTCTCCTCTCTCCTCTCTTTCCCTCTCTTCTCTCTCTTCTCTCTCTTCTCTCTCCCTTCTCTCTCTCCTCTCTCTCCCCTCTCTCTCCTCCTCTCTCCTCTTCTCTTCCCTCTCCTCTCTCCTCTTCTCTCCTCTTTTCTCCCTCCTCTCTTCTCTCCTCTCTTTCCTCTCTCTCCTCTCTCTCCTCTCTTTTCCTCTCTGTCCTCTCTTTTCCCCTCTCTCCTCTCTTTTCCTCTCTCCTCTCTCTTTTGCCCCCAGCTGTGTCTGAATTTCCAGTCTATCACTTTCAGTTCCCCTCACTCCCGATCACATGACTCCAATAAACTTCAAGTGACAGGATCCTGTAAAATAACACATGTGTTTGCATGCGTTTCTCTTTGCAAAAACAGGATCCGCTTTTGCAGCAAAAAAACGTTCATCAGGCATGTTAAAAAAACGTAGTGGGAAAGTAGCCTAAGCGACAAAACTTCTGTCAGGGACTGTAATGCTTACCTGGTTCCCTTTTGTCTTTGCTTTCTAGTTTCATCCTTAAAGGGGTATTCCCATCTCCAAGATCATATCCCAATATGTAGTAGGTGTATTAATAATATTAGCAGATACCTCCAATTAAAAATGTAGTATAGTTTTCCCGATATAATCATGTCTCTTAGCTCAAGTGCAAGGCATTGCAGCTTAGGTACCCATGGTTATGAGCAACCAACTGTCACTATATGAGTGGTTGTAACCATTGACACCAAATAATGCCCTGCACATGAGGTAAGAGACAAGGCTATATCAGGAGAACTATACTGCATTTCTAATTGTAGGTATTTGCTAATTATTAATTATTAATATTACACATTATATTATTAATTATTAATATTACACAAACTACATATTGGGATAGGATATTGGAGTCAGGAATACCTCTTTAACACATTGGCTATGGTCATAAATATCCACTCAACCAATGACTGAGGATGGTCATTGCTGCATCCAATGATTAACTGAGGGGGCATTTTTGTGAATATCTTGTATTTGAAGAACAACCAGTAGTATAGTATTTACTCCAAAAATTCATCCTTAACAAATCGTGTAACAAAACACGTATAGGAGACTCATTCGTGAATATAAATTAATTTTATTAGATATACCAAACAGACTAAAACTGCACGATAATCAATTTCCATATAGGATTTTTGTATGAGGTAGTAAGGTGGATTCAATCCAACCCACCCACCTAAAGACAAGCAGAAAGCACCTCAATTTATTTCATGTACCCCATAAACATCATAGTAATTAATTCTATGTCAGTAAACTAATATAATTACATACATGGGAGACCACCACCGGAGGTAGCTGAGACCCTCCAGATTATGAATCGAGGTCGTTTTTTTGGACCCCGATAATGTGATCACCGGTATACACCGTATACCGCCGATCACATTAAAAAAAAGAAATGGAAGGTTAAACTGATTTCTTTTTCATCTGACGTGATCAAACATGTCAGATGAGAAAGAAATATAAGCCCCTAGTGCCCCTAAGGCTCCGGTACCAGAAAAATGACCCCCACTCCCACCCCACCTCCGGAACATTCAAAATGTCGCCGGAGCGCACCAGAAACTGCTGCCACCGCCGCCTCTGCATTAATTTCCGTCCAATCTGAAATGATCAAACATTTCAGATCGGAGAGAAATGTTTTCCCCCTGAGCCCTCCTCCTGTACACCGAAGCCCTCTCTGGTCCCCCAGAGCCCCCATCCAGTTCTCCAGAGCCCCCCCTCGGGAGCATGCATGATGGCGACGCACACAGCCGTGCATTCGTCCTCCTCTCATTTCTGTCGCATGTGACATGTCACATGCAACAGAAAAGTTATCCTCAAGTCCTGCCAGGTCACCCGTGGACACCCACCGGTGTTCCCCGGTAGCTGCTGTTGCTCGGGTCCCCACGATCCCTCCTCCTTATTCTCGACAGCTGCCGGCCACATGTACAGACAGTGACTGATAGCCAGCTCCTTGCAAGCAAGGACGCTTAGCTTTCTGCAGCTGATTCTGCTGTACTGTGGACCAGGGGAGCGTGAGTGCAGTAATCTGCAGCCACACTCCTCACATGGAGGGCCTGCTGTTTTAGAAAATGGGGGATACATTCTCTGAGCATGCCCCTCATATTCTCGAATGAGGTTACTGCAGGTCACTCTGCCCTAGGTTGGACCGGGGCAGTGTGAATGCAGTATTCTCAGATCACTGCACCCACACTGCTCACATGAAGAGCTTGCTCTTCCAGAAAATGGGGGACACGTTCCCTGAGATACGTTCCCCCATATTCTAAAAGTTCCAGAGTCTTTGTGGGACCCCCAAAATGGATTAAAGCAGACCGGATTTTTTTTTCAATAAATTGGTGAAAGAGGGAATATCTTGGGGAGCAATTTTTCAAATAAACATTTTTTGTCTTTATTTTTTTCTATTACTGACTGGGTTAGTAATGTTGGGTAACTATTTAGATTCCATGACATCATTAACCTCTGGGCTTGATGCCAGGTGATATTACAGCTGGTATCAACTTTGTATATTACCCCGTTTGCCACCGCACCAGGGCAGCGGGATGAGCTGGGACGAAGCACCAGAATTGGCGCATCTAATGGATGCGCCACTTCTGGGGCAGCTGCAGCCTGCTATTTTTAGGCTAGGAAAGGCCAAATAACCATGCCCCTTCTCACCCTGATAATACCAGACCACAGCTGTCTGCTTTACCTTGGCTAATAATCCAATTTGAGGGGGCCCCACATTTTTTTTAATTATTTATAAATAATTATAAAAAAAACAGTTTGGGGTGAGCTCCAAATTGGATCACCAGCCAAGGTGAAGATGCCAGCTGTAGTTTACAGGCTGCAACTGTCTGCTTTACTCCAGCTGTCTATCAAAAATGGGGGGGAACCCACGTTGTTTTTTTTTAAATTATCTATTTATATTTGGCTAAATACAAGGCTAAACACAATGAAAGTCACTAACGGGCGCCAGTTTAGAATATGCAGGGGGTAGGACTTCAGATATGTGTTAGACATCCATCCATCCATCCATCCTAGCTTTTTAGGCCATGTGTCCACAATCAGGATTTGCAGCGTTTTGGATGCAGAGTGTTTTCGCTGTGACCATAACGCTGCATTGTGCAGTACAAGCGCAGTGGAAAGATTTTTAGAAATCTCCTGCCCACGTCACTTCTTTTCTCTGCAGCATAAACTGATCTGCGGCGCGGCTTTCTCTGCAGCAGGATGTCAGTATATGCTGCGGAGACTAAAGTGTTCTTCGAAGGGAGAATAAAGTGCGTAGTGGCCCGAACCCGGATTGTATACACAGGCAGCTGCGTTCTCTTGTGGACAACTCTCACATCTCTGCAGGAGGGCTGGCATTGCGTCCTAGACACAGTGTCACCGGATTGTGGTAACATAGCCTAAAAGTGAGAATTTTGGCGCTACAGCAACATTTTTGTGAAGTACTTGTAGATTCAAAATTCTCACTATACCCCTGAATAAAGTGCTTGAAGGGTCTAATTTCCAAAATCGGGTCACTTGTGAGGGTTTCTGCTCTATAGGTGCCCTAGGGGCCCTGCACATGCGACATGGTGCCCACAATTTATTTCAATTTTTACAAAATTCAAATCATGCTCCTTCCGTTCCAAGCCCTACTGTTTGTCCAAACAGAGGGGTTTTTTTGCCACATATGGGGTATCACTCCGCTCATAAGAAATTGGATAACAAACTGTGTGGTCCATTTTTTGGTATTTCCTCTTGAAAAAGTGAGGAATTTGGTGCTAAAGCAACATTTTATGATAAAAAATTGAAAATTTTCAATATGACAAGGTAACGTTATCAAAATCTGTGAAGTACCTGTGGGTCCAAAATGCTCACTATACCCCTAGATAGAAGCCTTGAGAGGTCTAGTTTCCAAAATGGCATCACTTGAGATGGGTTTCTGCTGTTCAGGTACCTTAGCAGACCTGTGAATGCAACATGGTGCCCGCAATCTATTTCAGCCAAATTTGCTTTCCAAAATTCAAATATTGCTCCTTCTGTTCCGAGCCCCCCCCCCATTGTCTAAATAGAGGTTTCTTACCACATGTGGGGTATCAGTGCGCTCATAAGAACGTGGGTAACAAGTTTTGGGGTCCATTTTGGGGTCCATTTTGTTTTGTTATATCTTCTAAAAGTGAATAAATTTGGGGTAGAGCAACATTTTTAGGTAAAATTGTTTTTTGCTTTTTATTCATTCCACATTTCTTTAGTTCCTGTGAAGCACCTGAAGGGTTAATAAACTTCTTAGATGTGGTTTTGAATACTTTGGTGGCTGCAGTTTTTAGAATGGTATCACTTTTGGGTATTTTCTGTCACCTAGGCCTCTCAAAGTTAATTCAAATGTGATGTTGTTCATAAAAAAATGTTTTTTTTTAAATTTTGATGAAAAAATGAGAAATTGCTGATAAACTTTGAACTCTTCTAACTTCCTAACAAAAATAATTTTGCTTCCAAAATTGTGCTGATGTAAAATAGACATGTGGAAAATGTTATTTATTAACTATTTTGTGTCACAGAACTCTCTGGCTTAACGGTATAAAAATTCAAAAGTTGAAAATTGCTATATTTTCAAAATTTTTGCCAAAATTCAATTTTTTTTCTCAAACGCAAAAAATATTGTCCAATATTTGGTACTAACATGAAGTCAAATATGTAATGAAAAAACAGTCTCAGAATCACCTTGATCCATTGAAGCATTCCAGAGTTATGACCTCATAAAGTGACACTGGTCAGAGTTGCAAAATTTGGTCTGGTCATTAAGGTGAAAATTAGGTCCGTCACTAAGAGGTTAATAAAATTAATTTATATTCACAAATGAGTCTCCTATATGGGTTTTGTTACACGATTTGTTAAACATTCACATCAGACTGGTCACATATCTATGACGTCATGGAAGGTCCTTTATTCAGTGGTGGTTACCCGGGGGCACTGCAATGATCGGATGGGGAAGCAGAAGTGGCCGGGAGATAGAGTCTGCAGGACGCGTCGTGGGACCTGTAAGTATAATCAGAATGTTTTTTAATAATGTGCTTTTTTTACAGCCCATGGACCTGAACTGGTCCCGAACTGTAACATGAGCGTCCCAGGAAAGCTCATGTTTGGGATCATGTGCATGAACACTATGTGTTCAGTACGAACCCCGAACTTTACAGTTCGGATTCACCCATCACTAGTAGCTTATACTACTAGTACTTATACTAGTAGCTATACAATCCCTGACAGAAGTTATGTCGCTTATCCATGTTATGTAAATAAAAGCTTAACCTGACTTTAAATTCATCCATTGGTTTCATAAATTACTCTTTTGAAAGCTAAAACCCTCCCAAATTTAGTTTAGGTTATGAAAATAAAGGTGCTGCAAAGCTGAAATATTGATCATTTAATGAACACAGAAAGGTCAGATTTTGGCAAGACAATAGTTTTGTCGCCAACAGACAGTAATGTGAAATTCAAACAAATAATTAACTTCTAATATAAAGATATGTTGCATAACATTGATGAATGAAGTTGTGGTGCTATTAGAGCCATATTTGATATTTTGTGTGACTTCCATGATCTTGAAGGATGGCATCCATGCAGTTCAACAATGATTCATACAATTTATTGATGAAGTCATCAGGAATAGCAAAGAATGCAGTCTTACATGCCTCCCAGAGTTCATCTAGATTGTTTGGTTTTGTCTTCCAAGCTTCCTCTTTCATCCTACCTCAAACATGCTCAATGATGTTCATGTCTGGTGACTGGGCTGGCCAGTCATTGAGCACCTTGATCTTCTTTGCCAGGAGGAACTTTGTTGTAGAGATGGATCTATGAGATGGAGCACCATCCTGCTACAGAATTTGACCCCTTTTATGACTGGGAATGTAAGAGTTAGCTAATACTTCTTGATATTTTAGGCTATTGATATTGCCTTTCACCTTGCAAATGTTTTGCACACCCCCATACTAAATGTAACCCCAGACCATGATCTTTCCATCACCAAACTTAATTGTTTTCTGGATTCATACGGGCTCCAATAGGTCTCCTGCAGTATTTGCGGCGGCTGTGGTTTAGTTCAACTGAAGAGTCATCAGTGAAATCCACCTTCTGCCACTTTTTCAGCGTCCATCTGTTTAGCAGGCTGTGGGACTTGGCAAATGCCACACGTTTTTTTAATTGCCTTTTGTTTAGTGCTGGCTTCTGGACACTGATTTGACCATGGAGGCTATTTCGAGACAGAATCCTACAAACTGTTCTAGTTGACACAGGAATTTGAGGTGACCATGCCTGTTGGAGCTCTGCTGCAGTGGAAGAGGGGCTGGCTTTAGATTTTCTAACCAAGAAATGTTACCCCTGAGCAGTTGTCTTGCGGAGTCTGCCAGACCTGGACTTGTCAAAAACATCTCCAGTCTCTTCAAATCTTTTTTTAATTCTTTGTACTTGATGCTGAGACACATTAAAGGTGCCAGCCACCTCTGCAGTGGATCTGGTCTTCAGCCTCTTGATAATCAAGGCTTTGGTCGCAGGGTGGATTTTTGGCATGTTGTCAGAGGTCAAGTTGCAGTTCAAGTGAAGGTCTGGGGTGCTGGGTTTCTTTTTATACACACCCACTAATTAACTGATCATTTAGTGAGCACAGGTGAGGATGTAAACTAGGATTGGGTGCATTATATGACAAGGCGACAAAACTTTTGTCTTGCCAAAATCTGACCTTTCTGTGTTCATTAAATGATCAATATTTCAGCTTTGCAGCAACTTTATTTCCATAGCCTAAACCACATTTGGGAGGGTTTCAGCTTTTAAAATAGTAATTTATGAAACCAATGGATGAATTTAAAGTCAGGTTATAAGCTTTTATTTACATCCATGTTAGGCTGGTTTCACACTTCGTTTTTTTAACATGCGTCCTGAACGTTTTTTTCAATGCAAAATCGGATCCAGGGCAAATGCGTTTTCATTTCAATGCATTTGCAATGGACTCGCGTCAATATGCGTTCACATGCGTTTGCGTCCGGTTTAGTCAGGATCCAGCGACTTGCAGTTTTTTAACATTTTTCAAAAACGCTACTTATAGCGTTTTTGAGCTGCGTCCAAATACTGCAAGTCGCTGGATCCTGACTAAACAGCATGGAAACGCATGTGAACGGTGGTATACTGATAGACAGGATCCTGTTTGGCCAGAAACCAGCCTGTCGTGATCACAGTCTCTCTCTATCTCTCCTCTCTTCCCTTTCTTTCTCTCTCTCTCTCTATCTCTATCTCCCCTCCCCCCTCTCTCCTCTCTCTCCTCTCTCCTCTCTTCTCTCCTCTCTCTTCTCTCCCTATCTCCTCTTTTCTCTCTCCTCTCTCCTCTTTTCTCTCTCCTCTCGCCCTCCCCTCTCCTCTCTTCTCTCTTTGCCTCTTTCCTCTCTTCTCCTCTCTCCTCTCTCCTCATCTCTCTCCTCTCTCTTCTCTCTCCTCTGTTCTCTCTCTCTTCTCTATCTCTCTCCTCTCCTCTCTTCTCTCTCTCTCCTCTCGCTCTCCTCTCTCTCTCCTCTCTTCTCTGCTCTCTCTCCTCTCGCTCTCCTCTCTCTCCTCTCTTCTCTGCTCTCTCTCCTCTCCTCTCTCCTATTCTCTCTCCTCTCTTCTCCTCTCTCCTCTCTTCTCTTCTCTCCTCTCTTCTCTTCTCTCCTCTCTCCTCCTCTCTTCTTCTCTCTCCTCCTCTGTTTTCTTTCCTATTCTGTCTCCTCTCCTCTCTTCTCCTCTCCTCTCTCCTCTCCTCTCTTCTCCTCTCCTCTCTCCTCTCTTTCCCTCTTTTCCTCTCTTCTCTCTCTTCTCTCTCCCTTCTCTCTCTCCTCTCTCTCCCCTCTCTCTCCTCTCTTCTTCTCTCTCCTCTCTGCTCCTCTCTCCTCTTCTCTTCTCTCTCCTCTCTCCTCTTCTCTCCTCTTTTCTCCCTCCTCTCTTCTCTCCTCTCTTTCCTCTCTCTCCTCTCTCTCCTCTCTTTTCCTCTCTGTCCTCTCTTTTCCCCTCTCTCCTCTCTTTTCCTCTCTCCTCTCTCTTTTGCCCCCAGCTGTGTCTGAATTTCCAGTCTATCACTTTCAGTTCCCCTCACTCCCGATCACATGACTCCAATAAACTTCAAGTGACAGGATCCTGTAAAATAACACATGTGTTTGCATGCGTTTCTCTTTGCAAAAACAGGATCCGCTTTTGCAGCAAAAAAACGTTCATGAGGCATGTTAAAAAAACGTAGTGGGAAAGTAGCCTAAGCAACAAAACTTCTGTCAGGGACTGTAATGCTTACCTGGTTCCCTTTTGTCTTTGCTTTCTAGTTTCATCCTTAAAGGGGTATTCCCATCTCCAAGATCCTATCCCAATATGTAGTAGGTGTATTAATATTAGCAGATACCTCCAATTAAAAATGTAGTATAGTTTTCCTGATATAATCATGTCTCTTAGCTCAAGTGCAAGGCATTGCAGCTTAGGTATCCATGGTTATGAGCAACCAACTGTCACTATATGAGTGGTTGTAACTATTGACACCAAATAATGCCCTGCACATGAGGTAAGAGACAAGGCTATATCAGGAGAACTATACTGCATTTCTAATTGTAGGTATTTTCTAATTATTAATTATTAATATTACACATTATATTATTAATTATTAATATTACACAAACTACATATTGGGATAGGATATTGGAGTCAGGAATACCTCTTTAACACATTGGCTATGGTCATAAATATCCACTCAACCAATGACTGAGGATGGTCATTGCTGCATCCAATGATTAACTGAGGGGGCATTTTTGTGAATATCTTGTATTTGAAGAACAAGATCCAGAAACAAAAAATGGGACCTTTGGGGAATAGAGTAGAGTTGTGAACCATGACATAAAAAGGAAGGATAACAGGATCATTGCCCAGCGTCAGGATACCTGTGATACTGTGCATTGGTACATTAAAACTAGAACTAGAAAAGTTTATTATTCCTCGGGGGCTAGTCTTTCTAAAAGGCTAATAATAATAGCCCAGTAAGTAATTCTTTAACCATGCTGGCTGCTGACTTAATGGCTGATTTAACCCTAGTTTAATGGCTGCTTTAACCCCAGTAAATGGAAGAAGGAGACCTGGATTAAAGCTTCATGATCTGGATCACCCTGGGATGATAGCTTGAGTTCTTTATAATAAATCACTTAGTTCTCTCCACATTATAAAATTACTTCTCTTGGATGAAAACTAATTATGGAACCTGTGATTTCCGCCAACATTGCAGCAAATTAAATCACAAGCTGTTGAGTCCTAGAGGAATGAGTAGTGGCCCAGAGAGAACTCTTCTATCTTATTACTTCTTCAGTTTAGTGTCTCTAGTTGAAAGGGCTGCAGATGATATGGAAAAAACCCATCCTCCCATGCTTAGAATATTAAATAGATACTTTGTGCTATCATCCTTATCATGTTACACTGTATAGGATAATAGAAAACCAGCATTGACTGTGAGGTTACAATACATGTTATGTATTAGAACTCAGTGAATGTATTAGAGGAATTAATTCAATCAAAACTTGTGTGATTTGTAGGTATGCTACACATTTATAAGGGCTGCCCTAAACTTTTAGAAGTTAATCAAGCCTTAGGAAAATAAAAAATGAAAAGACGACTAACCTTTTAAATTCACTGCCACTCCAGGGTAAATGTTCTGGTGGTCCTTTCTGGTCTAAATTTACTGTTGTTGATTGTTGATGTACTGTAGTGGAGTATGACTGCTGCTGCCGCCAATCATTGACCTCAGCGGTGAGGGTAGAATATAAGTCACATGACAGCTGACATCAATGATAGGATGATGAAGTGACATGCCAGCATAGATCATCTTATCGTTAGGATATTAACTAAAGACTGGTGCGAACTATGAGAGCTTTGAAGCTGGAGTAGAAGGGATTTGAACAGGTTCGTAGTGTTTATTTTTCATCATCATTAGTGCAGATTGTTCAATTTCTTTAATTCTCATGTAATTACTCTAAGACACTATTCATATAGAGCAATGCTTGAGACTGCAAGTCAAGAGGATGTGCTGGGGAAGAAAAAGCGCATAGGGTCTTATCTGGTGGTATGGAGGATAGAAGAAATAATAGGTGTGCTCACCTGTGGGAATAGTAAAGTACATAAAATGAAAGGCTGCTGCAGATCCAAAGGTGAGGAGGATGAGAGTGATGAGAATATCTGGATCTTTTTTGCACTGCCCCTTTGGTATAAAGATGATGAGTCCACGATCACCAGATTGTGACCGTCGACTTATCATCCTTATACCAAAAGGGCAGAGCAAAAAAGATCCAGATATTATTTGTAGCGCCCCTGAGCCACTCAGGGCACTACAAGGAACTGCATCCTCTTGGGGATGCAGGATTTACCCCCTGGGACCTGGAGTACCAGTCCTGATACCACCAAAGCACAATTAAAATCCTAGTTCTCCACTCCACACCGGGGCTAAAGGGTTAATTAAGTAAGGGGATGGTCGCCTAGAGATAGGAATGAATCCTGGGATTAGCCAGCCTGGTGAGAGGGGATACACACACGGTCAGAGAGAGGGAACTGTGGCACACAGAGAGGTGTGCGGATGTGCTCGAGCTAGGTCCGTGCAACGGTGACCCAGGGTTACAGGAGAGAGTTCGCCAGGGTGGGTACGGACAAGTACCGCTGGGATCAGAGCACGCATTGGGCACAGGGCTCTAGATCAGGCACCAGTTCTACACGGCTTGATAATCACCTGCACGGTGTGGACACCTTCATGGACTTCACCGAACCAAATAATCCGGGGGCATCAGCAGTGAACTACGATTGGGGTTCAAACACTTACCTCCCCACAGGGTCCGCACTGCCCGCCGTACAAAGAAGGAGGTTGATACCCCAAAAGGGACAGTCGGGCCACAAACACTCTATGCTATCGGGACCCAATCAACAGAGAGTGCCGGGGACAAAGCAACCTGGGTCACTACATTGGCACTGATACTCTATGGGACCTGAACCAGTAATCCACGGGTCATTGTAAGTAGAGACTGTTGGTTCCAAGCTTGTGTGGTCTCCGTTATTGCCCTTCACAACTTCCAGGCATGGCCCTACCTGTGCAGGGCCCAACATCATTGCTGCAACCACCACCAGCTCTGGGAGTACCCACATTCTGCAGCGGCGGTTCTCCACCCCTAACCACAACCCGCAGGTGGTGTCACGTACACTAACTTTCATCCTTACTTAAAATAATTCCCCTTTTACAAGAGAAGCCCCAGGGCAATAGCCACCAGAGTGACATTCCCATTTGCAACCGCTCGGGACCGAATACCCCCTTCCCTGGGCGATACATTATTCATCACAATGCAAGTTAAGCACATATCTTATTTTGTAAAAGGAAAGATACATCTTTACTAGGTTGAATATTAGCAATTTTTGAAAGATGCTATTTAAACATGTAAGTGGTTACAATGTTATAACAAAATTCAAAACAGGTATCCATCATAATTATTTTCCTTTCTTTCTCTGGATGAATGTGTGTTTGGTGAATACATTTGAGAACCCAATGTCATGTCACAAGCTTGATTATCATTCCGGTAGCTGAGAACAGATTTTTATCAAGAATGTCTCAGTACTAGAGCTGCTCAGACTCGCAAAAATTCGGGACCGGTGGGTCGCTGCTAAATAAAAAAAAAAACAATCCGCTCTGGAATCCGGTACCCATATAAGTCTATGGTGACCAGAATCCAGAGATTAAAAATGTTGGTGGTAGGGATAGGTGGGTAGTAGTGTGAGCGGTCTACTCACCAAGGCTGTGTCATGGCAGCAAGCTTCTTCCAGGGCACGCTTTCCCTTCCGGAGCCAACAATTGACAATTCACTGCTTTGCACGCCCAATGGCGGCAGTAATCCATAAAATCACATTGTATAAATTATATACATTTATTTGGATTTTGCAGAGAGAATTAAGTATTTGATCCTCTGCCAACCATTAACAGTGTTGGCTCCTACAGACTACTTAGACTCTCCTAATCAACTTATTACTTCCTCCAGCTGTCTTAAATTGTCACCTGTATAAAAGACTCCTGTCCACAGACTCAATTAATCAAGTCAAATTCGAACTTCTACAACATGGGCAAGAGCAAAGAGCTTTCTAAGGATGTCTGGGACAAGAGCATAGACCTGTACAAGGCTGAAATGGGCTACAAATCCATATGTAAGATGCTGGGTGAGAAGGAGACAACTGTTGGTGCAATAATAAGAAAATGGAAGAAATACAAAATGAGTGACAATCAACATCGATCTGGGGCACCATGCAAAATCTCACCTCGTGGAATATCCAGGATCATGAGGAAGGTGAGAGATCAGCCTAAAATTACACAGAGGGAACTTGTTAATGATCTCAAGGCAGCTGGGACCTCTGTCCACAAGAAAACCATTGGTAACACATTACGATGTAATGGCTTAAAATCCTGCAGTGCCCGCAAAGTCCCACTGCTCAAGACGGCACATATGCAGGCCCATCTGAAGTTTGCCAATGATTCTGAGAGTGATTGGGAGAAGGTGCTGTGGTCAGATGAGACAAAAATTTAGCTGCTTGGCATTAACTCGCCGTGTTTGGAGGAAGAGAATTGATGCCTATGACCCAAAGAACAACATCTCCACTGTCATGCATGGAGATGAAAACATTATGTTTTGGGGATGTTTCTCTGCTAAGGGCACAGGACTATTTCACTGCATCAATGGGACAATGGATGGAGCCATCTACCGTAAAATCCTGAGTGACAACCTCCTTCCCTCTGCCAGGACATTAAAAATGAGTCATGTATGGGTCTACCAGCACCCAAAACATACAGCCAAGGCAACAAAGGAGTGGCTCAAAAAGAAGCACATTAAAGTCATGGAGTGGCCTAGCCAGTCTCCAGACCTTAATTCCATAGAAAACATATGGAGGCAGCTGAAGCTCCAAGTTGCCAAGCGACAGTCTCAAAATCTTATTGATTTAGAAATGATCTGCAAAGAGGAGTGGACCAAAATTCCTCCTGACATGTGCGCAAACCTCATCAACTACAAAAAAAGTCTGACTGCTGTGCTTGCCTACAAGGGTTCTGCCACCAAGTATTAAGTCTTGTTTGCCAGAGGGATCAAATTCTTATTTCTCTCTGCAAAATGCAAATACATGTATAGAATTTATACAATTTGATTTTCTGGATTTTATTTTGAATATTCTATCTTTTACTGTTAAAATTAATCTACTGTTCATGATTTGTCAGTGGGAAAATTACAATATCAGCAAGGAATCAAATAATTATTTCTTCACTGTAAGTACTATAATAATGTAATATCAATAAAACAGTTACTTTTTGGTAGCTGCTTAGTAAATGATTCGGCAGAATAAGATTTCTGCAAACAGTTGCTCTCAATAACGTTAAAGATCTTGAGATTACTGCGAGAGGGGAGAGTTTTAGGAAACCAGCATGCAGCACAGGCTTGACTTCTGCCAAAAAATATTTCCATTTCATGGTGCATTAGGTAGAGATGAGCGAACCTGAGGTTCGGTGTTCATTCCGAACACAGACTTCACAAAAAACAGAGTTCAACTTTGAAATTCAGGTGCTTAACGTATACAAACCACTCACGTGAGCATTGCAGTGCTCATGTATGCTCGGTGCTCAGCCCTGTGCAAGCTTCCTGCAGTGTTTGAATGGCTCACACTAGGGGTAACCACAGCATGATCGAATGTAGTGTGCTCCAATCAAAAAAAAAAAAAAAAACTCCTGAAAGTGCTGTGTTTATGTCTGGCTGTATGTGGGAGGAGTAAAAATGTTTTCAGCTCACCCAATATTAATGCGTCCCAGGACTTTAGCTGGAGTGCGCGCGGTCCACTGGACAGGCCAGTCCAGAAGTAGAAGTTGAGTAAAAAAAAAGAGGGGAAGGACCCAGCACCAATTCACGTAAAAATAAAATCCAAAGCTTTATTAGGTCATAATTTTACGAGAGGCTCCATAATATATGCCAAGGCATGAAAACTTGATGCGTTTTAGACTAAAAAAGAAAAGCACAGTCCTTAATCATAAGTAAAGAGACGTTGCCGGAGCTAGATATATAACACTAAAGGTTAGGAAGTAAGTGGAGGGAAAAGGAGAAGGAGACCTGAACTGCCCAATTAGGGACTTTCTTTGGGGTTCAGATCAAGTCCGGGTCCCAAACCAAACTTTATCTAAAGTCCGGATAAACCCATCAAACTCAACTTCCACGGGTCCACTGATCAATAAAAAAGAATAATTTTTTTAACAGTAAAGAGTAACAGTAAAATAATTGACACAGAATAAGGAACACAAATTAAAATATATTTTAGTGGTTCTTATCAGTGTTAAAAATGGTTTGATAAAAATGTAAATGGCACATAGTTGTGTTTTCCTCACTATCAGCAAAAAAAAAAAGATATGCAAATTTTTAAAAATTGCCTAATAATTATTGATGGGCGAATAGTAACTATTCGTTTTTGGATTATGCTTAAAAATAGAGATGGGTAAACCTGAGGTTCGGTTTTTGAACCAAACACTGACTTTAAACACCAGAGTTTGGGTTCGGAGTTCGAATGCTTTACATGTGAATGCCATTTGCATGAGCAGCACTGTGCTCAGGTATGCTCGGTGCTCAGCCCATTGCAAGCCTCTTGCAGTGTTTGAACGGTTCACACTGGGGGTAACAACAGTATGATCTGATGTAGTGTACACCCCCAAAAAAAATATGAAAAAGACCGCCACCCTCCACCGGAAGTGGTCTGCTTATGACTAGCTATTAGTGTTTTCGGTGTTTTCGAACCAGGCTTGGTTAGAATTCGAACCAGTAAAGATTTGGTTTGATTGCTGCCAGCGAACAGAGCTTCCAAAGGTTCGGTCATCTCTACTTACCAAATACCGAATACTATTACAGTTTTCGTCACGGTAAACCATTTGACTTGCATTAGGTTTGTTTTTTGTGATGAATACCTGAATAGTAATTTGGGATTTGTTACGAATAACCCAATAGGAATAGTTACTATTTGCCCATCACTAATAATAATAATAATAATAATGAAGTCCCACTTAAGACTTAGGGGAGACCTAATAAATATGTACAAATATATCAGAGGGCCATATAGAGATCTCTCCCATGATCTGTTGGTACCAAGGACTATGACAAGAACAAGGGGGCATTCTCTTCGATTGGAGGAAAGCAAATTCCTACATCAGCATAGAAGAGGGTTCTTCACGGTAAGAGCAGTGAGGCTCTGGAACTCTCTTCCTGAGTAAGTGGTGATGGCCAACTCACTGAATGAATTTAAGAGAGGAATGGATGCTTTTCTTGATAGCAAAAGTATAGAAGGTTATAAATAGCATAATCTTACAGGTATATAGAAGAGCGACCTAGATTATTAGAGGAATTGGTGGGCTGCAACACCAAGACAGGTTATTAAACTTGGGGTTATTTAGTTTGGAAAAACAAAGGCTTAGGGGGGATCTAATCACAATGTATAAACATATGAGGGGACAGTACAGAGACCTTTCCAAAGATCTCTTTACACCTAGGCCCTTGACTGGAACACGGGAGCATCCGCTACGTCTCGAGGAAAGAAGGTTTAATCATAACCACAGACGAGGATTCTTTACTGTACGAGCAGTGAGACTATGGAACTCTCTGCCGCATGGTGTTGTAATGAGTGATTCACTACTAACATTTAAGCAGAGCCTGGACGCCTTTCTTGAAAAATATAATATTACCAGTTATGTATATTAGATTTTATGACAGGGTGTTGATCCAGGGAACTAGTCTGATTGCCGTATGTGGAGTCAGGAAGGAATTTTTTTCCCCATTGGAGCTTATTTGACACATTGGGGTTTTTTTGCCTTCCTCTGGATCAACATGTTAGGCTACGGGTTGAACTAGATGGACTTAGAGTCTTCCTTCAACCTTAAAAACTATGAAACTATGAAATGACAAAATAATCAAGGTAATAATTATATAGATAACTAATCAGGAAATGGGAAAAACTCTAAGTTTTCAAAACCACATATGCAAAGGTACCTCAAAATGTTTATGAAAATTAATAGGGAAACATAGACGCATGTTAAACTAGTTAAATGAGCTTTACACAAATATTGGCCCATTATAAAAACTATTTAAAACATTACTCTCATAGGACCAACCATTTTACATATATTATAATTCCGTTGTAACCTGAATGTAACCAGTGCCAGCTTGCTAAATGGTAGCTAGGTCCCCCATTGAATCCTAGAGATGGAACACTAACCTAATAAATCCTATTGCTTATTCAGTGGAAGTATTTTATCATAAAATCTTATGAAGTGAAAATTATAATCCATCTGGTCACTTTTCCAAATTATCAGATTTCAAGAAAAGAATTTACTCTTGCGGTGCCTGGAATTTTAGGATAAAAATGTGCATCTAGTTACGTGCTGTTTCTAGGTGTACACCTGTGTACGCTTCTGTAGCACTCATGTAAGGTCTATCTATAGAAAGTAATAAAATGAGAAGTGAAATACAAAATCCAGAGGTCTTGCTCCACGTGCTAACAACAATTGTCTTTTATTTTATAAATGGTTTTGAACCAAAAAATCAAATTACATTTTCTTCAAAGTGGAGAAAAGGTTTAAAGCAGTTGCTCAGCGGTTGTGTTCTAGTCATATAATCACAATGGAGCAAGAGAACCCCAGGGAGCCTAACAGGTCAAATTAACGACATGTTAAAACTAACACATTTTCCGAGATGGATGTAACAAAAAAAAGAGTAAATGCTTCATTGAAACTTACGCATCAGTTTCTTAGGCAGCTCAAGTCTGTCATAACCTAACTATACTTGACATCTACAAGCTGAGGGACTTGTGTGCATCCCCAGGATAAAATATGTATCGTTGTGTTTCACCTTGTAGCCTTGCCTGAATTTTTAATAAATGTTGTTGGCAGAATATGTGTGTTTATTCCTAATTACACTTGAGAGGGCACTATGAACACCTGAAATCGGGTATTACACATGAAAAAAAATCTGTAGGTGTCGGACATAAAATATCTTTGTCAAATCAGAACTGACAAAATATAAAATGAAAGATAGAATCCCCAAGCACCTTAGTGCCATCACACCTTGTGATGATGGAAGTGCCCTTGACTGGATTTCAAGAAATCTATTTCCTTCAGTGTTGATAAGTTGGAGGTCTTTAGTTGTCACAGGACCCAGGTAGATTGTGAAGTGAAGGTTATATTGTACAACTAAGCTGGGAAAACACTTTATTATTAGTTTGCACTGCATCATCATTGTTTTAACTAAAAACCTAAAGATCCAACTTCATAGTTCAAGAACTTTCATTTTTTTTCTTGAACGTCAAATTTTGACAAATTGATTTGCTGAGCACAGTTCATTTTTTTCCTTTAGCGAACTGCTAAACAGCAAGGAAAGAAAAGGTTAGGCAAGTTGGGGAATCAATAGCTAATTATTGGCCTGGATATCATCTGTAATGTAAATATTAAGTGAAATGTGACTGTGCCCTTTTTCTTCAACTGCTTAAAAGCAACTTATTTGCTGACTATAGGGTGATGTTCTTTTAAAGTTTATTTTACTTAGGCTGTGTGTTAACCTTTATCTTTAATAGAGCTAAACTTGAGGTAACAGCAATAGTCCACAATTTCCCAATAGTCTTCTGCTAACGAAAGAATGTAAACTGGACTTTTTTTTATAGGATGGGTGGATCACTAGTGTCAGAGGAGATTGAAAAATTGGCCTAGAATTTTATGTACATAAAACCTTAAAATCCACAAAAGTGATAACAATCACAGGGTCAATAGACATGTTAATGATATCCAAATGAGGAAAAAATTAAAGCAATTTTTAAAACATTTAAATTTTTTCAATATGCATAGCAAAACACATATTGGTGCCATGTATAGAAATAAACAGACTTACTTGCCTTGTAATGTCCCCAATGAGGTCATTAATAGCCATCCTGAATGCATTTGTGCATGCAAATCATCCAGATCCTATTCTGGCAGCTCCATTTCCATGTGCCCACTAATGATGTCTCAGATGTGCTCTATGAAAGACAAGTTCAGAAATGCTGCGGGGCATGGAAAAACATTTAGGCCATGCAGACAGCTCAAAGTAGAATGAGCAACATGTGACTTGACACTTTCAAGTTGAAAAATGGCTCCTGAATCATTTTGGAGAAATTACCATACTACTGATTCCATGACGAAACAAATGTAATGCTGGACTGTCACTGTACCTGGAATGAAGACGAGATGGTTCTGGCTGTAGAACATTTATAACATCAGTGTAATATCTCTTAGTGAATGTCTCTCCATGCCATTGCTTAAATTATCTGCAGATCAGTATCTGGCAATCACTGCTTCCAAAACAAATGCGGGACTCACAGTTGTAGAAGACAGACCTGAATTTTTTATCCTCCATGGCTGTCTTACTTTGCACCATTATAGGCTATGAGAGAAGTGATGTGAGGTCAATTAAACTTCCATCTGGATGTCTTGCTCATTGCCCATTGTCATGCAAAAGCCTTCTGATGGTTTGTGAAAACACTCTTTTATGCCATATTAGTATATGATGTCCAACTTCACTTCAAGTACAGAATAGATCATTGGAGAAATGACCGTACTAATGGTTCCACCCAAGTGTCCCAAGAGCCATTTTTAACACATGGATGCCAGGCTGCTTTTTGGCTGTACTACTGTGAGCTAATTCGTGCTACCATCACCTGCGGAGTCTTCCAACCTGTCTCCCTATGAGCACATCTGGGACAATTGCAAGAAGAGTTGCCAGCAATGGATCTTGGTGATTTGTATGCTCAAGTACGTTCAATGTGGAAGAATATTCCTAATATAACCATTAGTGATGAGCGAGTACTAAAAAGCTCGGGTGCTCGAGGCTCGGGCCGAGCATCCCAAGATACTCGTGTACTCGGCCCGAGCACCGAGCCCAATGTTATCCTATGGGAGACCCGAGTATTTTTCTGAAATGACCCCCGGCAGCATGTAGAAACCCTAAAAATGTCACAAAAGTCTCAGAAGAGTGCTCAAATGACATGGCAACAGCATGGGGAAGACCCCTTGAAGCATTTATCACTCAAAAGTCACAGCTGTGAACAATTTTGTCCGAGTTTTACGCCATTTTTACGGACTCACCAGAAAACCTTCCAAAATGACCCCAAAATGAATTTTCATGGCGGAAATGTTAAGGGCACATACCCAATAGTGAGATAGAGCTGGTGTATGTTACTTTTTGAGATTAATACATGAAAGATTTTACGTAAAACATTGTGTGGCACTCTGATGTCCAAAACGCACGTTTTGTGCTTTTTACTAGCGATGTCGGTCATTTTTTTTTTCATTCTATCTCCCGTCGGTCGGTCTCGCTCTGTCTGTCTCTCTCTGTCTTCTCTGTCCCCCTCTCACAGTCTGTCGGTCATTCTCCCCCCTCTCTCTTACTTACCGTTCCCCGATCACTGCCGCGGCGCTGCACAGCTGTTCACTAAACTCCGGCGGCTTTTCCTCTTTTGAAAAAGCTGGCCGCTCATTAAACAATCTCGTATTCCCTGCTTTCCTGCTTTTCGGCGCCTATGATTGGTTGCAGTGAGACACGCCCACACGCTGAGTGACAGGTGTCTCACTGCACCCAAACACAGCAGCCGGTGGGTGTGTGTATACTGTGCAGTGAAATAAATAATTAAATAGTTAAAAAAAACGGCGTGCAGTCCCCCCAATTTTAATACCAGCCAGATAAAGCCATACGGCTGAAGGCTGGTATTCTCAGGATGGGGAGCTCCACGTTATGGGGAGCTCCCCAGCCTAACAATATCAGTCAGCAGCTGCCCAGAATTGCCGCATACATTATATGCGACAGTTCTGGGACTGTACCCGGCTCTTCCCGATTTACCCTAGTGCGTTGGCAAATCGGGGTAATAAGGAGTTAATGGCAGCCCATAGCTGCCACTAAATCCTAGATTAATCATGTCAGGCGTCTCCCCGAGATTCCTTCCATGATTAATCTGTAAATTACAGTTAAAAAACACACACACCCGAAAAATCCTTTATTAGAAATAAAAAACAATAACAAAGTCCCTCATCACCAATTTATTAACCCCGACAAACCCTCCATGTCCGGCGTACTCCACAGTCCTCCAGCGTCGCATCCAGCTGTGCTGCATGAAGGTGACAGGAGCTGCAGAATACACCGCCGCTCCTGTCAGCTTCACACAGCAACTGAGGTGAGTAGCGCGATCAGCTGCTGTCAGTCAGGTAACTCACGGCCACCGCTGGATCCAGCGGTACAATGCATGTGAGCCCAGTAACTGACAAGGTGATCTCTTATATACTGAGACCCTAACTCAAATGCCTCTATCTGGGTTAAAAACCTGCATGTCTTGGCAGGAAGGATATAGCTATAAAGGAGTTCCCTTTTTCAATGTTAGCATTTTAGAGTGCAGCTGTATGTATTTTTGTAGTTATAATGTGTTTTCAGCTAGCACCTGTTCATACCTGTTGGATGTGAAGGTCAGTCTTTTTGATATATTTGTAATGCATTCCGTTTTGACGGAGCACTTTGCCCTATCATTGGATCCTCCCCAATTTTCATACCCAGCCATGATAAAGCCCATCAGCTGCAGCTGATATTCTCAGGCTGGGGAGACCCATGGTTATTGGAAGTCCCCCAGCCTAAAAATAGCAGCCTACAGCTACCCGCAGGGGGGACCCTACTCCAATTGTTTTATTTATTTTATTTATTTTATACCACGATATAGACACGCAGACTGGGTCTGTGATCCCAACCAATCACAGACACTGTCTCAGAATGAGATGCTGGTGGAAGGGGAAAGCAGTGAATATGCATTAGTGATAATTAACAGACCCTGAAGGAGTGCTGTAGCCGCGGGGAGACTCTGTAAGTTTGTACTGCTTTAATCCTTTGCATCCTTCTTTTTTTTTACAGTGGTCAATCACAGCCATGACATGGATCTGATAGGCAGGGAGAGGATAGTTTTTGCCATCCGATCATTTATTGATCCTTGGCAATATCACCAACTTTTGCGGTAAATGCTAGGATGTCCGATCTCGATACGATCCGGGCAAAAATCATACAATTTTAATATTTACCAATTTTTGCTGATCAGGATCGCTCATCTCTAGTTGTGACCCGACATTTTCTGATTTTATGTTGCTCTCTTTGCTACCTAGAACTGTAATATGTACTATAGTAATAACTGTATATATACAGTACTGTGCATCTGCATTAGTTAGATATAGGAAAAAATGCTGCAAAATAAGAATGCTTTGACCCCTTCACAACCTAGGACTTATATGTACATCCTAGGTTGCCTCCCCCTGTTACCACGGGCTCCCGTAGCAAGCCACGGTAATCCCCGCACATGTTTGCTAATCTGATCAGCAGACATGTACGGCTAACAGGCGCAGGTGTATTGGAGATCCACCCGCACCTCCTTAGACCACACTGTGAAACACTGAAAGCATGATCTATTGCTCTTCGGTGGGGACCACGCTGTTCCCCTCTGCCGTCAGCGGCCCCATGGCGCGATCACAGGGCGTCAATGTCAGGGTCAGACCCCTGTCGCTGTTATGATTCACTTCATGTGAATGCCGGCAGAGCGCAGGCACTCACAGCAAATCAGCATTTCTGCTGATCAGAGTGATGCTGAGGTACTAGTTAAAAAAAGAATTTTAAAAAATATTAAAAAATCAAAAACACCTAAAAGTTCAAATCACCCCCCTTTTGCTCCTTTGAGAATAAAACAATAAAAACACATATTTGGTATGGCCACATTCAGAAATGCCCTATCTATCAAAATATAAAATAATTGAATCTGATCTGTATATGGCATGGTGAGGAAAAAATTCCAAACGCCAAAATTGTTTGTTGGTGTTGCCGCAACATTGCATTAAAATGCAATAACAGGCAATCAAGGCATCGCATCTAGGCAAAGATAGTATGATTAAAAATGCCAGCTGAAGATGCAAAAAATAATCTGTCACTGAGCCTCAGATCCTGAAAAATGGGAATGTTACAGTCTTGGAAAATGACGAAAAAAGTGCAATTCTCTTTTTGGACAAACTTCTAAATTTTTTTCACCCTTTAGATAAAAGTAAAACTATACATGTTTGGTATCTACAAACTTATACAGACCTGGGAAATTAGGCTATGTGCGCACAGTGCGTTTTTCGCGGCGTTTTTGCGCGTTTTTCTGGTGCGTTTTTGGCCTCAAAACTGCAGGACTTTGCTTCCCCAGCAAAGTCTATGAGTTTTCATTTTTGCTGTCCGCACACATCTGTTTTTTTTATCTGCGTTTTTGAGTTAAAAAAAAAATGGACATGTCAGTTCTTTCCTGCGTTTTTCTGAGTTTTCCCCCCATGCAATGCATTGGAAAAACGCAGCAAAACGCAGAGATCAAAAACGCAGCAAAACGCAGCCAAAAACGCACCAAATCGCGGCAAAAACGCATGCGTTTTTTGATGCGTTTTTCGACGCAGGTGCGTTTTTGTGCGTTTTTAGCAGCCAAAAACGCACAAAAACACAGCGTCAAAAAGACGCAGTGTGCGAACCTAGCCTAATAATGCTAAGTTAGTTTTACCATATAGCGAACACGGTAATTAAACAACCCACAACCAATTTTGAATTTGCATTTTTTTTGCAATTTTACCGCATTTAGATTTTGTTTCCCATTTTTTAGTACACTATATGGTAAAACTAATGGTTTCATTCAAAAATACAATTCGTCCAGCAAAACCAAGCTTTCATATGGCTATATTGAAGGAAAAATTAAAAAGTTATTGATCTTGGAAGAAGAGGTTTAAAAAACTAAACCGAAAAAGGAAAAATTGCCTGGAGGTGAAGGGGTTAAGAAATTGAAGTGCTAAATTTTTTTTTTTTAATTGAAATGCAAAATGAAAGAACATTTGCAATGTCCCCTGGGAAATATTCAAAACAAGAAAGCCTACGGAGACACCATCACATGTTTCTCAACGCTGGCAGGAAACTAGCCAGGTCTTTCACCAGGAAGGAACAACCACGGGAAGGGCAGTCTCCAGTCTCTGTCCTGTCTATATTCCTGGGCCTGTCCTGCCTGTATTTCTAAATCTGCTTCTGTATCCTGGTACCAGTCTGAATCCTGTATTCATCTATGTGTCTTGTCTGAGTCTGATGTCCTGCTTGAAGGCAATAGTCTTGAGTCCATCATATCCTGCATCTGGAGTATCCAGGGATTGGCGTAGCCAGTGACTGGCGAATCCAGAGATCTGCATATTCAGGGTCTGGCACATCCTGAGTCTGGTCTTGCCAGACTTGCCTGTGTACCTGCACCAGCCTTGCCTGTGTACCTGCACCAGCCTTGCATGTCTCCCAGTACAATGCCTGTACCTGACGTCATGTGCCTGATGACCTATGCCAGTACCTACCAGTATCTGATGTTCTGGGTCTAATATCTTGTGCCTGTACCTGATGTGCTGTGTGTGATGACCTATGCCAGTACCTGTCTATACCTGATGACCGTGTCAGTGCCTGCCATGCTGCCAGTTCCTGATGTCTGGTGCCAGTACTTGAATACCTGTGCCACACAACCTATGCCAATACCTGCCATCCTGTCTGTGCCTTCCAGTACCTGCCATCCTGTGTCCAGTATCCTTCCTGTTTTCATAAACCTGCCTGATTCTGCGTCTCTTGTCCAGTCCTGTCTAGTTCCTGTGTCCGCCCTATCTGACTCCTAGTCTCCGACCAGTCTGTGGCTACATTCCTGTTCTGACGTCATCCAGCTCTGCTCAGCTGCCACAATCCCAGACTCCAGGGAGTGGCACCTGGTGTCTATCAGCAAAGGGTCTGGTGAATACCCAGTAGCTGCTTAGTGAAGCAACTCCCATGTCAGGTTAAGCCCGTGTCCCCCCTGTGGTCCAGTGGGACCACTCCCACCCGCACCCACGAGCGTTACACCATCAGTGAAATGGTGGAGGTAAAATTATTTAGGGCCATTTTTCTGTAGCTGGAACTAGGGCTTTAGTGAAGGTGGAGGACATTATGAACAGTCCTAAATGTCAATTCATAGAAAAAGAAAACAAAAATCAGAAAACATCACAGAAAAAAGGTAGTCTCCCTTAATGACACCAGATCACAATAGCAAAGTACTACATACAGTGCTATGCAGAAGTTTGAGCACCACTGGTCAAAATTACTGTTATTGTGAACAGTTAATCAAGTTGAAAATGAAATGATCTCTAAAAGGCATAAAGTTAAAGATGACACATTTCCTTTATATTTTAGGTAAGAACAAAAAAAATATTTTCATCTTTAACATTTTAAAAACTACAAAAATGAAAATGGGCCAATGCAAAAGTTTAAACACCCTTGGAGATTTGTGTGCTCAAATAACTTTGACTATCATTTCAGACCTTAATTAGCCTGTTAGGTTTGTGGCTTGTTCATTATCATAGTTAGGAAAGAGCAGGTGATGCAAATTTCACAGCTTTATAAAAACCCAGCTTCCTCTAACCGTGTGCAAATAAAACAACAGCCATGGGTATTTCAAAGCAGCTGCCTAGCACTCTGAAAATCAAAATGGTGAAGGCCCACAAAGCAGAAGAAAGCTAGAAGAAAATAGCAAAGCGTTTTCAAGTTGCCCTTTCCTCAGTTCAAAAAGTAATTCAGAAATGGCACTTACAGAAATAGTGGAGGTCAGGATAAGGTCTGGAAAACCAAGCAAAATTTCTGTGAGAGCTGCTCGTAGGATTGCTAGAGTGGCAAATCAGAACCTTCACTTCACTTCAAAAGTCCTTTAGGAAGATTTAGCCAACTCTGGAGTTGTGGTACATTGTTCTACTGTTCAGAGACACCTACAAAAAAATGGCCTTCATGGAAGAGTCATCTGAAGAAAACCTCTCCTGCATCCTAACCATAAAATTTAGCATCATAAGTATGCAAAATAACATCTAAACAAGACTGATGTATTTTGGAAACAAGTCGTGTTAACTGTTGAGGTTAAAATAGAACTCCTTGGCCCCAATGGTCAAACCAAATGTTTGGGAAAAAAAGGAGACAGAATGTCATCACAAGAACATCTCGCCAACCATTAAGCATGGGGGTGAATTAATCATGCTTTAGGTTGTGTTCTATCCAATGGCACTGGGAACATTTCACAAGTAGAGGAAAAAATGGATTCAATTAAAGTTTAACAAATTCTTCAAGCAAACATAACACCATCTTAAAAAAAAAGCTGAAGTTGAAAAGAGGATGACTTCTACAAATGGATAAGGACCCTAAACACAATTCAAAATCCCCATTAGCCTATGTCAAAAGGTACAAACTGAAGGTTTTACAATGGCCCTCACAGTCCCCTGATCTGAACATCATTGAAAATCTGTGGCTAGACCGCAAAAGAGCAGTGCATGCAAGAGGACCCAGGAATCTTTCAGAACAAGAAGACTTTTCCAAGGAAGAAAGCATGAAAATCCCTCAAACAAGAATTGAAAGACTCTTGGCTGGCTACAAAAAACATTTACAAGCTTTGATACTTGCCAAAGGGGGTGCTGCAGGGTACTAACCATGCAGGGTACCCAATATTTTGCATTGGCCAACTTTATTTTGTGTTGTGAATTTAAAAATGTAAAAACTTTTTTTTTTTGTTTAAAATGCAGAGGATATGTGTTATCCTTAACTTTATGGCTTTTACAGATAATGTCATCTTCAACTTGCTTAATTGTTCAGAATATCAGTAAACTTGACAAGGGGTGCTCAAACGTTTGCATGCCACTGTAATGCTTCAGACCCCATGATAAAAGAGGTGGCAGCACAGATACAAAGTACTGATGAAACAACCACTTACAAACTCACCATTCATGGAGGGAGTAGTTGCTTAGTATTAGAAATGCACACAGATGAGGCTTGCATAGGTTTCCAGTCACACAGATACTGTGTTTGTGTAATGCACTGTGTCTGGCTCACAGCCTATTGATGACTGCCTTCTATTAGATCAGGTGCGCTGCCTGGCACTATGTAAGTGCACCCCACAGGACACACTCCCCAAATTACCCAGCCAACCCCAAATGGCCTGCCTGCATTCTGCATAAAAATGGAAAAATGTGAATATAAAGATTAAAAGGACATATAATAAACAGGAAGTTCCAAATGTCAGTCAATTTTGCAACAAAACCTGACTCTGCTAAACTACTAAAAGGGAATTTCATTTTTCATTCCAAATCAACGCTAAGCATACCTCATAATGAACAAATGAAATGGGTTTGCAATATGATCAAAGTTTTGGAATATCGCAGCCTGAGTCAAGGCCTGAATCAAATTGATAATTAGTATTTTAAACAGGACATGTCCTAACAATCTGACAGATTAAAGGCCGCTTTACACACAACGATATCGCTAGTGATCTCGTTAGCGATGCGATATGCCCAGATCATTGCTACGATTTGCCGAGATCGCTCATAGGTCGTTTTGTAGCAATCACACATACCCATCTCACAAATGATGCTACATCGTTCAGCAATATATTATTTGACCAAGGCAGTCATGTGGACACTGTCACACAGCATTCCTCTCAACGATTCCGGCAACGACAAAGGCATATAATTATCAACCATGGCTGCCAAATCAGAAGGCAGTTGGGACCACCAATCAGAGCGGAGGAGGCGTGGATCATTGCTCGTAACGACACGCCCGCGTCGCTGATGACGGACGCACTAACGATGTTGTTCGTCGTTGGCAGGGTATCAAACGTAGCAATATCTCTGCTGCATTCGCAACGACGAACAATATTTTGAAAATGAACGACCTGTCAACGATCAATGATTTTCGCTAGGTTTACGATCGTTCGGAGTCGTTCGTAGCTGTCACACGCAACGACGTCGCTAACAACGATGGAAGTGCGTCATGAAAATCGTGACCCCCGACGACATATCGACAGATAAATCATAGTGTATAATGGGGCCTTTAGAGTGCTACCCTATCAAACATGTATTTCACATACTTAAGACAAAACGTAAAGCAGAAAGACCCATAAACAAGCAAACACAAAGTATTAACAATGAACGTTATATTTATGGTAAAGTAAATTTGTCCAATTACTTTTGAACTACTGAAATGAGGATGCATTGCAGAAAAATGATTGCAATTCCTAAAGGTTTCACAGGATATTTTTTTTCATCCCCTTTAATTAAACCTGTAATTTAAAACTTCAATTGTGTCTCAGTTGTTTCATTTGAAATAAAAAATAGCGGCATGCAGAGGCCAAATCAGGAAGCTTCGGTCACAGTCCAAATATTTCTGGACCTAACTCAGTACAGTATCTCTTCTCTTCTCCCCCTCCCCATGTGTACCACTCTGTCAATATTAGTCTTTTCGCTGTAATTGTATATTTGTATTTTTGTATGTAAACACTTTTGATATATACAGCATCATGGAATCAATGGTGACGGAAAGAATATTAAAAAAAATAATTAATTAGCAACATACATACAGAAGTGTGCAAACATTTTAGGGAAGTGTGGAAAAATTTGTGTAATGTAAGTATGCTCTAAAAAATACAGTTGTTAGGCCAATTGCATACATTGAATATTTGGTGAGTTGTTTACCTCAGTACCGTATTTTTTTAATTATAAGATGCACTTTTCCTCCCAAAAATGTGGGAGGAAAATGAGGTGTGCGTCTTAAAATCCGAATATAGCTTACCATTGGGGCTGTCAGTGCGGCTCTGTGTGTGGGTGGCTGGGTGCTTGCTGCTAGCGGCCAGCTGATTCTCTTTCCCGGCGGCTGGCTGCCTCTGTGTAGGTGGGCGGTTGGCTTTGCTGACTGCGGTGGCTGTGCTGCAGGTGTCCCAGTCTGTCCACGGTCCCAGCTTCAAATGATGGCTCCGGGAATCAGCTCATGCGCAGATGGAGCTTTTGGATGAGAACTCCATCTGCGCATGCACCACTCCGGGCGCCATAATTTGAATCTGGGATCGCGGACTGACTGGGACACTCGCCACACTGGCCTGCTCTACCACTGACCCGCTGCCGCCGCTGCCACTACTGACTCACCACCGCCGCTGCCACCACTGACCCGCTGCTGCCACTACTGACCCGACGCGTCCACCACCGTCCCGCCGCTGCCAGCACAGCCTCTGCATCCTGTGACCCCCCTCCACCACCGCTGCCGTCCCCTCTGGTAAGACAACACCGGAGCATAAGACGAACTACTTTTTTTTTTTACCTTTTTTTATCTCTAAATTTGGGGTGCGTCTTAAAATCTGGTGCATCTTATAAATCGAATAATAAGCTAAAACCAGCAGTGGGTGAATAATGCAGAAGTGGTGCTCGTAATTCTATTATACTTTTCCTAAAATTATTGTGCTCCCAGTTTTGGCTACAAATACTGAGGTAAAAAACTGGCCAAATACTCACTGTAGGCACGTGGTCCAAATCATTCAATTTGCATGTTGATAATTGATAAAGATGAACTAACAGAAGAGAAATCTAAATCTAATCCATAGTTAGTGTGACCTGACCACCCTTTGCCTTCAAAAGTGCGTGAAAGCATCAATTTTCACAGACATTTGGCGTATAAACAATGTCTCCTAGTATCTGACGTCCGAGATTCCATTATTATATTGCAGTTGGTAACAGAAAATGACCAATGAATTGCATAGGTGCCAAACCATTCAAAATACATAATGTGCTCCACAGACGTAATTTGGTTTACATTATTGCTTATATATCAAATAAAGTGTATAAGCTCAATGATGCCAAGAACGTCTTCCTGAAAATGCATTGCTAAACTTTTTCTGCTTCTCTCAGCAGTTATGATTAAAATATCACAAGTTCTATAGCTCAGAATCAGCATAAAGGTCATGATATAAAATTATAGAAATAAAACAGAGGGACAGAACAGATAGGTAAAATGAAGTAAGTAAAATACAATAATTTTTAGATTATAGTATCTTATTTTGTTTCACAGACTAAAGTACAACAAATGCAGATGCTGTATAAGTGATACTGCACCAGGACAATTTAGATGAGCGGCTTAAAGTACCACAATTGGCACATCTAATTGATACACCAATTGCGGGTCGGCAGCAGGCTGCTATTTTTAGGTTGAGGAGGGTCAAATAACCATGGACTTTCCATGTCTTAGAATACCACTTCCATGCTGTCTACTTTACTTGCACTGGTTATCACAAATAGGTGGGTGACTGCACATCATTTTTCATTTTTTTCACTGTGCCTGCTAATCACAGTAATGCTAGTAGCAAAGATGGCTACAACATTACTGTAATTGGCCGGCAATCCCCACTTGTTTAGTGGCTGAAAATCAGGCACCAAACATGTGGAAGGGGAATTGAAACTCACGAGGTGAATACCAAAATACTCGACAAGTAACAATTATCCAGAATACCTTAATATTTCTGCGAGTAACGAATAATGCTAAATATATTTCTTCATCACTATTCATAAGTCAATTTTATTATACAGTGTGTCCACCCATATCCTGTCCACCGCCATTAACTTGAGAACGGCGGCAGCTATAGGCATAGAAGTGGTGTCTAGGTATAGTAAAGTAGCCATGCGCTGCGCAATGAAACCACATATAGCGCCACCTGGTGGAAAACAATGGAGTTAGCATTTTTATCTCAAAAACGGAACGAGATAGAGAAAAAAAGTGAATTACAAAGTTGTAGGGCATCATCAATTCAATACAAATCGACACCTTACATATAAAAATGCTATGATTCGAATGTGTAAAACTCACAAGGCTGCAGACGTGAAGCGATACCTCATGGAGACCTTCCAACAAATCATTCGGTATGGTGGCTGCGTGGAGTGGCCTCCACGCTCACCTGACCTGACCCCATTGGGCTTCTTTCTCTGAGGCCACATCAAACAGCAGGTGTATGCGACCCCTCCACCAACATTGCAGGACCTACGACGACGTACTACAGATGCTTGTGCAAACGTGTCACCTACCATATTGTACAACATGCAGCAAGATACAGTATGCTGTCAAGATGTGCATTACAGCTGACGGTGGCCACTTTGAGCATCAAAGTTAAATGAGCGCCATATGCGTGACCAGAATTCAATGTTTTTGGGGGGGTCATGGGTTTCATATCATAGCATTTCTGTATGCAAGGTGTCGATTCGTATTGAATTGCTGATGCCCTACAATTTTTTAATTCACTTTTTTTTCTCTATATCGTTCCGTTTTCGAGATAAAAATGCTAACTCCGTTGTTTTCCACCAGGTGGCGCTATAGGTGGTTTCAATGCGTAGCGCATGGCTACTTTACTATACCTAGACACCACTTCTATGCCTTTAGCTGCCGCCATTCTCAAGTTAATGGAGTTGGACAGGATATGGGTGGAAACACTGTATACTACAATATGAAGATGGACCTATTTGTTTGAGTGGAATTGAATTCTCAAATTTTATAAAAATCTGTATTTTCTAGAATTCAGCAAAATGGAAAATACAGCAAATGTAGCAAACTCAGCAAAGTAGCAGCAAGCTGGTGGCCATTTAGCTGAGCTGTTGAGGGCTGTCAAAAGATGAAAAAACAATAAAAACTAATACTCACCTTCCAGCTCACGTCTAGACCTCAGAGCTTAATAAGGGACATTCAATTATGGAGAACAAAGATGCCAGGAATCAAATTTCCCAGTTAAGTTTGCATGATTTGGCAAATTCATATCTCAGAAAGACTATTTATCTCAATTGGAACTCTGGTTCAAGAAAGCTTAAAGGTGAAAAAAGTTTTAAACAATATTTAGTAAAAAACAACTACAAATTTGATTCAACTACATTTTTTTAAATTTAAAAATAAAAAAGTTGAAAAAAATTTAAAAAATACATCTACAGAAGTCCAATCTATCAAAATATAACATTATTTATCCTGTATGATAAACAGGGCAGAAGGGGGAAAAAAATGCCAGAATAGTTGTTTTTTGTTGCCACATATCCCACACAAAAGACTTGCTATGTACCCAAAATGAGACCACAAAATAATACAGTTTGGTTTGATCAACACTATATATTCGCACACTGTAGTGTGTAAATGCTTAGGAGGCATATGTTCGATAGCGTGCACAGTCAGCATGAACGCCAAGGTACCATAGGGACAAACTGTGAAGAAAGATATACTCTTTGGTATAGGTTTCATTGCCGTAATCTCTCTTTATAGGACAGCCAGTCTGTTATACTTTCCTATGCAGATGAGCAAATGGTGTGCAGTCATATAGTGGACAGATGGATGCTTCCCCTTTCACAAGTCGAATAAGTAAATAAGGCCCCATAATGTGTTACACAATATCTCCTGAATTTGACAATACCACACATGTGACTGTACAATACTGAATGGCTTCACTGCAGGCGTCGGGAGGGAAAGAACACTGTTTGACTTTTGCAGCACAGATTTTCCTACAATAGTTTGCGGACTCCATTTGCAGAACTACTAAGAACCAGAAAAGTAAAAACTCTTCAAGTGACCATGTGGCGCCCCTGACCTGGTCAGGCACCACTGAGTACTGCACCCATGCTGGGTCAGGACAAAACAGGTAATCCCGGAGGCTGACTAGGGTGTGGACACACAGACACCAGTAACCAGGAACACATACACAGCTAGAGGGGACCCCTGAGCAGACTCAGGGAGGGGGCGTGGCCCTCGCATCCCAGCTAGTGGTGGGTGGTGTCACTGGGAACAGGGGAATTGTGCAGAGGCAGCCGAAGGAGCAGGAGGTGTAAAGTCGCGTCTGGAGGGCAGAGCAGTGGAGCAAGGCCATGCCAGACACTGCACCATTCGTGGCTGCTGGCGGAGGAGAAGGGCTACTGTTCAGGGCTGCCTGAAAAGCACCTGAGGCCGAACTGAAGAGAGGTGGCTGAGTAAGGAGATTGTCAGTAAACCCAGCCCTCAAGTAGAAACAGGTCCCCAGAGTAGGGGCCCATTCAGTTGGCCTGCCAAACCTGCTGGTGAGGGCACTTTATGCGCCTCACCAACCTACACAGAGTCCGCAGCTACAGCAGCAACAAGGGGCCCATAAGTGACAGAAGGCAAGCAGCCAGAATTACTTGGTCCACGCTGCCCGCAAATGGGCCAGAAAGGGGAGAATGGCGTATGCAACTTCCCTGGGTGATCCCAGCAAGACTTCAAGTCGGGGTCACCTCAAAACAAGAAGGGCTAGGAAGGCGAGTCAGCAGTCACCCCTACATCAGCCGAAGGGATGTCTGGTTCCACCTGGCCCACCATAGCATCGCCCGGGTTAACTCACCCCTGCCACCTGAAAGTGAGTAAAAACCCTGAAAGACATTTCTGTTTAGTGTTTGAGTTCTTCTGTGACCTGTGGTATTACACACTTACACTGGGCCCTGGGGCTAGCCTCACTCTCGGGAGGCTACAACATCTGACTGCATCTAACATCAGCCCCAGGCGTCCCCCTAAACTGCAGTGGCGGTCACCCCCTGACCGCAAATACTGAGAGTGGCGTCACAAATCCCCCATTGAAGTTAACCTACCTGTGACCAGAAGATTTCCAAGCCCGTGGAGACCCTGCGGCGACCTGCACCTGAAGGTAATGCGGGGCTCCACAACTACATTTTGGAAATTCATATACAGGTGTAGTGACAATTTTGTCCTGGAAAAAAATCCATGGAGTCAAATGCAGTGAATGTTGTAGATTTTAAAATTGCAAATAAGCCCCTGCATTGCTTCTGGAGACTCACACGCCATGAATTAAGCTGGCTCTCCTCACAACAACAATGCCAAACGTGGATGTTAACTGTAGTTCAGGCTCAGAAGGCAGGGGGGTATTTGGATTTGGGAGTACAGATTTTGCTGGATTTTTGTTTGGTGAAGCAATATCGCTAGAGCCTTTGTGCTACCAGTAACGTGGAAGCCCCCTTGTTTCCGTTAATATATAGAAGACCTGAGTAGGGACTTATTTTTTTGTTGTTGACTTTAATGATTTTGATAGTAATTGGGGTACAGAACATTTTGGATCAGTTCATTTTTATCTTGTGTTCTATGCTAAGCACCTACATTAGGGTTTCCATCTACCGCTTCAAAATATGTTATTCAGATGAAACCCCCGACAGATCCATTCACTATAATGAGGCAGAAAAGTTACTCCAGACACGGTTAGGCCTCTGTTCAGTGGTGTCCTTTTCAAAGATGCACAAACCTGTTGTTGACCGCACATTTGTGCACGCCTAAAAAGACACATAAAAGATGGACACCATCGGATCACAGGCCAGTAAACAAAGACGGGCAGCATAAGTGCTTAGGAGAACTCCATAGCTAAGAAGTATATAGTGTTTAAATAACAGTAAAATTATACCAAATTAATTAGGTGCTTATTGGGAAGTTATACTACATGCACAGTGCACAAACAAGTGATCACATGACGTGTCTAGATAATGCAACTGTAAGCAGTTCACTTGTCAGGGTGATGACAATCCCTATGCATGTTTCGGCACTTGGGTGATCTTTAAGTGTGTCGCCAGTCTACCTGAGCGACTCACTTTTTATTTTTGATTTTTAATAATTCAATAAAGATTAATAATTTTACTATTGCCTATTTGCACATATTTCTGTATACGATTTGATGGAAAAATATGAAAAAAGGTACACATTTTGGAATGGGGTGATGAAAAGGTTAAACAGAAAATACAGGAGACAGTGGTTTCAGAGTAGAAATTAATAATTAGCTCTGAAACATTGAGAACAGAAATGAAGGTATTACATGGATTTATCACATCTTACTCCAATTAAGGAACTTGCCCTCAAACATAGAGGGTACATCATATACATGGATCAAATCTTAATCACAGGACAATAAAACTTTCACAATTCTTATTTTTGCTCCAATAATTTACTATTTTCATATATATGTAAATACAGTATGTGACTTTTCATATATTGTGTTATATCATGGAGACCTAAGTAGTCTTGAGTAGTCTTTCTACTTTATGTGCCATTAAAAGGTATACAAATCTGAGGATCCTTGATTTATACCTTTAAAAATTGTGATTAAATTTCACTTGTAAAATAGTATGAAAAAAATAGAAATAGAAGACATTATTAAGAAAGGTTTTTGTAAGCAAGGTAAAATACAACTTTTCTGTTCGAACAAAACCGTCTAACCCTCAACAAGATTCATAACTTTCTGCCTTGCCAGCAGAATAAGATAATGAGCCAATTATTCTCCAGGTAATTTTAAAAAAGCCGTGCTCGAGTTTATGGAGCCAAGCTAAAGTTCTTGGCTTTACTGTTGCTAATTTACAGTCATCTTCATGTAAAACATGCTTATGAAATGTATTATGTTGATAAGTAATTTTTCCTGGGAAGAAAAGTGACACAGTAGGGCATTTACATTTGCAATTCATTTTTTTTTGTCGAAGGTACTATGTTATTATCTCTTATACAAAGTCTGTTTGCCATCTCATTGATAAACAATTCTGACAGGAGGAATACTGTTTCTAGTCTTAAGAATCAGAAGGCATACAGTAGTTACTTACATACTGGTGACACTTAATGCGCTGTGTAGCAGAAAAAAAGTAATCTAGATGAAGTAAAAATGTGATATATAATCCAAAACCAGAAAAAAACCTCTGCATTAGTGATGAGCGAGCTCGGGTGCGTGATACTAATAACGAGCAGTTAGACGCTCGGACGGGTCGACTCCTGTACAGAGTATAATAGAAGTCAATGGTGCACTCAAGCATTTTTCAGGAAGATCTTCGAGATAAATACTTACACTTCCATTATACTCGGTACACAAGTTGAGCCAGTCTGAGTGTCCGACTGCTCGTTATGAGTACCGAGCACCCACACATGGCAGTGCTCGCTTATCCCTACTCTCCATATATTTATCTAATATCCTCATTCGGAGTAATCAGACGGCCCTTTTATTTGGTGAGAAATTGATAATGTTACAATTGTTCTTTCGAACAGAATATTTAAGGCTTTTATCACTATCCTTGAAAGGGTTGTCCACGCCTTTTTATTTTACAAATGGTCGTGATGTGCTCTACTGACCTGCTAATTCCCTGATATTCCTCTGTACGAGTCCCCCATAATAAAATAAAATACTTAAAGACTCCTTTAACCCCTTAACCCTCGCGCGATTTTCCGTTTTTCGGGTTTTTTTTGCTTCCCTTCTTTCAAGAGTCATAATGTTTTTTATTTTTCTGTCAATCTTGCTATATAAGGGGTTGTTTTTTGCAGGACAAGTTGCATCTTTAATTGAAACCATATGTTTTATCATATATTGTACTGAAAAATGGCAAAAATTCCAAGTGCGGGAAAAATTGCAAAAAAGTGTGATTACATGATGGTTTTTGAGATATCTTATTCACCGTTTTCACTATATGATAAAACTGATGTGTTGGTGTGATGCCTCAGGTCGGTATGAGTTTGTAGACACCAAACATGTATAGGTTTACTATTATCTAAGGGGTTTAAAAAAATTTAGAAGTTTGTCCCAAACAATGGCACACATTTTGCACCATTTTCCGCAACCCATAGTATTCTCATTTTTTAGGATCTGTGGCTCAGTGACAGCTTATTTTTTGCATCTCGAGCTGACTTTTTTAACAGTACTATTTTTGCGCAGATGCAACTTTTTGATCGCCTGTTATTTTATTTTGCGCAATATTTGAGACGACAAAAAAAACGTAATTTTGGAGTTTGGAATTTTTTTGCAGCTAGCTGTTTACTGATTTACTGATCGGGTTACTTGATTTTATATTTTGATAGATCGGGCATGTCTAAACGTGGCAATACCAAATGTGTGTATATTTTTTATTTTTTTAACCCTTTAATTTTCAATGGGGCAAATGGGGGTGAGTTGAACTTTAACCCCTTCACGACCATGGACAGGCAGGCGGCGGTCGGTACACATATCAGCTGTTTTCAACAGCTGACATGTGTGCCTGCTAGCCGCGGGTGGAATCGCTTCCACCCGCGGCCATTAACCCCTTAAATCTTGCTGCCAAAGTCTGGCAGCAAGATCTAAATGCGCGCGGCCATGTTTTTTACTTATCGGCGCCCCCACCGGAAGTCACATGCGTGATCATGTGACTATCAGTGGTTGCCATCGTAGCACAGGGTCATGTCATGACGCCTGCAGCTACGAAGTTTCACTTTCGTTTTTCCTCGGCCGGGAGCAGAGGGAAAAAGAAAGTGACTATTTCTGCTGTTTACAGCTGTATAGCTGTGATCAGCAGATAGCGATCAGCAATCGGATTGCTGATCGCTATAGCCCCCTAGGGGGACTAGTAAAATAAAAAAAAAAAGTTTTAAAAAATAAAAAAACGTAAAAGTTCAACACCCCCTTTCCCCCCATTGAAAATTAAAGGGTTAAAAAATAAATAAATATACACATATTTGGTATCGCCGCGTTCAGAAATGCCCGATCTATCAAAATATAAAATCAATTAATCTGATTGGTAAACGGCGTAGTGGCAAAAAAATTCCAAACGCCAAAATTACGTTTTTTGGTCACCGCAAGTTTTACGCAAAATGCAATATCAGGCGATCAAAACGTAGCATCTGCGCAAAAATGGTACCATTAGAAACATCCCTCAAGACACAAAAAATAAGCCATCACTGAGCCATAGATCCCAAAAAATAAGAACGCTACATGTTTCGGAAAATGGCGCAAAACATGCGCCACTTTTATTGGACAAACTTGTGAATTTTTTTTAACCCCTTAGATACAAGTAAACCTATACATGTTTGGTGTCTACAAACTCGCACCGGCCTCAGGCATCATACCCACACATTAGTTTTACCATATAGTGAACACCGTGAATAAAACATCCCAAAAACTATTGTGCCATCACACTTTTTTTGCACTTTTTACGCATTTGGAATTTGTTTGCTATTTTCCAGTACACCATATGGTAAAACTTATGGTTTCATTTAAAAGTACAACTTGTCCCACAAAAAACAAGCCCTCATATGGCAAGATTGACGGAAAAATAAAAAAGTTACGGCTCTTGGAAGAAGGGGAGCAAAAAACAAAAACGCAAAAACGGAAAGTGCCCCGGGGCTGAAGGGGTTAAGATTTTTTTATTTTTTTAAACTTTTTTTTATTTTACTAATCCATCTAGGGGACTATAAGGATCAGCAGTCTTTACAGTTCAGGTTCACTCATCTCTACTCCTGGCACAAGTGATCACTGCAATAAGTTATGTCTCTGTCCACCAGTAATTCATGGCAAAGCAGGTATCTTCAAGTTCTAAAACAAACCTGTATGTGTATGTATAGATTGAAGATCAGCTCAAAATTATAAAACAAAGTGAAACAGGAATTTTCACAACAGTTCTGAACATCAATTTCATATAGAGACAATATGTATTCTAGTCGCTCTTCAATGAAACCAAGTAGCAGCTTTTCTAACGCTCATCAGTGCTTCATCATCAGACATCTGAATGCTCCCTCATGCATCCTGCAGAGCTATAAAACAAGTCACCGCTGTGTGTTCTACCCCTAAAATAATATTAAAGTGATAAAGATATTCAGCACCAGGACTTCTGCACCTCTTATTAACTCTGCTCAGTTTTTATTACAATTTGATCTTTGGTTCTTTCAGGCGGCAGTGATGAATTATCCTGATGTGTGCAGCAAAGTGATACAATTATGCTGTGAATATAAATACACATCAGAAGCAACAAAGGGGTAATAACAATACTCCAGCCTTCACAAACATTATTAGTATTTTCAGACTTCAGTACTGTGCATGTAATGTGGATCATAATTTATCTGGCAGGCTGGGGTAGAAAATATATATAGGCTTTTATATTATAGATGAAATTTGTGGTGCCTTGTTTGACACTTTAACTTTCGGTGAAAGGACAAGGCCTATAGATAGATAGACCTATATAAAATGAGATGCGATACAAGGTTTTTGTGCTGAATGTCCACATGGTTTTAAAACATTTCATGCATAAAATGCAAAAACTCTTTCATATGGAAAAAAAATGTTTTAAGGGGTTCTACTTTTCACTGCTCAAGTTCTTGCAGAGTAAATATACAATTCATAGATATTCCATTTAATAACTTTTACAACCTGTTATTACTTATACTTTGGCCTCTGTTTGCAGCAGCCATCCAAAACATAGCCCTGTATGAGATTCTTCAATTAGTATCCAAAGTTTGGGCAGAGGATTTTGCAACTTATTAATTATTCTTCAAAAGTGTGCCATCTTATGGAAGTGTCTGAAGTATGGGACATTTTCCCTCCTTGATATCTAAAAGACTGTATAACTACAAAAAATTAGACTCTACACATTTATATCTTTCAAAATATTTTCGTCCCTTTATTTTTGCAAAAAATATTTTTTATTAGAACACAATAAATGAATAGAAAAGGAGAGGGCAAGTCCTTAGTAACACATGGGACTAATTACTGCGAACATTAGATATACACAGGGTCAATCAAAATCTAATATTTAAAGCTGTGTGTATGTATATATGTATGTATGTATGTATGTATGTATGTATGTGTGTATGTCCGCTAAAGGAATTTGCACCGTCACATGTACAATCACGAAATTTTGCACAGACACTCCATTTGGCTCAGTGAACGTCATAGACTATGTTTTGAGGGGAAATTCTAACCCTGCGCTTTACAGTTATTCGCCAAAAATCGCTCGGACCCTGCCTAGCGTTGTTGCTGTGACCGGCGACTTGCCTCCTTTCTAAGGAGGCGGTTCGTTCGGCGTCACAGAGACATCACTAAGCGGCCGCCCAATAGAAGCGGAGGGGGCGGAGATGAGTGGGACGTAACATCCCGCCCACCTCCTTCCTTCCTCGTTGCCGGAGGACGCAGGTACGGTGAGGTTCCTCGTTCCTGCGGTGTCACACATAGCGATGTGTGATGCTGTAGGAACGACGAACAACCTGCGTCCTGCAACAGCAACGATATTTGGGAACTTGACAGCGCGTCAAGAATCAACGATAAGGTGAGTCTTATCGCTCATTAACGGTCGCTCCTGCGTGTCACATGCAACAACGTTGCTAACGAGGCTGGATGTGCGTCACGATTTCCGTGACCAAAATGACATCTCTTTAGCGATGTCATTGCATGTAAAGCGGCCTTTAGATTTTGCACATTGGAGCATGCTGTGATCTCAAATGGACACTAGATGGCACATACATTAACTAGGGATTCCCAGCAAGTCTCCCATGCTGGTAATGCCTGGCCTAAAACTGCATAGTAGCTGAAACATTACAAGGGCAGGCACATTCAGCTAAGAGTGGTCATTAACTAATGTACATTAGTGACTATCTTGTACTACATATTCCTGTGGCCACATACTATTAATAGAGTGCATAAGCTTAATAAAATAATGACACTTGATGTAAACAGAGTTATATCCATTCCTTATATAAAGTGCAAATGCAGTTCGGTATATTTAATTATGATAAATATGCAAAAAATGCCTATGTCATTCCAAAATGTATATACTATTGAAAAGGACAAAACATTATTATAAAGTGCATATGCAAATAGAGAAGATGATAAGATTGAACACTAACTATACGTAATATTTCATTATTATAAAAATTGCATTAAAACTTAAATTTTTGTGGGCCACGTTATTTCGCACATTAGCACCTATCAGGATTAAGATGGTATTTTTTCTAATAAGAAGGGAAATGTCCAAAAATGTTATTACCACATTGCAACAGGACTAAGATCAAACAAAAAATTACCTAATCAGGCACACTTACAAATCTATAATGCCAAATATGATCAATTGTTTTAGCACCATATGCTTAATAAATATCAATACAGCCCTTTATTCTGCTCCCAAATGTATGGAACAACAAACAATTCTCACCAGTATGAAGACTACAACCTCCAACGTGCGTTGCAAAAACTGCTTCCTCAGAGGAACTAAGCCTTCAGAGGAAGCAGCTTGTGCAACGCGTGTTAGGGGTTGTAGTCTTCATACTAGTGAGAATTTTATGTTGCAGTGGACAAAGGTCAAATAAAGTCTCCTCCCTTTGTCAAACACTTTAATTGCATGGTCACTAATTATGTGGCATTTAAAGGGTTAAACTGTTATGGTGAGTGGTAAGCAGAGATAAGTGAACCTAAGCTATAAAGTTCAGGGCTCATATTGAAGATGGACTTCAGTGTCTGAGTTCAGAGTTCAGGTACTGTCCATATGCTAACCACTCTATAGAGCATCGGGGTGCTTGGTACACTCAGTGCCTGGCCCAGTGAGAGCCACTTGCAGTCTCTGAATGGCTTCCACAGAGTGTAAAAGCAATTTTTTCAGATGCGTGTCTAAAACACGCCCCAAAACACTGCCCTCCTTCTCCTGGAAATACTTTGTTTATGGTTAGTTGTATGTGAGCGGAAAGCTCAACTGCTAAATCATTGACTTTCACTGGGCTTGGTCTCCAGTTCAGGTCAAGTCCGAATGTCACGGGTGTGTCACAGGTGACAGACAGTCATGTGGTGTCTGGCTATAGAAGGTCACAGTGTTTGGCTGCTCAGAATGCTTCCTAACTTTTCATGGTTCCTGCTCTCAGCATTCATTGGTAGAGATGTTCGAGGTTCGTCAATTTCACGTTCGAGTGATTTTGGGGGGTGCTCGAGATCGAACTCGAGCTTTTTGCTGACAGCTCGAGTTACGTTCGAGAACGGTTCGATCACCAAAAATGTGGCTTTTCACAGTAAGACTATATGCACATGTTGCTATCTGCATGTGTCCTGCGTCCCCAGCACATCCCTCTCCCTTTCCTACTCACCGATCATGTGCATCTTGCTCCACGTCTGTCACAAATCTGCGGCGTCTTTTCCTCTTTAGAAAATGTCTGCCGCTTCGTTAGTCAATTAGTTATTCCGTGCTTTCCCCGCCCACCGGCGCTTATGATTGGTTGCAGTCATACACGTCCCCAGCTGAGTGACATCTGTCTCACTGCAACCAATCACTGCCGCCGGCGGGCAGGTCTGTATCGTGCAGTAAAATAAATAAATAAATGAAAAAAAAAAGAGGTTTCCCCCCATATTTGATACCAGCCAGGATAAAGCCACACAGCTGGAGGCTGGTATTGTGAGGATGGAGAGCACCACGTTATCGGGAGCCCACTACCCTAACAATATCACCCAGCAGCCGCCCGGAATAGCCGCATCCATTAGGTGCGACAGTCCCGGGGGACTCCACCCAGCTCATCCCGAATTGCCCTAGTGCGGTGGCAATTGGGGTAATAATGAGTTTAATCATGCCAGGCGTCTCCCCGAGATACCTTTCATGATTAAACTGAAAGTTAAAGTAAAGAAACACACACCGCGAAAAATCCTTTATTTGGAATAAAAGACAAAAAACACCCTGGTTCACCCCTTTATTAATCCCAAAAATACCCTTCCAGGTCTGAAGTAATCCACACGACACAGTCAGCTCTGCTCCCTGAAGATGTAGTGGCACCGTAGCAATGAAGTGACTCACGCGGCTAGCAGAGACTTCAGTCAACACTGCAGACTTCAAGATTACCAAACCTGCCTATCTATACCATTAGAGGCACTAGACCAGTGGATAAAGTGCCTGCCTAAGAAGCATAACGTCAGGAGTTCTGGTCCCGGTAAAAAAATTTTTATTTTTTTTTTATTTTTAATTTTAAATTATAATTATTATCTATTTATAAAGTGAAAGTAAATAAACACAAACCGAGAAATATCCTTTATTTGGAATAAAAGACAAAAAAACACAGTTTCACCATTTTATTAAAATCCTCCAATACCCCTCCAGGTCCGAAGTAATCTACACGACACTGTCATCTCTGCTATAGAACACGAGTGCTCCGTATGAGCTCAACGTAGCAATCAAGTGAATCACGTGGTCAGCTGAGACATCAGGAATCCAGACTTCAATATTACCAAATCTGCCTTGCTTTCACATTAGAGGCAATAGCTGAGTGGATAGCACGCTCACCTAAGAAGCATAAAGTAGCGAATTCTGGACCCGGTAAAGAATTTTTTATTTTTTTTTTAATTTTAAATTATATTTATAATATATTTATAATTAGAATTTAATTATGCACTGAGGGGAGGAGCCGGACATCAGCTGTGAGCTCTCTCTCTCTATCTCTCTCCTTTCTCTCTCTCTCCTTTCTCTCTTCTTTCTTTCTCTCTCCTTTCTCTCTCTCTCTCCTTTCTCTCTCTCTCTCTCTCTTTCTCCTTTTTTTCTCTCCTTTCTCTCTCTTCTTTCTCTACTTTCTCTTCTTTCTCCTCTTTTTCTTCTCTCTCTTCTTTCTCATTTTCTCTCTCTTCTTTCTCTCTCTCTCCTTTCTCTCTCTCTTCTTTCTCTCTTTCTCTTCTTTCTCTCTTTCTCTCTCTCTCTTCTTTCTCTATCTCTCTCTTTCTCAGACCTGGCGATGATCAGCTGATGTGGTCACCTGACAGAATCAGCTGACACTATAAGTCGAGCGGTGAGGCCGGCGTTTTACCGCCCGGCCGGCTAAACTATCAGCTGATGCTTTCGGACAGGAGTCTGCACTGAAGTGTGTAGTTTGTTTTGTTTATTTTTGCACTGATGCATCAGCTGATTGTATGAAAGCCGTTTATACAATCAGCTTCTGTGTCATGTGATTCAGGCCCTTGAACCTGACACATCATCTGATCGCTTTGCCTTCCAGCAAACTGATCAGATGATATTGGATCCGGATTGGACGGCGCAGGACTCTTGACCCAGGATTACTGCGAAGGGGGGTTCTTTATTTCAGTAAAGATGGAGTCACTAATTGTGTTGTGTTTTATTTATAATAAAAAAAAATTTCTGTGTGTTGTGGTTCTTTTTATCGGTACTAGAAATTCATGGTGGCCATGTCTAATATTGGTGTGACACCATGAATTTCAGGCTTAGGGCCAGTTGATAATATACAGCTAGCCCTAACCCCATTATTATTCAGCGAGCCACCCGTCACGAGGGCAGCTGGAAGAGTTGGATACTGCGCCAGAAGATGGCGCTTCTATGAAAGCGCCATTTTCTGGAGCGGCTGTGGACTGCAATTTGCAGCAGAGGAGCCCAGAAAGCTCAGGCCAACCTATGCTGCAGATTCCAATCCCCAGCTGCCTAGTTGTACCTGGCTGAACACAAAAATATGGCGAAGCCCACGTCATTTGTTTTTTAATTATTTCATGAAATTTATGAAATAATAAAAAAAGGGCTTCCATATATTTTTCGTTCCCAGCCAGGTGCAAATAGGCAGCTAGGGGTTGGGGGCAGCCCGTAGCTTGCTGCTGTACCTGGCTAGCATACAAAAATATGGCAAAGCACACAATTTTTTGGGGGGGCAAAAAACACTTGCATACAGTCGTGGATGGAGTATGCTGAGCCTTGTAGTTCTGCAGCTGCTGTCTGTCTGTATGGAGGAGAGCAGACAGCAGCTGCAGAACAAAAAGGCTCAGCATGCTCCATTCACTAGTGTATGCAAAAGAGCAGACAGCAGCTGCAGAACTACAAGGCTCAGCACCCCAGCCATCCAGCCTCCCCATCACCACCACCGGGCCCCGGGATCACCAACTCCTGCCCATGGAGGGGACAACATCTCAGCTGCACCCCACCATCTCTCCCGGGATCCCCGTTACCAGCAGCAGCGGTGGTGCCATTATCACCACGACCCGTGGGTGGTGTCACGAACAATCTCTCTAACCAAACCACCCCTTCTTTCACTCACGGGTGAGGAGCGCTGCTCGAGTCCCCGGGTCCGGTCCACCGCTCGAGCCACCGAGCAGCAGCAGCAGAAGCCCCGGACCCGAGCGTGGCGAGCGCGTCCCCTCCGTCCATGACAGAAGCAGACTGGGAACCCGACCGTGTGCCAGAGCATGTTGCCGGTACACGGAGATACACAAACGATCACCGCGTACTGGAGAGATGCACTGACAGGTCCTGGCATGACGTCAAAGCCATGTGACCAGTCTGTAGCCAATGAGATAACAAACATGTGACTGGTCACATGCTATTTTTACGTCACAATAGGTCCTATCATCAGTGCTGGTTATCGGGAGGACGCTGCGATCATCGGAAGGAATAGCGGCAGGAGACAGAGTGCAGGATGCATCGCGGGGACCGGTAAGTGTTATGGCAATGTTTATTAACTGTATGTGTACATTTATAATGTGTTTTGATGTGTTTGTGATTGTCTCCCATTGTTTTCAATGGAGTTCGAGAGGTTCGTCGAACAGCTCGCCGAACCGAACTCGAACGTGGCGTCCGCGAACCGACGAACCGAACCCGAGCCGCTAGAGCCTTGCTCATGTCTATTCATTGGTATAGGTAGCTTTCCTGCTTAATTTATCTCTTCCCCTTTTGGATCCTGCAGGAGCTCGCCTTCCACCCAGCTGCTGATCACCAATATTCTCTTGGTGCTTAAATACCCCTTCCTTCCTTGGACTGGTGCTGGTGATATTTTTCAGTTCCTTCAAGCCCTGGTTGCAAGAAGTTGGCTTGTACCCCACTGTGGTATCATTGCTGAAACCTTTGCTGAACTTTTACCTGTGTCATCTGTAGCTAAGCTGTTCATGCATTTTCCCCTGTGTGTCCTCCTTGTATTGTCTATAGTTTTTAGTGGGGTTGCCGAAGAACTCATCCCATCCATACCCTATTTATTGCAATTGCTAGCGATGTCGCAGCTTGTAAAGCACCCTTTACTGTGATAGGTTATTCGGCACTTTCACTTTATAATGGCTATGAGGATGGGGATTTAACCCCATAATGATAAAAGTTTTTTATTTGAGTCCTGCTGCTATTTGCACATTATATACGCACTTTAGGTGGATGTGTAAAACATGTGTTACTATGGTAGTTATTTGTGCACTTCAACCTTATAATGGCAATAAGGATGGGGATTTAACCCTTGAATGATATAATGTTACCCAAAATCCTGTTTTTATTTGCACATTGCATATGCACTTTAATTGGTTATCCTATAAAGTGTTCAAAGGATATACATGATGGTTGGTGCAATAGGTGTAATGTTTTAACATGTGAATAGCCCCTTATTATTTGTACTTGTGGTTTTGATCTCCTGGACTCCATTTTATTAAATTGTAACTATTACATGGACTAAATTTAATTTATAACTTGATAATTTATTAAGAGGCACTGACACTTTATCAAATATTATTTATTCATAGATGTATACATTATTGGGGAATATTGACACTTTTGGATACAATATATATGGGTTCCGGGAGACCATTTAAACAATGCGGATATATATATATATATATATATATATATATATATATATATATATAATAAAATCTGTTGGTCGTATTAAATTAAAAGTGAATTTTAGATGGCTGAATTTTTAGGAGACCAACTAATTATTATTGCGGAGGGAGAACATTTGATGAATATTGTATATACATAAGCCTTTTTTGCACATTGTCATTAATCTTGTATTATTTATGCTGCCCGGGAATTGGTATCAATATCCTTTCTCTGGTCATTCTAAATATATTGTTATATGTATTTTGTGTTTAATAAAGAAATATTAATTTTATTGTGGCTGTGGGTCAATTGATTTGGAGGTTGTATATTCTGGTGACCCACTCATTGGATGAAATTGAGTTGGAGATTTATGTAAAAAAGAAGCACAGTTATCAGAAGATTATGATAATTCCCATCCACTTTATTGGAACTGTAATGTGCTGCGATTTTGATACAGCAAGAATACATAGCATCAAAAACTCACCAAAAACTCATTATGTTTATACAAACTTGACCGTCAGTACTTGGATGAGCATTCATTTTGGATGGGACATTTTTACATGAGATCATATTTTGCCATGAGATGACATTTTCACTCTAGTCAAATGGCATAAATAAGTCATTATAAACACATTTTATGAAATCAAAATTGCTTTGAATATTAATTAACCAATGCACAGAGATTTTCATGCATATCCACACCTATTACTCTCCTGAAGTTCTAAGGACTGTGTTAATTATTACAGCAGTAGCATTGAATATGAGACTAATGACTGATTAATTCGGGGTCAGACTATCAGAGGAATTTAAAACAGATGTTGATGAAGAAATTCTGCACATGGAATGTAGCAGGTCGTTATATGTAGTGCAGTTCAGTTTGCCATATGAAACAACTTTGAATGTTTTCTGTGAATTTATTAAAAACAGGTAAGTAAAAATACTGAGCTCTCATCATTCATATATTTATCACATATCATATAGTTATAGCAAACTGGCAATTGAAAATCTGAGTGATAAACATATAAAGGATAATTTTGTTGTCAGTGTTTATTTTTTTTCAGTTACAGTATTAGTAATGGAGGGGTCTCATAGATACCTTCCATTACTAATCTAGTGCTTAGTGGCAGCTGTGAGCTACCATTAACCCCTTATATTACCCCGATTGCCACTGCACCAAGGCAATTGGAATGAGCTGGGTAAAGTGCTGAGATTGTTACATCTAATGGATGCGGCAATTCTGGGAGGCTGCAGGCTGATATTTTTAGGCTGGGAGGGCCCGATAACCATAAGCCTCCCTAGCCTGGGAATACCTGCACCCAGATGTCGGCTTTATCATGGCTGAGTATCAAAATTGGGGGTGATCACAAGCCATTTTTTAAATTATTTATTTAAATAGTTTTAAAAAAATTCCTACCAACTATTGTGAGAAGCTTGTGGAAGAATATCCAAAACATTTGACCCAGGTCATACAGTTTAAGGCCAATTGTTACCAAATACTAAAAAAAGTATGTAAACTTTGACTTTGCAGAAAGAAATAAAAATGCCTTAAAACATTCTCTCTCATTATTCTGGCATTTGGCAAACATAAATAACTTTGGTTCCTAATTCACCTAAAATGGGAAAGGTTTATTCTGATTTCATGTCAGATAATGAGAAAAGCATGCATATGTGTCTTTTTAGATCAGGGGTGGGGAACCTTTTTACTGCCGGGGGCCATCTGGAAATTTCTACGAACCATCGGGGGCCGCACAAAATTATCAATGTGAAAATTACCCGGCTATATTTGGTCAAGCAATTAATTAACTCACCCCAATTGTGGTGGCCAGAGATGCTTCTCTTTGGCGCAGCGGTTAATTTTCGGTGATAGTGATCATGTTGCTTCTCACAGCTGTTTTTCCAGGATTGTCTCGGTCTGGAGCAGTCAGCTCTTTGTGATAATAAGATTGGTAAATCATATACATCACAACTGACACTGGGACAGCTGTGTATATATTACATCACAAGAGGGGGCTGGGGGCATATACATCACATAGGAGACGCTGGAACTACTGTATATACATCACATAGGAGACGCTGGGACAGCTGTATATATTTATTAAAGGAGATGCCCCAGCATCTCCAATATGATGTATATGCCACCAGCCCCTCCTGTGATGTATATGCCCAAGTGTCTCCTCTGATGTGTATGCTCCAGCCCCACCTGTAATATATACATTACAGAAGACAATGGGGCATATACATCACAGGAGGGGCTGGGGGCATATACATCACAGGAGGGGCTGGGAGAATATATACGTCACAAAAAAGGCTGAGGACATGTACATCACTGGGAGGCATAGATATGGCTTTGGAGCGCAGACAGCACTGGGGGGCACAGATAACAATAGGGGGGCACGGATAGCAATAGGGGGGCACGGATAGCAATAGGGGGGCACGGATAGCAATAGGGGGGCACGGATAGCAATAGGGGGGCACGGATAGCAATAGGGGGGCACGGATAGCAATAGGGGGGCACGGACAGCAATAGGGGGGCACGGACAGCAATAGGGGGGCACGGACAGCAATAGGGGGGCACAGGGGAAACTGACAACACATGCAGAGCCCAGACATTGCACTGGGGGCACAGCACTGGGGGCACAGCACTGGGGGGTGGGGGGGGAGTCACACAGCCCTGGGGGGGGGTACACAGCCCTGGGGGAGGGGGGTACACAGCCCTGGGAGAGGGGGGTTACACAGACCTTGTGGAGAGGGGGGACACACAGACCTAGGGGAGGGGGGGAACACAGCCCTGGGGGACACACAAACCTGGGGGACACACAACCCTGGGGAAGAAGCACACAACCCTGGGGAAGAAGCACACAACCCTGGTGGAGCAGACACAGAGGGAGCAGGCACACGGCAGCTGGGAAATAAGCACATAGCAGCACAGTGGGAACGGGCACACAGCACAGTCGGAGCGCACACGGGGGAGCGGGCACGGGGGAGCAAGCACGGGGGAGCTGGCACAAAGAAGCGAGCACGGAGGAGCGGGCACGGGGGAGCTGTAATGGAGAAGCGGGCAAGGGTGAGCGAGCACGGGGGAGCGAGCACGTGTTAGCTGGCACGCAGCACAGGGGAGCACGCATGGAAGAGCTGGCACGCAGCACGGGGGGAGTGCTCACCTACTAGTTGAAGCCTTCAAACTGCTGCTGGGCTTCTGTGGGACGGGGCGAAAGTGTTAACCCCGCCCACAAAATAAGTCCTGAGAACACAGGCACTGACTAGCGTTCAGTAGTGAACGCTGAATGCGCGTCCTCGTAGCGCGCATGGGGATTTAAAGGGCCGGCAACCGGCAAGACGCGGCTGCCGGCAGAGTCCCGGGGGCCGTAGAAAAAGGTCTTGGCGGGCCGTATGCGGCCCGCGGGCTGGAGGTTCCCCACCCCTGTTTTAGATAGTGTATGTAAACTTCTGGTTTCAATTGTATATTTCTATGCAATATGTGCATAATGCTTTCTACTCCTGAAGTTGCCGTGAATGCTCACTTACCAATTTGAATCGCTTGTCTGTGTTTGTCTGGATAATTCTTAATATACTGTTTTATGCATTGTATTTAATAAAGCTTACATTTTAATGAATAGGTACAACTACTTTTGACCTGTCACAAATATTCCTTTCTTTCAGTCATAAATGTAAGGTTCTGGACAGTGTTTTTAACAATCTGTGCTACACATGTCTTCAGAAGCACAAGATGGGCACTATCATGTATTGGAAATAGTGATGAGCGAATCTGAACAGTAACGTTCAGCGTCCGTACTGAGCAGCAGGTGTTCGGGTCCCGGGCCCGGACTTCTCTGGGAAGTCTATGTTACAATTCGGGTTCGGACACCCGGATAAATAAACAAAGTTTAAAAAAAATAAATAAAGGGTTAAAGCAGGATAATATACTTACCATACCAATCTCCCCTGTAATGTTACTTCTGGGTTTGCTCATCAGTGCTCCTACATATTAACTGCTTTCCCCAACCACAAGCAGCTCTGATTGGCTGCCGGTAGGCCATGCCCCCACCCTCTCTAACAGCATCTGTGATTGACTGCAATCACAGGCACTGTTTGTGATGTTATACTGAAGTTAAAATAAATAAATAAATAAAAAAATTGCATACAGTCCCTCTTGTATACCAATACCAGCACAGATAAAGCCACAGCTATGGGCTGCCAATCCCAGCCATGTGCTTATCTTGGCTGGGTATCAAAATAAGAGGTACTGCATGTGGATTTTTAAAAAAATTATTTAAATAAATAATTTTAAAAAGCAACGTGCGGTCACCCCAATTTTGATACCCAGTCAAGATAAAGCTGACAGCTGGGGTCTGGTATTCTCAGCCTGGAAAGGCCATAGGCTGCAGTGATAGTTGACTTTGTGGAACTTTCTCCCTTCTACCTACTGCCTCTCTGGAGTTCAGCCACAGTGATCTTGGGGTTCTTTACCTCTCTCACCAAGGCTCTTTTCCCAAGATTGCTCAGTTTGGCTGCATGGCCAGGTCTAAGAAGAGTTCTGTTGGTCCCAAACTTTTTCCTTTTACGGATTATGGAAGCCACTGTGGTCTTAGGAACCTTGAGTACTGCAGAAATTCTTTTTTATCCTTGGCCTTACCACAATTCTGTCTCTGATGTCCTTGAACAGTTCCTTTGACCTCATAATTCTCATTTGGTCTGACATGCACTTTAAGCTGGGAGGTCTTATATAGACAGGTGTGTGCCTTTCCAAATCAAGTCCTATCAGTTTAATTAAACACAGCTGGACTCCAATGAAGGAGTAGAACCATCTCAAGGAGGATCACAAGGAAATTGACAGCATGTGACTTAAATATGAGTGTCTGAGCAAAGGGTCTGAATACGTATTGTTAAGGGGGCCATACATTTACAGTCATGCAATCCAAATTATGCATCTACCTTAACCCCGTCTCCATCCAAATCATGAGTCATTTGTTAGTAGCATGCATACTATTCTTCCATACAGACCAGAGAAAGGTACATGGATCTGCATAGAAAATATGACTAGTTTAATTATGGAAGTCCACATACATTTAAAAGAAATCAGTTTGGCTAGGAGCCAATAATACGTAACACGTCTCTTATTGGGCAATCCGTGAAATAGCTTATTCTGTGATATACAGTATACTGTAATGTACAATGCATTTCCTCATTTATGTTAAGCTATGTCAGCATGATTCACTTGTCACATGAAAGTCCAGTCTGTCTGATGAGTCTTATCATGTCTAATGCAAATATAGGTGTGGTACAAAGTTCAAGCACTATCTTAAATCCTGGTTTTTGGATATCTTCATATGACTCTTAATACTCATAATATTTCATAATCTTGTCCATAACATTCCCCCCTTTGGAGATAGCCAAAAGTCTTTCCTTACTTTTTTCCGCATCTATTGATCTGTCCTAATGTCGATGGTTACCTCCCTCGCATACGAGATAACCCATCCCTTGTGGATGAATCTCCCCACCCAACAGACTATGCATAGGAAGTCAGATCCTGACCGTGTCCTCTTGACTGTCCTCATGGCTGTGTTCCACGCTGGCACACGTTATTCAGGAAGGGGGAAAGTGGTGGTAGTGCTCTCATCAGCTCATATTTATCAGGGTTGGTTTCACTCAGTCTCATATTCTTCAGTCCTCAGGCAGTAATGGTGGGACATCATCAAAGGTGGGATGCACAGTCATATTCTGGTCCACAGGCTTGAATATCATCTTCTTGGCACAAAGTATCGGATAGAAGAGGGAAGACAGCCATCACCTGGTTTCATGTCCGACATCTTTCGTAGTGGGATGCATGGATTTTTGTAAGAAAGAGAGAGAGAGAAAGAGAGAGAGAAGAGAGGAAGAGAGAGATAAAGATTGAGAAGAGAGGAAGAGAGAGAGAAAGATTGAGAAGAGAGAGAAGAGAGGAAGAGATAGAAATATTGAGAAGAGAGAAAGAAAGAGAGAGAGAAAAAGAGAAAAAGAGGACGAGAGAGAGAGAGAATGAGAGTAAGATTTAGATCTGGTTGGATCTGGAGGAAGAAACTCAAGAACGTATATTAGGCAAATGTTTAGTTAAACAAACAACAAGTTTAGTTAGAGTATCTGGGGGTACTTCTAAACAGAATTTCATAGGGTCTCAACTTAGTGGTCCCTGCTGGGGTGTTGCTGACACTGAACAATGCAAGGGGAAGACTCTCATGCCCTTGCTTTCTACACTGCCGAAACCTCCCAGCTCTCCCTCTATTCTGTGGCTGGTATGGGGTGTGTAGGGTCAGTTCTGTGTCCAAGGCCTGCCATTTCTCTTTGGCTGGCAGTAAAAGCAGGTCACTAGCCACTTCCAATGGTCTCTGGGAGCCCACAGCCGGACCCTTTCTCAGTCCTCTTCTTCTTCTGAGACTTGCTCTTGTAGGGTCAGGACAATGTTTTCTCAAGACTTTCCATCTTTCCTTGCTTCTTCACATTGGGGTCATTTAACCCCTTCAGCCCCAAGCCTATTTTGACCCTAAAGACCAGGACATTTTTTGCAATTTTGACCAGTGTCACTTTGAGGTTATAATTCTGGAACGCTTCAACGGATCCCGGTGATTCTGAGATTGTTTTCTCGTGTCATATTGGGCTTCATGTTAGTGGTAAATTTAGGCCGATATTTTTTGCATTTCTTTGTGAAAAAAACGGAAATTTTGCGAAAATTTTGAAAATGTTGTAATTTTCAAACTTTTAATTTTTATGCTCTAAAACCAACGAGACATATGACAAAAAAATAATTAATAAATAACATTTCCCACATGTCTACTTTACATCAGAACAATTTGGGAAAAAAAAAATTTAAGGAAGTTATAGGGGTTCAAAGTTTATGAGCAATTTCTCATTTTTACAACAAAATTTGCAAAGCACATTTTTTAGGGACCACATCACATTTGAAGTGATTTTGAGAGGTCTACATGACACAAAACACCCAAAAGTGACACCATTCCAAAAACGGCACCCCTCAGGCTACTGAAAACCACATTCAAGAAGGTTATTAACCCTTCAGGTGCTTCACAGTAACTAAAGCAATGTGGAAGGAAAAAATGAACATTTTACTTTTTACAACAAAAATGTTCATTTAGCCTCAAATATTGCATATTCAAAAGCGTAGGAGGATTAAATGAACCCCCAAAATTTGTTGGGCAATTTCTTCTGAGCACGCAGATACCTCATTTGTGGCGAAAAAACTTTGTTTGGGCGCACGGCAGGACTCGGAAGGGAAGGAGCTTCATTTGACTTTTTGAACAGAAAATTAGCTAGAATCGTTAGCCGCACCATGTTGCGTTTGGAGAGCCCCTGAGGTGCCGAAACAGTGGAGCTCCCCCACATGTGACCACATTTTGGAAACTAGACACCTCATGGAATTTATCTAGATGTTTATTGAGCACTTTGAACCTCTGGGGGCTTCACAAAAGTTAATAGAGTTGAGCCGTGCAAATAAATTTTTTTTTTTTTACCACAAAAATGTTACTTCAACCAGGTAGCTTTTTTTCACAAGGGTATCAGGAAAAATTGCACCATAAAATGTATTGTGCAATTTCTCCTGAGTACACAGACACCTCATATGTGGTGGAAATCAAATGTTTGGGCGCACAGCAGGGCTCGGAATGCAAGGAGTGTCATTTGACGTTTCAAACGCAAAATTGTCTGGGATAATTAGCGTATTTCATGTTGTGTTTGGAGACCCCCTGAGGTGCCGAAGTAGTGGAGCTCCCCCATATGTGACCCCATTTTGGAAACTAGACCCCCATGGCATAGAAAAAAAAATAGGGCGCACGCACAAATGTTCTGCAAAAAAAGGGGGAGGACTAGGTGGGATGGAAAAAAAAAGTCCTGTCCAAAGTCGAGTACGACTGCAGGACGATTGCTGATCAGGTACCTAATTGTTCAAGTTTTTTTTGTTTTTTTTTATTTGGGGTGCACAAAAAAAAGCAAAAACTAGAGCAACAATTACATACCTGATCAGCCAATCACGTAGCTGATCAGCACTTGGCGGCAGGCAGGTGTGGGAGGAGTGGGAGGGGGAGTGGGAGATGCGATTGGGGATAGTTAGAAAAGAGCCACGAACAATATTTACAGGATGGATCAGAACAGCGGCAGATGGGGGGGGCAGCGGCATATAAAGGGAGCATCTGTGAATGTGAGACGGCGGCGGCTGGGGGCAGATGGGAGAGGGCGCAGTGGATGCAGGAGCGGCAGAGGATGGGGGGAAGGGGAGTGGGAGGTGAGATTGGGGATAGTTACCCTACAGGATGGATCTAGGCAGCAGGATCACAGGAGATGAAGGAGGCAGCAGATCGGGGAGGGTGAGAGGTGGGTGAAGGAGCGCAGCACAGATCTCGGGGGAGACAGGTGAGCAGAGTGCAGATCACGGGGGTGAGAGGTGAGGGAGCGCAGATCACGGGGGAGACAGGAGAGCAGAGCGCAGATCACGGGGGTGAGAGGTGAGAAGAGTGCAGATCACGGGGGTGAGAGGTGGAGGGAGCGCGGACAGCAGATCACGGGGGTGAGAGGTGAGGGAGCGCAGATCACGGGGGTGACAGGTGAGGGAGCACAGATCACGGCGGTGACAGGTGAGGGAGCACAGATCACGGCGGTGACAGGTGAGGGAGCACAGATCACGGCGGTGATAGGTGAGGGAGCACAGATCACGGCGGTGACAGGTGAGGGAGCACAGATCACGGCGGTGACAGGTGAGGGAGCACAGATCACGGCGGTGACAGGTGAGGGAGCACAGATCACGGCGGTGACAGGTGAGGGAGCACAGATCATGGCGGTGACAGGTGAGGGAGCACAGATCACGGCGGTGACAGGTGAGGGAGCACAGATCACGGCGGTGACAGGTGAGGGAGCACAGATCACGGCGGTGACAGGTGAGGGAACACACATCACGGAGGTGACAGGGGAGGGAGCACACATCACGGGGGTGATAGGGGAGGGAGCACACATCACGGGGGTGACAGGGGAGGGAGCATACATCATGGGCGTGACAGGTGAGAGAGCACACATCACGGCGGTGACAGGGGAGGGAGCACACATCATGGCGGTGACAGGTGAGGGAGCACACATCACGGTGGTGACAGGGGAGGGAGCACACATCACAGGGGTGACAGGGGAGGGAGCACACATCATGGGGGTGACAGGGGAGGGGGCGGGTAGCCGACCACGGGGGTGAGAGGTGGGGGGAGCATGCAGCACATCACGTAGGGGAGGGGGCGAGCAGCACATCACGGAGGGGAGGGGGCGAGCAGCACATCACGGAGGGGAGGGGGCGAGCAGCACATCACGGAGGGGAGGGGGCGAGCAGCACATCACGGAGGGGAGGGGGCGAGCAGCACATCACGGAGGGGAGGGGGCGAGCAGCACATCACGAAGGGGAGGGGGCGGGCACCGATCATGAGTGGGAGGGGCCGGGCAGCAGATCGGGGGGAGCGGTGGCACTGTGGCAGATGTAGGGTGGCGGCGGCGGATCGGGAGTCTTTTTGCCGGTTTCATACAGTGGAATGGCAGCGCGGCAACTTCCGGGTCCCATGCTCCGTTCACATAACAGCATGGGACCGGAGCTTGTCGCCCTGCCATTGCACTGTGTACACTAACTGTGCTGGCGTGCTGCAGGGAAGTGAAGCTGATGGGGGCGGTCACCGGCAACAGGTCCACTGTGATTGGAGAGATCGGCCTTGTGACCGATCTCTCCAATCAGAGCTACTGGAGCTGGGGGAGGGTGATCCAGTGAGGTCACTCAGCTCCAGCCAATGGCCAGTGCTACAGCTGCACTGGTCAGGGCTGGATTAAAATGTTTCAGTCACTTTAAATGGCTGGAACATTACAGTGGCTGTGATTGGTTGAGCGGCGTTTGTCAGCCAATCACAGCCTCTGCCGTAGGTCCGGAGAGGAGGCACCACCCCTCCTGAGGTCAGGAACAGGTCTTCTCCTCGCCGAATCTGCGGTTTGTGTTAGCCAATTGCAGTCACCGGAGGCTCCGGTGCCGCGATTCCGCCATGACGGAAAGATCCGTCCTTGGTCGTTAAGGCCCAGGGCACCATGACGGATCTTTCCGTCCATGGTCGTGAAGGGGTTAAAAAGCACAGATTGACTGACTGTTTCTGAGGAAGTGGTCTTTGGGCTTCTTTGGATGTTCTGTCAGCGAGGGCATTTCTTACTGCTTCCCTTGACTCCTCCAATGTAGGCCTCAATCCTGCTCTCCGTGACTCTGTCTGGCAATAGCAAAGATTCCATCAGTTCTTCTATGGCCTCATGGTGGCGTACAGTTCCATTGGTGGTGATCAAGTCTCTTGTCTTCCATACAGAGTAGATGTTGGCTGCCATCTTGCAGGCTTCAGTGAGAGCACATACCTATGCTTCTTTTGCAGACAGGGATGCGAGTAGCAACTGCTCTATCAGCACAGCATCTTCTGCTACCACCACCATACCCATGTGGAACCGTCTTCTTGATGCACATCTTGATTTATCCGCAAAGGCGTTAAGTCAGGGTCCAAAGGTGTATCCGTCACTGTATCGAATCCAGAAGTTTCCTGCCTCAGCTATGCCAGAGTCGACTACCTCTTCCACCAAGATGTCAGGGGTGGGACACTCCCCCCTTGGAAGAGGGAGACGTGTAGAAAGATTAAGGACTGCACACTGGGAGTTGGTGACTTGATCAGGGAGAAGTGATGTCATACGGGCATTGATCTTCAACTGTTGCTTTAGGTAGGTGTTCAATCTGGCTGAATAACATCCAAAGGGCCGCTGTCTTTCTCCATGGCAAACAGGTAGAATGACTTCTGGGCTGGAGATGACATGATAACACTCTTCAGGTGACCGTCAATGCAGCACATCTGTATGTGGGGTGATCTTGTAAGCTGCTAGATTCATCTCCATATGTCTTGCCACTTGAAGGAGGGTGTCTTGGTCCTTCACTCTTTAATCAGGAGTTAGCGCAGCTGTAGTTGTTTGCATATGTGTTCGCGGAGACCTGATACAAAGGACTATACCCAGGTTTGTAAGAAAGAGCAATGGGTTTAAATTGGGGTCAGGAGAACACTGAAATTCTAAAAACTAAGATCCCCTAAAACCCCGAGGAAAAAGAGAGCACAAGAGTGTTTGGTAACTAGCAAGCAGCACCCCCCCTGAATACATATTCACAACTAGAAATAACGGTGGAGCATGCCTACTCCACAGGCCACTTTACACGCAGAGATAAATCTTTGGCAGATCTGTGGTTGCAGTGAAATCATGGACATATTGTTCCATTTGTACACAGCCACAAACCTGGCACTGATTGTCCACAATTTCACTGCAACCACAGATCTGCCACAGATTTATCTTTGTGTGTAAAGTGGCCTTACCTCTCCTGTGCTGACCCTGTAACTGGGGACCCTGCACTCTCCCTCATCTCGACGGTAGACCTAATGGTGGTCAGGGTCGAGCCACCAGCGTATCCCTATCTCCTGTCAGACCCTGCAAACTAAGACACAAAGGATTACTGGGTGCTGCCAACAAAAAAACCCTAATATATGCTAATTCCTGATGATCAAAATCCCCTTAGGACCACACGATCCTCCAGCCTCTATATCAGGGAATTCTTGTGCAAGATACCAGGCAGGATAACATACAAGCAAGAATATCTCAAAACTAGGCTAAGCAGCAACTGCCATAGGCAGAAAAATATTCACTGTCCACCAGGACTAATAGTGAGCAGTCTATATGGTCTAATAAATTGTATACTAGGTACAGCAAAAACAATATGCAAAAGTGAAGGGTAAAGGTTTCCACAGGAATATCAGCAATGTCCTTTGTTAAGGTTCATTAGTGGGAACACAATGGGGCACAGCTGCATATATGAACAAAAACGTAGTGTGGATTTCAGATCCTTCCTCTGCAGCCTCTGCTGTATCAGCAATAAACAGAGCAGTGGCTTTTTGTCCTAAGATGGCATCTGTAAACAAAAATAGGGAACTGGGTGTCGGTCAGATTAAAATGGTATCAAAAGAGGAACTATGTAGTGATTGGGATGAAATGGCTGCTAAAAGAGGAAGTAGGTGTTGGCCAAAAATGGCATCTGAAGAGGCCTGGGAGGGAGGGACATGGGTTGTGCCATCTACATTCAGGAGGTATTCCATCTGTCACTGGAAATATGGATTATATAGGGCCCCCTGTGCTGACCCTGTGACTAGAGACCCTGTGCTCTCCCTCATCCTGACGGTAGACCTAATGGTGGTCAGGGTTGAGCCTCCCGCGTGTCCCTATCTCCTGTCAGACCCTGACATAATATCCCCATACCATACCCCACTCCAGGGCTGGGCAAAACACAGAGTGACAGAAAGAAATCTACATTCAGGACAGGAAATAATGGGGTGGGCGTACGTGGACACAATGCTCCACAGACAGTACACAAGTCCAACCTATGGGACAGCTTATAGGGTGGAGGGCGTTGCTTCTAATGATGGGCCTGGAAAAGCCGTTTTCACAGACAGGTAAAATACACATAGTGTAGTTCCTAGATTCAGAATTACATTTCTTCAAACCATCTCAATACTTTCACTTTCGTTGACGTTCAATATCACATCCTGTACCTTCAATCAATTCTCATCTAATCTCCCCCCTTGGGAGAATTCTCCATTTTCTTTTTCAACATGCGTCTCACCTTCTGTCACTTACAATTAAACTTGCTGGTCTAATTTGACCTCATTCACAGATTTTCAAATAGAAAACTAACACTTCTCTTTTTTCAATTTCAACATTCCTACGGTGTTCTACATCTCAGTGCACAACAATAACAGAACAGGTTCATCTACCGCTTCCAAGAAGAACTAGAGCACATGCCAAACCAGTGTCACGTGGGTGGTAAGAAATTACACTCACCCTCACTATACGCCAGCTGTTGTTGATACCTCGAGCACTAGCAAAATCTATTCACACTACATACACCTCATAAGGACGGTTCATCCAAGACTCAATAACTCTGATTAAGACCAAGATTTAGGATTCTCTCTCTAATGCTCCTCCTACCTAGGCTCGCGGAGAACACATTATATTCCAATATTCCACCAGATACAGTCAGGGCTCTCAAGGCACTATCAAGGCACTCCCCATAACTCTGTACTGGCAGAGACTAAAGAAAATCCCCCTTACCGTCTCCTCTATGTGGGAGACATACCAGGATACTGTCAGGGCTCTCAAGGCACTATCAAGGCACTCACCATAACTCTGTACCTGGACCCTCAGCCTTATGAATTATAGATTATTGATGACACGTCACATATAGGTGTATACTACAGTCTATTTACTGCCACACGAACAGTTAACTACAACAAGTTCAAGTAACTCTCTTTTTTTTTTCCCTCAAAGAAACAGCTGCAGTTATACCGTGAACACTTCCTCAATTTTGCTCTAACGCTAGCGGAGCACAGAACTTCCTGTTTTCCACGAACAGGTCTGCTATATTCTTTTCCGTCTTCCAGACAGTCAAAATAATGAACCAAAACATTGATTGACATAACAATAATAACAAGATATACCATGCAGGTGTCTGAACTCGCCTGCATTACACGCTTACACATAATACCATATAACCTGGATCATACCAGAAGTCACCGTATATCACAACTTCCTCATTTTCCTCTAACGCTAACTCAAGGAAAACGAAACTTGGAACTTCTGCTTTTTCCACAGGACAGACAAAAAAACAAAACCCCTACATTTAATATTATGCAGACGTACTAAGATAAAAAAATGACCAGGTGGGTTCACTTCGGACGTTTACCTCATTCGAGATTGCGGTCATCATTAGGTGTCTAGACTGGGACAGCCTAGCCCCCCTTTCGAAATGCAAGTACACGCATGAGGTCTGCAAGGTGAGATAAGAGAAATTTTCTCACCTCCTGGAGATGCGCATTCTCCCCTCTCATGTAGTTGCCTTTTCGAATCAAGGTGTCAGCATGGCCGTCTGTCATCCAGAAGTTCCTTCCTAAGGTACGTTCGGGCGCCATTTGTTAAGGGGGCCATAAATTTACAGTGATGCAATCCACATTATGCATCTACCTTAACCCCGTCTGCATCCAAATCATGAGTCATTTGTTGGTAGCATGCATACTATTCTTCCATGCAGACCAGAGAAAGGTACACGGATCTGCATAGAAAATATGACTAGTTTAATTATGGAAGTCCACATACATTTAAAAGAAATCAGTTGGCTAGGAGCCAATAATACGTAACACGTCTCCTATTGGGCAACCCGTGAAATAGCTTATTCTGTGATATACAGTATACTGTAATGTACAATGCATTTCCTCATTTATATTAAGCTATATCAGCATGATTCCCTTGTCACTTGAAAATCCAGTCTGTCTGATGAGTCTTATGATGTCTGAATGCAAATATAGGTGTGGTACACAGTTCAAGCACTATCTTAAATCCTGTTTTTTGGATATCTTCATATAACTCTTAATACTCATAATAGTTCATAATCTTGTCCATAACAGTATGACCATGTGATATTTAAGTTTTTCTTGTTTAATAATCTTGCAAAAAATTCTACATTTCTGTTTTCTTTCTGTCAAGATGTTGTGCAGAGTGTACATTTACGTGAAAAAAAATGAACTTTTTTGAATTTACCAAATGGCTGCAATGAAACAAAGAGTGAAAATTCAAAAGGGATCTGAATACTTCCCGTACCCACTGTATATATATATATATATATATATATATATATGTATATATATATATATATATATATATATATAAAATGTGTCATATATATTTGTTTGCACTTATCATAAGTTTATACAGGATGCATCTAGGCCCAATGTTGGACTTGTAAACTAGGGTCTCTGTTACTTTGTGGTGCACTAATATAGTGCTGGGCAGCCCGCCTAGTCTAATAGTATGGTCAACATCAGTAGGCTGTAAGCCTGTCACTGTGCACTTACATGTGTGAACAGCACCCTATACAAGCCATTTGTGTGCAATTTTAATACTAAGCAATCACCCCCTCCGTGGAGTCGCAGTGTGTGAATGGTTGCTCCATCAGTGTTTTGCACCTGTTGCCTGCATATTTATTAAGGGGTTTTGCTGCATCCTGTGAGTGCATTTGATTCTGCGGTCTGGACGGGTAAACATTGTAACACCTCTAGGTGTGCCCACACCTGTGAACTCAAATAACCTGACCTTATGTGAACTTGGTGAACTCAGTGACCTCACCTCAGGTCAAGATACAGCAGAGCTGAGTTTGTCAAATGCAGCAGAGTAGTTTCCAAAAACATACAGATGCATCTCAATAAAAGAGAATATCATCAAAAAGTTAATATATTTTAGTAATTCAATACAAAAAGGGAAACGCAGATTTTATATGGAGTCATTAGAAACAAAGTGATTTATTTCAAGTGTTTATTTCTGTTAATGCTGATGATTATGGCTTACAGCCAATGAAAACCCAACAGTCATTATCTCAGAAAAATAGAATAATTAACACAAAACACCTGCAAAGGCTTCCTAAGAATTTAAAATAGTACCTTATTCTGGTTCAGTAGGTTACTAAATCATGGGAAAGACTGCTGATTTGACAGATGTCCAGATGGCAGGCATTGACACACTCCACAAGGAGGGTAAGCCACAAAAATTGCTAAAGAAGCTGGCTGTTCACAGAGTGCTGTATCCAAGTATATTAATGGAAAGTTGAGTGGAAGAAAATGTGTGGTAGAAAAAGGTGCACAAGCAACTGGGATAACCGCAGCCTTGATAGGATTGTTAAGAAAAGGCCATTCAATAATTTTTGGGAGATTCACAAGGAGTACACTGCTGCTGGAGTCAGTGCTTCAAGAGCCACCACACACAGATTTATCCAGGACATGGGCTACAACTGTCGCATTCCTTGTGTCAAGCCACTCATGACCAATAGACAATGCCAGAAGCGTCCTTTGTGGGCCAAGGAGAAAAAAAACTCGACTGTTGCTCAATATTCCAAGGTGTTGTTTTCAGATGAAAGTAAGTTTTGCATTTCCTTTGGAAATCAAGGTCCAAGAGTCTGGAGGAAGAGTGGAGAGGCCACAATCCAAGCTGCTTGAGGTCTAGTGTGAAGTTTCCACACTCACTGATGGTTTGGGGAGCTATGTCATCTGTCATGGTGCAGCCTGGATGATGTATGCTGTCACCACTAGTAAACCCTTGTAAGGTTTCACAACTGGAACCTATATCTCCGCATTCAAGCTCCCCTGATCATTATGGGACATATGAAACGCGTCGGGAGAAGGAGAATTTGGGAAGGACAGTAACTTATAATCTAGAGGGATCCCAGGTCTTGGTTTAAAGGAACTGTGGAGACGCCTATAAGGATTAGGAACTGTCCGCTGGATGATTGTGGAAACTGAATGCACCTGCAGTGGTGAGATCGTTCCATTTATTTACATGTATAATTGTTCCAGTGAATCTTGGTGTCTGGGAGCATTGACATGTTTTTTCTGAACCACTGATGCCTGCTGGTCAGAAAGGTAATGATTATTACTTGACCAACAGGTTTGGTATTTGTCTGCTTTGTCCCCTATTTAAGGACTACTGCATATTTGTATGGAACAACACATTAGTGGGGGTAGTCAATTCTGTTCCCTGGTGTGTTGTCAGTGAATAGATCTGTACTTAATCTGTGGCTTGGTGGTCATTTTTATATATATATTCTGCGGCAGAGTGCTTGGATCCCTCTGAGAGAAGTGGGTATCATAGCACGGCATTTTCTGTGACAGATACTGTTTTTATAGAGGTAAGATGAATCCTCTTTTTAAAGAGACTCATTAAAGGTTATTTTTTAAGTGTATTTTTTTGCTGTATACAGAGCTATGTCATCTGTTGATGTTGGTCCACTGTGTTTTATCAAGACCAAAGTTAGAGCAGCCATCTACCAGGAAATTTTAGAGCACTTCATGTTTCCCTCTGCCGACAAGCTTTTTGGAGATGGAAATTTCATTTTCCAGCAGGACTTGGCACCTGTCCACACTGCCAAAAGTACCAATACCTGGTTTAATAATCACAGTATCACTGTGCTTGATTGGCTTGCAAACTCACCTGACCTAAACCCCATAGAGAATCTATGAGGTATTGTCAAGAGGAAGATGAGAGACTCCAGAGCCAACAATGCAGACAAGCTGAAGGCTGCTATCAAAGCAACCTGGGCTTCTATAACACCTCAGCAGTGCCTCAGACTGATCGCCTCCATGCCACATCGCATTGATGCAGTAATTCATGCAAAAGGAGCCCCGACCAAGTATTGAGTGTATTTATTGTACTTGCTTTTCAGTAGGCCAACATTTCTGAGTTTAAAACAATTTTTTCAGTTGGTCTTATATAATATTCTATTTTTTTGAGATAATGACTTTTGGGTTTTGATTGGCTGTAAGCCATAATGATCAACATTAACAGAAATAAATAATTGAAATAGATCATTCTATTTGTAGTGACTCTACATAATATATGCATCTCCCTTTTTGCATTGAATTACTGAAATAAAGGAAATTTGTGATGATATTCTAATTTATTGAGATGCACCTGTTTTATTTATTTCTGAATTCGGAAGATACAACATGTTCTGTGTAAAGTGTAACTTTACCTGTGGATTCAATATGCTCAATACACTATAAATGAGTCCCTTGAGTGGTGTAATTTCTGGGGTGTTACTGCTCTTCTGGCAGTACAAGGACTCTACAAATGTGGCATGGTGTCCGGAAGCTATATAAGTATAGTCTGCTTTCTAAAATGGCACTCCTTTTTTTGGGAGCTCTACAGTGGGCCCAAACAGTAGTTTGTCACATATATGACATCAGAGTAGTCAAGAAAATTGCACACAAATTGGGTGGTCCAGTTTCTACTGTCTCTATTGTAAAAATAAAAAAGTAAGGATCCAGCAAACATTTTGGAGGAAAATCTCAATTTTTCAATTTCATGGTCCAATGTTTTAAAATTCTGTGAAGAAACCTGTGAGTTTAAAATTCTCACTACACCATTCATTCAGGGGCGTAGTTTCCAAAATAAAGTCACGTGGGGGGGTGGGTGGTCTGTGGATTTGGTACCTTAGAAGCTCTTCAAATGCTCATATGGTGTCCACAGTCTATTCCATCCAATTTGTGCTTGAAAAGTCAAATAGTGCTCCTTCTCTCCCATGTGCCTAAACAGTAGTTTTTCCGTCACATATTGAACATTGGTGTACACAGGAGATATTACACAACAGATGTTGCAGTCTTTTTTTCTCCTGTAACCATTGGGGCTAAAGCAACATTTTTGTGGGAAAAATACAATTTTCTATTTTCACAGCTCAATGTTATAAAATCCTATGAAGCATCTGTCAATTTAAACTACCCAAGACACTGCTAGATAAATTCCTTGAGGGGTGTAGTTTCCAAAATGGGGGTCACTTGTGGGAGGTTTCCACATTTAACTCACATCAGGGGCTCTGCAAATGTGACATAACAACTACTGCCTATTCTAGCCAATTTTTTGCTCCAAAAGTCAAATTTTACTCCATCCCTTTTGAGCCCTACCATGCGCCAAAACAGCACATCAAACAACATATCAAAATGTGGCATTGGCGACCTTCAGTATGACTGCAGCTTTGGACGTCTGCTCACCTTCTTATATACTCTGATGAATCCAGAGACGTTCATCTTACCTCCTGGACCACAGTCTAGGGTGAAGACATGTGAAGAGCTGTCCCACCCACTCTATAGCTGTTCACAAACTTGGCCTTTACCATGGCCAATTAAACCTCTCAACATATAACATGTTTGAGCATGCTTCTAGTTTCACATCACCAGTGACTATCTTACACTAACATATTAACAAGAAAAAATGTGTTTAAAAAATGATGCTGATGTAAAGTAGACGTGGTAAATGTTATTTATTAACAATTTTGTGAGATATAACTTTCTGATTTAAGGCCATAAAAATTAAAAGTTTGAAAATTGTGACTATTTTAACATTTTTATTACATTTTTGATATGTTTGTAAATAAACACAAAATCATATCAACATAAATTTACCACTAACATGAATTACAATTTGTCATGAAAAAAACCTTCTGAGAATCACTGGGATATGCTGAAGCATTCAAGAATTTTTACTATATAAAAGGACACTGATCACAATTGAAAAATTTGGCCTGGAAAGGAAGATAAAAACAGGCTTTTGGGTGATGGGGTTAAAGGTAGCAATGAGCGGACCTGTGGATGTCTGATTTTGCAGACATTAGGTAAAAGTTTGTTTCTTTCCACGAACTTGAGGCCAAACCTTGATCTCATGTCATTTAGTAAAATTATTTTACATAAATATTTGAAAAAATGGTGTGGGCCCCGCCCTATGTTTGATAACCTACCTAGGTAAAGCAGATAGCTGAAGCTGGTATTATCAGCGTAAGAAGAGTCCATGGTTATTTGACCCCTCTCAGCCCCAAAATAGCAGCCCCAAAAGTGGTGCATAAATTAGATGCGCCAATTTTGGTGAGTTACTTTCTGATTGTCCTTGAGCATTGGTATTCTGGGCAATACTTGTGGAGTTGATGTTAGCTATGAATTGACAGCAGAATCAAGCCTAGGAGTTAGTAATGGATAGGCATCTATCAGACATGCCCATCACTAATCATTAACAAAGATGCAGACAGAAAAAAAGTTAATTTGAATAAAAGCCCTCCACACGCCCTCGCTCCCAATTTATTACGTTAAAATAAATCCTCAACGTTCCAACATAATCCAATCATGATTAAACACTCCTCCAAACTCCCTTGTTCAGCAATCTATTAATTCAAAATAAATCCTAGAAGTTCCGACGTAATCATTGGAGTAATGTTCCACAATGCTCATCGATTCCTTTGGAGCATCGTTATGAGACTTTCAATAAGCACCCAGAGCATATGCATTACACTCCAGAACAACGGAGTAAAGGAACAGATGAGGAGACACCATAAAGGACGCAGCATGTTGACTCACCTACTGTTCAGAAATATGGAGTCGCAGTCGGCAATCATTTTGCTAAATTCGCGAGGAGCTTATTATTGTAAAATTCAACTAGATTTCAAATCCACTCAAATAAATTTGCCTATAGGTAGCTACAATATATCCATGCATTTAACCCATTTACCATCTGGCGATTTTCCATTTTACTTTTTCATTTTTTCCTCCCCATCTTCCAAGAGCGAAAACTTTTTTATTTTTCTATCAATATAGCCATATGAGTAGTGCCTGTTGAACTTTTAACCCCTTCACGACCGCAGGCAGTAAAATTACGTCCTATTTTAACGTGACTTAACGACCAGGGACGTAATTTTACGGCCTAAACTTCATTTGATTGCCGTAGCCATAGCAACGGCTTTCAAATGATGTCCCCTGCTGTTTCTTACAGCAGGGGACCTTTGCTTGACCCCAGGGGGGGTGGCATTGCCACCCCCTATCGACGATCGATGTGATTGGCTGTTCAAATCTGAACCGCCAACCACATCGTTCGCACTAATTTTGGCCAAAATAATTCCAGAATTACTGCGATTCTGTGAGATCCGGCTATGATCTGCTCTAGCAGCTTCAACAAATCATAGCTGGAGCTCTAAAATGTCGCCCCCAGCCCCTGCAGCACTGATTGGAGCGATCGTGCTATGACGCGCAATCGCTCCAATCAGTGTGCAGTGGGGCGGTCTGATCTGCCGGTGGCCGCCCTCCCCAGGCCTGTGCTGGCCTGCGAGCCCTCCCCCAACATGTCTGCAGCGTGCAGTGGCTGGTACTTGTGGTACCACGCCACCGCTGCTGCTGCCGCCGCTGTACCTGAGGTCACCGCTCCTGCTGCACGTGAGTACTGTGCTCACCTTGCAGCCCGTGCGCGCTCCCGTGGTGCCCCGTGCGCGCTCCCGTGTTGGCCCCTGCCTGTGCTCCCCTGCGATCTGCCAACCTCACGTCCCGATCTGCCCCCCCGACATCCCGATCTGCACCCCCCGCGATCTGACTGTCGCCTCCATTATCGCTATTCTGCTTCTGCAGCTCCCTCTCCGGTCTCCCCCTCTGCTCTCCCCCCTCCCCCTCTGCTCCCCCCCCTCTCCTCCTCTGCTCTCCCCCCTTTCCCCTCTGCTCTCCCCCTCTGCTCTCCTTCTCTGCTCTCCCCCTACCCTCTGCTCTCCCCCGACGTCCTCTTACCTGTCTTCACCGGCTCGTCCGAGGTCTTAACTGGCCCGATCACCTCTGCCTCCATCGCTGGGTCCTTCCTGGGCATTCTGCTGATCTGCCCAACGTCCTGCCTGCTGCTCCTGTAAAGCTGTTCCTCCTGCAGCTCTTCTTGTCAGTGATCCTTCTGCTAATCCTCTGGGTACTGTGAGTATAACTTTTTTTTTTTTCCTGTATCCTGTCCATTTTTACACCTCATCCGTCCGTGCGTTCCACCGAGCGCTGATCAGGGATGCAGATAACGGATCGGCATCCCTGCTCAATTTTTGGCGTGACTTTTTTTTTTCCGTATCACCGACGCTTTTTGTATCGCATCCGTCCGTGCGTCCCGCCAAGCGCTGATCAGGGATGCACATAACGGATCGGCATCCCTGCTCAATTTTTGGCGTGACTTTTTTCCGTATCTGCGACGCTTTTTGTATCGCATCCGTCCGTGCGTCCCGCCGAGTGCTGATCAGGGATGCACATAACGGATCGGCATCCATGGTCAATTTTTGGCATGACTTTTTTTCCGTATCCCTGACGCTTTTTGTATCGCATCCGTCCGTGCGTCCCGCCGAGCGCTGATCAGGGATGCACATAACGGATCGGCATCCCTGCTCAATTTTTGGTGTGACTTTTTTCCGTATCTGCGACGCTTTTTGTATCGCATCCGTCCGTACGTCCCGCCGAGCGCTGATCAGGGATGCACATAACGGATTGGCATCCCTGCTCAATTTTTGGCGTGACTTTTTTCCGTATCCCTGACGCTTTCTGTATCGCATCCGACCGTGCGTCCTGCAGTGGCCGATTAGTGCACCGCGTCTGTGTGTTTGAAAAGTCAAATGGCGTTCCTTCTCTTCTGAGCCCTGCCATGCGCCCAAACAATTACTTTCCACCACATATGAGGTATCTACGTACTCAGGAAAAAATGAACAATACGTTCTATGGCGCAGTTTTTCCTGATACCGTTGTAAAAAAAAAGCTACCTGATTGATGCAAAAAATTTGTGGTTAAAAAAAAAATAATAATTTTCACGGTTCAATGTTATCAACTTCTGTGGAGCCCCTGGGGGTACAAGGGGCTCACTAAATATCTATATAAATTCCTTGAGGGGGTCTAGTCCCAAAATTGGGGTAATTTGTGGGGGAGCTCCACTGCTCCACTGTTTAGGCACCATAGGGGGTCTCCAAACATGACATGGCGTCCACTAACGATTTCAACCAATTTTGCTGTCATATGGCATTCCTTCTCTTTTGAGCCCCACCATGCGCCCAAACAATTACTTTCCACCACATATGAGGTATCTGCATACTCAGGAGAAATTGCACAATACGTTTTATGGTGCATTTTTTCCTGATACCCTTGTGGAAAAAAAAGCTACCTGGTTCGAGTGACAGTTTTGTGGTGAAAAAAAAAATTGTATTCCTGGCTCAACATTATCAACTCCTGTGGAGCCCCTTGGGGCTCGCTAAACATCTAGATAAACTCCTTGAGGGGTCTAGTTTCCAAAATGGGGTCACTTGTGGGGGAGCTCCACTGTTTAGGCACCATAGGGGGTCTCCAAACGTGACATTGCGTCCGCTAATGATTCCAACCAATTTTGCTGTCAAATGGCGTTCCTTCTCTTCTGAGCCCTGCCATGCACCCAAACAATTACTTTCCACCACATATGAGGTATCACCGTACTCAGGAAAAAATGCACTATAAATTTCATGGTGAATTTTTTCCTGATACCCTTTTGAAATAAAAAGCTACCTAGTTGAAGCAACCGTTTTGTGGTAAAAAAAATTTTTTTTCTTTTCACGGCTCAACGTTATAAAACGTCTGTGAAGCCCCCAGGTGTTCAAAGTGCACATCAAACATCTAGAAAAATTATTTGAGGGCTCTAGTTTCCAAAATGGGGTTACTTGTGGGGGAGCTCCATTGTTTAGGCACCTCAGGGGTCTTCAAACCCGACATGGCGTCCGCTAATGAGTGCAGCTAATTTTGCACTCAGAAATTCAAATGGTGCTCCTTGCCTTCCGAGCCCTGCCGTGTGTCCAAACATTTGATTTCCACCACATATGAGGTATCTGCATACTCAGGAGAAAATGCACAATACATTTTATGGTACATTTTTTCCTGATACCCTTGTGAAAAAAAAGCTACCTAGTTGAAGCAACAGTTCTGTGGTAAAAAAAATTTTTTTTCTTTTCACGGCTCAACAATATAAAGTTCTGTGAAGCCCCCAGGTGTGCAAAGTGCTCACCAAACATCTAGAAAAATTATTTGAGGGCTCTAGTTTCCAAAATGGGGTCACTTGTGGGGTAGCTCCATTGTTTAGGCAACTCAGGGGGTCTTCAAACCCGACATGGCGTCCACTAATGAGTGCAGCTAATTTTGCGTTCAAAAATTCAAATGGCGCTCCTTCCCTTTCGACCTCTGCCATGCGCACAAACAATTGATTTTTACCACATATGGGGTATCAGCGGACTCAGGAGAAAATGCACAGTAAATTGTGGGGTGCACTTTCTCTTTTCTCCCTTGTAAAAATGAAAATTTTATGGCTAAAGTAACATTTTTGTGTTAAAAAGTAAAAATTTTAATTTTTTCCTTCCACATTGCTTTGGTTCCTGTGAAGCACCTAAAGGGTTAATAAACTTCTTGGATGTGGTTTTGAGCAGTGTGAGGGGTGCAGTTTTTAGAATGGGGTCACTTTTGGGTATTTTCTGTCACCTCGGCCTCTCAAAGTCACTTCAAATGTGATGTGGTCCCTAAAAAAAATTCTTTTGTAAATTTTGTTGGAAAAATGAGAAATTGCTGATGACCTTTGACCCCTTCTAACTTCCTAACGAAAAAAAATTTTGTTTCGAAAATTGTGCTGATGGAAAGTAGACAAGTGGGAAAGTTTATTTATTAACTATTTTGTGTGACATATCTCTCAGATTTATGGGCATAAAGTTTCAAAGTTTGAAAATTGCGAAATTTTCATAATTTTCGCAAAATTTCCTAAATTTTCACAAATAAACGCAAAAAATATCGGCCTAAATTTACCACTGACATGAAGTACAATATTTCACGAAAAAACAATCTCAGAATCGCCAGGATCCGTTGAAGTGTTCCAGAGTTATAACCTGTCAAAGTGACACTGGTCAGAATTGCAAAAAATGGCCCGGTCATTAGGGTGTTTTAGTGGCCGGGGGTGAAGGGGTTAACAGAAACCATTCATTTTACCATATAGTGAAATGGGAAACGGGAAAAAAATTAAAGTGCGGTGAAATTGCCAAAGAAGTGGAATTCCTCAATTGTGTTTTGGGTTTTCTACTTACCATGTTCACTATATAGTAAAACTGATCTGAATAAGATTCCTAAGGTCAGTACGAGTTTGTAAATACCAAACAAGGAATTTTTTTTTTTTATTTAGTTGGTAAAAAAAAATTCTGAAATTTGTTCCCCAAAAAACAGCGACCCGTAACGTTCTCATTCTTCAGGATCTGGGGCTGAGTGCTGGGTTATTTTTTGCGTCCTAAGCTGCCATTTTTACTGATACATTTTTTGGGGTAGATTCAATGTTTTAATTGTTTACTTAATGTTATTACGGCTGCCAAAAAAAAAGTAATTCTGGTGATTTTATTTATTTTTTATTATGCTGTATACCGATCAGATTAATTTATTTTATATTTTGATAGATTGGACATTTCTCAACTCGGCAATACCAAATATTTGTATTTTTTATTGTTTTATTTTCAATATGGCAAAAAGGGTGTGATTTATACATTGTGTAATTTTTTTCATATTTTTAAAAAGTTTTCCCCACTTTTTATTGTTTTTACTAGTCCCCTAAGGGGACTTAAAGCTGCGATCTTAGCTCACCTGTGCTTTACAAAGCAGTGCATCAGCATTGCTCTGTACTGCAAAAATACTGACATCCTATGAATGTTGGCACACAGCTGGCATTCACAGGAAGTTTGTCATGACAGAGACAGGGGTCATCAGCTGATGATGCCATGATGATGTCATTGTGGGCCACCTATGAAAGTGAGGAATGACGCACTCTCCACCGGCGCGCATTAAATCCCGCTGTCAGAGATTGACAGCGGGATTTAACTAGTTAACAGTGGAGGGCAAATCTTCTATCTGTCTGTCGCTGTTAGAGGCACATGTCGGCTGATCAGATCAGCTGACATGTACAGGGAAATATTCGTGCTTGGCGTGTGAGCACGCATCAAAGCAAGTTACACAACATATAAATATACTTCATAGGTTGAGAAGGGCTTAAAATTTATTAACCTAAAGTTTAGGCTGCTCAGTTTTCAGAGGTTAGATTAAGGGGAACCTGTTACTTGGCTTGGCTCCATAAACAAGTCTTTGGTTGCAGACACATAGTTGAGGATGTACGTTTTAATCCTTGCTTTTAATTCACTTAACAAGAGTCTGCAATCTGCAATCTTGGGGGTGCAGTGACACCCACTTATTTTTTTCCTGGGTCACATTGTTATCAAGGTTGGGTTAACCAATTAAACTTATGATGATCATCTTGTCTGGTCAAAGTGTTGGCAACTTCCGATTTTTATAACTGTTGAAAAGAGCAATTGGATGTCTAGTATAACCCTTGTTTCGTTTGCTACTGCTTATTATCTCTACAATGGAAACGATCAGCAAATTATTCAGTGAAGCTACGAAAATCAAGCACAATGCACTGAACATTCTTACTACAAAACTAATTATATTGCTCTTTAAAATGGACCAGCAATTTTATTTACAGTTTTGAGAAATATGGTTGTTTTATTGCTGTGGTCTAATTACTTGCCCTTTTCATTGTCCCTGCATCACAATCATGATTTATTACAAACACCTCTGTTTATCTGTTTTCTCCTGGTTTGTGCGGTGCGTGATGTAATTCCCTTTATCTATTTGGGGAGATTATTGAATATACCACACAATGCATTGTCCACAAGTACCCATTACAAAAATAACACCTGACATTCACTTATAGTAAAGCATAAGTCATGAATGCTAAAAGGTTCAAATTGGTTAAAATATCTTCTAAAGCAAATGTCTTTGTGCAAGGAAGAACTGTGACTTATTTCTTAAAACCTTCAGCATCATCATAAGCTAAGACTTATGCAAAGAAGTTTATGTTATTTTGAATGATTCATATGTATCGCTAAAACCAGACCCTTCAAATACAATGCATGGTATGCAATATGGAGTTGATTATCTGCGTAGCAGTAGGCAAAATGGGATAAATGCAGTCAGAGACAGTGACACAGATGTTCAGTTCCAACAGGGCATCTTTTGCTGCTTATTGATAGTGCTCAAAATAAAAGGGGTTGTCTACCACTTGGACCACCCCTTCTCCTTCCCGATGTACGCCCCCGTAATAATAAAAAATCCTATACTCACCTCTGGTGCTCAGGCGGTTCCAGCGATGTCAGAACTCACGTTGCTGGTGCTCACGTGACATTGTTATGACACATGAACCCTGTGCCCGATCACCACCGGCTTCTGTCTCCTCACCTTTGGACGGTTAATTAATTTCCAGAGCATGAGCGCTGCAGCTGGCTGCTCTCTTCCTGTTGATTGCTCTTGTGTCTAAAGACAGGGAGACAGAAGCTGGCATTGAGTAGATGGGGGGATGAAATTGTGCCCAATTTGCCCCTTTTCTTTTTTTTGTGTTGTTCCAATACGCACAAAGGAAATAAACTTGAGTACAATAAAACATGTGGAATTGCAATCATTTTTTGTAAGAAATTCTTAATTTTCTGGATGTCTCTCCAGTAAAGGAGACAAACTCTAGCACAGCGCCACCTATTGGAAGTAGCGATCCTAAAAGTCACAAGTGGATTTTCAACAATCCTTTGCAATATGACTCAGGATATATAAGCCAGATCAGAATCCCAATTTGCAGACACGGTGTTTCGGGGTGCTTGCCCCTCGTCAGTGCAAAGTATGGGGGTGTCTGATCTTGCTCATGAGAAAGCTATGTGGGGACCACGGGGGAACACTATTCTCCTTAAGGAGACTTTGCAAGCCAGTCTGGCTGCCAGGTAAGGGGACTTATAGCTGCAATGCCCCTCTGGGAAATATTCAAATTGTCTCTCCAGTAAAGGAGACAAACTCTAGCACAGCGCCACCTATTGGAAGTAGCGATCCTAAAAGTCACAAGTGGATTTTCAACAATCCTTTGCAATATGACTCAGGATATATAAGCCAGATCAGAATCCCAATTTGCAGACACGGTGTTTCGGGGTGCTTGCCCCTCGTCAGTGCAAAGTATGGGGGTGTCTGATCTTGCTCATGAGAAAGCTATGTGGGGACCACGGGGGAACACTATTCTCCTTAAGGAGACTTTGCAAGCCAGTCTGGCTGCCAGGTAAGGGGACTTATAGCTGCAATGCCCCTCTGGAAAATATTCAAATTGTCTCTCCAGTAAAGGAGACAAACTCTAGCACAGCGCCACCTATTGGAAGTAGCGATCCTAAAAGTCACAAGTGGATTTTCAACAATCCTTTGCAATATGACTCAGGATATATAAGCCAGATCAGAATCCCAATTTGCAGACACGGTGTTTCGGGGTGCTTGCCCCTCGTCAGTGCAAAGTATGGGGGTGTCTGATCTTGCTCATGAGAAAGCTATGTGGGGACCACGGGGGAACACTATTCTCCTTAAGGAGACTTTGCAAGCCAGTCTGGCTGCCAGGTAAGGGGACTTATAGCTGCAATGCCCCTCTGGGAAATATTCAAATTGTCTCTCCAGTAAAGGAGACAAACTCTAGCACAGCGCCACCTATTGGAAGTAGCGATCCTAAAAGTCACAAGTGGATTTTCAACAATCCTTTGCAATATGACTCAGGATATATAAGCCAGATCAGAATCCCAATTTGCAGACACGGTGTTTCGGGGTGCTTGCCCCTCGTCAGTGCAAAGTATGGGGGTGTCTGATCTTGCTCATGAGAAAGCTATGTGGGGACCACGGGGGAACACTATTCTCCTTAAGGAGACTTTGCAAGCCAGTCTGGCTGCCAGGTAAGGGGACTTATAGCTGCAATGCCCCTCTGGGAAATATTCAAATTGTCTCTCCAGTAAAGGAGACAAACTCTAGCACAGCGCCACCTATTGGAAGTAGCGATCCTAAAAGTCACAAGTGGATTTTCAACAATCCTTTGCAATATGACTCAGGATATATAAGCCAGATCAGAATCCCAATTTGCAGACACGGTGTTTCGGGGTGCTTGCCCCTCGTCAGTGCAAAGTATGGGGGTGTCTGATCTTGCTCATGAGAAAGCTATGTGGGGACCACGGGGGAACACTATTCTCCTTAAGGAGACTTTGCAAGCCAGTCTGGCTGCCAGGTAAGGGGACTTATAGCTGCAATGCCCCTCTGGAAAAATTTCAAAGCCAACTTTCAGCCATGACTGTATACATCATACTGCATACATGCAGACACAACGGTGCTGGGTTTACAGGAATAGCCATGTCTGCAGCAGTAGTATGCACTGGAACAACCATGAGCTCTGCTGAATGGAGCCATGCTCAACCAAATAGCATACCCAGCCCACCCACGTAGCAAGCCATGTCCACCCATCAATTTCCAGGGGCCGGAACTGAGGAAAGTTTTGATGTGACATCACAGGAAGCCAGGAGATTCTCAGCCAGAGACTGTGTGACCAAAAGAGCTATTCAAGTTACAGAAGGATTTGCAGAAGCAATGTATTTAGTAAAGTGCTTCATTATGACAGTTATTTCACATGATAGGGATTTGTAAAGTAGTGTCTTTAAGTTCCCTTAGTCCAAATTTTTCTACTGAATCAAAATACTGAAACTAAGGTGCAGTGACAGTGTAATGCCCTGGCCTATCAAGTCATCACAAGGGTGCCGTGCAATCTGCCCTTCTGCTTGGTACCTGCTCCTCCTTGGTTACGGGTCCTGTCCCTTTGGTGTTGCTAAGAACAGGTATACACAAATCCTGAGGAACACTCTGCACCACACCCACCAAACACACATTGGGTAGCCTGAGGCGAATAGTGCCGCCCAGATGGAGGGATGGTAGAAGGAGGGCCAGAAGTGTCAGGAGTGAGAGAGAGGAGTAGCTGGAGAGAAGTGCCAGTGAGTGGTAACAGGAAAGGTCATGCTGCGAAGCTGGGCTCCTGTAACAGTCCCAGGTGCCAGACGTTGGTCTGGTCTGGAAGGAGCTGGAACCCCGGTCGCTGGGGGTAGTGACAGGGGGCACGGTACTGCCATGGAGGGCAGACCGGTGGCCTTGTGCTACAACCGGGCAGGGACCAGGGCACGACGGGGTACATGAACCCTAGGCTGTGAAGTAGCTTCACGCAGCCCAGTAATTAACCCAACGGGAACGGAATCTCCGCTCTCCACCTGCTCCAAAATCGGGGTACTAGCGCAATGGAGGGATAGGACTTCCCAAAACCATCCAGAAAGTCCCAAGCGTGAACCCTGAGAGCAAGCTCACCCTGCTACCAGTGCAGGTGAGTGGGACCTGAGTAGTTATAGGTGAAAGGGATCCACTAAGTGTAAGCACGGTGCCAAGGGACAAGGCTTCAGACCAACCAGCAATGCCAAAAGGGCATGGACCCAATGTGTTTGGACTAAGGCTGCAGGACATTCAAGACTTTGGTTTACCTGGTGTCAGTGTCAGCATCTCTGGACTGTGTGAGTACGTTGTGCCCCTTTGCTCCCAACGGGTCCCCAGCCTGCCAGCGCCGAGCCCCGGGACACCTTCCCCTGCCCACGGAGGGTTTATCATCAATTGCTGCCATTCCATCTCTCGCGAGCGCTCCCCTCTCCCCTACATGTAGCAGCGGTGGTATCCCAATTTTTACCACAAACCGTGGGTGGTGTCACGAACATTATCCAATCCACCCTTTCTACCCCCTTTTATTTTCAAGAGGCCGCACGACCCCACCTCGGGTCCGGAGACCCCTCGAGCCACTGCAGATCTGGATCCGAGCAGCCTGTCGGCTGTCGCGGGGGTGGCACAACAGTTACCCTGCACTGCTCGCCCTCTCCCCTGCAGGAAAGCCGACTCACCACTGTGGTCGGCGGGAATTTCCCTGCCTGGCTTCCCCAAGGTCCCCCACATGGGTCTCCATTGATTCCTCCTCCCTTGTACCTGTCTGACCTGGCCGTGCTATCAGCTGTCCTGGTTGTCCTTGTCTATACTAGTGACTGTACCTATCCGTCCTGGCTGTGCTATCTGCCTCAGCCATCCTGGTGGTCACTGTCTATACTACTGACTGTAGTAATATATACAAGGCACTCCTGAATTCAGTAAAATGATGATTTTTTATTATTTCATACTCAGTATAGTCAAGTCAGACGTTGCGGCCCAAACATGCCTTCATCAGTAACTAGCACCTGAGATGAAGGCAGTATTTGGAATGCTAGCAGATATGTGACTGTGATCGGCAGCCTGTTATTTCTGCCATGGGCAGTTGTAGTAATGCTATTAGGAGTCTCTGTGGTTTGCAGCCTGTCATTAGCAGTATCCACTGCTGTGTGCAGACTACACACAGAAGGTCCTTTAGTCAGTGCACGTTACCGGGGGGGGGGCACAGCCATGATCGGACCCGAAAGCAGAAGCAGACCGGAGACAGTCTGCAGAATGCATTGTGAGACCTGTAATATTAATGACAATGTTTATTATTAACTATATTGTTGTTTTTACAGCCCCCCCCGCTTCATCCCATAACTGAAAAGTCCAAGTTCGATGTTCGGACGCAAGTTCGCGTTATTGTGCCACCCTGGCAAAACCAGGATGTCACAGAGGTCTGCATACATCTTTATGGTGCAGAGCTCATTCTCCCTTGGAGAGTTTCCCACACCAATACACACCAGCCAATCAGGCCCGACTCGCCCCCTCCTCAGGAAAATGGGAGGGGCAGAGAGGAGCTTGGAGAGAGCAGAGTTTAGTTTCAGTCAGTCTGCTGGAGGGGAGAAGTCTGGAAGCAGCTCCTGTGGGGAGCTAGGAGAAGTGGTAGTGAGGGCCTCAGGAATAGGCCAGCCGCTTGTTGGACCCGAAGTGGACCGGGAGAGGGTAGTGCCCCCTGGTGCCGACTGTTGGGACCCAGTCCGGACCTGTGTACAGAGCAGACACAGACACAGACACCAGGCAGGAGAAAAACACCTGAACTACACACACGGGTGTGGGACCCATCCTCACAGCAGCCGTGGGCACCAGTTACCAGCAACTTGGTTAATTCTTGGACTCGTGTCAGTTATTGCCTTATACTGTGAGTACTCCTGCACCACCCGGTCCAAGCCGTGGACTGCACCCGTTACTCCCCAATCCATCACACCGGGATCCCGGGACATCAACACCCTACCCATGGAGGGAAAATCGCCACCTTGCTGCCCATTACCATCCCCGGGATCCTGTGACCAACAGCGGCAGTGCTCCATTACCTCACCGCACACCACAGGTGGCGTCACGGAACATAGACTACCAAATCTCCCCTGTATATTTTCACTCTTTTGTTGTGGTGCCTGGGATCACAGACTGGGTCACGCCACCGTGATACCTTCAGAAGCGACCCCTTGGCCCGGATCTGAGTACCCCCTACCCCTGGGCGACACAAACTGGCATCACAAACAGGATTGAACCCATCCACTTACTTACTTACTTTGTGGAAGTGCACCTTGAAGTTATCGTTAGCAGCGTCCCGCTGAAAAATTTCAGAATCCGCCATCTTGTCACTATCCTTGTGGCGCAAAGTTTCCTGCCAGACTTGCCTTCCCCGCGAAAGTGAAGTCCCGCCCCCTGAGAACAGAGCGGTGCAGAAAGAGAGCGAAGTGCCCCAAAAAGACCAAGGGGGGCGGGTGAAGATCCTGCCTCATGTGACTGAGTGGATAAAGGACAGGGACTCCAGGACTCTGCCACCCGTCTAGTTCCTGGACACACAAGCCGCAACCCCGATGACATCTCACCCGACTCTGGCAGTCCACCCGGCCACAACGGTGATAACGTCGGCTCCGGCAGTCCGCCCAGCCGCAACGGTGATGACATCGGCTCCGGCAGTCCGCCCAGCCGCAGCAGAGGCGACACCCGACCGAAGGTCTGTCCCAGATGTGGCGTCAGCCGCTCTCAGGTACACCACCCCGGCTGTGGAGCAGCTGGAGTGCACCTGCAGAGAAGAAGAGCAGGCCACTGAGCGATGGGGCCCTCGGCAGTTTGCGAGGCAGGTTGTAGCCGGCGCCGAGGGCATCCGAGTGGGCCTGGCTCCTGACCAGGAGGTGGAGCACGGAATCCGTGCCCCGTACTAGGAGCGGCAGCAGCAGCAGCGGTAGCAGAACATGGACAGCTACCCGCAAGTTGACAGTTAAATGTTTTAAAGTTTTAAAGGACCCGCTCCTGCAGTAACCCTCCTGCCTTCGTTGAACGTCCCTGTGTTGCCGGGAGATGCCAGTCAGCACACGGATGGAAGGAGGAGGACCCTGCCCGACTTGTTGAACGCCGCCACAGTCAGAGCCACAGAGGGCGCCATCAGGGGTTGGAGCCCCTGGTGGAGGACGGCAGGGAGTTAAAGGAGTGAGGACAGTTCCCATTATAGAGCCCGGTTTACCGTACCCGCACTGCAGGCACTGAAAGATGGGGTCTTTCTGGACAGTGCCACTGTGAGTGAATGTGGCATTGGGGACTTGTGCTGCCCTGTGGTGGACTGTGGAAAAGTTACCGAGGAAGCTGCGTCGGCAGCAGAGTTAACACTTTACAGTTTGAGCAAACGTACCTCCCGATGTGGGAAGATGCATGTTTGTAATGTTTAACTTTCCTTTTTTCCCGTTTAATAAATGCAGGTAGCTGGACAGCTCGCAGACGGTCTGTATTTTACCAAGGGGGAGTGTGCCGCCCTGGCAAAACCAGGGTGTCACAGAGGTCTGCATACATCTTTATGGTGCAGAGCTCACTCTCCCTTGGGGAGTTTCTCACACCAATACACATCAGCCAATCAAGCCCCACTCGCCCCCTCCTCAAGAAAACGGGAGGGGGAGAGAGGAGCTTAGAGAGAGCAGAGTTTAGTTTCAGTCAGTCTGCTGGAGGGGAGAAGTCTGGAAACAGCTCCTGTGGGGAGCTAGGAGAAGTGGTAGTGAGGGCCTCAGGAATAGGCCAGCCGCTTGTGGGACCCGAAGTGGACAGGGAGAGGGTAGTCCCCCCCGGTGCCGACTGTCGGGACCCAGTCCGGACCTGTGTACGGAGCAGACACAGACACCAGGCAGGAGAAAAACACCCGAACTACACACACGGGTGTGGGACCCGTCCTCACAGCAGCCATGGGCACCAGTTACCAGCAACTTGGTTAATTCTTGGACTCATGTCAGTTATTGCCTTATACTGTGAGTACTCCTGCACCACCCGGTCCAAGCCGTGGACTGCACCCGTTACTCCCCAATCCATCACACCGGGGTCCCGGGACATCAACACCCTACCCGTGGAGGGAAAATTGCCACCTTGCTACCCATTACCATCCCCGGGATCCTGTGACCGGCAGCGGCGGTGATCCATTACTTCACCGCACACCACGGGTGGTGTCACGGAACATAGACTACCAAATCTCCCCTGTATATAATCACTCTTTTGTTGTGGTGCCTGGGATCACAGACCGGGTCACGCCACCATGATACATTCAGAAGCGACCCCTTGGCCCGGATCTGAGTACCCCCTATCCCTGGGCGACACATTATCTCAGAACCCGAACTGGAACTTTACAAAAGGTTCGGGCGAGGCTCCCGAACACGAACATCGGGGGGTTCACCCATCACTAATCTCAATATTTAAGAAATTTAAATGCAACTGTCTACGGCAAAAAATGTGCATGATTTTAAAAAAAAAAATTTGCAGACTTGCTTTAATAGTCTAATATTATATCTGTACACATCCCACAGATACAGTGGACTGTTGCGGATGATGGCTTTTGTGACGTATATGTACCTAGCTGGTCCAATTTTTCTGCTGCACACAACATAGAATATTAATAAAATATATAAAATATAAAATATTAATTGCTGTTGTCACAAGTTCGTTTCTTTGGGTGTACGTACCAAGCAGCTCAACTTTTTAGGATTTTAAATTATTGAATATGAAAGATGAAACTACAAGAGAAAAGAATCATATTCCTCTGATAATATGACCAAGTTGTTTATTTTCACGTGTACGATTGATTTCTGAAATAAAAATTAAAATGAAGGTTACTCTTTAAAGCTTTGCACATCCTTACTGCTGGTGGCTGCCGAGTGTTTCATTTTATCTTCTTAACTAAATACAAAAGTTAAAACACACAAAATCTAAATAAATATTAGATGTTCCCACCTTCTGTGCATTTTCATGATTAGTGATAGATGGTTAACAAAAGTACTATATAATAACAAAGATAAATAGGAAAAGTTAAATCGCGTGCTATTATAGAGTTGGCAAGATTTAACCATCTTATCTACTTCCTTTCACACTATGCCCTTTAGCAGTCACACTAATGATTGAGGGTAAGATTAGCGAAGGGTCACATTCATTTCCTTAGGGCGGTTTATGATGCTAGAATATGAAGTGTGAACTTAGAAATGTTCTGGACAAAGACAGGGGCAGAATGTCCTGAGCAAAAACTATATATTTTGCAGCTTCATGTTCACAAATGACCTTTCAGCGCTTAATACGTACCTTTGCTTTGTATCATTTGTGTTCCTATTCACAGTAGGAAGAGAATTCACAATTTGCAGAATATATAAACCCATCTGTCAAATGTTTGTTTAAAAGCCAATCCTTAAGGCTGTTTATGTGAAACTCTGTCCTTTATTGCGCATAATTGGAGGGTGGAATAATACCGTAACTGTGAGGGATTTGGGCTACGGTAGCATTAATATCTGTGGTGAAGGAATAAATTAGCACAAGGTGCAGGTGCTCTGTCTGCTACACTGTATAAGGAGGGCAATGATTTGACAAATAAGGCGAGACTATACAGTATATCATCTTATTTTATGTTTGTCTTTTGGTATGAATTATTAAGGTGTTTCTATTTCTGTATGTAATCCTATCATCCATCCTAAATCCGAGGCCTATTGTCTTTCTGCTGATTCCGAGTCGGACACGTCCTTCATTCCCATCATTCAGTCCACTGTCAGATTAAGTCACCTTCACCACAGAATTTCCTGACACTACTGAAACACTATTCTACACTCTAATAATGACTACTTTTATCTATTAACACATCTGGCCCCATATAAATCCTTCACGATCACAGTATATTCTTACTTGTATTGCGCTCCCTCATTGCACCCTTTCAATCCCACCTCAAAGACACTAGTCATGGAGGTCATGTAGGTTATTATTATTTATATTTGTTATACTAACATTTATGCCATTGTGCTTTACATGTGAACAGGGGTAAATATAATAAAACCAAGTACAATAATCATGAACAATACAAGACGCAGACTGGTACAGGAGGAGAGAAGACCCTGCATAACATTCATAGCTTCAGTTGAAAGTATGTCATTTACAATATAAGTAGGGATGAGCAAACCCAAACTGTAAAGGTCAGGGTTCGTACCAGACACTAAAGGGGGCTTTACACGCAGCAATATCGATAGTGATATCGCTAGCGAGCGTACTCGCCCCGTCGTTTGTGCGTCACGGACAAATCACTGCCCATGGTGCACAATATCGTTAGGAGCCGTCACACAAACTTACCTGCCTAGCGACGTCGCTGTGACCGGCGAACCACCTCCTTTCTAAGGGGTCGGTTCGTGCGGCGTCACAGCGGCATCACTAAGCGGCTGCCCAATAGAAGCAGAGGGGCGGAGATGAGCGGCAGTAACATCCCGGCCTGAGGTGTTACACATAGCGATGTGTGCTGTCACGGGAACGACAAACAACCTGCGTCCTCAACAATCAATGATTTTTTGAAAATGAACGACGTGTCAACGATGGACGATTTGGTGGGTATTTTCCATCGTTAATGGCCGCTTGTTGGTGTCACACGCAACGACGTCACTAACGATGCCGGATGCGCGTCACGGAATCCATGACCCTTGCGATATATCGTTAGATACGTTGTTGCATGTAACGGGGCCTTTAGTGCAGAACCCCGAACACAGACTACCAACCGGACGTCCATGTTACTGTTCAGGTTCACCAGCCAAATAAAGCTTGTCAAAAGGAAGCAGCACAGCCATTAAACAAGATTTTAGGCTGTAGGCACTTCTGGAGCCATCACATCCATGCCAAGTTTTGGCCAGCATAACACATGACCCGGTCTGTATAAAGTATATATATTTTGACAAAATTAGAAATTTGGCGCTAAAATAATATTTTAGAGGAAAGAAACGTAACTATAATTTTCACATCCACAGTTTAAAAAGTTCCGTGAAGCTCCTATGGGTTAAAAATGTTCAACACGCCCTTACAAGTATTCCTTGAAGGGTCTAGTTTCCAAAAAGGGGATTTCTGCTGCTTAGGTACCTTAGGGGCCCTGTGAATGTGACATGGTGCACGCAATCTATTTTGGGCAAATTTGCTTTCCAAAATTGAAATATTGCTCCTTTCGTTCCGAGCCATCCCATTTGTCCAAGCAGACTACATGTGTGGTATTTTCGTGCTCATAAGAAAGTAAGTAAAAAAATGTGTTGTCCCCATTTTGGTGGTATATCTTGTAAAAGTGAGAAATTTGGTGCTAAAGCAACATTTTTGTGAAAAAAAATACAATTTTCAATATGACAACCTATTGTTATTAAATTCTGTGAAGTACCTGCTATTTAAAAATTCTCATTATACTCCTGAAAACAATCTTTGAGTGGTCTAGTTTCCAAAATGGGGTCACTTGTGGTTTCTTTAGTGTTTAGGTAACTTAGGGGCCCTGCAAATGCGTCATGGGGCCCACAATCTACTTCAGACAAGTTTGCTCTCCAAAATTAAAATATTGCTCCTTCCATTCTGAGCTCTCCCATTTGTCCAAACATAACTTTTTAACTATATTTGGGGCATCACTCACACAAAAAGGGTAACAAACTGAGTGGTAAACGTTTTGGTGATACCTCTTGTAAAAATGAGAAATTTGATGCCAAAATAACATTTTTGCGGAAAAAAAGGAAAATTTTCAACATGAAGACCTAATGTTATCAAATTCCGGGAATTACCTGTGGGTTCAAAATGCTCACTATACCTCTGGATAAAATCCTTGAGAGGGTCTAGTTTTCAAAATGGGGTCACTTGTGGGAGGTTTCTGCTGTTTAGATACCTTGAGGGCACTAAAAATGCGACATGTTGCCCACAATCTACAGGGTGGGCCTTAAGTATGGATACACCCTGATAAAATGGAAGTGGTTGCTTATATCACCTTACCGTTTGTGGCCTATTAGTACATGGGAGGAGCAAAACATTTGAGGCTGAATGATGCCCATAGGGGCCATCTGCAAAGACGCCATTTTGAATTCAACTTTAATTTTTTCAATGGGAAGGGGGTCATGTGACACATTAAACACAGAGAATTGCACAAGAAAAACAATGGTGTGCTCATTTTTAGAGTAGCTTTATCCATTGTCGAGTTATTGATTTACACTCACTTTCTCAGTCACTTCTTCCTCTTGTAGACATTGCTTCTCTACATGATGCAGATGCTGCTGCCACTTTATACAACACCACCATCTCTGCAGCTCTTGAATCAGCTGCCCCCTTCACACACAACAAAACCCGCACAATCAACAGGCAAGCCTGGCACACAAGTCAGACTAAAGAATTGAGAGGGGCTTCCAGAATCACTGAGCGCAGCGGTCTCATTCCACCAAGCACTTCATCACATACAAACAGGCTCTTACCACTTTTAAGTCTGCACTCACTGGTGCAAAACAAACCTACTTCTCATCTCATATATCCTCTCTATCTCACAACCCTAAACAGCTATTCAACACTTTCAACTTTCTCCTCCATCCCCCAGCACCACCTCCCTCTCCTCTCATCTCAGCTGAAGACTTTGCCTCTTTCTTCAAGCAAAAGATTGACAACATCAGAGAAAGCTTTGGCCCACTATCACCACAGCCCCTCATCATAGCTACTCAGCCTTATTCCTCCAAATCCAGCTTCTCAACCATGACAGAAGATCATCTTTTCACTGTACTCTCAAGATCACATCTCACCACCTGTCCGCTTGATCCACTCCCATCCCACCTCATCCACAATCTCACCACTGTCTTCATCCGAACTCTAAACCATCTCCTCAACCTATCACTAACAACTGGTGTATTCCCTTCATGCTTTAAACATGCCTCCATCACACCCATCCTCAAAAAGCCCTCCCTTGACCCTTTCTCTGTGTCAAACTATTGCCCCATATTACTTCTCCTCTATGCCTCAAAACTACTGGAACAGCATGTCCATCTTGAATTGTCCTCATACCTCTCTTCCTGCTCCCTCTTTGACTGTCTACAATCTGGCTTCTGACCGCATCATTCCACTGAAACTGCCCTAACTAAAGTCACTAATGACCTACTAACCGCCAAAGCCAAGCGACAATACTCTGTCCTCCTCCTCCTGGACCTGTCCTCTGCCTTTGACACAGTAGACCATTCCCTTCTACTACAAGTTCTCTCATCTCTGGGCATCACAGACTTGGCCCTATCCTGGATCTCCTCATACTTAACCGATCGAACTTTCAGCGTCTCTCACTCTCACACCACTTCTTCATCTCACCCCCTATCTGTCGGGGTCCCCCAAGGTTCAGTTCTAGGACCCCTGCTGTTTTCCATCTACACCTTCGGCCTGGGACAACTCATAGAGTGCCATGGCTTTTAATATCACCTCTATGCTGATGATATGCAGATCTACCTCTCTGGTCCTGACATCACCTCCCTACTAACCAGAATCTGACAATGTCTGTCTGCTATTTCATCCTTTTTCTCTGCTCTATTCCTAAAACTGAAAATGGACAAAACAGAATTCATTATCTTTCCTCCACCTCACTCAACACCCCCACCTGACACATCCATGAATGTCAATGGGTGCTCACTTTCCCCAGTCCCACGTGCTCGCTGCCTGGGAGTAACTTTAGACTCTGCTCTCTCTTTCAAGCCACACATACAAGCCCTCTCCACCTCCTGCCACCTCCAACTCAAAAACATTTCCCTGATCCGTGCATTCCTTTCCCAAGAAGTTGCAAAACCCCTAGTGCATGCCCTTATTATCTCCCACCTGGATTATTCCAAACTCCTGCTCTGCTGCCTCCCTTTTAACAGTCTCACACTCCTACAATCTATTCTAAGCTATGCTGCCCGACCTGTCCCCCCGATGCTCCCCGACCTCTCCTCTCTGCCAATCCCTTCACTAGCTTCCCATTGCCCAATGACTCCAGTTCAAAACCCTAACCATGACCTACACAGACAACCTGTCTCCTCCCTACATCTGTAACCTAGTCTCCCAGTACTTACCTGCATGTAACCTTCGATCCTCACAAGATCTCCTTCTATACTCCCCTCTCATCTCCTCTTCCCACCATCGCATCCAAGATTTCTCACATGCCACCCCTATACTCTGAAATGCTCTGCCACAACATATCAGATTCTCGCTTCTCTTGGCAAGCTTCAAAAGGAACCTGAAGACCCACCTCTTCCGACAAGCCTACAACCTGCCATAACCCTCAGTCTGATACAGCGCCACATGACCAGCTCTACCCTCATCTACTGTACCCTCACCAATCCCTTGTACAGGGGCGTATCTAGGGGGGGACTGGCGGGGCATCTGCCCCGGGCGCAACTGTGAGGGGGGCACTGTCGGGCGCCTGATGCAGCGCTGTGAAAGTCTCCACGTGGGCTGCGGTTGCCGCTCTGCAGTGGGAGCTGCTATTCTCTGAGCGCGGCGGACACACTGACAGCCGCACTCATAGAAAGTGCAGCGCGTGGCTCCAACTGCTCAATTGTCCTCGTATCTGTAAGACGCGAGGACAAGTGAAGCGGTGATGCCTGGCGCTGACTTCTGGGTCAGAGCGATGGCTTTCATGTGATCATGTCAACTGATCACACTGCTGACCTGGAAGTCAGGCCCGCAACGCAGAGGCGGCAGAGAAACACTGATAAGTGCTCCACTGTGGAGCTGAAGACACGGACGGAGGAACATTATGGGGTGAGGGGGGAGGTATCTATGCACACGGAATGGGGGGACCGAGGTGGGGAGAGGGAACTATTAGTGGACACATTATGAGGGGATAGAGGGTGGGGAGGGGGCAGTATCTAAAGACAGTATGGAGGAGAGAGGATGGGAAGGGAGCAGTATCTATAGATAAAGTAGGGGTGAGGGGGAACGATCTTTTGACAGTATGGTGGGAAGAGAAGTTGGGGAGGGGGAAGCATCTTTGGGCACAGTATGAGGAGAGAAATGATGAGGGATGATGTATGGGGAGAGAAATTATGAGGGATGATGTATGGGAGAGAGATGATGAGGGATGATGTATGGGGGAAGAGATGATGAGGGATGATGTATGGGGAGAAAAATTATGAGAGATGATGTATGGGGAGAGAAATGATGAGGGGTGATGTATGGGGAGAGAAATGATGAGGGGTGATGTATGGGGAGAGAGATGATGAGGGATGAGGTATGGGGAGAGAGATGATGAGGGATGATGTATGGGGAGAGAAATGATGAGGGGTGATGTATGGGGAGAGAGATGATGAGGAATGGTGTATGGGGAGATAAAGGATGAGGGATGATGTATGGGGAGAGAGATGATAAGGGGTGATGTATGGGGAGAGAGATGATGAGGGGTGATGTATGGGAGAGAGATGATGAGGGATGATGTATGGGGGGAGAGATGATGAGGGATGATGTATGGGGGAGAGATGATAAGGGGTGATGTATGGGGAGAGAGATGATGAGGGATGATGTTTGGGAGAGAGATGATGAGGGATGATGTATGGGGGGAGAGATGATGAGGGATGATGTATGGGGAGAAAAATGATGAGAGATGATGTATGGGGAGAGAAATGATGAGGGGTGATGTATGGGGAGAGAGATGATGAGGGATGATGTATGGGGAGAGAAATGATGAGGGGTGATGTATGGGGAGAGAAATGATGAGGGATGAGGTATGGGGAGAGAGATGATGAGGGATGATGTATGGGGAGAGAAATGATGAGGGGTGATGTAAGGGGAGAGAGATGATGAGGAATGGTGTATGGGGAGAGAAAGGATGAGGGATGATGTATGGGGAGAGAGATGATAAGGGGTGATGTATGGGGAGAGAAATGATGAGGGATGATATATGGGGAGAGAAATGAGGAGGGATGAGGTATGGGGAGAGAGATGATGAGGGATGATGTATGGGGAGAGAAATGATGAGGGGTGATGTATGGGGAGAGAGATGATGAGGGATGATGTATGGGGAGAGAAATGATGAGGGGTGATGTATGGGGAGAGAAATGATGAAGGGTGATGTATGGGGAGAGGGAGGGGTGACGTATATAGACATGGTATAGGGAGCAAATGGGAATGAAATTTTGAGGACGCAGAATAAAGAGTGACATGGTATGAGGAGCAAGTGGGCAGGATGGGGAGTTAGGTGGTAAAGTATATGGACACGCAGGAAGTAGTGAGGAAGACAGTAAGGGATGAGAAAAATGTGAGGGGGCACAGAATAGAGACTGGGTTGTGGAGGAACGTGTTATGGAGAGGGGTCAGAATTGGAGGACAGTGTGAGGCCATAGCGAGGAGGAGGTGGGATGAGAGGGCACAGTATAAAGACCGGGCTGTATAGGGTGATACAGTGAGAGCACAGTGTGAAGAGTAATATGGAAAGGAGAGGAAGTGTGTGGGGCATGTACCATAAGAGGGACAGTGTGTGGGTCATATTTTGTGCAGAGAACACAGTGAGGGGACATTATTTGTTCAGGGGCACGGTGTAGGGCAGATATTTTTAAGTAGAAGTATTATAATCATTCTGCTATTTTAGGGGCATCGTGTCGGGATGTGCTGCAGGACACCGGAGAAGATGGAAATCTGCAGAGATGAGATGTGAATGTGAAAAGTCATCATTGCATCAGGACAAGGTGAATAGAAAGAAACGACTCAGAGGTAATATCATCTATAAGGTACCTGAATGTAAATGTTTATTTGTGATACTAGGTCCCATCATTAGGCCTTGGTCCCACTTGCGCATTGCTTACGATGTGAGCACAATGGGAGCCCCACTGATCAGCTGCTCTTGATACAGGTGGCCGGAAATGCTTATTTCTGGATCTGCTCCGTCCTCTGATGGTGTCCGTGGCCGGGTACTGCAATCCACCTTATTGATTTTAATATGAACCTGTTGCCACTATCAGAAGACGGAGCAGATCCAGAACTGAGCATTTCCGGGCACCTGCCACCACCAACATGGCAACTAGAACAGGCGATTGGCGGGGTTGCCAGGTGCCTGATCCCGACCAATCAGACATTGGTGACCTATCCTAAGGAAAGGTCTTCAGTGTTAAAGTGGTGGACAATCTCTTTAATAAAGTCTTGTGCTGTCTGACAAATTAAGGGTTATTATGTTTTTATTTATGTTGTTAGGAGCATTAAAGGAGTTATCCAAGTTTGTGATGAGCCTGCAGTCACTCTGTGTGTCAATCTATGTGACTGCAGACTTCTGAATTCTCACAGTGTGCACACTGCTCGCTGTCAGGATTCTCTGATGCCGGCAGTGACAGTGGGAGGTTATGAAGCTGCAAGTATGCGATTTACATAGATGTGGTCACGTGCTGAACAGACATGCTCAATGAAAATGAATTGACTGAGGCGGGACACATCAAACCAGAAAGTGGCCAGAAGTATACAAATCTCATACTTGTTCTCACATGATCGTCCATTCTCGTCACTGGCACCGGAGAATCCTAAAAGTGTGCAGAGCATTCGTTGTAAGAATTCAGAAGCCTGAAGTCACGAATAGATTCACTGCAGATTTTCATCTCTAATCTTGACAATCCCTTTAATTACAAAATTAAGTAGTGTAGTATCCTCAGTTCTAACAGCGTGTAATATACCCACTGTCACAATTCAGCTCTGCTCGCTCGTCACCACATGGCCACTCCACTCATATGTGATTTTCATACTTGCATGTGACAATTAGCTTTTCTTCCTACGTTTCTCATTGAACATTGAGAGAATTATTAAGAGAAGCCGTCATCACGTGACTGGAAGTGTGCAAATCACATATGAGTGATTGGTCACATGACGACCACCCAAATTGCTTGGGGGGGGGACGCCAAACTGAATTCTTGCCCCGGGTGCTGGAAGGCCTAGATACACCTCTGCCTTGTAGACTGTGAGCCCTCGCGGGCAGGGACCTCTATCCTACTGTACCAGTCTGTGCCTTGTACTGTTTATGATTATTGTACTTGCCCCTATTTTGTATACCCCTTTCACATGCAAAGCACCATGGAATAAATGGCGCTATAATAATAAATAACAATAATAATTGATACGTTTGTGACATGGAACAACGACAGTAACCCACTAAAGGATGTGCTCAACGTACTGCCCATTGTGTTGAATTGTCAACACCATTCTCTTCTACCACTCTTGACACACTGTGAGCAATACCACAGATCCAGGATGTGGGGCACCTGAAACAACGGATACAGGAGGCCTGTGGTAGCATTTCTTCTGCGGTATTGCTCTCGGTGTGTCAAGACTCAGTGGGAGAAGAGAATTGCGTTTCCTTGCAGCTCTCCTTATCACCCACAGATTTGGATTGTAGGTGACTACTAGAGGCACTTGATTATTTTCTTCTTTAGTTTCGTATGTAGTAGATTATTTTTTTGATATTTTGGTGGCTCTTGCAATCTGTTTTTCAATTGTTCTTGGATGGTAGCTCTGAATCAAAAAGGTCTTTCTGAGGGCTCCAAAATTTTTGTCTTTTTCTCTAGGGTTTGAAACTTTCAGATTGTTTCTGATAGCTTTACTGAACATAACAGAGTTTTTTATGTGTTTTAGATTCTACTCATGACCTTGCGATTTTCCGTTTCTGCGCTTTCATTTTACCTCCCCTTTTTCCATGAGCCATAACTATTATTTTTCTGCCCCCATAGCTGTATGGGGCTTATTTTTTGTGGAGCAAATTGTACTTTTGAATGACACTATTAATTTTATCGTGTGATGTGCTGGAAAGTAATGTGCGGGAAAATAATTTTAAGTGTGTTAAAATTACAAAAAAATGCAATTTCATAATAGTTTTTTTTATTGTAATTACCATGTTTACTTTATGGTATAACTGACCCAACAATATGAATCTCCTGGTCAGTATGACTACACAGAAACTAAATATGTATAGTTTTTATTATTTAAGTGGTGAAAATAATCGGAAATTTGTAAGAAAAAAAAACTGGTTTTGTCTCCATTTTTCGTGAACCGTAACGTTTACATTTTTCTTCTGAAGCTGTATGATGGCTTATTATTCTTTGCGCCCTGAGATGACATTTTTACTGATACCAAAGACATACAGATAGGGAATTTAGATTGTGAGCAATGGGGACAGTATTCCTGATGTTTGTAAAGATATGCAGAATATGTTAGCGCTATATAAAAAAAAATTATTATTAAAAAAAAAAAAGATTATTATACCATTTTCAGTTAGATACGATGTTTTGATTGCCTCTTATTGAATTTTATTGCAACATTGCTCCAACCAAAAAACCCTATTTACCAATCAGATTAAGCTATTTTATATTTTGATAGATTGGACGTTTACGAAAGCAGCAATACCAAATATGTGTATTTATTTTATTGTTTTATTTGTAATGTGGCAAAAGGAGAGGGATTTGAACTTTTGCAATTGTAGTGCCCCTGAGACTGGTCGCTACAGTGTAGATCATTATATCCTTCCCGGGCAGAAAGAGGTTAATCCGGTAAGTTTAGATTAGACACACCTCACATCACCATACAGCCGGGATGCCCTCCCCATTGGGGACTGGGTTCAGGTTTGGGTCATTATGGGCACCTCCTCCCTTAACGTGCTGGATCCATTGTGGGTAACAGGATGCCAGTCAGCCTAGGGGCTCCCCAGATCCACTGGATCTGGAGAATCAGGGTCAGGGAGAAGCATTCACTAGGAAAGAGTTAATATTTTCTCTCACATACCTCATTTAAACACAGTCAGGAAGTGACTCAGCCAGTTCCTAGCAGACACAGGCACTGAGGGAACTCCAGGTCACCAGAAGAACAAACTGGATCCTTGCAAAGGTGGGGGGGCAGGAGTAGGAGTAAGTTACAAAGCAGACAGGAAGTCGAAGGCAGTTCCAGTCAGACAGAGACAGAGAAGACACGTTGTGGAGCAGTTCCCTGAGGGGTTGCTGCCAGGCACCCCTCAGGGAGGCAGAATAGAACCGTCTGGGTTGTAACACCCCACTGACCTCTGCAAGAGTCTCCTGCAGAGGGGAGCCAGCCAGACCAGGGCTAGTAACACCTGGAGGGACGGGACCCGGTACCAGTAATCATGGGCTCAATGCGGATGGTTGCCAGGCTGAGTACGGTGTGAGTACTCACTGGACCGAGCACAGGTGGGGTGCAGAGCCCTAGTTCAGGAAGACGTTTCAAGCTCACCTCATAAAATCTGCTCGGTGAGGGGACCATCAAGGACCTCACCGACATTAGTGTCCGGGGCACAGCAGCAAGAAAGGATCCCGGGGAATGGGGAAAGAGGTCTAGACCAATAGAGGTTCAAGCTGCCTGCCATATGGTCCAAGACAGAGAGTGAGAGAGAGAGCAGGAGGGGATCCCCAGAACGCTTCAGTCCACGGGGACCCACCGAGTACAGAATTGTGCACGGAGGAGAAAGCCCACTGATTACCAGACCGGACTAGACCTCAGACCTGCCAGGGATTGACCGGAGTCTCTGACAGTGAGGACCAGCACCTGGGGCACGATACCATTTTAACCAGAGAATAAAAGCATCTGGAACCTGGTGATTCTCTTAGTAAATGCTGCCGCCCTGCGCTCCGGTGCTCCCGACGACTGCCGCCCCGTTCTTGCCAACCTCCTGGGGTCCCGCTCCACCTGTGGGGAGCGATACCATCCTGGCTGCACTCAACACCTGCCCCGGAGAGAGACTCTGCAGCGGCGGCTAATTCCTGGCCATGCACCATGGGTGGTGCTGCAAAGCATCCCCCATTCCCATCCAACACTGCTCCTGGAATAGGAAAAGTCACAGGAAGGGTCAGCAGCAGAGAGGACCGAGACCCAGTCGCCATTGTAACCGGCGACATGCTTCCAGGGACCCTTCGCCCTCCTTCCATTCCCCCTCGCACTTCCTTGTCTTTTGTGTAGCCGACGGGGCCACGGAGCCGGGTCAGGCCAGTCATAGCAACCCCAAGAAACCACTGGCCCGATGACAAGTACCCTAAGGCCCCGTGGGGTGCTACACAATTTTTTTCAAAGTTTTAAAATCTTTTCTTTTTACTTTTTACTGTATTTTCTAGTGCCCTTATCAGTATTGCTCTGTATAGCAGAAATTGCGATCTCCTATCAATACCGACTCACAGCTGCTGTTCACCAGAGGATCACAATGACAGACACATGGATCATCAGCTAACCCTTTGTTGTCATGACAATCCATTGGCACCCAGCGATCACAGGAGTGCCAATGGGAGGGGGGAATGGTGTAAACCCTGCTCATGTGCTAAATGCCGCTATCAAATATTGAAAGCAGAATTTAACTGGTTAACAGCTGGGGGCGGATATCCAATCCACCCACAGCTGTTAGAGGCATATGATGGCTGATTAAATCATGTGCAAGGAAAGAAGAAGGCTCAAAGTGCGACCCCATAGCAAAGGCAAGGAAAGTGGTTAAACTGTCCTATTTAAGGCATATTGGACAGTCGATTGACTTCTGGTATAGGGATGTCTCTATTTATTCATCCTCTAGCTTGATAATAGTGTCCAAAAAGTTAATTTCTGTAAAGTAGTAGATATGTTAATGGTAGGAGGAAACTAATTAAAATGTTCATGGAATGTCTTGAACTGTTGCTTAAAGGGAACCTATCAGGTGTAATATGTACCCAGAACCACGAGCAGTTCTGGGTGCATATTACTAATCCCTGCCTAGCAGTCGCAGCCTAATGTAGCATAAATAAACAGACCTTTAGAAAAAGTATTTCTAGATCGTTTATTATATGCTAATGAGCGCAGGGACTAGTTGCAAGGGCGTTAGTTTCCTTTGCTAGTTGGCCTGCATAGTATGCTAGCACACCCCTGTGGGTGTGCTGCTAACATGCTAATGAATGCACAGAAATTATGCACATACCTTACTCTTGATAGAGGTTGGAGGTAGATGGATGCGCTTCGCGCATGATCCAGAGTCCCCAGCACTTCCAGTCATGCGCACTTTACTTCACTGAAGCCGGGAAGCTTACACCCGGCATCAGTTTAGTATGTATGATCGGAAGTCCTGGGGACTCCAGATCATGCTCAGTGTGCATCCATCCTCCGACGGCCACCATCAAAAGTGAGGTATGTGCGGCGTTGCTGCACATTCATTAGCATGTTAGTACTTCCAGAGAGGCGTGCTAACATGCTATGTGGGCCAACTAGCCAAGGGAACCAACGCCCTTCCGCCTAGTCCCTGGCCTCAATAGGATATAATTATCGATCTTTGGAAATACTTTTTTAAATATCTGCTTATTTATGCTAGTTGTATACAGGGACTGTTAGGCAGGAATCACTAATATGCACCCAGAACTGCTTGTAGCTCTGGGTGCATATTGCACCTGACAGGTTCTCTTTAAACTCTGGTCAAATTGCATCCAAGCTTTCTCCCATGCATCCCCCATACTCTGGAATGCTCTGCCACAACATATCAGATTCTCGCCTACCTTGAAAAGCTTCAAAAGACCCACCTCTTCCGACATGCCTACAACCTTCAATAACCCTCAGTCTGATATAGGGCCGCACGACCAGCTCTACCCTCACCTACTGTATCCTCACCTATCCCTTGTAGACTCTGAGCTCTCACGGGCAGGGACCTCTTTCCTCCTGTACCTATCTTTGCCTTGTGTAGTTTATGATTATTCTACTTGTCCCTATTATGTGTACCCCTTTTCCCACGTAAGGCGCAATGGAATAAATGGCGCTATAATAATAAATAATAATTATAATCCACAACCACAGCAGGCATAAATCAAGACTCAAAGCAATAGCTGCAAATGACTCCCTCTCTTCATAGCAGGAATCAGTAGAATGAGATTCTATTAACCGCAAGGAAGAGATAGCTGATGGGCCTTTTAAGGAGGAGGGAAGCGGCCACACAAGACTGCAGCTGAGCGCCAATTAAGCAACTAAGCAAGGAAAAACTGACATTTAATCCTGTACCAACAGAAAGCAAAATACATTTAATATTTGCCTCAAGTGTAGGGAGAAACCTCAAATAGCAGAACAGTCACAAATCACTCCACAGCAACAGATAATTGTAACAAAGAAGCCTTTTAGGCCATACTCCTGGGATGGTCTAACAGACTTGCCATAGCTGACTTACCAAGAGAAGGTCATGATCACCTTGGGTTGCCATGGCAAGAATCAGGCTCTCGTGATGACGTTGTGATCGATATTGATTGCAGCATTTTGAGGGCTAAACACCCTTGGATGGTGCAGGCACCACTCCTGGCTCTGAGAGCGATGGCTCAGTTGTCACATAAGCCAAGCTACCACTGGCAATTGCATTGGCATAGCTTCTATGCACCGCACAATCACCATGACATAACCATACCTCAAAGGACAGGAACCCCTTCCCAATATGTATGGGTACACCAAAAGGTCATGAAGTGTTTAACTTGTTTATTGGGGAATTACAAACTGACATTTGGGATTTTAGCTATAGATAAAGGGATATTTTTAAGTTTGGAAGTTAACCCACTTCCATGGAAAAGGGGATATAACTTTCTGATCACTGGAGGTCTGACGAAAGGGGCTTACATGAGCCTCGAGTGAATGGGGTGGTGGTTGATCATACACAGAGCAGATCCTTTCACTCATAATATGCTTGGCTCTCCTATTATAATGAATAACAGAGAACACAAGAGAGAGGGGTGTTAAATACTGTGCCCAAAGATCACTTGGACAGATGTTCAGATTAATGTATCTTTTATTTTCATCCAGGTCTACGCGTTTCAGGAGCTGCTGCCCCCTTCAGGACCGTCAGGAAAGACAAACATCAAAATGTTTGATGTTTGTCTTTCCTGACGGTCCTGAGGAAGGGGGCAGCAGCTCCTGAAACACATAGACCTGGATGAAAATAAAAGATACATTAATCTGAACATCTGTCCAAGTGATCTTTTGGCGCAGTATTTAACACCCCTCTTTCTTGTGTTCTCTGTTATCTGCCATTGGGTGGCTGCAGCCTATGATCAAATACTACATGCGATTACAGTTGTTGTGACTTTCACAACGACACTTAGTGAGTAGTTTCAGCCCCCCCCTCCACCCAGTACATACTGGGGTAAGACCCTATTTTGCGCTTTCTCTCCACAGCTTTTTCCTTCTCTATTATAATGAATGGAAGAGGCAGTACGTGGGATCGAGCACGGCTACACTTATATGGGGCTTTTCAGAGAACCAGTTCTCCCTATCACTGAGGGTCTCATTGGTCATGACCTCAGTGGTAGTAACGTTATTCTCTATCATACAGATTGAGGATATTTTTCAAACTTGAGAATACCCCTTTACGCTACAGTACATAGCACTGGACCAATATGTGCTATATTATGGAATAGGATTGTTTTGTACTTCTAGTTATATATTCCTGTTGCTCTATTAGGGCATATGGATGTCAAAGAGGGAGAGCAATGGAACAAGACAGGTATATATTATCCTGGGCAGAAGCAGTTAATTGATGTTTCGAAGTACATTGCTAGAGATTTTTTTTAACTTTTAGTATATTTACATTTTTAGAATAATGTGAGAAGCTCACTGTGCTTTTTTTATGTCTAGACTTCTATGTGCCTAACAACAAGGCATCCAGCTTCTTTTTGATTAATATTATAGTATGAATTAATATTGTGTTTAATTATTTAACATTCTACTTCTGTGTAAGATATTGAAATCCTTTCATCTGCTTGATGGCTGCTCTCCCTTTTGCACAGTACGGCTCTAATTACTCATTAACTACTGTCGCTATAAAGAGATAAACTCTATTTTTAGGACCTGGTCCTCAGTTCGGTTTCTACCTTTCAAACTATATTGACTAATAGGTTAGAAAATAGCCATGTTTACAGTCTGGCTAGTTGTCTTTATTTCATCTGTATTTTCAATACTTGTAAGATATTTAAAGGAGTTATCCAAAGGTCAAGTAACTTCCCAAAAAGTTCTCAAGTGAAAACAAACTCAAGTTATTTAAAAAGTAACAAAACCATCGATACCCGTTTTATTTTTTTTTTGTCATCTTAATGGAAAGCAGATTGGTGGGGATTGAGTCCTGAGAAGTCCTGTGCACTCCTGTCGCCTGAGTTGCACACCTCTTGAGGGATTTTATTTGAGCACATGGTGACAGTCTTAGGACCTGGACCTTCACTGATCTGCTTGCATGAAAAAAAATGGTACAATTTTTTTTTAAAAGAAACAAAGTGCCCAAGGTTTAGTTAGTAACCAATAGTTACTCTTTAAATCATCATTCTAAAGGTGATGAGGCCTGTTCTGGTCCTTTCCTACTATGTGGACAGACAGTCTCACCACACTATGTGAGTCTTCAATGTTACATTTCTATCATAAGTATATTGCATGTGAATAATGAAAAATGTATTTGTAAAATGTATTTTTTCATTTTCACAGCTCAACATTATAAAATTCTGTAAAGCACCCAGGGATTCAAGGTGTTCACACACATCTAGGTAAATTCTCTGAGGGGTGTAGTTTGAAAAATGGTGTCACTTGTGGGGAGTTCCACTGTTTAGGCACCTCAAGGGCTTTATCAATAGTAAATTGATAAATACACTTGGGTGTATGGGTGGATGGTAAACTTCACTTTAGTGGACAGTGTCAGGCAGCTGCTGCCAGGGCTAATAAAATAATGGGATGTATTAAAAGAGGTATAAGTGTTCATGAAAAAATTATACTTCTACCTCTGTACGAGTCACTAGTGCGACCGCACTTAGAATACTGTGTACAATTCTGGTCACCGATATATAAGAAGGACATAGCTGAACTGGAGAAGGTGCAGAGAAGAGCCACCAAGATTATTAGAGGAATGGGTGGGCTGCAATACCAAGACAGATTATTAAACTTGGGGTTATTTAGTCTGGAAAAACGAAGGCTTAGGGGAGATCTAATCACAATGTATAAATATATGAGGGGACAGTACAGAGACCTTTCCAAAGATCTTTTTACACCTAGGCCTGCGACTGGAACACGGGGGCATCCGCTACGTCTTGAGGAAAGAAGGTTTAATCATAATCACAGACGAGGATTCTTTACTGTACGAGCAGTGAGACTATGGAACTCTCTGCCGCATGATGTTGTAATGAGTGATTCACTACTAACATTTAAGCAGAGCCTGGATGCCTTTCTTGAAAAATGTAATATTACCAGTTATGTATATTAGATTTTATGACAGGGTATTGATCCAGGGAACTGGTCTGATTGCCGGATGTGGAGTCAGGAAGGAAATTTTTTCCCCATTGGAACTTGTTTGCCACATTGGGGTTTTTTTGCCTTCCTCTGGATCAACATGTTAGGCTACGGGTTGAACTAGATGGACTTAGAGTCTCCCTTCAACCTTAAAAACTATGATACTATGATACTATGATACTATGATCAATGGAACATGGCACCCACAAACCATTCCAGCTAAATCTGAACTCAAATATGGGGCTAGTAGAAACCAGCTCTGACTGCTTGCACTGTACTCAGGATAATTACCACTTGATTCAGTACGGAAAATCCAAGGTCAGGATATCCTCAATTCAGGAAAAGGCAAAAATATCCAGCGGTTCCAGGCGGTTTTTCTTAAAATATTTCCTTTATTGTGTACATTAAAATTTCAAGAGAATGGCATCCAGCAGATAAAGGTTTTACATCAGATTACATCCAACGTGTTTCGACACATTAATATGTCATAATGTCTTATTCATGAATAAGACATTATGACATATTAATGTGTCGAAACACGTTGGATGTAATCTGATGTAAAACCTTGATCTAATGGATGCCATTCTCTGAAATTTTAATGTATACAATAAAGGAAATATTTTTAGAAAAAATGCCTGGATCCGCTGGATATTTTTGCCTTTTCCCAAATATGCGTCTCCTTCCCTTCTTCACTTTGTACAGTGCCTCAAAAGTAGTTTTCGACAACATACAGTTAGGTCCAGAAATATTTGGACAGTAACACAATTTTCGCGAGTTGGGCTCTGCATGCCACCACATTGGATTTGAAATGAAACCTCTACAACAGAATTCAAGTGCAGATTGTAACGTTTAATTTGAAGGTTTGAACAAAAATATCTGATAGAAATTGTAGGAATTGTACACATTTCTTTACAAACACTCCACATTTTAGGAGGTCAAAAGTAATTGGACAAATAAACCAAACCCAAACAAAATATTTTTATTTTCAATATTTTGTTGCAAATCCTTTGGAGGCAATCACTGCCTTAAGTCTGGAACCCATGGACATCACCAAACGCTGGGTTTCCTCCTTCTTAATGCTTTGCCAGGCCTTTACAGCCGCAGCCTTCAGGTCTTGCTTGTTTGTGGGTCTTTCCGTCTTAAGTCTGGATTTGAGCAAGTGAAATGCATGCTCAATTGCGTTAAGATCTGGTGATTGACTTGGCCATTGCAGAATGTGCCACTTTTTTGCACTCATGAACTCCTGGGTAGCTTTGGCTGTATGCTTGGGGTCATTTTCCATCTGTACTATGAAGCGCCGTCCGATCAACTTTGCGGCATTTGGCTGAATGTGGGCTGAAAGTATATCCCGGTACACTTCAGAATTCATCCGGCTACTCTTGTCTGCTGTTATGTCATCAATAAACACAAGTGACCCAGTGCCATTGAAAGCCATGCATGCCCATGCCATCACGTTGCCTCCACCATGTTTTACAGAGGATGTGGTGTGCCTTGGATCATGTGCTGTTCCCTTTCTTCTCCAAACTTTTTTCTTCCCATCATTCTGGTACAGGTTGATCTTTGTCTCATCTGTCCATAGAATACTTTTCCAGAACTGAGCTGGCTTCATGAGGTGTTTTTCAGCAAATTTAACTCTGGCCTGTCTATTTTTGGAATTGATGAATGGTTTGCATCTAGATGTGAACCCTTTGTATTTACTTTCATGGAGTCTTCTCTTTACTGTTGACTTAGAGACAGATACACCTACTTCATTGAGAGTGTTCTGGACTTCAGTTGATGTTGTGAACAGGTTCTTCTTCACCAAAGAAAGTATGCGGCGATCATCCACCACTGTTGTCATCCGTGGACGCCCAGGCCTTTTTGAGTTCCTAAGCTCACCAGTCAATTCCTTTTTTCTCAGAATGTACCCGACTGTTAATTTTGCTACTCCAAAAATGTCTGCTATCTCTCTGATGGATTTTTTCTTTTTTTTCAGCCTCAGGATGTTCTGCTTCACCTCAATTGAGAGTTCCTTAGACCGCATGTTGTCTGGTCACAGCAACAGCTTCCAAATGCAAAACCACACACCTGTAATCAACCCCAGACCTTTTAACTACTTCATTGATTACAGGTTAACGAGGGAGACGCCTTCAGAGTTAATTGCAGCCCTTAGAGTCCCTTGTCCAATTACTTTTGGTCCCTTGAAAAAAAGGAGGCTATGCATTACAGAGCTATGATTCCTAAACCCTTTCTCCGATTTGGATGTGAAAACTCTCATATTGCAGCTGGGAGTGTGCACTTTCAGCCCATATTATATATATAATTGTATTTCTGAGCATGTTTTTGTAAACAGCTAAAATAACAAAACTTGTGACACTGTCCAAATATTTCTGGCCCTGACTGTATGGGGAATTTGCAGACTCGGGAGAAACAATAGATTTCCACCATATATGAGGTATTATAACCCTCAGGAAAAATTGCACAACAAATTGTATGGTTCATTTTCTCTTATTACCCTTGTGAAAATGAAAAATTTAGGGCTAAAGTAACATTTTTGTGGGAAAAAGTAAAATTTTTATTTTTTACTTTCATATGGCTTTAGTTCCTGTGAAGCACCTAAAGGTTTAATAAACTTCTTGGATGTGATTTTGAGTACTTCAAGGGGAATACATTTTATAATTAGGTTACTTTTGGGTATTTACTGTAACTTAGACTTCTCAAAGTCACTTCAAATGTGATGTGATCCCTAAAAAAATGATTTTGTAAATTTTGTTTCAAAAATGAGAAATTGTTGATAGACTTTGAACCTTTCTAAATTCGTAATAAAAACATCAAAAATTGCTCTGATGTAAAGTGGACATGTGGGAATTGTTATTTATGAACTATTTTTGTCTGACATAACTCTCAGATTTAAGGGCATAAAAATTCAAAGTTTGAAAATTAAAATATTTTCAAACTTTTTGCCAAATTTCTGTCATTTTCACAGATAAAAAATATTGTCCTAAATTTAAAACTAATATGACGGAAAGTATATCATGAAAAAATAATCTCAGAATCATAATGAGCCATTAAAGTGTTCCAAAGTCATAACTTGTCAAAGTGACACTGGTCAGAATTGAAAAAAATGGCCGTCACGAGGATGAAAACAGGCTCAGTGGTGAAGGGGTTAACATTGGTGTGAGTGCAATCTGATTTTTTTTTAATGCAAGTAATAACATTAGCAAGTAATATAAAGTTCTTATATTGATTGATTCAATCTTCCAACAGTACAATGTTCATATAGGCTTATTTAACACCAATATCACCAACCTAACATGATGTAAGGCTAAAATAGCAATCCAATGGTGTAATCCAGTAATTATATTTTTTATATGTAGGCTTCTGAGTCGAGGTTATACCTCGACTACCTATTTACCTATTACAACAGTATATTGGACTTTGTATTCAAGTAGGTTACCCAGGCAGTAAGCAAGCTGTTGTGCTGTTGTATAGCATACCTTGAAAAAGGCATTGAATGCCGAAACGTTGGTGTCTAATCTTCTTTTGAGTCACAAAGTAAAAAGACTTTTTGCCTGGAAAAGTATATTTTCTTCTTTTTTTTCTAAGGTGTGCTAGAATTACCCGATACTCTATATTAGTATTTTCTGAGCACCCACTTATAGGCAGTGAGCGAGTTTAATCTTTACAACAGCTTGTTTACTACCTGGGAAACCCACTTGAATACAAAGTACAACATACAGTTGTAATAGGTAAAATATAACCTCAACTCAGAAGGCTACATATAGAAAATATAATTACTGGATTACACCATTGGATTGGTATTTTAGCCTTACATCATCTTAGGTTGGTGATATTGGTGCCAAATAAGCATATATGAACATTGTACTGTTGCAAGATTGAATCAATCAATATAAGAACTTTATATTACCTCGACTCAGAAGGCTACATATAGAAAATATAATTACTGGATTAGACCATTGGATGCCTGAAAAAACATATTTTCTTCTATTTTTTCTAAGGCCCCTTTCACACATCCATTTTTTCCTATCAGTCACAATCCGTTGAATTATTAAAAAAACGGATCCAGCCCTGAATCCGTTTTTTTCTCATTGACTTGTATTAGCGACGGATTGTGATGAATGGCATCACACTACATCTGTCATACAATGGATCCGTCGACAAATGTGACTGACACAACGTCCATAGTAACGATTTTTGTGTGTGTTGACGGACACCAAAGGATCTGTCGCTATCCGTCGTTTGTTGTAATTGCAGCCTATGGGCACAGGATCCGTCGTCATCCGTCAAATGTAGGCCCCGTCGACGGACTCCGTTTTTTATAACCGAGCATGCCCAGTGTTGTAAATTCACTGCTGGTCAGGAAAAAGTCTCTCTCTCTCTCTCTCTCTCTGTTCCTCTCTCTCTCTTCCAAAATGGCATCATATAGGTTTTCCATAGCAAATAATCTTTGGCCAGAAGGGATCCATTGCATCAGTTTTTACACAATCTTTGACGGATCTGTTGGATCCGTCACAAAACGTATCATGACTGATGGCAAAAAACTGATGTGTGAAAGGGGCCTATGGTGTGCCATAATTACCCGATATAGTATACAAGCTGTCTTCTCCTTCACTCAGGCCAAAAATGTACCCCATCAACTCCCATTCACCCCTGCACCTATTAACATATTCACTGACTCCCTAAAGTTAGGCATAGGTTAACTTTCAACATATTTATGTATGAATATGAGGAAATTTTGTTTAACATCTATGACCATGTGCAAGATTACAATTTGCAGGGACATCTGGCTCAGCTGCCTGATGGATTAGAAGATCACAGCTTTAGTGAGGTTTTCATACCTGTCAGCAATAGAGAAAGGTGAAAGGAAAGCATTCTGACATCTTTCCAGCAGTTCTGGGGCCTTTGTGATTGGTTATTTTGATTATCATTATAACACAAAATCATTCCTGACTAGAAAGTGACTGTGCTGGCAAGCAATGTACTCAAGCCATGTTTAACACTGACAAGTGTTGTCAGGCTTCTCATTGACTCGTACGGTTTGTTTTCCAGATTTCACATGCTGAAGTTTTGCATTGCTTTTATTTACACGATTCTTCTTATTTGGAAACAATTCAATAATACAAATATTTTTAATTTGCTAATATAAAAAAAGTAAAAAATTCAAATTTAATGCCAAGTGTTTATATTCTCATCACATTTTATATTTTTATGCTTTTACCACATCTTTATCCAATTCCCTTGTGTATATAGGTCAAAGGAAGATGAATGTTTGCTCTTTATATTGGCAAACATTCTGCATTCTTGCTTTGTGGAGATCAGATGGGTCATATTGTTCATTTATTTGTTAGAGATATAGCGCTATATTTGATAGTGCTTTGCAACAAAATATAAATACATTCTACCACATATTCTAACTTATAGCTAGGGTTGGAATTACACTATGTACAGTAGAGTTGAGCGCGGTTCGTGGTTCGAGGTTCTCCAGTTCTAGGCTCGAGTGATTTTGGGGCCTGTTCTAGATCGAACTAGAACTCGAGCTTTTTGCAAAAGCTCGATAGTTCTAGAAACGTTCGAGAACGGTTCTAGCAGCAAAAAAACAGCTAAATCCTAGCTTGGTTTCTGCTGTAATAGTGTAAGTCACTCTGTGAATCACACTATTATGACATTTCAGTGTATAGTGTGCGTGAACAGCGCCTTCAGATCACTGCTGTTTCTATAATGGCGATCGCCATTTTTTTTTTTTTCCTTGTCTTCCTTCCCTAAGCGCGCACGTGTAGTGGGGCGGGCCAGCATGTCAGCCAATCCCAGACACACACACAGCTAAGTGGACTTTTAGCCAGAGAAGCAACGGCATGTGTGATAGGATGTCTATGTCACATGTCCCTGCATTATAAAACCGGACATTTTCCTCCAGGACGCCATTATCTCTTCTGCGTCTTTGGTGTCAGACATCACTGTCGCAGCTCCGTCCTTTGTCCTATCGCTGATACAGCTGTATGCGCTCCATACACAGCGCTGGACAGCTTAGGGAGAGCACTTTCTAGCAGTCCTTTTAAGGGCTCAAACCGGCAGGGTCAGAGTTAAGGTGACAGGTCCTGAAAACAGCGACAGCGTCTGTGTAGCCAAGGTCAGGGATTTCCTCGCTGCATTTCCCCATTAGGAGGGAATAGAAAGGCAGGCTTCCATTCCTCTACCCAGACCCCACAATCCTGGCACTGTACCCTCCTGTCCTCTGCACACTCCAACTCATTATAACTAAGCCATTATACTAGCAAACACTCAGTGTACCTAGTGGCATCCTAAACGTGGCTATTGGACTTTGCTATAGTCCCACTAGTGCAAAGACATTTGCAGAGCGCGTCTGCCTGCATTGCACACTCCAACTCATTATAACTAAGCCATTATACTAGCTAACACTCAGTGTACCTAGTGGCATCCTATACGTGGCTATTGGACTTTGCTATAGTCCCACTAGTGCAAAGACATTTGCAGAGCGCGTCTGCCTGCATTGCACACTCCAACTCATTATAACTAAGCCATTATACTAGCAAACACTCAGTGTACCTAGTGGCATCCTATACGTGGCTATTGTACTGTTGTCTAGTCCCACTAGTGCAAAAACATTTGCAGAGCACCTCTGCCTGCATTGCACACTCCAACTCATTATAACTAAGCCATTATACTAGCTAACACTCAGTGTACCTAGTGGCATCCTATACGTGGCTATTGGACTTTGCTATAGTCCCACTAGTGCAAAGACATTTGCAGAGCGCGTCTGCCTGCATTGCACACTCCAACTCATTATAACTATGCCATTATACTAGCTAACACTCAGTGTACCTAGTGGCATCCTATACGTGGCTATTGTACTGTTGTCTAGTCACACTAGTGCAAAGACATTTGCAGAGCGCGTCTGCCTGCATTGCACACTCCAACTCATTATAACTAAGCCATTATACTAGCTAACACTCAGTGTACCTAGTGGCATCCTATACGTGGCTATTGGACTTTGCTATAGTCCCACTAGTGCAAAGACATTTGCAGAGCGCGTCTGCCTGCATTGCACACTCCAACTCATTATAACTAAGCCATTATACTAGCTAACACTCAGTGTACCTAGTGGCATCCTATACATGGCTATTGTACTGTTGTCTAGTCACACTAGTGCAAAGACATTTGCAGAGCACCTCTGCCTGCATTGCACACTCCAACTCATTATAACTAAGCCATTATACTAGCAATTTTTGCTGCCAGTTTAAGGGCCGTAGTTGCATTGTCAGGGATATTTATTCTTTATTATTCTGCTGTTAATAAAGCTAGATCACCACTGCAATCTACACCACCTCTCAATTTTTACTACCACATTTTCAGTCCACAATCTTGTCGCAATCAACATGAGTGGCAAAATGACAGATGCTGGTGGAAAGGGGAAGAGGCGTGGTGGAAAAGGCAAAAAAGGTTTTGTCCGTGGGGAAGGTGGCAAAGCTCCATTATCATCTGCTGAAGATAGACCATCTACCAGCAAAAGTAAGATGTCTACTACTTACCGTGGACAATCCGATGTGCTCCCTTTTTTACGGACACGAACAACAGGAACAAAGGTAGATGATGGGCAAAAAAGGAAAATGCTTGAATGGATCTCAAGTGGTCCAACAAGTGCCCTCTCAGCCACTTCAAGTACCGCATCCAAAAAACACCAGTCCTCTGAGTTGTCATCCCAATCAAACTTGCTTTCTCCCAGCTCTGAAGTCTCCATCAGCCCTGCACAGTATGGTGGAACTGAGATGGCTGAGTCTGCAGAGCTGTTCAGTCACACTATAGCCTGGGAATCAGAGGTCTGCTCCCAAGCTACAGTGAGTACAGAACAGGAAATGGTCTGCAGTGATGCCCAGAACCTTTGCGACTCTGATTCAGGCCGTGAGGACCAAGTTTCTGAGCATAATGTTGACCCTTTGTCACAAACTGTAACACCTGTGGTTATAGACAATGAGGAACATTCTGATGAAGATGAGACGCAGATACCCGATTGGGATGACAACTTAAATATTCGGTCAGGGCAAGAAGAGGCTCGGTCTGAGGGGGAGGGGAGTGCAAACACAACAATTGATGATGAAGTTCTAGATCCCACCTACTGTCAACCCCCAGTCAGGCACTCTAGGAGGTCAACAGAGGCGGTGGAGGAGGATGCAACCGACGACGAAGTTACCTTGCGCCTTCCTGGACAGAGTTGGAGCACTGGTAGCACGTCTACAACTGCATCCTCAGCCACCACTCTGCCTCTGAGCATTATTCGGGGTGGATCAACAGGTCGCATGGCCTCTAAGCCTTGCCTAGCCTGGTCCTTTTTTGACATAGCAAAAGATCGCCCAAATTATGTGATCTGTAAAATTTGTCATGGTTCTCTTAGTAGAGGTCAAAACCTCAGCAGTTTGACAACTTCTTCCATGAATCGTCACATGAATAAATATCATATGGCCCGGTGGGAAGCTCACCGTGCTGCAATGCGGCCTAGCGGAGCGAACCATCCACCGCCTGCCCCTTCCAGTGCATCCGCGCGCTCGTCATCTTCTAGGACTGTGGGGACAGCTGTCACACCTGTTTTTCCACCCACAACTTCCACCACTGTAACCGCAACAGGCAGTTTGCTTGGTAGGTCGTCAGTTGGTTTGGAAGGGGAAACAAGTGAGTCAGACATCGATAGCACCAACTTTGGATGAAGACAACATCATGTCTCCGCCTGCACTTTCCTCACAAACCTGCATTTTTCCAGGGACACCCTACTCAACACCGTCTACACACAGCAGCCAGATCTCTGTCCCTCAGATGTGGTCAAATAAAAGGCCACTTCCTGCGACCCATGACAAAGCTAAGAGGTTGACTCTATCCCTCTGTAAGCTCTTGGCTACCGAAATGCTGCCTTTCCGCCTAGTGGACACACAGGATTTTAGAGACCTTATGTCTGTCGCTGTGCCCCAGTACCAGATGCCTAGTCGCCACTACTTCTCTAAGAAAGGTGTGCCCTCGCTACACCAGCATGTCGCACACAACATCACCGCTTCATTGAGAAACTCTGTGTGTGAACGGGTGCATTTCACCACCGATATTGGACCAGTAAGCATGGACAGGAACGTTACATGTCGCTGACTGGGCACTGGGTAACTATGGTGATAGATGGTGAAGGGTCTGCTGCACAAGTTTTGCCGTCCCCACGACTTGTGTGTCAATCCTCTGTCTGTCCAAGTTCCGCCACTGCTTCTGCATCCTCCACCTCATCTGGGTCCTCCACCTCCGCCCCAAGCCTGCCTGGTCAGGTCACCAGCGTTCTCACTGCGCAGAGGGAATCACGCACCCCTCATTACTATGCTGGCAGCAGAGCGCAACGGCATCAGGCGGTCTTTAGCTTGACATGTCTTGGGAATAAGAGTCACACAGCTGAGGAGTTGTGGTCAGCTCTGCGGTCCGAGTTTAATAAATGGTTGTCTCCACTGAACCTGCAGCCTGGTAAGGCCATGTGCGACAATGCTGCAAACCTGGGTGCGGCCCTTCGCCTGGGCAAGGTGACACACGTACCTTGTATGGCTCACGTGTTGAACCTTGTCGTGCAGCAATTTTTAACACAGTATCCCGGCCTAGATGGCCTTCTGAACAGGGCACGAAAACTGTCTGCTCACTTCCGCCGTTCAAGCGCCGCAGCTGAGCGACTTGCATCACTCCAGAAGTCTTTTGGCCTGCCGGTTCATCGCCTGAAATGCGATGTGGCGACACGCTGGAATTCAACTCTCCACATGTTACAGCGACTGTGGCAGCACCGCCGTGCCCTGGTGCAATACGTCATGACGTATAGCCTGGGCCAACGAGATGCAGAGGTGGGGCAGATCACCCTGATGGAGTGGTCTCAGATCAAGGACCTATGCACCCTTCTGCACAGTTTTGACATGGCGACGAATATGTTTAGCGCTGACAATGCCATTATCACCATGACGATTCCAGTCATTTACATGCTGGAACACACGCTAAACACTATTCGGAGTCAGGGGGTGGGACAACAGGAAGGGGATGAACTACAGGAGGATTCATATGCGCAAGACACAACAACATCACCAAGGTCCAGACGTTCATCATCACCAAGGCGCCAGGCATGGGAGCATGGGGTACAGGGATCAACAAGGGCGCATGGTAGCAGGCGAGATGTTGAGGAAGGTGCAGGAGGACATGAAGAAATGGAGGACGAACTGTCCATGGACATGGAAGACTCAGCAGATGAGGGAGACCTTGGTCAAATTTCAGTTGAAAGAGGTTGGGGGGAGATGCCAGAGGAAGAAAGAACGGTTAGCACCTCTATGCCACAAACACAGCGTGGACTTGGTCCGCATGGCTGCGCAAGACACATGAGTGCCTTCTTGTTGCACTACCTCCAACATGACCCTCGTATTGTCAAAATTAGAAGTGATGATGACTACTGGCTTGCCACACTATTAGATCCCCGGTACAAGTCCAAATTTTGTGACATAATTCCAGCCATAGAAAGGGACGCACGTATGCAAGAGTATCAGCAGAAGCTGTTACTCGATCTTAGATCCGCTTTTCCACCAAACAACCGTGCAGGTGCAGGGAGTGAATCTCCCAGTTGTAACTTGACAAACATGGGACGGTCTCGTCATCTTCAACAGTCTACAGTTACCAGTCTGGTGCTGGTAACAGCAATTTTATGGAATCTTTTCATAATTTTTTTAGACCCTCCTTTGCAAGGCCACCAGAGACAACAAGTCTGACACATAGTCAACGGCTGGAGAGGATGATACAGGAGTATCTCCAAATGAACATCGATGCCATGACTGTGCAACTGGAGCCTTGCTCCTTTTGGGCTTCAAACCTAGAAAAATGGCCAGAGCTCGCAACTTACGCCTTGGAGATTTTGTCGTGTCCAGCTGCCAGCGTTGTCTCTGAACGTGTCTTCAGTGCTGCTGGGTGTGTGCTGACAGATAAGCGCACGCGTCTGTCCAGTGACAATGTGGACAGACTGACGTTCATCAAAATGAACAAGTCATGGATCCAGAAGGAATTTACAACCCCTGTGTCATCCTGGGGAGAGTAAATGCTTGTGGATTTGGAATGTGCTTGATGCAAATCTAGCTGTGAAGTGTACAACTAGGGCACAAGTGCTGCCACTGAATGGGTGGGTGTGTGTGGGGCACAATTTTTGGAAAAAAAGGGAGACTCCGCTTGGAGTAACCCTTGCTTACATTGTTTTTAAAAGAAGCCAAGATGAACAAGTCATGGTTCAGCAAAGACTTTATCTACCTACCCCGGTGTCATGCTGGGGACGGTTAATTATGGCGTATTTTTGAATGTGCTTGATGCAAATCTAGCTGTGAAGTGTACAACTAGGGCACAAGTGCTGCCACTGAATGGGTGGGTGTGTGTGGGGCACAATTTTTGTAAAAAAGGGAGACTCCGCTTGGAGTAACCCTTGCTTGCTGTGTTTTTAAAAGAAGCCAAGATGAACAGAGCTGGGATCAGGAAAGACTTTGCTACCTACCCCGGTGTCATCCTGGGGACGGTTAAGAATAGCGTTTTTTTGAATGTGCTTGATGCAAATCTAGCTGTGAAGTGTACAACTAGGGCACAAGTGCTGCCACTGAATGGGTGGGTGTGTGTGGGGCACAATTTTTGGAAAAAAGGGAGACTCCGCTTGGAGTAACCCTTGCTTACATTGTTTTTAAAAGAAGCCAAGATGAACAAGTCATGGTTCAGCAAAGACTTTATCTACCTACCCCGGTGTCATGCTGGGGACGGTTAATTATGGCGTATTTTTGAATGTGCTTGATGCAAATCAAAACATCCTGTTTTCAACTAGGGCCCAAGTGCTGCCACTGAATGGGTGGGTGTGTGTGGGGCACAATTTTTGGAAAAAAAGGGAGACTCCGCTTGGAGTAACCCTTGCTTGCTGTGTTTTTAAAAGAAGCCAAGATGAACAGAGCTGGGATCAGGAAAGACTTTGCTACCTACCCCGGTGTCATCCTGGGGACGGTTAATTATGGCGTATTTTTGAATGTGCTTGATGCAAATCTAGCTGTGAAGTGTACAACTAGGGCACAAGTGCTGCCACTGAATGGGTGGGTGTGTGTGGGGCACAATTTTTGGAAAAAAAGGGAGACTCCGCTTGGAGTAACCCTTGCTTGCTGTGTTTTTAAAAGAAGCCAAGATGAACAGAGCTGGGATCAGGAAAGACTTTGCTACCTACCCCGGTGTCATCCTGGGGACGGTTAAGAATAGCATTTTTTTGAATGTGCTTGATGCAAATCTAGCTGTGAAGTGTACAACTAGGGCACAAGTGCTGCCACTGAATGGGTGGGTGTGTGTGGGGCACAATTTTTGGAAAAAAGAGAGACTCCGCTTGGAGTAACCCTTGCTTGCTGTGTTTTTAAAAGAAGCCAAGATGAACAGAGCTGGGATCAGGAAAGACTTTGCTACCTACCCCGGTGTCATCCTGGGGACGGTTAAGAATAGCGTTTTTTTGAATGTGCTTGATGCAAATCTAGCTGTGAAGTGTACAACTAGGGCACAAGTGCTGCCACTGAATGGGTGGGTGTGTGTGGGGCACAATTTTTGGAAAAAAGGGAGACTCCGCTTGGAGTAACCCTTGCTTACATTCTTTTTAAAAGAAGCCAAGATGAACAAGTCATGGTTCAGCAAAGACTTTATCTACCTACCCCGGTGTCATGCTGGGGACGGTTAATTATGGCGTATTTTTGAATGTGCTTGATGCAAATCAAAACATCCTGTTTTCAACTAGGGCCCAAGTGCTGCCACTGAATGGGTGGGTGTGTGTGGGGCACAATTTTTGGAAAAAAAGGGAGACTCCGCTTGGAGTAACCCTTGCTTGCTGTGTTTTTAAAAGAAGCCAAGATGAACAGAGCTGGGATCAGGAAAGACTTTGCTACCTACCCCGGTGTCATGCTGGGGACGGTTAATTATGGCGTATTTTTGAATGTGCTTGATGCAAATCTAGCTGTGAAGTGTACAACTAGGGCACAAGTGCTGCCACTGAATGGGTGGGTGTGTGTGGGGCACAATTTTTGGAAAAAAAGGGAGACTCCGCTTGGAGTAACCCTTGCTTGCTGTGTTTTTAAAAGAAGCCAAGATGAACAGAGCTGGGATCAGGAAAGACTTTGCTACCTACCCCGGTGTCATCCTGGGGACGGTTAAGAATAGCATTTTTTTGAATGTGCTTGATGCAAATCTAGCTGTGAAGTGTACAACTAGGGCACAAGTGCTGCCACTGAATGGGTGGGTGTGTGTGGGGCACAATTTTTGGAAAAAAGAGAGACTCCGCTTGGAGTAACCCTTGCTTGCTGTGTTTTTAAAAGAAGCCAAGATGAACAGAGCTGGGATCAGGAAAGACTTTGCTACCTACCCCGGTGTCATGCTGGGGACGGTTAATTATGGCGTATTTTTGAATGTGCTTGATGCAAATCTAGCTGTGAAGTGTACAACTAGGGCACAAGTGCTGCCACTGAATGGGTGGGTGTGTGTGGGGCACAATTTTTGGAAAAAAAGGGAGACTCCGCTTGGAGTAACCCTTGCTTGCTGTGTTTTTAAAAGAAGCCAAGATGAACAGAGCTGGGATCAGGAAAGACTTTGCTACCTACCCCGGTGTCATCCTGGGGACGGTTAAGAATAGCGTATTTTTGAATGTGCTTGATGCAAATCTAGCTGTGAAGTGTACAACTGGGGCACAACTGCTGCCACTGAAGGGGTGGGTGTGTGTGGGGCCCAATTTTTGGAAAAAAGGGAGACTCGGCTTGGAGTCACCTTGCGGTGTTTTACATGACTTTAGAAGGGCGTGCCATGCCTATATCTGTGTCTCCTCTTTTTCTTTGTCCAGCTCTTTTGTTTTCGCATGAGTATATGTCCTTGTCACTTTCCCATGTGTTTGAGTTGTTTGTCACCTTTTGGACACCTTTGAGGGTGTTATCTAGGTGTTTTTCTGTGTTTGTGATTGCCTGCCATTGTTTCCTATGCAGTTCGAGTTCGGTTCGTCGAACGTTCGACGAGCCTTACTCGAACGGGACCTCCGTTCGGCGATCCGGCCTCGAGCCGAACCGGGACCGGTTCGCTCATCTCTAATGTACAGTACAAGTTAAAAATTAATTTCTTAAAGTGGATCTGTCACCAAACAATCTGTATGTATTATTAAACAAATTTCTTATACCTGATGAGACTGATGTACTTACTTTGAAAATACATGAGAGAATGGCTCTATATACAAGTGCATCTGAATAAATTAGAATATCATCAGAAATGTAATTTATTTCAGTAATTTAAAACAAAAAAGAAAACACATTATATAGAGTCATTACAAACAGAGTGATCTAATTCAAATGTTTATATATCTTAATGTTGATGAATATGGTTACAGCCAGTGAAAACCCAAAAGTTATTTTCAAAAGTGATTCACTACTAACTAGTCAAAAGTGATTCACTACTAACATTTAAGCAGAGCCTGGATGCCTTTCTTGAAAAATATATTACCAGTTATGTATATTAGATTTTATGACAGGGTGTTGATCCATGGAACTAGTCTGATTGCCGTATGTGGAGTCAGGAAGGAAATTTTTTCCCCATTGGAGCTTGTTTTGGTTTTTTTTTGCCTTCCTCTGGATCAACATGTTAGGCTACGGGGTTGAACTAGATGGACTTAGAGTCTCCCTTCAACCTTAAAAAAACTATGATACTATGATAAACTATGATACTATGATTATCTCGGAAAATTAGAATAATTACCACAAAACACTTGCAAAGGCTTCATAAGCATTTAAAATGGTCCCTTAGACTGGTTCAGTAGGCTACACAATCATGGGGAAGACTGCTGACTTGACAGATGTCCAGAAGACAGTCATTGACACACTCTACAAAGAGGGTAAGCCAAAAAAGGTCACTGCTAAAGAAGCTGGCTGACACAGAGTGCTGTGTCCAATTATATTAATGGAAGGTTGAGTGGAAGGAAAAATTGTGGTAGAAAAAGGTGCATAAGCAACCGGGATAACCGCAGCCTTGATAGGATTGTTAAAAAAGCCATTCAAAAATTTAGGGGATATTCACAAGGAATGGACTGCTGCTTAAGGCAGTGCTTCAAGAACCACCATACACAGATGTCTCAAAGACATGGGTTACAACTGTCACATTCCTTGTGTCAATACACTCATGACCAATAGACAATGCCAGATTCGTCTTACCTGGGCCAAGGAGAAAAAGAACTGGACTGTTGCTCAGTGGTCCAAGGTGTTGTTTTCAGATTAAAGTAAATTATGCATTTCATTTGGAAATCAAGGTCCCAGAGTTTGGAGGAAGAGTGGAGAGGCCACAATCCAAGCTGCTTGAAGTCTAGTGTGATGTGATCTGCTGGTGTAGGTCCACTGTGTTTTATCAAGACCAAAGTCAGCACAGCCATCTACCATGAAATTTTACAGCACTTCATGCTTCTCTCTGCTGACAAGCTTTTTGGAGATGGAAATGTCATTTTCCAGCAGGACTTAGCACATGTCCACACTGCCAAAAGTACCAATACCTGGTTTAATAACCACAGTATCACTGTGCTTGACTGGCCAGCAAACTCGCCTGACCTAAACCCCATAGAGAATCTATGAGGTATTGTCAAGAGGAAGATGAGAGACACCATAGCTAACAATGCAGACAAGCTGAAGGCTGCTTACAAAGCAACCTGGGCTTCCATAACACCTCAGCAGATCGCCTCCATGCCACACCGCATTGATGCAGTAATTGCCAATGTATGTAAAGCACTATGGAATTAGTGCGTCATGGTAAAAAAAGAAATTCATGTAAAAGGAGCCCCGACCAAGTATTGAGTCCATTTACTGTACATACGTATTTTTTCGGTTGGTTTTATATAATTTTCTAATTTTCTGAGATAATGGGTTTTCATTGGCTGTATAATCATCAACATTAACAAAAATAAACCCTTGAAATAGATCACTCTGTGTGTAATAACTCTATATAATATATGCGTTTCCCTGTTTGTATTGAATTACTGAAATAAAATAACTTTTTGATGATCTTCTAATATATTGAGATACACTCCCTTTTAAATGTTTAATCTCCTTCCACCTAGCTTGATTGACAGATGCTCCTAGCCTCTATTGCTGCAGAGATCTTACACAGCAGCAACTTGTACTGAGCAGTCAGTCAGATAGAGTGGATGGAAATAGTATACACTGGGACTATTTCATTATATAGCTTGAATCATAAAATGTTAATTCTTAACAGGATTATCCATCCAATGTGATATAAATTACCTATAAACACCAGCCTTATAAGGTCTAAGTTATGTATATATGCCATATTCTTGTGAAATCTGCTTTACTATGAATTAAGCCTGTCATTAAGATACTAATGTATTGTTAAGTTTTTGATATTCACTTATTTTAATATAAAAAAAATCTTTGAAATATTTTATTATCTTGATTTTTTTAAAATTTAGCATCATCTCCCTTCTGTTATAGGGTCACAACTCTACAAGGCTTTCACACATAATTATTAATACATATTCAGTGCTTTTAGATTCCATGTGCTTTTGTACCTATTATTTTTCGGGTACAGTGCAAACCTAAATTTATTTTATTGGGATTTTACATGATATATCAACACAAAGTAGCAAGTATTTGTAAGTGTAAAGGAAATGATACATGATTTTCTAAATATTTTAAAAATATAAATCTGAAAATTGTGATGTGAATTTTTTATTCAGCCCCCTGTATTCTGATAAACCTAAATAAAATCCTGAATGACCAATTACCTTCAGAAGTCACTTAATTAGTTAATGGAGTCCACCTGTTTGTAACTTATTCTCTGGGCAACTACAGCTGTTCTCAAACAAACTTCAGCGGTTTGCTTGAGAACATTGGGGATCAAACAGTGTCATGAAAACAAAAGGAATAATCCAGACAGGTCAGGCGTAAAGTTGGGGAGAAGAGTAAAGGACGGCTAGGTTCTGAAGAAAATCGACCAAGCACTTAAAATCTCATGGATCACTGTTTAATCCATCATCCAAAATGGAAAGGGTATGGGACAACTACAAACCTAACAAGACATGGCCGTACAGCTAAACTGACATCCTAAAAAAGAAGAGCACTAATTAGAAAAGCAGCCAAGAGGCTGATGGGCACTCTGAAAGATCAATAGAGATCCATGGCTCAGGTGAGAGAGTCTGTCCACAGGACAACTATTAGTCATATATTCCACAAATCAAGCCTTTATGGAAGAGTGGCAAAAGGAAGCCATTTTTTGAAAGCAAACCAAAAGAAGTTCTGTTTACAGTTTGCAAAAAGCTATTTAAGGACATTTGAGGACACAGTTGACATGTGAAAGAAGGTCATCTGGTCAGACGAGACCAAAGTAAAATTTTTGCGGCTAAATGCAAAATGCTATTTGTGGGGGAAAACTAACACTGCATATCACCCTGAAAACACCATTACTGACATGAAACATGATAGCAGCATCATGCTGTGGGGATACTTTGCTTCAGCATTGACAAGGTGGTTGGTCAGAGGTGATGGGAAGATGGATGAAGCTAAAAACCAGACAATCCTGAAGGAAAACCTGTTATAGGATGCAATAGACTTAAGACTGGGACATAAATTCAACCTTCCAGCAGGACATCGACATTAAAAATACTGCCAGAGCTACAATGGAATGGATAAGATCAAAGCATATTCATGTGTGTGAATGGCTCAGTCATAATCCAGATCTGAATCCCATTTAGAATCTGAGGCAAGACTTGAAAATTGCTGTTCACAGACATCTCCATCCAATCTCACTGAGCTAGAGCTAGTTAACAAATAAGAATGGACAACAATTTCAGCCTCTAGATGTGCAAAGCTAATGGAAACATACACCAAAAGGCTTGCTGCAGTAATTGCAGTAAAAATTGGTCCTCCAAAGTATTGACTTGGGGAGCTGAAAACAAATGCGTACCACAATTTTCAGATATATATATTTTTAATCTCACTGATGAGCAATGTTTTGAACTTTTGACTTTGTCTCCATATCTCAACATCCACTAAAGATTTGAGCGTGAAACTACCTTCATTTTATAGACAATAACCTTGGCTATTCTATACGGAAATTTTGACTTGCAAGTACTTAGCATATGATTAGTTATGCAGGTTCTTGTCATGTCCCTGCTTTATTACTGTTTTGATCCTGGTGGTGAAAAAATCATTTTTTTCCTGTATACTACAAATTACAAACTGTTCATACATTCGTTAATAGCTCAGTGTGTTACTAGGTTGATTCCCAAGTGAAAGGTCACAAGTGTGATCAAGGAGCAGCCATGAAGAAGATTTCCCAAGAAAAGAGAAACTGCATCATCCACCTCATCAATAGTAGACTCTCAAACAAGAAATTTGCGGAACTGCATCATGTAAGTGTAATGACAGTTGGAATAATATGCAATTAAATATATACACCTTTTTTAAAGCCAGCAAGTGGACGTCCAAGCAAAATATCTAAGTCAAAAGTTTGATCATTACTAGGTCTATTGGTTCTGGCACAACAAACATAACAGTGGAGAAGGATTGCATGCTTCATAACAGTGAGATCACAAACGTCCATGCAAGCATGTTACACAAGTCTGGAATGATGGCCTGAAAAAAGGTGAAAAAAATGCTTCAACTTCAATATGGTCATAAGAAGTGTGTTGCCCCCGCGTCGGTAGCCTGCCGCTGACGCTCTGTTTCAGATCCGCGGTGGCTCGAGGGGTCTTCGGACCCGAGGAGTCGGGGTTGCGTGGCCACCCGGAATAAAAGGGTGGTATTTACAGGAATATGGAAGGTTTGTGACTCCACCCATGGTGCATGGTAAGATTGGAATACCACTGCTGCGATTGGGAGTACTCGGTGGCAATGGTGTGGGCAGCCAATTGTTTTAACCCCTCCATGGGTAGGGGGAATGCCCCGGGACTCGGTGATGGCGTTGGGGAGGTGCCATCAGGGCGGTAAGAGTTAATTGCGTACTCACTCAGTCCAATAACGCTGACGCTGACAACTGTGGTAAACCAAAGTTCTTGACGCACAGCAGCAGGGAGGGAGCACGCCTGGATCCCGTGCCCGTTGGTGTTGCTTGTTAGCCTGTGACCTTAACCTTGGCACCTCTTGTCTGTAGTTGGTCCCTTTTAGCATGGAACTAAATGGGTCCCACACACCAGTATGGCTAACTGAGTGAGCTTGCTCTCAGGGTTCATGCTTGGGATTATGGACTATGTAGTGTGAAAGTCCTATCCCCCTCATTGTGCTAGTACACCATTTTGGAGAGGGTGGAGAACGGCTCTTGAAGGCTCCATCCTCATCGGGTAAATTACCAGGACGCCTGAAGCTATTTCCCGGCCCAGGGTCCATGTACCCCATCGTGCCCTGGTCCCTGCCCTGTGATGGCACAAGGCCGCAGGCTGTCCTCCTCGACAGTCCGTGTCCCTTGTCACGCTCCCCTGCGACCGGGGTCCAGCTCCTACCAGGCCCAGACCTAGTATACCAAGGAGCCCAGCTCCTGACCTCTCCTCTTGAGAGTCACTCCTCAATCAACTTGTGACCTCTCCTCTTGAGAGTCACTTCTCAACTGACTGTCTCCTAACACTCCTGACCTCCCCTAAACCAACACCCCAAGTGGGCGACCCTATTCCCTTCAGGTCAGCCACTGGTGTGTCTGGTGGGTGTGGTGCAGAGTGTTCCTAGGGTTTTGATTAGCTTGTTCTTAGCAACACCAAAGGTCAGGGACCCGTAACCAAGGAAAAGGTGGATATCATGCAGAAGGGCAGATTGCACAATACCCTTTGATGACCTGATAGGCCAGGGCGTCACAGAAGCGTTGTTTTGAGTTTGCAAACAAGTATGAAAAGAAGACAGTAGAAGATTGGAAACGAGTGATTTGGAGCACGAGACAAAAGTCGATAGACTAGGCTCTGATGTGTGTGGAAGACACAAGGGAAAAACGTGCTGATGGATAGAGAAATTGAAGGAACTGTAAAGTTGGTGGAGGAAGCCTGATGAAATGGGGTTGTACACATCCAAAGGTGTTAGATCCTTGACCAGGATCGATTGTGGTCTCAATGCTGAGGTATACGTGTGTACCCTACTAGGCAAGTTACTTCATACATTCCAGTACTATGGGGATGAAAAAGACAACATAGTGTTCCAGCAGGACAACGACTCTAAGCATACGTTAAGATTGGCAAAGAAATGGTTCAATGACAATGAAGTAGAAGTGCTGGATTTGCCCTCACAGTCTCCAAACCTCAACCCAATAGAACACTTGTGGTTAGATTTGAAGAAAAAGCTGTATACATACCCAAGTGAGTTGACCAGTGTGCACCAACATTAGAAATGTGTAGAAGAGACCTGTGATCAGATTTCGGTTGAGAGATGCTTGAATCTGATTATGAGCATGCCCAGAAGAATTCAGTCAGTGTTAAAAGCCAAAGGTACATTTACACAATACTAACAAAATAATAAAAAAAAGATCAGATTTCTTGGAGCCAAACAGTAACTATGCTTTGTCATGGCAAGAATCTGTATAACTAATCATATGCTAAATAGTTGCATGTAAAATTTATGTATGAGTTAGCCAAGATGATTGTCTATAAAATGAACGTAGTTAGTTACTTTCTTTTTTAGAATCTTTAGGTGACCTGAAACTGAGATTACTTAATTGACTGTGGCTGAGCTTCATTGCAGTATGAGATGGCAGTGATGAGGACTTTCACCAAGCTGCCATGGTAGCCCATCAGTACCTCACAGTCACGTTGTGGGGTATCTAATGGAAGCTGGAATAAGCTTAATTTAAACACTGCTGTCAGAGAGTGACAGCAACTTTTACAATTCCAACAGCAGTGATTGGAGCTCAATTCCGGCCACTCTCTGTTAGACACAGATGTAACATACTATGGGTGGATGGAGGTCAGCTCCTGAGCCACCTCCACACACAGGCACCCCAGCACTGATGTACCTATAAGTTATTTTGAGTTTAAGGAGTTACAGACTGTCAAGTTTATACAGTAGCTAAGTCACAGGCAGTATGCTTATTACACATTAAAGCAATAAGCAGAGTGACTAGCATAATAGAATTTTGAATGGACAAAAAGATTATTACTAGGGTTGATCGAATACCTGAAATATTCGGCTTCGCGAATATGTGCCCAATAGGTTGCCGCTATTCGACTGTTCGCGAATATTTGATGCGCAATGTAAGTCTATGGGAAACCCGAATAACAACTATTCGGAACTATTCGGGCTTCCCATAGACTTACATTGTGCATTGAATATTCTCATAGTGGCGACCTATTCGTTGGATATTCGCGAAGCCAAATATTTAAGGTATTCGATTATCCCTAATTATTACCCCATTTAAAGACTTTACGGTAAAGTTTTCTAAATGTATTAAGATGAATTAACTTTTTAGAAACTGAAGAAATTGCAAGATGTAAGGGCGATTAACATGTACAGTACCACATAGAAAGAGTTGTAATTACAATAATGACATTATTAATAAACATTACATGTACTTAGATATATAAAATAAATACCAATAAAAAAGAGAGATACAAAATAATAATAGATCTTCTTATCAATTCTGAACTACTGTAGTGAAATACACATTATGTAAATGCTTTATTATAAGTGCCAATAGGAAAAATAAATAGTTTTACCCATTAAAGACTAAATATTATTAATATTGTAAACTTTCTGGCTCTCTTCATCTTTTCATAATCCCGGTAGTGTATTTACCACTCTTGGCTTGGGAATGAGATTAACTGTGATTTAAACTTTCTCTTTGTATCAAAGTCAATATTTTTCCTCCGGCGGTCTTAATATTCTCTGTCATTTTTATTATCTTACATATTTACATAGTTTTGTAGGATGAACAATACATATTCTCATTGAATTAGGCTCTTATGTTTTGTAGTCATGCTCAGCTAAAGAAGAGAGAAGATGGAAAAAGAAAAAATGCCAGTCAATGGTGTTGTTTGCTTCTCAGAAGATTATAAATTGAATTTGAGTGCTTTATTTCAGATTCTCTTCTGGGGAATTTAAGTGGATAATTAGTTACAAAACTGTGAGTCTACAAATTAAGCAAATCGCCGAATAAGGCAAAATTGGCATCACTATACACATTTTGCACCTATCTTATTGTTCAAGAATAAAACCTTTTAAAAAAACTGTAGGACTAGCTGCGCATTCTCTTTTGGTAAATGACAAATCTATTCCTTATCAGGGCTATGACAAGAGATTGGCAGGGTTAACAGGATAGGCCAACTAGGGGGTAACTAACTATTAAACAGAGCTTCAAATTTCACGAAAAATCTGGATTTGGAAGACTGAATAGTTTAGATTAGCTTGAATCAAGTAAAATGCCAATTTGAATGCTTCTTTTTGGGGACAGTACGAGGCTAAAATATACAATGGGTGGAATAAGTATTGAACACATCAACAATTTCTAAGTAAATATATTTCTACAGGTGTTTTTGACATGAATTTCTTACCAGATATCTGTAAGAACCCACCTAATCCACACAGGCAAAGAAATCAAAAGATAGATGTCCATAAATTAAGTTATGTGTAATAATGAGAAATGACAGTGGGAAAAAGTATTGAACACGCTAACTAAAATTTATTTAATATTTAATGCAAAAACCTTTGGTGGTAATAACAGCTTGAAGACACCCCTGGTATGGGGAAAAGTTTTGCATGCATTGCTGAGGTGTGATTTTTGACCATTCTTCCACACAAACACTCTTCAAATCCTAAAGTCTCGTGGGTTTCTTCTATGTACTCTGAGCTTTAGTTCCTTCCATAAATATTCTATGGGATTCAGGTTAGGGGATTGGCTGGCCCTTTCTAGCAGTTTTGCTTTCTTTCTCTGAAACCAATTGTGATCTTCCTTGAGTGTTGTTTTTGATTATTTTCTTGCTAAATGTCCACACTCATTTAATCATCCTCCTAGTAGATGGCCCCAGATTTTTACAAAGAATGTCTTGGTACTTTTGTCTAGTTATCCTTTCTTCAACTATATGAAGTTTCCAATGCCATTTGCTGAAAAACAGCCCCACACCATAATGTTCCCGCGTCCAAACTTCACTGTTGGTATGGTGTTCTTGGGGTGATATGCAGCGCAATTTGGCCTTCAAAAAGAGTTCAGACTAAATTCTCCCAGTATTTCACAGGCTTGTCTTAATGTTGTTGAACAAACTTTACATGTGCTTCAACATGCTTTTTGTTCAGCAATGGAGTTCTGCGTGGTGAGTGTGTATACAGGACACGGAGGTGGCATGAACCGCTTCTTGTTTTCATTGAAACAATTCTAAATTCTGATTCCAGGTCTTTCTATATCTCTTCACAGGTTGTCATTGGCTCGTGGACAACTCTTCTGATAATTATTTTCCCTCCTCTATCTGAACTCTTGCAGAAAGCCTATTTATTGTGAAATTATGTTCTTTGCACTTCCAGATTATGGCCCCAACAGTGCTTACTGTGACCTTCAGTAGTTTAGAAATTCCTCTGTAACCAATGCCACCAGAGGGTTTTGCAACAATAGGGTTGCAAAAATCTTGAGACAGCTCACTGGTTTTACCATTATGAGACAATTCTTGTGTGGTACCTTGGTAATTAGACACCTTTTTAGATGTCATTCATTTAATCAGCTGATACCAGCAGGGTTGCTTTTTAATTACTGATAGATTTCAGCTGGTGTCATGACTTTCCATTGCTTAGTGGACCTCTCTTTCTTCATGTGTTCCATACTTTTTTGCTGTGTTTCTCATATTAGATATAACTTAATTTATGAACATCTATAGTTTGATTTCTTCACCTGTATGGATTGGATGGGTTGTTACTGATATTTGGTGAGAAATTAATGTCAATAGCACCTTTGGAAATATATACAGTTAGGTCCAGAAATATTTGGACAGTGACACAATTTTCGCGAGTTGGGCTCTGCATGCCACCACATTGGATTTGAAATGAAACCTCTACAACAGAATTCAAGTGCAGATTGTAACGTTTAATTTGAAGGTTTGAACAAAAATATCTCATAGAAATTGTAGGAATTGTACACATTTCTTTACAAACACTCCACATTTTAGGAGGTCAAAAGTAATTGGACAAATAAACCAAACCCAAAAAAAATATTTTTATTTTCAATATTTTGTTGCGAATCCTTTGGAGGCAATCACTGCCTTAAGTCTGGAACCCATGGACATCACCAAACGCTGGGTTTCCTCCTTCTTAATGCTTTGCCAGGCCTTTACAGTCGCAGCCTTCAGGTCTTGCTTGTTTGTGGAACTTTCCGTCTTAAGTCTGGATTTGAGCAAGTGAAATGCATGCTCAATTGGGTTAAGATCTGGTGATTGACTTGGCCATTGCAGAATGTTCCACTTTTTTGCACTCATGAACTCCTGGGTAGCTTTGGCTGTATGCTTGGGGTCATTGTCCATTTGTACTATGAAGCGCCGTCCGATCAACTTTGCGGCATTTGGCTGAATCTGGGCTGAAAGTATATCCCGGTACACGTCAGAATTTATCCGGCTACTCTTGTCTGCTGTTATGTCATCAATAAACACAAGTGACCCAGTGCCATTGAAAGCCATGCATGCCCATGCCATCACGTTGCCTCCACCATGTTTTACAGAGGATGTGGTGTGCCTTGGATCATGTGCCGTTCCCTTTCTTCTCCAAACTTTTTTCTTCCCATCATTCTGGTACAGGTTGATCTTGGTCTCATCTGTCCATAGAATACTTTTCCAGAACTGAGCTGGCTTCATGAGGTGTTTTTCAGCAAATTTAACTCTGGCCTGTCTATTTTTGGAATTAATGAATGGTTTGCATCTAGATGTGAACCCTTTGTATTTACTTTCATGGAGTCTTCTCTTTACTGTTGACTTAGAGACAGATACACCTACTTCACTGAGAGTGTTCTGGACTTCAGTTGATGTTGTGAACGGGTTCTTCTTCACCAAAGAAAGTATGCGGCGATCATCCACCACTGTTGTCATCCGTGGACGCCCAGGCCTTTTTGAGTTCCCAAGCTCACCAGTCAATTCCTTTTTTCTCAGAATGTACCCGACTGTTGATTTTGCTACTCCAAGCATGTCTGCTATCTCTCTGATGGATTTTTTCTTTTTTTCAGCCTCAGGATGTTCTGCTTCACCTCAATTGAGAGTTCCTTAGACCGCATGTTGTCTGGTCACAGCAACAGCTTCCAAATGCAAAACCACACACCTGTAATCAACCCCAGACCTTTTAACTACTTCATTGATTACAGGTTAACGAGGGAGATGCCTTCAGAGTTAATTGCAGCCCTTAGAGTCCCTTGTCCAATTACTTTTGGTCCCTTGAAAAAGAGGAGGCTATGCATTAGAGCTATGATTCCTAAACCCTTTCTCCGATTTGGATGTGAAAACTCTCATATTGCAGCTGGGAGTGTGCACTTTCAGCCCATATTATATATATAATTGTATTTCTGAACATGTTTTTGTAAACAGCTAAAATAACAAAACTTGTGTCACTGTCCAAATATTTCTGGACCTAACTGTATATACTTAACAATTACTGACATGCTCAATATTTATTTCTCTCACTGTATATATATACCCTGCCTGGTCCTCAACTGACTTACTAGATCCCTCTGGCTCCAGGCTTCTTTTCCAGCTTCACTCTTTGGCACTCTTGGCGCTGACTAGACCTCAAGTGACATCATGCTGATACTGGGCATCACACGTCATAATCCCATGTGAAGCTTAGTGAGCGCTGAAGGCACTAAAGAGTGGAGAAGATTGAAGATGATGGATTACCTCAGTAACCTGATGAGGACCAATACAAAGGGAGCAGGTCCTAGGGGAAGGAAACAATGCCCGGAGGCTGAGTAAGTACAAGTTGGTAAACAATAAATGATGTTTGGCAGGTTTCCTTCTACCACTTCCCTTTTTAATTACCCTTAAACAAATCAGAGCATGACTAGTTGATATTTCTATAATGGACCGCTGATGTAATCACTCCCTGACACTTTCATTGATGACCTGCTGTGCATATACACAATGAACATGTAATGAAACCAGCAGGTAGAGCTGGAACACCAGGAGAGTGCTAGGCAGAAACTCTCCACTAGATCGCACTAGACTATAACAACCTAGCAGGGGGAGCTAGAGCACCAGCAGGTGCTAGGCAGAAACTCTCCACTAGTGGAAGAAGTGTGAGGTCATACGGGCCAAAGTCAGAGCCAGGAGATCGATGAGGTACCAGGGATCAGACAGAGGCAGAGTCCAGGAAGAGCAGAGTTAGAAAACCGAGAGAGAGCATCAGAGACCGGGGGAGTGTGGAAATAAGAGTTTAAATACAAGCCAAAGTCAGAAACTGGGAGAGCAGGTAATAGTAGATGAATACAAAAGGACAGAACCACAGAGGAGGGAGGATGGGTGTCAAAGAGGAACAGAGGCAGTCAGGATGGGAAGCAGGGAGGATGGACAGTCAGGATGGGAGGCAGGGAGAACGTACACAGTCAGGACAGGAGCAGGGGGAAACAGACACAGTCTGGACGGAAGTCAGGATCAGAACTTACAAAGACCAGCGGCACACTGAAGAGCAGAATTATAACTGGCGCTGCATCAACGGAAATGCCCCAAAGATAAGGCGCCGTGATCCTGGGAACAAGGTTTGGAGGGGGGACCTCCCACCAGCCACGCTCCAGGGAACCCTGGCAGCCGAGAGTCATGACAGCACACATGCTGCAAAGCAGATTGTGTTTCAAAGTGCCAAGAAGTGATTACAAGTTCACAGTATCATGAGCGTTGACTGCAATTGCTCTAAGGACTACACCAATGACAGAAATGCAATCAACTAGAAGGATGATATACCGTTAGGTCTATATATATTTGGAGAGAGACAACATTTTTCACATTTTTGTTGTGTGCATTGTCACAATGAAATTGAACAAAATAATTCAGATGCAGTTGAAGTTCAGACTTTCAGCTTTAATTCAGTGGGGTGAACACAATGATTGCATAAAAAAGTGAGGAACTAAAGCATCTTTTAATCTCCATCCCTTCATTTCAGGGGCTCAAAAGTAATTGGACAAATTAAATATTTGGAAATAAAATGTTAATTTCTAATACTTGGTTGAAAACCCATTGCTGGCAATGACTGCCTGAAGTCTTGAACTCATGGACATCACCAGACGCTGTGTTTCGTCCTTTTTAATGCTCTGCCAGGCCTTTACTTCTTTGTTTTAATAAACTCCTGGGTTGCTTTGGCTTTATGTTTTGGGTCATTGTCCATCTGAATTATGAAACTCCGAACACTCAGTTTGGCTGCATTTGGCTGGATTTGAGTACACAGTATGTCTCTGAAAACCCCAGAATTCATTTGGCTGCTTCTGTCCTGTGTCATCAATAAACATTCGGGACCCAGTGCCACTGGCAGCCATGCATGCCCAGCCATCACACTGCTTCCGCCGTGTTTTACAGATGATGTGCTATGCTTTGGATCATGAGCTCTACCATGCCTTCACCATACTTTTTTCTTTCTATCATTCTGGTAGAGGTTGACCTTGGCTTAATCTGTCCAAAGAATGTCTTCCAGAACTGTGCAAGTTTTTTAATATTTTTTTTTTAGCAAAGTCCAATCTAGCCTTCTTATTTTTGAGGCTTATGAGAGGTTTGGCACCATGCAGTGAACCCTCTGTATTTTCTTTCATGCATCCTTCTCTTTATGGTAGACTTGGATATTGACACGCCTACATCCTGGAGAGTGTTTTTTACTTGGTTGGATGTTGTGAAGGGGTTTCTCTTCACCATGGTAATTATTCTGTGATCATCCACCACTGTCATCTTACGTGGGCATCTCGCATTTTTGCATTGCTGAGGTCACCAGTGTTTTTTTCCTTTCTCAGGATGTACCAAACTGGAGATTTAGCCACTCATAATATTGTAGCAGTTTCTCAGATTTTTTTTTTCTGTTTTCGCAGGTAAAGGCTTGTTTCACCTGCATAGAGAGCTCCTTTGACTGCATGTTTACTTTTTCGCAAAATCTTCAAAATGCAGCACCACACCCCAAATCAACTCCAGGCCTTTTATGCGCTTCATTGAGAATGAAATAACAAAGAAATTGCCCAAACCTGCCCATGAAACAGCCTTTGAGTCAATTGCTCAATTACTTTTCTGCCCTTTAAAACCAAGGTGGCACATGTAAAATAGCAGAAACTCCTAAACCCTTCATCAAATTTGAATGTGGATACCCTCAAATGAAACTAAAAGTCAGGAGTTTATACCCCTATTTAACTCTAAATTTAATATGTTTCAGTAAACAGGTAAAAATAAAACCTACATTTATGCCAGTGTCCAAATACACTGTATATGGATTTAACTGTTAATTAATTTCCTCCCTTTGGCTCCCTGTGGTTACATTTCCATTAAGGCAGTTGTGCATTAAATGTATTATTATTTATCTGTAGATTATTCCTGTTTGGCAGGTAAAGCGTATTTTCTGATACGACAGGTTCCCTTTAAACAGTAGATTATTTTATATAACATATCTCCTTTAGCCAAAAAGCGCTCCTGCAATTATAAGTAGGTAAAGTTAAAATATGGGGTCAGTAACTCATATACACAGATTAAGACTTTGTTCACACCACATACTGTATGTGATGCATTTGAACTATAGCTAAACATATATTCTTTAGTTTAGTATGCTTAACCTATACATCCTTGTACAAAATATTTCTTTTTTTTCAGATAGCAGTGTCGCAGACAATATTTTTCAATATCGGAAGATAATGCAAAAAATATAAAAGCTTATAAAACAGTAGGAGGTAATCACCGTGCCATAATTTGTGTTCCTAGTTTTTGCATAAGAAGTTGGAAGGGCTAAACCTAAGTCTGGCAACGTATTATATACCTCTTACTGCTTTATGAGCTTTTTAGACTTTTATTTTGTGAATGTAACAATGAAAATGACATTATGATCTCAAATTTTGTGAGAATTTTTAAATTTCATGTACACCTTGGTCTTAATGAGGGGGCGTGCTAGAATTAGACGCTTCTGATTCATGAAGAGGCATGTGCCCTTTCCAAAATCAAGTGTATGACAAGTGGTGTGCGCTACATCAGAAATCTCACTCCTGTTATATACTGGAATGAAATTTATGGGGTATGGAATGCCATATCTCATCATAGATTAGATGAGCTGTGGTGTCTCACTCCTGTCATGCCCCATCTTAACCCAGCTGCATTTGTTTATCATAGCTGAAAGAAACTGGCTTGAAGAAGCAAAAAGGTCACAAAATTTAGGAGCAACTCTGAGTTGCGCCTAAATTTTTTAAAGTTTTTACCCCAGAATTCTTTTGTGAAACCATGAATGAACATGTGCACTGCGCTGTCAAAAATTCATGCTGTGAATATTATGTACAGTCTTTTTGAGCTTCTTTAACAGCTTGAGGCTTAGAAAACCATGATGCAGCTAAAACAAAGTGACCTGACCATTCTTCAGGCTGGTTCATATGTACATTTAAAAGAAGCTGCCGATAGAAGACGCCAAAAAAAAAAGCTTCAAGAAAAAAAACAATAGCAAAACTCAACAGGTAAACCATGCGTACTTACCCCAAGGCCCCGTGCACACGTTGAGTGTTTGGTGAGTTTTTACCTCAGCATTTGTAAGCTAAAACCAGGAATGGGTAATAAATACAGAAGTGGTGCTCGTGTTTCTATTATACTTTTCCTCTGATTGTTCCACTCCAGGTTTTGGCTACAAATACTGAGGTAAAAAACTGACCAAATACGCAACATGTGAAAGAGGCCTAAGCCCTAATATACACATCAGTTTTTCATGGTCAAGGGTTATCTGTTGTATTAAAGGACAGACCTCATACCTATTACAGCCTATGGTAGTCTCTGATGTTTTTTGCAGACTGAGTAGTCTTGTGGTAAAACTCAAATACGTTAAATATTGATCTAAGTGTCGGATCAAACTTGACAATGAAAGTCTGTGGGTGTGTCAAAAAATCAGATAGCACTCGGATGCCATCTGTTTTTAACTGACTGATAGAATGTGGCCAATTTTTTTTTCATCAATGAAAATATTGATGAAACTCTGACCAAACTGTGATGATACTTGGTCTGTTTTTCATCTACGTGAAAGAAACTGACTTCTGAATAAGGCCTAAGGCATCTTTTATACATAACTGCAATGCACAAATGTTTTTTATGGTCCGTGTTGAAGGTGCATGTGTGTGTGTGTGTGTGTGTGTGTGTGTGTGTGTGTGTCCGTGTGTGTGTTCTACGTATGCTTCCCCTGTGCTATCTGTGTGACATCCACATAGCACATGAACAGCATGAGCTGGTTTACTTGCCTGTCCATGGTGTGTCAGAGTACGAGCCTTTTTGGCAAGTGGTCCTGGACTGATGGCTTTGGAAGAGCGGTCAGTATGGTGACCTCCCATGTGCCCGAGTAGTGAGTGTAGGGTTTGAAATGGGTTGTAAGGATAAAGCTGATATATATATATATATATATATATATATATATACAAGTAAAATATATCTTTGTACCGTGTTAGCCAGTAGAGATAAAAAAAATTGTTTAAAAGAACTGAGGACTTGAGTTCTTTTAAACAATTTTATATATATATATATATATATATATAATAAAAAGTGTTTGGATCAGGTTAGGGTGCAGGGGTGCATTCGGCCCTCTGGCTTGTGTTTGGACAGAGTGTCTCCTCCCCTTTCACTCTGCTGACCCCCGTTAATAGGGTGGTAGTGCCCATGCGATTTATAAGTTTCCCTCCTGCTGTTGGCCTCTTACCGGCATCAACTGTCTGAAGCTCTACGTTAAGTGTGACCTTTTCTCAGTGATGGCCGACAAGGAGCTACTGGCGGTGCTGGCTGCATGCCTGCTGTCAGAAGACTTGGGTTTCAAGGCAAGACTGAGGGAGCTTGTGGACGGCGCAGCAGTCATCTCCACGGCCAAGGAGTGCCGGCCATGCGAATTCCAGGAGCTGGCTGGCTGTTCAGCAAGGGGCACTGACATTTTTACAGCTTATATAATAATAATAATAATAATAATAATATTTATTCATTTATATAGCGCTATTAATTCCCCAGCGCTTTACATACATTGGCATATGTAAATATAAGCATGAGTGCTCCTTGTGCGGCGGCCAGCACGCGGAAGTCAAATGTCCAAAACCTAAGCAAAGTCGGTCAACGGGTCCCCCTGATGGGAAAGACCCCAGTGAAAGTGGCAGAGATGGGACCCTAGTTAGACCAATACCCCAATAAGGCGGCGGTTGTTAACCTGCGGACTGGTTTCACCTACGGGTTCTTTATTCCTTTTGTTTTTTCACGTTCCCCCAGCTTTGCTCAGAACTTGAAATCGGCTGTTGAGAAGCCGCAAATAGTAAGAGAGAAGATTGCGAAGGAGGTTTACCTGGGCAGGATGGTAGGCCAGTTTGAATCTGCTCCATTTGCGAATTTGAGAATATCTCCTATAGGTATTGCGCCGAAGAAGGAGCCGAACAAATATTGCTTGATTCCCCATTTGTCTTTCCTAAAGGGGTCATCGGTGAACGATGGTATATCTAAGGAGGAGGTTTTGGTGTCATATGTTTCCTTTGACAGAGCGGTTTCCTTGTTTCGCGAGGCTGGCACGGGTGCCTTTTTGGCCAAATCTGACATTGAGGCAGCGTTTCGGTTACTTGCGTTTCACCCTGATTGCTACCACTTGTTGGGATGTCACATGGATGGTCTGTTCTAGTACGACTCGTGTCTACTGATGGGTTGCTCTATATCATGCTATTATTTCGAGTTGTTAGCTCCTTTCTTGAGTTGGCAACCCGTTGTGAGACTGGGTCTAGGGCAATCATTCATTATTTGGATGACTTTTTTTTTTGTGGCAAGAGACAGGGCTAGGTGCCAATTTTTGTTGGATTCATTCTGAATCCTCATGTGACGTTTTAGAGTACCATTGTTGGCGGAGAAAATAGTTGGGCCAGTTCAGTGCTTGTCCTTTTTGGGCATAGAATTAGACTCGGAGGTTATGTTGGACCTTAACAAAAGTTTTTTGGTGGTTTCAAAGGTGACCCTGAAGCAGATGTAATCGCTCTTATGTATTTTGTTTTTTTGCATGGTGCATAATGCCTATGGGCAGGGTTTTTTCGAGGCGTCTGTCCCTGGTGACAAGAGGAGTGGTTAGGCCTGAACACCGGACTCGTCTCACCAGCTCCTTGAAGGCAGATTTGGAGGTATGGCGGGTTTTTCTGCAGAGCTATAATGGGCGGACATGTGGTCAAGCGGAAGAAGCGTCAAATGAGGAACTGGAACTTTTCACGGATGCAGCGGGTTCCATAGGGTTTGGAGTTATAATGGGTAAAGAATGGAGCGCTGGTCATTGGCCTGTGGATTGGTTGGGAGGGGAGCCGTGTAAGAACCTCACCCTTTTGGAGCTTTTTCCAATTGTGGTGGCGATTGAACTATGGGGACAAGAACTTCGAAACAAGAGGGTGTGTTTTTGGTCTGATAACATATCCGTTGTACAGGCCATTAACAGCTTGTCTTCTAGCTCCCTCCCCGTGTTATCACTATTGAGGCATCTTGTCCTTTACTGTCTGCAGTATAATGTGTGGTTTAGTTCCCGACATATTCCAGGGATAAATAACAAATGTGCTGATGCTCTTTCCCATTTTCGTTGGCAGGAATTCTATCACTTGATGCCGGAAGAGAGCAGAAATGGCAGGTCTTGTCCCCAGCTGGTGTGGGACCTTGTGATGAGAGGTTAATGTCCTTGGTGAGAGCTTCAGGGGCAGAGCCTACATGGTCCTCATATGGTAAGGCATGGAGAGAATGGTACGAGATAGTGGGCGAATCGCCTAGGTTTTTTGTTCCTGACCAACTTTGTGAATTCGTTTTGGAATTTTTGGTACGTCTCAGAGCACGGGGGGCACCGCATTCGACAGCTGTCAGGAAGATATTAGGAATTGGTTTTCATCTTTGGCTGCGAGGTTTGGAGGACGTGACCAAGGCTTTTGTAGTCCAACAGGCCTTGAAAGGTTGAAAATGGCAGCATGTTAGTGTGCCGCCCCAGCAGCGGATCGAACTGCTCGGATCCGTGGGCAGTGTCCATTCGTGGCTCAAGGGTCTCCGGACCCAGGGGCTTAGGGGCCACACTCTAAAGTAAAAGGAGATATTTACAGGAGAGTTATAGTTCATGACGCCACCCATTGTGTGTGGTAATTGTAAGTACCGTCGCTGCCATTGGGAGTACCCGGGGTGATGGAATGGGGCAGCAAGGTGTCGTTACCCTCCACGGGTAGGGGTATGCCCCGGGACTCTGGAAGATGATACTGGGTGCCGTGATGGGGAGATCACTCATGTACTCTCTCAGCCAGTAAGCAGATGCTGACAACCAGGTAAACCAAGTCTCTGGATACCGTTGCCTCTCAAGGGGAGCTCGTCCGGGTCCCGTCCCCTGCAGTGCTGCCTGATGATCTATGACCTGCCTCCTGGCGCAAAGTTTAGATTCACCGTGGTGGCCCGGTAGTTTGGAAATTGCTGGGCCCCGCTCCCCACTGTGGCTAAGTGTGTGAGCCTGCTCTCAGGGCTCATGCTTGGGATCTTAGTGGGCTGCTTGTATGGAAGGCCCTATCCCCCTCATTGCACTAGTGCCCCGATTCTGGAGCTAGTGGGAACAGTCCATAAGGCTTCGCTCTCCGCAGGTTAATTGACGGGTTGCCTGAAGCTTCTCCCTGGCCTAGGGTCCGTGTACCCCGTCGTGCTTTCGATCCTGGACCACCGTCTGCAACCTAGACAGCTACTCTTGGGAGCCACCGCTCCCTGCTTCCTCCACTTCACTCTACTCCACTCTACTGTGTACTGACACTCCTCATCTTCCCTTCCTAACCCCTAGGTGGGCAACCCTATTCCCCTGTGACGACCTGATAGTCCATGGGCGTCACATTCCCCCTTGGTTAAACGTAGCTCGTCCTCGAGCTACAGGATATCCAGAGGTTTATTTTGTAACTAGAAAAAAGCAAAAAGAAATAACATTTTTATTAACAGGTTCACATCCCTCACAGGGGAGATACGTTACTTAGACGTTTCATTAACTTTAGAGTTCATCTTTATTAAGTAACGATGGAACGCTACTGGTCATGTTAGTAGCGGACGCTCAACCTGCTCCATTGCAGCCTCTTCCTGCAAAAGTCCAGTCCCAACGTCCCGGATCCCATTAACCCGCCACCCAAACAATGTGAACCCCACTGGTTCCTAATTGGTTCCGTGACAGGGTTAAAGTCCCGGATTTAAAAAAAATGACGGCTCTGGTAGGCACAGGAAGTGCAACTTATTTACAATAGCACAAGTCCGTGCTGACCGCAACCAGTCCCACAGCCATGGTTCATTTTTACTACTAATAGATATAAAAGAGACGGAGTCCATGCACCAGGTGGAAACATGATATAAACTTTTCTTAATCAGATGAAATACTCTGTTGATTAAAACTGGTTATCATTTGCATATAAACATTACTTATTATTGCTCAAGAAAAATAGCAAACTGTGAAAAATAACAAAGGACAACACAGATACCTAACATTTTTAACCTTTAGATAGCCGAGTCCCGTGACCACGATTCCTTGTGACCATGCACCACAGACGCCGGCAAGTTCTTCTCATCGATCATCACATGTTTGATCACATCTAGGGCATACCAGCCCCGCTCTCCACAATTCCGGGTGTAGGAAACCATGTTTCCCGGCTCCAGATTCTGCCCAAGATGCCCCCTGGGGAGGTGCTGTCCCACATCTCGCCGGGACACAAACACCCCAGCCGTGAAGCCCGCTTGGTCGAGGTCAAAGTGTGGCACCCTGGGCAAGCCAGGACGTCACAAGCACTACACCAACACACCCCACACTCCCGGTCAGGCACACCAAAGTCAGACAAAAACCCTTGTTTCCTCCCTCCAGGGGCTGATGCTCACACCAGGGGGTGGGCCAGGCGGTTGGTCCCGCCCACCGAGGAGTGCACAGTCCTGGAGGCAGGAAAAGGAAAAAGTTGAGTTTTAGAGTTGGAAGTGGAAGGAGTGAAGTGGTAGAGGAGCAGACAGAAAGTGGTCCGGGTGTGTGGCCCGGACGGAACAGCAAGGTTGGCAGACAGTGGTGACCGTCTGCAGGAGAGGCTGATTGGAGTGAGCCGTAAGGACCGTGGACGGGCGGTGGCCCGGCGGTACCGGACCGGTACGCAAAGAGAAGCCAGCACCATCCGGCAGGGGCTTACGGACCCCGACAAGGCTAGGAGTCGCCGTGCAATTTGTCAAATCCGTTAGCGAAGGGAACCTCCTGGGTTTCCCAGCAGCCAAGTCCCGACAGAAGGCAACAGTCCAACCGTTAGAGGGAAACACAGTCACCGCCAAGGCTAAAGTTCCCAGGGCCAGAGCCTGCGGGCAAAAGGGGCTCCTTCGGCAACCTTCAAGCTGGAGGAGCGGGCGTACCGGTGGGAACCCATTGGAACCGTCTACACTACACAGGTGCAGGGAAAGGCAGTCACTATCAATCTGCCAGGAGGAGAAACACCGCAGCCGTCTGTGGGACCCGTCCATCCAGCCGTTTGTTTTACCGGAGACTCTGTGTTTATCATTGGCTGAGTGAGTACCACTGTGCCGTGCGGCACAGCGCTGCCCCCATGACCCTGCACCTCACCAGGCCCCGTAACCCGCCTGCCATCCATCCCTACCCCATCACCGGGCCCCGGGACAACCAACCCCCTACCCACGGAGGGGAGAACTAACATCCAGGCTGCTCCCTGCCATCGCTTTGGGATCTTCGTCCAGAGCAGCGGTGGTGTCACCAACCTCACCACAACCGTGGGTGGCGTCACGAACAATATCAAATCCCCACAATCAAACCCCCCCTTTCACTCACGGGCGAGGAGCGCCGCTCGAGTCCCCAGGATCCGGCCCACCGCTCGAGCCACCACCAAGCAGCAGCATCCGGACCCGAGCAGTGGGAGAGCACAGCGTCCCCTCCTCCGCCCGCGACAAAAGAGCTCCACAAGACCACAGTACCGCGGCTCTCTGACTCGGAAGCTGTTATTCCTTAAGTGTTCTTTTTCTTTTTGGGTGTGGACAGCAATCTCCCGTTGTCGCTGATCTCTGGTGGCTACTTCCAATTGCAATTTTTGCAGCTGCTTCTCTCTTTCCCAGTAAGAGGCGTCAGCGTCCGGCCTCATCTGCCTCACTGGTAGCTCTCGGAGATGGACTCCTGCGGCCCCAGCAGCCACTGGGATGCCGCGAGGTGGCGGAGCTGGCAGCTCCTCAGGTTCCACCTCCGTCATCATGGAATAAAGAAGGAGGAGTATCCGGTTTACCCACATCCACCAGGACACAGGCACGGTCCAATGCCGGCTACATGTCCACTATCCCTCTCCGGACGAATCTCCACGGTTTTTTTAACCTGTTTAAGCCTGCAGCTGGCACGGTTGCCTAGTACCTAGAACATATGATTCTTCATCTGATATTATTGAAGACTTGCCACTGTGCCTTTCCACAGTATAATAAGTTCATACATTCGATATGACAGCCATATAATATCCCTTATTGCTCGATTGGGAACATATGGAATTTACCCCTGACCAAGAACGACTGTGATTGTGACTTCAACCCTGATTATTCAGGCTACTTCTTTGGGCTTAATACCCTACATATAGAATTGGGTTTCCCCCTCCTCCTTTCTTTGCCCGCCAGCACATGCGCAGAGCACAAACAGTATCTTGCCCCCAAGGTGTAAGACACGAGTCTCTTCCTATTGCTCATGAATTAACGTGATAAAACTACCTGGGTTACACAATCACAGTATCCTATCCTACTGTCAGACGCAACTGATGATTACGCTTATTGTCCGTTGGTGCATATTCATTTCTACAGTACTCTAGTCTGATAGATCCCTTGATAAAGGTCTGATGTAGACCGAAACGTTATATGGGACAGACTTCATTCTTGATTTAATAAAAAACGTATTCAGCACCACCCGAGACTTTTTTGCTATTTCTTCTAAGGAGTGCCGGAGCTTTATATATGTTTCTGAGATTTATTTTTCTCCAGAGCACCCGACTAGATAGTGAGCCAGGCTTATTTTTTCTATCATGGAATAAAGGACCGACTGCCTGGGGCATGGGTGGTTGGGAAGTGAGGTTTGGTATGCCATCAGTCCTGCTGTCTCCGGCACTGCTGCTTCTTCTGGGTCTGCGGTGTGTGCAGTGAATATGTAATGAGCATAATGAGTGGGCCAGGAAGCAAGAGCAGTACCAGAGACAACAGCGCTGGAGATAGGTAAGGATAAAAATTCTAATTTTTAAAATGTAAACTTTATTGATTTTCAAAAAGTATAACAAGACATAACATAGTATCTATGTCAAATGCAAGAAGCGGATTCTGTCTTGACTTTTTAACATAAAGAGAATCATTCAAATATCATTAAGAGCAACCATGTCCATAACAGAGGGAAAGGAGAAAGTAGATAAGGGAATTAGAAGAGAGAATAAAAGAAGCAGAGAGCAGAAAGGCAGAAAAGTGAAGATCAGCAACAAGAAAGAAGCAAAGATACCATGATAAGAATATAAATCAAATTGCTTAATATTCTTCTACAACCTTACAACTGAAAAAAAAAATTAGCAGGTTCTAAGACAACTCACAATGGAATATAGCAACTAGTAGTATAAAAATTCTTTATTTTTATATGACCACTATTTTCTCCAATTAGTGTCACACTGATGTCACACGGATCACATCAGTGTGCGGTCTGTGTGACACCCATGCAGAAAACGAACATGTCGCCATGTGCAGCACGCAGATACACATGTACTCCACAAGGACACACCATCCATGTCAAAATACAGTTATGTGAACAAACCCAGTGATTTTAATGGGTGTACGTGTGTCCTTGTCTCTGGAACATGTGAAAACGGATGTCACACATACCGGAGACACAGATGTGTGAGGAGGCCTAAGGCCGGTTTCAGACGTCCGTGTTTAATCAGGTACCAGTCACGCGCATCGTTATGGTTACATGTGTGTCATACGTGCGTCATACTTGTGTCACATGTGTGACATCTGTGTTTGCATACGTGTGACACGTACCAGGTAAAACACGTGTCTCTGCGATGAAAAGATGTTCTATATTTACCTGTATCCAGCAATGCTGTCTTCTGCTCTGCTACCTCCCGCTCCTAACCCCCGCTCATTATTTTCATTGATTATTCACTGTCCGAAGATTTGGAAGCCAGACGGAGCATCGCGGGACAGCGCCGGACAGCACGGCCGAGAACAGCACCACCGTGGACATCGCCGGGGACAGGTGAGTATACAGCAGTTTGTGCAGTGACATCCGGGGGGTCATCGGAGTTCCCAATGAACTCTCATGAACCACTGGAAGTCACCATCGTCACACTCGCTGTAGCGCAGTTGTCGCAGGGGTGTCATTAGGAGGTCATCAGAGTTCATGGGAAATCCGATGACCTCCTGGACATCCCTGCACACACACTGCTGGCAGGATACTCACCTGTCACTAGCGTTGTCCCCAGCAATGCTGTCCTCGGCGGTGCTGTCTCCAGCATTGTCACTGCGATGCCCCTGCTCCCAGCTGCTCACTGAAGTGAATAATGAAAATAATGAGCGGTGGTCAGGAGCGGGAGGCAGCAGAGCCGGAGACAGCGTTGCTGGATACCGGTAAATATAGAAAATATTTTTATTTAAAAACCCGCGTTTTCTCCGGTCCGTGTCACACTGATGTCACATGGATGTGTGACACCCATGCTGCCGGAGAAAAAACGGACACATCTCCGTGTGAAATAGCGGGGCCACACGATCTGTGTGAAAACACGGCCGTGTAAGAACACAATAGGGTAACATGGGTACATGTGACATCCATGTTAAAAACGGATGTCACACGTACCTAAAACACAGACGTCTGAAACCAGCCTCAGAGTGCATAGGCATATGATACAATTTCATGCTTTCTGTGTAGTTTCACATTTCGCAATATTGAGTGGCACATTTTGAGTATCTTTTCCTGTCTTATGTGAAAAATAGTTAAAAAACCCGCATACATACTGTATATTGAACTAGCAATTGAATTCCTTTGATGACCTATAAGATGCTATCTTACAGTAAATCTTTCCAAACTTACATCCCAAAACCATATTATTTTATTCATAAGTCCAAATGTACATAAGATTGTGAGCTGTCTCAAGGGCATTAAGCATGTGCACAGTGGCTGAGGCAACGTGTTAACTAGCGGTAATTAGTTATGGCTGTTATGCATAAAAACTAATTACTACACATAGAACTGATTTGCAGCTACTGTAGCAAATGATTAAAAGCTTGTCAAATGAGAAGACCTTTCTGCTTAGTACATTTTCTGACTGTAAAACTTTGCAACTGCTTTGCGGAATGTCAAACTCATCTCTGACTCTATAATATAAAGCACATCTTAATGAATTTGTCATACATATTTATATTAGATCAATAGCAACTAAATGCATTTGGCAATGCTTTATATATTAAAAAAACAATCACTTTTTTTCCTGTTTAAACTAAGTACCGTACTCAGAGAAACCTTGCACAATAAAAAAAATTCAGCAGTAACAGTTTTCTATGAAGATAGGAACAAACACTATAGAAAACAATCACAAAAAATAAAAATTCTAAATATTTCGTAGGCAATTACTGCGCTTCCGTTTTTGCTGTTCTTCTACTTTATGAAGCACAGATGGTCTCGCTGTTAATGATTTTTAATACATACTGTATATAATGAAGCCATTACAGAACATGCACTCAAGGGTTTGCATTGAAGAATGAATGTCATTTAAAGGTGATGTGTACATTATAAACACATTAGTTTCAAGCATTTCTGTTTGCTTTGCATTGTGTGATTTCTAATTGAGTCAGCTAGAAAAAAAAGTCTATTGTCCCAGCACAACTAAACCAAAAATTGTCTAATCCCGTCGACTGCATTTGTTTCCATATTCTATGGATAAGCAAAATAATTAGATAATTGTACAATAGTGCCGACTATTCTAAAGTGATTTTTCAATTTATTTCAGGACGCACGGACCAAGGGTTATTTACAAGTTATTTACCTCAAGACCTACAATACATCTAGTGCACTAAGCTCTAGTATCTAGCCTACTCCTTCCGCTAAAATTGTAACCTCTCCTTCTTCCCCCAAAAGCCATACCTCTTTAATTTTTCCATGCATATTGTCACATGTTGTCTGGCTCAAAACTCGCCGAGTGTCAGGACTACATCTGACGCTGTTCACACAGCAGAGTCGGACACGCCACTTGATGCTGCTTTTGAGTTGGACAGACAGGCTCGGGCGTCGACCTCCTGTGCTCTTGTTAGTAATCGCACTTGCAGGAGTTAATTTCTTGCAGGAGACTTATCAAATTCACCTCCGTCTTTTTAAAATTTTAGAGCCTGTTCTCCCATGCCGATGTGATTTGTAATCCAGTTGCTGGTGAACTTTTGTGTGCTGTTTGGTGTGTTGTGGAAGTACAGTGGAACTATGGATTAAGAATTACTTGGTTTCAGAGCACTTTGCACACAAACTTTTTAAAAATGTGTAATTTAGTTTAAGAGCAATGATTTGCAATAAGAGCAAATACTCACTGCACACATTTCCGGTACATCCTTTCACCGCGCTCTGACCTGCTCTGGAAATAACGTTCTGTACATATGTACTGTATACTGTATACATACTTTATCTATATTACCTGGATTTCGTGCTGGATTTTTGACTCTTGGTGTATACCGCATACAGTATACCATTATACAGTACGGAGTGGCCTTCCTTCCATGCACTGTCTGGGATTATCTCCACTGGGTGAGCTGGTTTCCCTGTGTATATGCATTGTACGCTATATACTATATAGCATGTCTATCAATTTGCATTTGTGGATACAGTATTGTACTTTCTTTCTGTTATCCAGTACAGCACATTGCTTGTACTGTAATCTAATTGCCTGTGCTGTATTCCTACCCCACATTTGGCTTAGTTGTGCCCTTATTTTGGGGAGAATAGATTTGGGGAGTGTTTTTTGTGTTCTGTACTCAAATAAAGATTGTCATAATTATACATACATTTTTCTCTCTATAGTGCACCTCCCACACATCAACAATTCCATTGTAAGCTAACGTGCAGTTTAATTTGTTTTATACATTTTTTATTGTACTATACAGTATTTTGTATTACTGTACTGTAATAATTTTATATGAATTCAGTACATTATTTTGTATTTCAATTATTTCCTATGGGAAAATTTGCTTTGCTATAACCATAACTTGGTTTAAGAGGACACTCCCAGAATGAATATGCTCGTAATCCAATGTTTCACTGTATTCTTGTCTGATTATTTCCTTCTTTTTTAGTTTTCTCCTGTTTATGCATTGTCTATACCTCTGTGAGTGACTGCTGTCAGTTTAAGCTTTGGTTCCCCCCTGTCTATTTATGTAGGATTAATCACTCTTGTCCAGGCCCTCTCCTGGGTGGAGGGAGGGGGCCACTGGACCAGGATTGTTCAGGAGCTAGGGCAAGGAAGGCGGCCCAAACATCTTCACCTTCAAACATACCTTTGGGATTAGGGTCAGCTAGGGTTCCCTTAGTCTGAGGGCCAGTTTAGGTTCCCCTAAAAGTATTGCAGTATAAAGCAAAAATCATTGTATCCTATTAATCATATGAAGCCTTGAATAACACAACCTTCAACTCATGGGAAAGATGCTCTTGAACACACATCAAATAAGATTTGTGGTGTTAGTAGGTACTTTTATAAAAAATAAAATATATCAAAAATGTACAAAGTTACAAGGCTAAAATATGCAATTGTAGCCTTGAAACTTTGTCTACAGATTGGTGTTGTAACATATTTAGAGGGAATCTATCAATAGTTGAAAAACAGCATTTATAAAATGCTCATAGTTGTCAGCTTGTAGTATACAATAAAAAAAACAATATTAACGGTGAAATCGTTAGCTCTCAATGGGGAAGATTGATTATTTCTGCTGCATTATACAAACAGTGCAAAAGTGTATCTCATTAAGCACCATATGAGACATAAATGGAGTATGTGCTTTGTTGAGCCATCTGAGTTCTGTAATTCATAGTAACTCTAAAATTTCAACCACAGTTGAAAGTGTGGCAAAAAGTGGTGAGAGGGTCCACAGATATTGATAAGAACATCATATTTTTTTCTTAACACCATTTCTCAACTCTATGCAGAGACCATGTTTTTCCAAAAATAAGCCCTCCCCAAAAATAGGCCTGAGCAGGAATTTTCAGCCTTAAACATAAGCCCTACCCCAAAAATAAGCCCCAGTCGTCCTTCAATAATGAAATGTCCGTGCAGCTAAAAAAGTTAAAGAATACTGCTGGACACTTCATTATAGACACCCCCAAAAGAGAGAAGAATGAAGATAGAAGACCCTGCAATCACACTCACCAGATGTCGAATGGGAGGACCTGCAGTGATCGCACATCCAACAACATGAGATCGCACACCCACAAATATCAGATATCAAATTCACACACAATCATACATCCAGTGATAACAATTTCTTCTGTTTGGAAGAGAATCCTGTAATGCAGTGCAGTGGAACGTATAGGACCTGTGGTGGAACGCATCAATGCATTCCACTGCTGGGTCCTCATGCATTCAACTGCACTGCGTCCCATCTTTCTCTGCTGGCTGGAAGCAATTGGAATTGCTGGATGTGGTGATAGTGTGTGGGATCTGATATGTGATAGTGTGTGGGATCTGATGTATGTGAGTGTGTTGGCTAGAAGCAGAGGAGGCAGCGTGGAGCATACCTGATGGGATCACCCGCCAAATATTGCAGGAAGACCTAGGAGCCATGCAGATATCCGGGGTCTGGTAAGTATGAGCTTTCTGGGAAGAGGGGGTTAGCTTTTTGGGGGGTAAACTTACCCCCAATAATAAGACCTACCCCAAGAATAAGCCCTAGTCCTTTTTTCTGGGCAAAAAAAAGTATAAGACAGTGTCTTATTTTTGGAAAAACATGGTATATAAGGGACAAAGTTCTATAATCTATCTTCTGATCTATGTTTTTGAGAAATGAACTTTACCACGATATTGCTTTCACTATATGTTTGTTTATTGATGTATATCGTTTGACTCAGTGGAATGTGGTAACGGCTTGGCAATTAATGCATATAGGTACCTCAACTTTATCAAGATAAATGTTCACCGCAGACAATTTTGTAGATCTATTTGATTTATATTGGTTGCAACGTGTTTGATTGCTTCCTTGTAGCATGCCGCTTTTGGTTAGTTCATTCATTCATGTTTGTGTGTATTGATGTGGATGTGCATATATTTTCATTTTATTTTGTATGCAAGATTAAATCCAAGATATTTTGTATAGTAAATGAGCTGTATGAAGATTTTTTAATAAAAACAAAAAAATATATACAACATTGCCCTTGTGGAGCAAAATTGAAACAGTTTATTAACGCATATTAAGAAGTACTGACATTCTTCTTCTAAATCAATCAAATGAGATCTTTGAAGTTCTCCGTGAACCAATACAGTTTGTCAGGATTTTCTTCAACAATGCAACAACGCTTGTCGCTGCACGAGACCAGGAGACTTAAATTTACCAGATGTTTATTTTACATTACACAATGGCTGGCTGTGAAGTGCGCTGTACAGTAGCAATAAATGCTGCTGTTTGCTAACATTTTATTTCCAAATAACAATGGTAATTTAATCAGCATGAGTGACATTTTAAAGAGTTTTCTTGGCTTTGAGTTTGACTTTGAAATGATGAAGTGAAGAAAACATTAAGAAATGCTATGTACACAAGCAGCTGCAGATAACATATGGCAAAACAGAAAATAAACCACAAACAGTGCCTTAAATTATCCAGCAATCCAAAACATAAATAATTGAAACTAAAATAATACAATGTATAATAGTAAATTTAATCTAGGACCTAATGGAATGGGACACCAAACATTCTTGGATCCAAAACTACATTTTAGGCCGAGGTCAGATAGCCATATAACTCAGACGACAATATTATTGCAGTGCACATGTGCTGCCCCCGTGCCGGCAACCTGCCGCTGCTCGGGTCCGGGCCTTTCGGTGGGTGGCTCGAGGGTCTCAGGACCCGGAGGATCCCGTGGACACTCCGAATGAAAAGAGTTGGGGGATGGTGGATGTAGGACGTGTATGTACGGGCTGGGCCGTACTAGGTTCATGACGCCACCCACGGTATGTGGTGAGTTTGGACACCACCGCTGCAGTTACGGGGCACCCGGGGGAGATGTTGTGCAGCAAGTTGTTAACCCTTCCGTGGGCAGGGATGGTGGCCTCGGGACCCGTTGGGTGGTTTGTTGGTGCAGGGAGATGGGCGACCACAGGGTACTGGTGTACTCACTATTGAAGGAAACACACGAGTCTCTGGTAAGCCAAGGTGATGGTGGTCGGTGCCCGCAGCCGGCTGCGTTCTGGTCCCCCACCCGGCTGGTGTTCTCTGTCTTTCTCCTGCACCTTTGTGTAATGGTGGACTGCCTGTGCTTGCAACTTCAGGAGTCCGCTCCCGGCTGGATGTGGCCTATGGAGCCCTTGCCCGCAGACACTGGCCCGTGGGATCTCTGAGCCCTGGCGGTGGCCTTTTATTCCCCTCGTTGGGCTGTTGTCTTCTAATAGGGACAATGGTGGGACAGGACCTCTAGTCCTGGCCTCAATCGGTTAATTAGCTGGTTCCAGTCGCTTCTGGTCCCGGCTTCAGGGTCCGAGTACCCCCTGTGTGCTCCGGTTTCTGAGTCAGTTCCCCGGGTCGGTACCGGCGGGCCACTACCCTGTCCCGGTCCACCTCGGTTCCACCGAGCCGTCTTCCCGGCTCCTGCAGACGGAGACCGCCATCTGCCTCCTAGCCAAAGGCACCAAAGCTCCTACCCTGGCACCGTTCAATTTGGGGTATTCGCCTCTGCTGGAGCTGCACACAGCTCCAGCCCACACTCCTCTCCAACTTGAACTCCAACACTGATCTGTCTGTTTTCCCGCCCCAGGCTGTCCAGACTCCTTGGTGGGTATCTTCACCCCCTGGTGTGTCTATCCAGCCCCGAGGGGGGTGATTAGGGTTTTTAGGTTGGCTGATGTCACCTTGTGAGGGAAAGGTGTAGTGCAGGGGCCTATCTGTGACTACCTGGCCCGGCCAGGGCGTCACACTCCCCCTTGGTTAAACACAGACCGTCCACGGGCTGTCCGACCACCACTGGTTTATTTTGTTTAACTGAAAAAGATAAAAGGAGATAAAACATTTACAAGCATAATAACATATTTACATTCATGAAGATTTTGGTTTCTTCCCTTAACGGGAGGCATGTTACTTTAACGTTGCGTAACATTTTTATTAACCGGGACAGAACGGGACCATGTCTTTTTCACCTTAGCCCACCCAAACAAACCTAGCCCTGGTGCCACCGCTAAGCAGTGGTGCGCACCCCTTTTCCCCAGTCCAGGAAATGGGTTCGGGTCCGGGTGGTGCCCACACGGGCCGGGTAATAAGTTCCTTACCCGGCAGTCTCTCTCAGAGACCCCATGTCCAAGGGACCCCTGACCCGGATGGTAGTAACCGGTTGCCATGGTGATGGGACCTCGGCCTACTTTGCCGCAGGCTCTCCCTCCAACCAGCCTTTCCGGAGACTGTGACATAATGAAAAGGGTGGTCTGGGGCTATTTACAAGACCAATAGTTTTTGGGTTGGCCTGCAAGTTCTCAGCCATGTCTTTTTATAAAGGTATTGAAATGGGAACATCAACAGGGTCCCAACGGGGACTTTGCAGAAAGGTAGCTGGGAACCACTACCTCCTTAACATTCTGAATCAAACTCAGGACCGGAGGATGGTGGAGAGGGGCGGATGTGTAGCTGGGCTCCAATGGTCACCCTTTGTTACGAACCGGCGCCGCCATAGCCGCAAGCAGCCTGCTGCGGTTCCTGTTGCGCCCAGGCGCCGGCTGCCGTTCTTGGCCGTGCCTCGGGTCGTCCAGTTGGCTGTTCCTTCCACCACGTCTAAGTGTGGAGAGGCGGCTAGTGCGCATGCGTGCGCTGATTTACCCCAGCCAGAGTCTAAGCTCGGTGTTTTGCCTAGTGAGCATGCTCAACCTGTTTGTGTTATGTCTGAGACTAAGTCCTCAGTTCAGGCTACTGAGCATGCTCCCACAATTAACCCTAACAGCCTCTTTGCACAGGTACTTGGACTTCGTGCTGTGTCTAAGTTCTGGGATGTGCCTACTGAGCATGCTCAAACTGATAGTCTGCTTTCTAAGCCTGTGGCTCAGGCTACTGAGCATGCTCAGGCACTTAGTGCATCAGAGGCTAGGTCCGGTAAGGACCTCACTGAGCATGTCCGTGAGGTGGCAGGCCCTGATAGGGCAGAGGGTGTCAGGTGTCCTGATGACGTGGCAACTCCGGACTGGCTCGCAGAGGCCCGCCCCTATGATCTGGCACCTCAGTATTGGTCGTCAGACGATGACTGGTGAAGTGTTTGGGGCGTGGCTGCCATGAGGTCATCAATGACGTGGCGGTTCCAGATACGTCGCATGTGACGTCACTGATGACATGGCACTCTGCTATTGGACCTTGGTGGTTCCACCCTGGGTTTGGGGCGGACCCAGGTTATAAAAGGGGCTGGAGACAACATGGAGGTGCGCAGTCTTCACTTTTGCTCAGTCAGAGCACACCTCCATGTTAGAGCCTCATTGCGGCATAAGCCTATATTGGGAAGCGGTAGGTAGGGTTAGGCGAACGGTGCCTGTCACGCCAAGATTCATGGCTCGGCACATCAGGGTCAGGCGCCGTGCTTCCCTCCTGCCGTTCCAGTCTTGCTATAGCAGCCCAGTGGCGTTAACTGGGCTGCGGCTGCTGTGCTTCCTGTCCGATTGCGCCCCCTATGCACACGGACAACGCACCTGCTACGCCACCTGTCTGATTGTGCCCCCTACGCACACGGACAACGCACCTGCTGCGCCACCTGTCCGATTGTGCCCCCTACGCACACGGACAACGCACCTGCTGCGCCACCTGTCCGGTTGTGCGCACGGACAGCGTACTCCAGGACCCCTGTGGAGTTAACAGGGTGTTCCTTATTTTCCTCGGCTTCCCGGTCAACGCTACTGGTGTACCCATCTGGCCTGACGTGTCCTACACACACGTGGCCAGTCGAGAGGTGGCCAGAAACGCTAATCGGAGGACCGCTCGGCCTGACGTGTCCTACACACGTGGCCGACAGGGCACTTTCGTGGCGGTCTTCCGGTCAACGCTACCTGGTTACCACCCGGCCTGACGTGTTTCCTGCACACGTGGTTGGTGTAGCGCTAGGTGCACCAAAACGCTAATCGGGTTGTCGTCTGGTCTGACGTGTTCCAACACACGTGACCGGTTCCCAGAGTTCCTGGGTTATCTCAGAGCCATCCAGCTCTATAGTCTCCGTCTAACCCTCAGGTGCCAGCAGCTCCTTTGTCATCTGGAGCACGGTGGGCCCCGACTGGCGATTAGGATATATACCCCCTGGTCCTAATCTGTCGGTCCCCCCGTAACACCCTTCTTCTTACATCCAGGGCAAACCACCACCTCTCGCTGCAGTCCCATGTGTAGGTCACCAGCTCTCCGGGCTCCAGGTCCCGGTCGGATTGGCCGACGGGTAGGTGCGGATATACATCCCTCCGGGACACAAATATTTCGGCCTCCATGCCCGGCTCAAAGATGAAACCCCATCCTGTTCGGGGGTCAAAGTGCCGGACTTGGCCTTCATGTGTCGGGCCCCTTACCCGGTAGGTTGCGTTCCTAAAATTGTCCTTCTCCTGGATGGTTCGGGATAGGACTTCCGCTTTTCTTTTCTCACGGGCCGCAATTTCTCGGCCCAGCTGGCGCTGCTCCCGCTCCCAATATGGAGCGTCTGCGGCCTGCTCCAGAGTGACCTGCATGGGGGCCGAGCCCAACCGGAGCACCTCCATGCCGGCTATGACCGGCACCTTCGGCAGTGGAGGGCCCCTCTGTGACGTGGCTTGTAAGGCTACCCCGCAGGCACATTTCCGCTGCACCTCAGCCGAGGCCAGGAGTCTGGGAGCAGCCAGCGTTTCTTGTCGCGCCGGCTTCTGGTCAGGGGCCGCCTCTGCCATGGCCGGGCGGACTGCCGGGGCCTTTGTCATCTCGAGTGCGGCCTCCTCCGGGATCGGTGGCGGATCCAGAGCAAGACGGGGCACCTTCCGGACGTTGGTGGTACGTGGAACTGGGGTCGGTGCCGGGGCGGTGACAGGCCAACTGCTGGCGGCTTCTTCGGGCTGAACCTCGTGGGCGGGTGTGACGGACTCCAGTGGCAGCAAACCAAGCAGGGCATCACCAGCAACCAGTACGGGCGGCGAGGGAGGCAGTATGGAGGGCAGGGGCAGACCGGGTCCCTCAGCCTGATCGGCCGGTCCCTGGGGGACATAGGGGCGTGGTTCGCTTACCCGCTCCTCTAAGGTTGCCTCCACTTCACGTGCCCACACAGCCGCAGCCAGCTCCTCCATCTCGGCCGTTCACTGCTCCAGCATAAAGCGCGCCTGCGCCTCGATCCGGCGACACATCCGTGCAGTCTAGGCTTCTAACCATGCCGCTGTTCCAGGCACGAGCTCCTGTTCTCCGGGCTTGTTGGACGGGTCAGCCATGTTGCTCTCATGGGGTCCAGGAACCAGAAGGGTGGCAGGGTCCTGGAGTTCCTGCCCTTTATCTGCTCGGTCACATGTCGCAGAATCTTCACCCGCCCCCACTTGGTCTTTTCTTGGCACTGCTCTTTCAGGCCGGTAAGTTTTGTTTTGCGACTTCCGGCCTTGCTTTCCGGCCGAGTTCCCAGGGGGTGGGGCTTCAGCTTTCGTGCCCTTTCCTCGGGGAAGGAGACTCTGGGCGGGAATCTTCGCGCCAAAAGATGGCGTCAAGATGGCGGTTTCTGGAAATTTTGCAACGGATCACCGCTGACTTCAATACAAGGCGCACTTCCACAAGGTAAGTGGATGGGTAAGTATCCTGTTCACAGTGCCATGCTTCGGGGTGATGTCACCTGTGAGGGAAAGGTGTAGTGCAGGTGCCTATCTGTTACTACCTGGCCCGGACAGGGCGTCACACACACATCAGCAGCGGCTCTCCTGAACTGAGCATGTCAGCTTCATGTAATCGTAGGCAGCTTTCAGTTCAGGTCAGGAGAGCCACCTGCCGGTCCAGGCATTTTGATGCTAATGTCGTCCGTGTGATATGGCTGTCTGACCCTTGAGGCCCCTTTACACACTGCAACATCGCTAGCGATATCACTATAACATCACCGGTTTTGTGACGTAACAGTGACCTCCCCAGCGACATTGCAGTGTGTGACACGCCTCAGCGACCCGGCCTCTTCTGTGAGGTCGCTGATCGCTACAAATCGTTCAGGACCATTCTTTGGTCCTTTGTTTCTCGCTGCGCAGCATGTATCGGTGTGTTTGACACCATTACAGCGACATCGTTAGCGACCCAGCCCCCATAGGTGTGCTAGCGTTCCCTTTCCAGCGAGGTTGTTCTACAGGTCCGTATCGCTGCTGTGTTGTTGGCCAGATCTGCCTGTTTGGCAGCTCACCAGCGACTGTTCGAGACTTTCCAGCGATCCCGGCCAGGTTGAGATCGCTGGTGGGATCGCTAGAAAGTCTCAGTGTGCAAAGGGGCTTAAGCCCGCTTTACACTCTACAATATATCTTACGATGTGTCGGCGGGGTCACGTCGTAAGTGATGCACATCCGGCATCGTAAGGTACATTGTAGTGTGTGACAGGTACGTGCGATTGCGATTGAACGTTAAAACGTTCATCACATACAGGTCATTGAATCCTGACGACTTGCACGTCGGGTTGTTTCAATGTTCCCGAGGCAGCACATATCGCAGTGTGTGACACCCCAGGAACATTGAACAGATCTTACCTGCCTCCCGCGGCTCCAGCCGGCAATGTGGAAGGAAAGAGGTGGACGGGATGTTTATGTCCCGCTCATCTCCGCCCCTCGCTTCTATTGGCCGGCTGCCGCGTGACGTCGATGTGACGCCGAACGTCCCTCCCACTCCAGGAAGTGGACGTTCGCTGCCCACATCGAGGTCGTATGGACGGGTAAGTACGTGTGACGGGGGTTAATCGTTTGTGCGGCACGTTCAACAAATTGAATATGCCACACATACGATGGGGGCGTTTCAAATCGCATACGATATCGTATGCGAAATTGCAACGTGTAAAGCAGGCTTTATAGTCTGAAATTGCACAATAGCCCATTTTCTTTTTTAGGGTCACTTGCACAATAGCCCATTTTCTTTTTTAGGGTCACTTTCACATGGCTGTAATATAATTTTTCAAATAGGATCTCAGATGTTTTTGCTAAATTGAATTACTTACAGTATAAAGATTTCAAACTGTTAATAAGTGTTTAATATCTAGTGTATACTTCTATGTTCAGCACTTACTATATTTACTGCAAAATATAATACTGAATGAAAAGAAAACAAAATATTACTACCATAAAGTGATTAAATTTTATCTCCAAACTGCAAATGAACTAAACACATTCTAAGAAAGAGAAGTCTTAACCAATAATAATGATACAACTACATTATATAGTAACTAGAGATAAGAAAATCTTTGAAATTCCAATTTGCCAACTTAAACACATATTCTCAAATATATTTCCCTTGAATCTAAATACTGCAGAGCCTCTAATTGCACAGAAAAGAAGTGTCTCCAATACAAATCTGCGTCTATGTATATTGAACCTTTTTTGAGCTCTTTCATGCAAATGCAGTCATAGTAATGTTAAAGTGACCTCATCTTCTCTGGCTAGAAGAAAACCAAAATAACTAACTTTTTAGACTACTTTAATTAAGATAAAACATATATTCACCAAATCCTGATACAATTATGCCTCTGCCATAGTTGAAAATTTCTTTGTATTTTGTGAACTTGTTGTAATGGAAAGTGGCATTCATCTGGAGATACAGATCCCAGGGCATAGTAAACGTAATTAGTGAGGGGCGGACCTGGATGAAAAGCCCAGAACCAGGTGGGTTGAAAAGACCCCGAACACTGACCCTGAGCCCGGAATTCTCAGGGAACTCCGGGTTACGATCTGTGGGAATCTCCAGCTAATAGTCTCTGTCTGAAGCTCACAGCGGGAGGTCATGTTCTATGCCACACTCGCTGTCACTTCAGATGTACAAGAGCTTGAATCATCGTGGGACCGCTTCACTGCTTTTTAAATTATTTAGTTAATTACCGTATTTTTCAGATTAAAAGACGCACTTTTCCTCCCAAAAATTTGGGAGGAAAATAGCAATGCGTCTTAAAATGTAGATTACAGGAAGGTAGAGAATGAGTGCTGTGCTGGCTGCGATGGGGGTTGTCTCTGCGGGTGGCTGTCTGTGCGGGTGGCTGTCTGTGCGGGTGGCTGTCTGTGCGGGCGGCTGTCTGTGCGGGCGGCTGTCTGTACAAGTGGCTGTCTGTGCGGGCGGCTGTCTGTACGGGTGGCTATCTGTGCAGGCAGCTGGCTGTCTGGCTGTGCGGGCAGCTTGCTGTGTGGGCTGCAGTGGCTGTGGGGAGCACGGAGGTCCAGCGGGTGTCCCAGATTCTCTTGCTTCAAATAATAGCACCTGGAGCTGGTGCATGTACAGATGGAACTCTCGGCTCAAGATCTCATCTGCGCAAACTCTGCCTCCGGCCCATTAATCTCCCAGCAGCAGACTTAAGGAAAATGGCACCCAGAGGTGGCGCATGTGCAGATGAGATCTTGGCTTGTCATTGAGCCAAGAGCTCAATCTACACATGTGCCGACTCTGGGCACCATTTCATTTAAGCCTGCACCACCAGAATATAAGATATACCCCGGTGTGTGGTCTGATATCCAAGATTAATTCTGGGCCCAAATTGATTTTTTTTTTTAAACTTGTTGGACCCTCCGATCCCAGGTATCTGCGAGTCCATCCATCACTAAACGTAATGTGTACAAAATAAAAAAAAAATGGGAAAATACTTATGCTGCTCACCTCTCCAGCCCTTTGGTTCTTCACTGTCCCCATTCACTCCTCATTGAATATCACCACCAATAGTGCTAAAATCCTGGGCCTCTCCATACTAGATTGGGACTTCCAGTCTGATGAAGCTCAGGATGGTTCTGGGCATGCTGGTGTAAGGTAATGGGGCACATCATAATGTCATGACGTTGTGGCTTTAAGCACATTTGCACAGAAACTCAGAATTGAAGAGATCCAGGATTTCAGCACTCATGACAACCACAAGAAGATGAAACAACAGCTGGACAGGAGACATTGAGGAGTACAGGGGCTGAGAAGATGAGTGGTAAGATGAGTATAAATATTTTTTATCTTTAAGCTTTTGATGGACCTTTATGGTTCAGCAAAGTGTAATTTTGCTGAACCATAAAGATCCATCAAAAGCTTAAAGATAAAAAATATTTTGCTGAATCTAGTGAAGAAAATCTTTAAAAAAGTCAATATTTGCAATGTGATTGTGTTACGGTTTCCCCTCCCCATCCACATGGCTAGGTGGAGCCTTCTCCCGGACCTCACTTCTGGAGCTGGGATGCTTTAACCCTTTCACGACCGGCCGATTTTTCGCTTTCCGTTTTTTTTTTCGCCATTCTTTTTCTGAGAGACGTAACTTTTTTATTTTTCAGTCAATATGGTCATGTGAGGGCTCATTTTTTGCGGAACGAGCTGTACTTTTAAATGAAACCATCAGTTTTACCATATTGTGTACTAGAAAATGGCAAAAAAATTCCAAATGCTGAAAAATTGCAAAAAAAGTGCGATAGCACTATGGTTTTTGAGATATTTTATTCACTGTGTTCACTATATGGTAAAACTGATGTGTGGGTGTGATGCCTCAGGTCAGTGCGAGTTCGTAGACACCAAACATGTATAGGTTTACTTTTATATAAGGGGTTAAAAAAAATCGGAAGTTTGTCCGAAAAAAGTGGCGCACGTTTTACGCCATATTCCGTGACCCGTAGCGTTCTCATTTTTCGGGATCTTAGGCTCAATGACGGCTTATTTTTTGCGTCTCGAGCTGACGTTTTTAACGGTACCATTTTTGCGCAGATGCTACTTTTTGATCGCCTCTTATTGCATTTTGCGCAAAAGTTGTGGCGACAAAAAAACGTCGTTTTGGCGTTTGGAATTTTTTTGCCGCTACGCCGTTTACTGATCAGATTAATTGATTTTATATTTTGATAGATCGGGCGTTTCTGAACGCGGCGATACCAAATGTGTGTATATTTTTTATTTTTTTAACCCTTTAATTTTCAATGGGGTGAATGGGGGGTGATTTGAACTTTTAGGTTTTTTTGTTTTTTTTTAATTTTTTAAAACTTATTTTTTTACTTTTTTTTTTTATTTTACTAGTCCCCCTAGGGGGCTATTGCGATCAGCATTCCGATCGCTCTGCAGTATCTGCTGATCACAGCTGGAAGGCTGTAAACAGCAGATACGCTGTCTTTCTCTTTTGCTGTGCCCCGGGCACAGCGAAAGTGAAACCAATTCATGTGTAGTACAGGAGTCATCACATGACCCTGTACTACCATGACAACTATCGGGAGTCACGTGATCGCGTCACGTGACTTCCGGTTTCGGCGGTAAGTAAAACTTTACCGCGATTGCGCTTATAATGGCGCTGTCATGTATTGACAGCGCCATATAAGGGGTTAATCGGCACGAGCAGATAACGATTCTGCTCGTGCCTAGCAGGCACACATCTCAGCTGTGAAAATCAGCTGAGATGTGTGCCGATCGCGGCATGCTGCCGCCGGAGGACCGCGGGCAGTAAGATTATGTCATTTAGGACGTAATTTTACGGCCCGCGGTCGTTAAGGGGTTAAATACTGTCATCTCCGGTGAAACAGTGCCACCCTGTAAGTGTGATCCTGATCCATTCCCTTTCTGTGCCCTGAGCCTCTGTCTGTTTTCTGTCCCCTAGTCGTTCTGCCATTCCTCTGTCCCAACTCCTTCCTTCCCACAATAGCCACGGTTGTTCCCCCCTCTCCTACCTCCCCACTCGGTTGTTTCCACTGGTACTGACCCCGGCCTGATCTCAACTCCTCCTCTGCTAGTTCCTCCGGTCTTCCTGCTGCCCGTACTGTGTATGACCAGGACCCGTCTGACCATCCCCCGCATGCTCCACAGCTTCAGCAGTCCAGCTAATGCTGTCAGACACTGCATTAGCACACACTGGGAGTTCCCCTCCTTGCTCATTCAGCTCCTTGTAGTGTCTTTCCCTACAGGACTCCAGCTCCCCCTGCTGGCAGCCTGACAGATTGCAGACTTTTGTAGAACTCAATTCCATTTGAATAATTTGTCTATCTATAATAGGAACACTTGTCGGGAAACAGACTAAAGTAATGTAGTGAGATGGCATATATAGGCCATGGTAAGTAAATAGCATTTTGTTGCATATAGAATAAACACAGATCAGGATTGATTAAATTTACAGTTAAAAACAGGATATCATGATTCCATTAATATACCTACTGAATGTCCCCTATGGTTTTTCCTGTCTGAATCTATAAGTCAAATCACAGAAATTTCAGTCTCCAGTCTCAGACAATAACTCAACTAATATCTTGGGATGGAAGACCAACAAGGAAGACAGATGTGCTACTGAAGACGGTTAAAAAGTCTGGACTTTCAATCAGGCTTTCCAGTGTTCCCATTTAAATTGCTGATATTAATTGCCTTTTACATATGTTTGCTCCTTGGATTACTTACAGTAAACATCTGAAAGCAAAAGACCACCCAAGACATTCACTTCAAAGTGATATGGCTGTATTTTAGCATATTTACTATAGCCACATCACCAAGTCCAGAGTTTTAAAATTGACAGTAAAGAGCGCTTGTGCAGTACTTGTGTTTTGGATTATCTCTGTCATGTCCCATCAATGTACACAGATATACTGTACATACTCATATATCTTCAAATTATGCACACATAGGCGTCTTATACGATGTTACATAAAAGGTTGGTACATATAATAGAGTAATGGGATTAGGGGAAAACATCAGCAACTGGAATAAAACCTGGAGCAGTGAAAGGAAAATGGTATATGTCCGCGGCTGCATGTGGACACGTATGCACAGCGATGACGTCATCGCTGTGCGCACCGCTAGTCTCCACACACAGCCACGGCCGGCACAGACAGGAGGATGAGCAATGCTGCAGGGATCGTGGCCGGTGAGTATACTGATTCACTGCACCCCGCGCTGATGATGATGCATGGGGGGCAGTGAATATAGCCATACTGTTAGGTCCGAGTGATGGTGGATCCTCTGGGCCGTGCACCAGCCTCCCCCAGTGAGGCAACCTGGAGCTAACCCCTATACAGGGACTGTCCGGTCACCCCACCAGAGGGCTTAGGTACACGGTAGCCGGAGTACTAGCGGGACTGGGATAGCGTCCCTCAGGGAATGGGTAGAACGGAGTCTTTAGAGCCACAGAGTTCTTGGAGACAATTAAGGGAGTCCGGTACGGGTGCTGGTTAGGAAGCTCAGACGGGATCCGGGTTAGCTGGATGTGACGGGGAGGCAGCCGGGTGAAGCGGGGGATCACAAACAGGCACAGGCAGACGTAACGGTGGTGGGATTCCCCGCTGACGGACACCGGAGGACCTCTTGGCAAACCCGGATTCAGGAGCCGGTTACGGAGGCAGAGCAGACTCTACGAAAGAGACAGAGTTAGCACAGGCAAGGCATATGGGGACCTAGACTCCTAGCTTGCAGAACTTGACGAACAGGCGACGCCCTCCAGGCAGGGAGCTCCTAATATACCTGACCCTGACTGATGCAATATCCTGTTAGGGAGTGCAGGGCCTTTAAGAGGAAGTCAGTGACCGCGCGCGCGCCCTAATGCACATGCGTGACGCCCGGGTGCCGGAGGCCAGAGCAGGGAGCGGTGCCGAGGAGGACATGTGGCTGGAGGCAGGAGACCCGGGGACAGGAGCGGTGAGTGAGAAACGATGTCGGGACCCGGGAAGCGTGACAGTACCCCCCCCCAGGCCCCCCTCCCCGCAACCGGGACAGAAAGGCACGAATCAGAGGAGTACCCACATTCTCCCGGGGTTCCCAGGACCTATCCTCGGGACCATAACCTGCCCAATCGACCAGGAAGTACTGCCGTCCCCTGACGGTCTTCATGGCCACGATATCTCTTACCGCATAGATGTCATCATCGGCTAGGGAGGAGGAGGACAGGCATCAGAGGAGAAGGGACCGAGGACAACAGGTTTCAGCAAGGACACATGGAAGGAGTTGGGTATCCGCATGGAGGGCGGTAGCTGCAACTTGTAGGACACCTCGTTGATCTTCCTGAGGACCTTGAAGGGACCGATGTACCGCGGACCCTGCTTGTACGAAGGAATCTTGAGTCGGACGTACTTGGAGGCAAGCCAGACCAAGTCCCCAGGAGAGAAGCAAGGAGGATCAAGACGTCTCTTGTCCGCATGTTTCTTCATTCGTGCAGCAGCATGTCCCAGGGAAGTCTTGACTGAGGCCCATATAGCGGAAAGTTTCTGGCCAGGGCATCTGCTGCAGGTACATCGGAAGCCGGAGAGACTGGTAATGGCACAGAAGGCAGGAGACCATAGACAACATGGAAGGAAGAACTGGAGGTGGATTCGCTGACCTGGTGGTTATGAGAGAATTCAGCCCAAGGAAGGAGCGTGGACCAGTTGTCCTTGTGGGCATTGACGTAGTGACGAAGGAAGGTGGTCATGATCTGGTTGACTCGTTCCACTTGTCCGTTTGACTGGGGGTGGTAGGCAGAGGAAAAGTCCAGAGACACCCCCAGGTGTTCACAGAGAGCCCTCCAGAAGCGTGAGGTGAATTGGGTTCCTCTGTCGGACACGATATGGTCAGGAAAGCCATGCAGCCGGAAGATGTGCTGTATGAAGGCGTCCGCAAGCTCTTGAGCAGAGGGCAATCCGGCCATAGGAACAAAATTAGCCATTTTCGAGAATCGGTCCACCACGACCCAGATGACCGTATGACCGGAGGACAAGGGCAAGTCCGTGACAAAGTCCATGGCTATGTGTTGCCATGGAATGGAAGGAGTCGGCAGAGGGAGAAGAGGACCAAAGGGCAAATGCTTAGGCGTCTTGTTCCGGGCACAGGAGGAACATGCAGAGACGAAAGCGGTGACATCCGTACGAAGAGACGGCCACCAATAGTGACGGGCGATGACGCCCCAGGTTTTCTTCTGGCCGGCGTGTCAGGCCATTTTCGAGGAGTGTCCCCATTGGAGGACCTTGAGTCGGTCGGTCTCCGTGACGTACGTCTTCCCAGGAGGGATCTGTGCCAGGGAGACGGGAGCCACCGGGATGACCTTGCTAGGACAGATGATGGGCTGGCTTGGCTCCTCCTCTTGGTCTACCGGAACAAAGGACTGAGACAGGGCATCTGCCCGTACGTTCTTGTCCGCAGGCCGATAGTGTAGCTGAAAGTCAAACCTGGCGAAGAAGAGAGACCAACGTGCTTGGCGCGGATTCAGCCTTTGAGTGGAGCGTATATATTCCAGGTTTTTGTGGTCAGTATAGATGATCACCGGGTAAACCGCTCCCTCCAGGAGATATCGCCATTCCTCCAACGCCATCTTAACGGCCAGGAGCTCTCGATCACCAATGGTATAATTGCGTTCTGGGGCTGAGAAGATCTTGGTGGCGGATTTCTGCATAAGTACGGCTCCTGCCCCTGCGGAGGAGGCGTCAACCTCCAGGGTGAATTGGCGGTTCAACTCAGGACGGTGAAGGATGGGAGAAGAAGCAAAGGACCGCTTCAGAGAGCAGAAGGCGGCTTCGGCCTCGGGTGTCCAAGCCTTCGGATTGGTCCCCTTCTTGGTCAGGGCGGAGAGCGGAGCAGTTAGGGTCGAGAAGTGAGGGACGAACTGGCGATAGTAGTTAGCAAAACCGAGGAAACGTTGGATGGCTTTTTTTAGTCCCGAAGGAGGAGGCCAGTCGAGGATAGCAGAGACCTTCCCGGGATCCATCTGCAGTCCGGTGTCCGATATTACATAGCCCAAAAAGGGTAGGGATGATTATTCGAACACACACTTTTCGTGTTTGGCGTAAAGCGATTCTTCCTCAGCCTCTGTAGCACGATGTGCACGTGCTCTCTGTGGGTACGTAGGTCTGGGGAGTAGATTAAGATGTCGTCCAGGTGTACGACTACACAGACATAGAGGAGGTCCCTGAACACTAGAGTTGAGCGCGGTTCGTGGTTCGAGGTTCTCCAGTTCTAAGCTCGAGTGATTTTGGGGGCTGTTCGAGATCGAACTAGAACTCAAGCTTTTTGCAAAAGCTCGATAGTTCTAGATACGTTCGAGAACGGTTCTAGCAGCAAAAAGCAGGGCTTTTTACAGCTAGTGTGTGCAGGAGCCATCGCTGGCAGCCTGCCAGAAGCTGGTAACCAAGATAAACATCGGGTATCCAAGCAAAACGCTTTGGTCAGTAACCCGATGTTTATCTTAGTTACGTGCAGGAAGCCCACACTTCCCGCTCAGCTCACTCCGCCCCCTCCTGCCCGCGGCATGTACACATACATACACACACACACACACACACACACACGCATGGTCCCGCTCGGCTTACCTGCGGTGATGAAGTCCCGCCATCCTGACCTCAGCGCTGTCATTGTCCTCCATGGCCGCCGCTTGTCACATCACCTCTCGCTTCCGACCCGAGACTGACTAGCGGTGACGTCACGGACCTCTCGCGATACTTGATGTGAAGGCGCCGGTCATTGACCTCAGTGACAGGGGCTGTCAGTGTGCTGGAGATCAGCGCAGGTAATGTACTTCGCTGACAGCAGCACTTGTCATCCCCTGCAGTGACCTGGGCTGACCCATTGATGTTAGCTCAGGTCACTGCACTGCTCTCCCAGCCAATGGGGAACATCCTGCTCTTCATTGACTGGGACAGTGTGGATCGTCATGGCAACCCCTTGGATTACACCAGACCTGGATTTGTTTTTCATTCTAATAAATTGGTTAAAGAGGGAATGTTTTGGGGAGTGTTTTTTCAAATAAAAATGTGGTTGTCGTCTATTTTTTTTTATTACTGACTGGGTTGGTGATGTCGGGTATCTGATAGACGCCTGACCTCACCAACCCCAGGGCTTGATGCCAGGTGACATTACACATCTGGTATTAACCCCATATATTACCCCGTTTGCCACCGCACCAGGGCGCGGGATGAGCTGGGGCGAAGCACCAGGATTGGCGCATCTAATGGATGCGCCACTTCTGGGGCGGCTGCAGCCTGCTATTTTTAGGCTGGAGAGAGTCCAATAACCATGGACCTCCCTAGTCTGAGAATATCAGGCCCCAGCTGTCTGCTTTACCTTGGCTGGTGATCCAATTTTGGGGGACCCCTACGTGTTTTTTTTTTTTTAATTATTTATTTAATTTAAAATAACAGTGTGGGGTGCCCTCAGTTTTGGATTACCAGCCAAGGTGAGGTTGCCAGCTGTGGTCTGCAGGCTGAAGCCGTCTGCTTTACCCTAGCTGGCTACAAAACTAGGGGGAACCCTACGTCATTTTTTTTTCATTTTTTTGGCTAAATACAAAGCTAAGCACCCCTTAGTGCCACATGAAAGGTACCAAAGGGTGCTCCACTTTTTCTCCATTTTTTTCTCCACTTTTTCTCCACTTTTTCTCCATTTTTTTCTCCACTTTTTCTCCACTTTTTCTCCTCTTTTTCTCCACTTTTTCTCCTCTTTTTCTCCTCTTTTTCTCCACTTTTTCTCAATTTTTTCTCCACTTTTTCTCCATTTTTTCTCCACTTTTTCTCCACTTTTTCTCCACTTTTTCTCCACTTTTTCTCCTTTTTTTTCTCCACTTTTTCTCCATTTTTTTCTCCACTTTTTCTCCACTTTTTCTCCACTTTTTTCTCCACTTTTTCTCCACTTTTTCTCCACTTTTTCTCCACGTTTTCTCCACTTTTTCCTCCACTTTTTCCTCCACTTTTTCTCCACTTTTTCTCCACTTTTTCTCCTTTTTTTCTCCACTTTTTCTCCACTTTTTCTCCACTTTTTTCTCCACTTTTTCTCCATTTTTTCTCCACTTTTTCTCCACTTTTTCTCCACTTTTTCTCCACTTTTTCTCCATTTTTTTCTCCACTTTTTCTCCATTTTTTCTCCACTTTTTTTTCCACTTTTTCTCCACTTTTTCTCCTTTTTTTTCCTCCACTTTTTCTCCACTTTTTCTCCATTTTTTTCTCCACTTTTTCTCCACTTTTTCTCCACTTTTTCTCCATTTTTTTCTCCACTTTTTCTCCACTTTTTCTCCACTTTTTTCTCCACTTTTTTCTCCACTTTTTTCTCCACTTTTTTCTCCACTTTTTTCTCCACTTTTTCTCCACTTTTTCTCCATTTTTTCTCCACTTTTTCTCCACTTTTTCTCCACTTTTTCTCCATTTTTTTCTCCACTTTTTCTCCACTTTTTCTCCTCTTTTTCTCCACTTTTTCTCCTCTTTTTCTCCTCTTTTTCTCCACTTTTTCTCCATTTTTTCTCCACTTTTTCTCCATTTTTTCTCCACTTTTTCTCCACTTTTTCTCCACTTTTTCTCCACTTTTTCTCCTTTTTTTTCTCCACTTTTTCTCCATTTTTTTCTCCACTTTTTCTCCACTTTTTCTCCACTTTTTCTCCATTTTTTTCTCCACTTTTTCTCCACTTTTTCTCCACTTTTTCTCCACTTTTTCCTCCACTTTTTCCTCCACTTTTTCTCCACTTTTTCTCCACTTTTTCTCCTTTTTTTCTCCACTTTTTCTCCACTTTTTCTCCACTTTTTTCTCCACTTTTTCTCCATTTTTTCTCCACTTTTTCTCCACTTTTTCTCCACTTTTTCTCCACTTTTTCTCCATTTTTTTCTCCACTTTTTCTCCATTTTTTCTCCACTTTTTTTTCCACTTTTTCTCCACTTTTTCTCCTTTTTTTTCCTCCACTTTTTCTCCACTTTTTCTCCATTTTTGTTCTCCACTTTTTCTCCACTTTTTCTCCACTTTTTCTCCATTTTTTTCTCCACTTTTTCTCCACTTTTTCTCCACTTTTTTCTCCACTTTTTTCTCCACTTTTTTCTCCACTTTTTTCTCCACTTTTTTCTCCACTTTTTCTCCACTTTTTCTCCATTTTTTCTCCACTTTTTCTCCACTTTTTCTCCACTTTTTCTCCATTTTTTTCTCCATTTTTTTCTCCACTTTTTCTCCACTTTTTCTCCACTTTTTCTCCACTTTTTTCTCCACTTTTTTCTTCACTTTTTTCTCCACTTTTTCTCCACTTTTTCTCCACTTTTTCTCCACTTTTTCTCCATTTTTTCTCCACTTTTTTTCTTCACTTTTTATCTCCACTTTTTCTCCACTTTTTCTCCTTTTTTTCTCCACTTTTTCTCCACTTTTTCTCCATTTATTTCTCCACTTTTTCTCCACTTTTTCTCCACTTATTCTCCATTTTTATCTCCACTTTTTCTCCACTTTTTCTCCTTTTTTTCTCCACTTTTTCTCCACTTTTTCTCTATTTATTTCTCCACTTTTTCTCCACTTTTTCTCCACTTATTGTCCATTTTTATCTCCACTTTTTCTCCACTTTTTCTCCTTTTTTTCTCCACTTTTTCTCCACTTTTTCTCCATTTATTTCTCCACTTTTTCTCCACTTTTTCTCCACTTTTTCTCCACTTTTTTTCCACTTTTTTCTCCACTTTTTTCTCCACTTTTTCTCCACTTTTTCTCCACTTTTTCTCCACTTTTTCTCCATTTTTTTCTCCACTTTTTCTCCACTTTTTCTCCACTTTTTCTCCATTTTTTCTCCATTTTTTCTCCACTTATTCTCCACTTATTCTTCACTTTTTCTCCATTTTTTTCTCCACTTTTTCTCCACTTTTTCTCCACTTTTTCTCCACTGTTTCTCCACTTTTTCTCTGTTCTTTTTCTATGGTCGGTCTACCCATTAGCTCTGCCATGCATACTGTAGCTCTACACCTACTGCGCATTTTACTTTATGATTGACATCTCTTTCGTACCAGAGCTGTCTAAGTCTACTCTGACCCCATATTTGTCATTACTATATTGTCCTTGTACTGTATTATGACATTTGTATCATGTGTTTCATTTCTTGCTGTGTTGCAAGTTTTTTGCTGCATCCCAATTGTACCTCTACATTGTTCGAGTTTATGTTATTGTTCTCTCACTCTTATGTGATACTGATTATTGTCATTTTTCATGATTACATGCAGATAAGTCCAATCTGATGAAGGCTCAGGCCGAAACGTCATTTGTAACTTGTTTTGGACAAAAACATATATGCTTATGAAAAAAATTTTTTTCTTAATACGGACCAATAAAGAGTGATTTTGCATTACTATCCATTGTGACTGACTGACTTAGTCTGGGAGATTTAGAGTGCCGAGGTTACTCACTAATTTTATCTATTATTACCTCTGAGCACCTATATACCAGTGAGCAGAGCTTCCTCTACAGTAGTTCTCCTGATTAGGCATGCCCTTACCTCATGAGCAGGGCATTGCAGCTTTGGTAGCAACCATTACGACATGGACTGTGCTGCTGTGGACCCGGGGAGAGTGAGTGCAGATTCATTGCACCCACACTCCTCACATGAAGGGTCCGCACTCCTAGAAAATGGGGGATACGTTCCCTGAGTGTCTCCCCCCCCATATTCTAGACGGTCCAGAGTCATCGTGGGACCCCTTTATTTTTTTTCTTACAATAAATTGGTGAAAGAGGAAATGTTTTGGGGACTGTTTTTTCAAATAAATTTCTTTTGTCGATTTTTTGTTTTTGTTAGTACTGACAGTTTATGATGTTTGGTATCTAATAGACGCCATGACATCACAAACTGCTGGGCTTGATCTCAGGTGACTTTACAGCTAGTATCAACCCGATTTATTACCCCGTTTGCCACTGCACCAGGGCACGGGATGAGCTGGGGTGAAGCGCCACGATTGGCGCATCTAGTGGATGCGCCACGTCTGGGGTGCCTGCGGCCTGCTATTTTTAGGCTGTGAAGGGCCAATAACTATGGACCTTTCCACCCTGAGAATACCAGACCACAGCTGTCCGCTTTACCTTGGCTGGTGATCCAATTTGGGGGGACCCTACTTTTATTGTGTAATTATTAATATTTATAAAATAATTATAAAAAAGAGCCTGAGGGGACCTCCACATTGGATCCCCAACCACGGTAAAGCTGCCAGCTGTGGTTTTCAGGCTACAGCCGTCTGCTTTACCCTAGCTGGCTATCAAAAATGGGGGGACCCAATGTCATTTTTTTTTAACTATTTTTTAAATAGAAAAAATTAATGGGCTTCCCTGTAGTTTGATTGCCAACCAAGGTAACGGCAGGCAGATGGGGGTGGCAACCCATAGCTGTCTGCTTTATCTGCGCTGAGAATCAAAAATACCGCGGAGCGCTACGTCATTTTTTTAAAGATTTATTTTTACAGCACTGTGATGTCCAGCAATCAAAATACAGGGAAGCCCATTTTATTTTTAGTTATTTAAATAAATAATTAAAAAAAATATATATGGGCTCCCGCTGCATTTTTTGTATTGCTAGCTAAGGGTAATCCAAGCAGCTACTGGCTGCTAACCCCCACTGCTTGGTGTTACCTTCACTGGCAATGGAAAATCCAGGGAAGCATTTTTTATTTTTTTTGCCAAAAAACTACAAAAAAAATGACGTGGGCTTCGCCATATTTTTGTATGCTAGCCAGGTACAGCTGGCAGCCACGGGCTGCCTCCAACCCCCAGTTGCCTATTTGTACCCGTCTGGGAACCAAAAATATAGGGAAGCCCGTTTTTTTTTAATTATTTCACTTATTTCATGAAATAATTAAAAAACAAATGACGTGGGCTTCGCCCCATTTTTGTGTCCAGCCGGGTACAACTAGGCAGCTGGGGATTGGAATCCGCAGCACAGGTTAGCCCGAGGTTTCTGGGCGCCTCTGCTGCGGATTTCAGTCCGCAGCCGTCCCAGAAAATGGCGCTCTCATAGAAGCGCCATCATCTGGCGCTGTATCCAACTCTTCCAACAGCCCTGGAGCCGGGTGGCTTGTTGGGTAATCATGAGTTAATACTGGCTTTGTTTTACTAGCCAGTATTAAGCCAGAGATTCTTAATGTCAGGCACGTTTGACCCGGCCATTAAGAATCTCAAATAAAGGGTTAAAAAAAACACCACACAGAGAAAAAATACTTTAATAGAAATAAATACACAGACACATTAGAGACTCCATCTTTATTACCCCCTGTCAGCCCTCCACGATCCTGCTCTTCTGTCTTCTTTCTTTCTAGTGTAGTAGTAGTGACGATTGTAGTGAGGATGAGATTCACCAGCTCATCACTTGGGGCTGGGGAACCTCATCCTCACTACAATCATCACTACAATCGGGAAGCAGCGTGCAGCCTTCACTCCGTGAGTGATCAGTGCTGGCTGCTAGCGGTAACAGCGGTAACGCTGACAAACGCGTTACCATAGCAACGGTGCTCTCGGAGCCGCGGTTAGCGGTGACATCACCGCTAACTGCGTTGCTATGACAACGGTGATCTCCGTTAATGACCGGCTGTGTCAGCCGGTCCCTAACGGAACGGGGAGTCGACCGTGTGCTAGAGCATGTCGCCGGTACACGGCGATACACATATGTGCACCGTGTACCGGAGAGATGCACTCGCAGGTCCTACATGACGTGTCATAGTCATGTGACCAGTCTGTAGCCAATGAGATAATAGCCACGTGACTGGTCACATGGCTATTTTGACGTCACGATAGGTCCTGCATCTCTGCTGGCAGTGCCGTCACCGGGAGGATTCAGCGATCATCGGATGGAATAGCGGCAGGAGACAGAGTGCAGAAGGGATCGCGAGGACCGGTAAGTGTTATGGCAATGTTTATTAACTGATTGTGTACATTTATCATGCATTTTTATGTGTTTGTGATTGCCTCCCATTCTAGCCTATACGTTCGAGTTCGGTTCGTCGAACGTTCGACGAACCGAACTCGAACGGGACCCCCGTTCGGCGAGCCATCCTCGAGCCGAACCGGGACCGGTTCGCTCATCTCTACTGAACACGTCGTTCACCAGCTCCTGGAAGACTGCCGGAGCATTGCAAAGGCCGAAGGGCATCACGCAATATTCATAGTGCCCGTCCCGGGTGTTGAAGGCGGTCTTCCACTCGTCCCCGGAGCGTATGCGAACGAGGTTGTAAGCCCCACGGAGATCCAATTTGGTGAATATACGGGCTCCCCGGAGCCGATCGAAGAGTTCAGGGATGAGAGGCAGGGGGTATTTGTTTTTCACTGTGATCTGGTTTAGTCCCCGGTAATCGATACAGGGCCGTAGGTCGCCTTCTTTTTTCTTGACGAAGAAGAAGCCCGCACCAGCCGGGGACGAGGACCTTCGAATGAACCCCCGTGCCAGGTTCTCGGTGATGTATTCAGACATGGCCCGGGTCTCAGCAGGGGACAAAGGGTATATCCGTCCCCGAGGGGGTGTGGTTCCCGGCAGAAGGTCAATGGAACAGTCGTAGGGTCGATGTGGAGGCAACACCTCCGACTCCTTTTTATCGAACACATCCGCGAAGGACCAATAGGCTGGAGGAAGACCAGGTAAGGAGTCCGGGGCCGGAGGACGACGGACGGGCTGGACTGACTGGAGGCAGTTCTCATGACAAGACGGGCCCCAGCGGATGATTTCTCCAGTACGCCAGCTGACCGTAGGTTCATGTACCCATAACCAGGGTAAACCCAGCAGAAGCAGATGAGACATGCGTGGCAGAACATAGAAGGCGATTTCTTCGGTGTGTAGCGCACCGATACGCAGTTTCACAGGTTTAGTGACGAACAGGATGGGATCAGAGAGGGGTTTCCCATCCACAGAGGCTATCACAAGCGGTGTCTGCAGCGGGGTGACAGGTAACTGGTACTTGTCAACTGTGGCCTGCTGGATGAAGTTACCCGCTGCCCCGGAGTCGAGATATGCCTCTGCCGTGAAGCGGGTTTGTCCTGTTGTCACCTGTACAGTCCATGTCACTGGGTCAGAGAGCTTCCCAGTACTTAGGGTGGCCTCTCCTACCAACCCTAGGCTTTGGAGTTTCCCAGTTTCGCTGGGCAGGCACGCACCTGGTGTGCGCCGTCTCCACAATAGAAGCAGAGACCCTTGGCGGCTCGTTCCGCTCGACGCTGCTCGGAGGACCGTAGCCGGTCCACTTGCATGGACTCCATGGGCTCATGGATGGAGGAGCCAGAGAGCCCGGATGAGGAGAGGATAGGCTTCTGTGGAGAAGCGGAGTGCCTTACAGGGCGCCGCTCGCGGGACATTTCCTTAGCCCTTTCCTGAAAGCTGAGGTCTGTCCGGGTTGCGAGGGCGATCAGGGAGTCCAAGGTGGAGGGGACGTCTCGACCGGCCAGCTCGTCCTTCATACGACCGGTAAGCCCCTCCCAGAAGGCGGCAGTCAAGGCTTCATTGTTCCACCCCAACTCAGATGCCAGCGTGCGGAACCGGATGGCATACTGACCAACTGTCAAAGTTCCTTGGCGTAGCCTGAGGAGGGAAGAGGTGGATGAAGAAGCACGTCCGGGTTCATCGAACGCGGTGCGGAAGGTGTGCAGGAAGTCCTGGATGTTGGTGGTTACTGGATCTTCCCTCTCCCACAAGGGGTTCATCCATGCCAGTGCTTCACCCTCCAGATGAGACATTACGAAGGCAACCTCAGCTTGGTCGGAAGCGAAGAGATGTGGGAGCAGTTTGAAGTGCAGCGAGCACTGGTTCAAGAACCCACCGCAGTTCTTGGGGTCCCCGGCAAACCGAGGCGGAGAGGCTAGTCTCAGTTGCGAGGTCGCAGAAGTTGTCCCTACGGAAGCCGTGGATGTGGCGGAAGTGGACAGGGACGTGGCTGTGGATTGCAGTGTGTTCAGGCGGGTGTCCACTGACGTCATGAAGGCCAACATATGGGATTGGGTCTCCCGCTGACGTACCAGCTCCTACTGCAATCCGGCCAGTTGGGATGCTAGTGCTTCGGCGGGATCCATGGCCTGTTCGTTCTGTTAGGTCCGAGTGATGGTGGATCCTCTGGGCCGTGCACCAGCCTCCCCCAGTGAGGCAACCTGGAGCTAACCCCTATACAGGGACTGTCCGGTCACCCCACCAGAGGGCCTAGGTACACGGTAGCCGGAGTACTAGCGGGACCGGGATAGCGTCCCTCAGGGAACGGGTAGAACGGAGTCTTTAGAGCCACAGAGTTCTTGGAGACAATTAAGGGAGTCCGGTACGGGTGCTGGTTAGGAAGCTCAGACGGGATCCGGGTTAGCTGGATGTGACGGGGAGGCAGCCGGGTGAAGCCGGGGATCACAGACAGGCACAGGCAGACGTAACGGTGGTGGGATTCCCCGCTGACGGACACCGGAGGACCTCTTGGCAAACTCGGATTCAGGAGCCGGTTACGGAGGCAGAGCAGACTCTACGAAAGAGACAGAGTTAGCACAGGCAAGGCACATGGGGACCTGGACTCCTAGCTTGCAGAACTTGACGAACAGGCGACGCCCTCCAGGCAGGGAGCTCCTAATATACCTGACCCTGACTGATGCAATATCCTGTTAGGGAGTGCAGGGCCTTTAAGAGGAAGTCAGTGACCGCGCGCGCGCCCTAATGCACATGCGTGACGCCCGGGTGCCGGAGGCCAGAGCAGGGAGCGATGCCGAGGAGGACGTGTGGCTGGAGGCAGGAGACCCGGGGACAGGAGCGGTGAGTGAGAAACGACGTCGGGACCCGGGGAGCGTGACACATACATGATCACTCCAGGCTGTAGTTCCCAGGGGTGATCATGCGGGCCGGCTGTTTAGTATGCGCGCATCCACCGCCCATCATCCCGCCCACCTGTCAGCGCCGGCTTCAGCGCTGAGAGATGATGGGCAGGATTATGGGCATGCATATGAAATGAGCTGGTCCACGTGGTCACGGTAGGCTGCTGCAGCCTGCTCATGCCCCTGATGACCCGTGCCACCGCAGCACCCTCATTCCCCACAGTTATGCCCTATATTCAGACAATAAGATGCACCCCCCACTTTCCCCCAACATTTGGGGAAAAAAAGTGCGTCTTATAGTCCAACAAATACGGTAACTCTTTGAATATGGGGGTGCAAAAACAAATAATGCCTGTAAAATATTGTTTGTAATGTTCAAAAGTAGCAAAGCATAAAAAAATCTATATAAATATGTTACTACTATAATCTTACTGACCCGAAGAATAATTTTGTCTTATTACTTTTACCACATAGAGAACAATGTAAAAAATAAACTGAAACCTATAACTGAATTATTAGTTTTTTTTCATTCTGTGTCTTAAAAATTGTAACAAAATGTAGTGATGAGCCAAACCGTTGGTGTTCGAATTCACCAGGTATGGAAAAACTGTAGTTAAAAGTTCAGTTTGGTACCTGAACTTGACCCTAACTTGTTCCGGAACCCCATAGAAGTCAATGGCGACCTGAAGGTTTGTGCTGTATAATGGTCATAAAAAAAGCTAGGACCCTGAAAAAGGAAGCAAAATGGGGATAAGAGCAGAACAATTGCCCTGCAATCAGATATGATAGGGAAATTACTTAAAGGGGTTATATCATTATGGAAATAATGGTTAATTAGGAATTAGATGAATACAATTTTAATTTTAAGAGTGCCCCCACACAGCCAAAATTTACAACATGCCCACACAGAGTCTGTTTTCAAAGTTCCCCCAAAGAGCCAGAATTTTAAATGCGCCGCTACAAAGCCTGTTTTCTGATTTACCCCACAAAGCCGAAATTTTAAAAGTGTCACTACAAAAGGCAAAATATTAAGCGTGTCCCCACAGAGAATGTTTTCAGAGTCCCCCCAGAGCTAAAATATTAAGAGTGCTGTCACACAGCCTGTTTTCAGGATTTCCCCACAGAGCCAAAAATGTAAAACTACCCCCACAGAGCCAACATTTTAAGAGAGCACCACAGAGCCTGTTTTCATAGTTACCCCTCAGAGCCATTTTTTAAGAGTACTCCACAGAGCCTTTTTTAAGATTACCCCGGCAGAGCTTTTTTTAATACTACTCCCACAGAGCCTTTTTTTAGGACAACCACTATAGAACCTTTTTTAAGACCCACCGATCGTTTTTAGCATACCCCCACAGAGCCTTTTTTATGAGTACCTCCACACAGCTTTTTTAAGAGTACCCCCAGAAAGCGTGGTGCAGAGTGTCCACACAGAGCCTTTTTTAAGAGTGTCCCCCGACAAAGCCACAAAGTTTTTTTTAAGAGTGCCCACACAGAGCCTGTTTTATGACTACGCAGAGATTGGTATAAGAGGCGTAACCTAACACTATCCTTCACTTGAGCAGTGTGCTGTCTCCATGCTGGACAGAGCAAAATGGCAGCACAACCCATGATCCAGCAGTTATAGTGGCCAGGTCATGTTGTGTGCCGCCCAATCAAAGCCATGCCAATACTTGGCATTATTGTGATGGCTGCGGAAGTGCCCACAGTTGGAACTCTTATTGATTTTCTGTGCTGCAATATTTCAACTAAATTTATTCAACATCTGATCAGCATCGGAACTCCAAACTGGACCACAAATTTCCGTGAGAAGTTTGTGTTCGGATTTGAGCACCGGACACTAGATGTCCGGTAAGAACCTTGAACTTTACAGTTTGGGTTCACTCATCTCTAATTAAAAGTGGTTCATAAATATTATTTACCCCAAATGGCACCAATATAAACTTCAACTCACCCCACTAATAATAAGTCCCCATACAGGTCTGTCAGCAAAAAATAAAAAAGTTATAGCCTTTAGAATGTTTGTTTGTTTATTTAATAAAACAGCATTTGCATAAAAGTAGCAAAACATAAAAAAAATCCTATATAATTCTGGCATCACTGTAATTGCACTGACCTGAAAAATGAAACTGTCCTATCACTTTTACCACATGGTGAAGGACGTAAAAATAAAAACACTGATGTTTTTGTTCATTCTGTTATCTAAAAATTTAAATAAGGTTTGCTTCACATATATTCTGTGTTCTTCATTGAGCACTTACTTCCGGATTTTTGAGTAGCATCACAAAGACACCTAATTCAGATGAAACCCCTATGAAATCAACAGATGGAATCACTTTGGACAAATTTTGAGGTCCATTTTCTCCTATTATTTCTTATAAAAGTTACAAACATATAGCTAAAACAGCAATCCACTGTTAGAATTGTAATTTCCCATTTTCATGTCCTAAGGTTATAACGTTCTGTGAATTAATTGGGTTCAATATGCAGAAGATACATCCAGATAAATTCCTTGAGGAGTATAGGTTACAAAATGTTGTCATCTGTGGTGGGTTTCTGCTATTTTGGTATCCTATGGGTTATACATATGTGACATGGTGTCCACAATTTATTTTAGTCAAATTTACACTCCGAATACCAAACAGCGCTCCTTTCCTTCCAAGTCCTGTCATGTGCTCAAATAGCAATTTTAACAACACATGGGATACTGCTGCATTTGAAAAAAAAATGTAAAACATTTTGGGTTTAGTATTCTATTAATTCTTGTGCAAATGAAAAATTTGTAGCTAAAGAAATTATATTAGAAAAAAATAGTTTCTCATTTTTTACTTCAAGTTTGCCTTAAATCCGCATAGCACTTGAAGAGTGATGAGCAAATAGTAACTATTCGAGTTCCGATTATTCGTAACAAATCCCAAAGCACTATTCTGGTATTCATGAAGAATAATAATACTCTTTTTTTTTATATGGCGCCAACATATTTTGCAGCACTTCACATAGATAAGCAATACTGTCTTCATTTGGGCTCACAATCTAAATTCCCTAACTTTATGTTTTTGGAGTGTGGGAGGAAACCGAAGGAAGCCCACAAAAAGACGGGGAGAACATACAAAGTCATTGCACATGCTGTCCTTGGTGGGATTTGAACCCAATATCCTAGCATTGCAAGACTGCAGTGCTAACCACTGTGCCACCGTAGCTCACGCAATCTGTGTCGCTCAGGGATATGGGGTACTCGGTCCCGGGCGGTGTACGTCTGATGGGTGTCACGGTGGTGGCCGTTGCCCAATTCCATGCCCTGGCCCCTTTTTGTAAAGGAGGTATATTTACAGCGGATTATAGTGTTCACATGTTATGCCACTTGCGGTGTTGCGGCTATGTGTATGGAGCCGCCGCTGCACAATGTCCACAGCTGGGGCTGGTGGAAATGGCAGCCTGGATGGTAGGCCCTCCGCAAGCAGGGCCGGGCCCCATAGGATAGGTGTTATGACAGATATTGGAAGAAGGGAGTCCACACAAAAGTTCAGTGCAACTGTTTTACTCACTGTCCAGTGATGGTAACTGGGTACCCGAGGCCGGCTGGTTTCACCTCCAGGTTCCCTTCTGCCCAGTGCCAGTTAGTAATCTGGTGCCTTCTTCTTCTGCACCTGTGTCTGGTTAGTGCGTCCCCGTGGTGTAGAGCAACTGGGGGTCCCCGTCTGTGGGATTGTTCCACTGCTGTCCACCTGACGGTTACATGAACCCTGGGGGGTTGGAGTCTCTAGTCCTGTCCCCGGTTCTCTCTCTGCTACTGAGTCTTCAAATTCTTAGGGTCAGCAAGGTCCTTGATGATCCCCTTGCTGTGCAGGTATTAACAAGCCTGCCTGGAGCTTCTGCTTGTCCTAGGGTCCTGTAACCCATCAGTGCATAGATCCGGGAGTACTCCACCGGCAACTACTCTCTTGGGCACCAGGTTACTGCTCACTACAGGACAGTTTGTCTCCACACCTTCACAGTCTTACTCCTACTCCATTACTGTCTCTTTCTCCTTCACCACTGTCTGCCCCTCCCACCTGGTCAACTAGTGGACTGGACTGGCTCCACCTCAAGTCGGCCATCCATTGGTCTGACCCTAGCTGGGTACCATTGTATGGGGGATTGTTGGGGAAAACTGGGATTGTATAGTGTTTGTGTAGCACCGGCACTAAGGGGGTAGGCCCTGCATCCCGGGGTGGATGCAGTACCTTGCAGCTCTTTGATGGCTTCGGGGTCGCTACATTCCCTCTTGGTTAATTACAGCATGTCCTTGGGCTGCAAGTGAACTTGTTACACTTTTTATTTTATTTTTTTCACACAAATAACATTAATAATAACAGGTCTTCCCTCGCAGGGGAGGTTCATCCTTAAACTGTTTCTAACTGGAGTACCCCTCCCTTTACCCACCACCCAAAGGTCCTGGTCCCAGATCCCACTAAGGAGGCAGGTCACAGGTTTCACTAGTGACCAGGTCTCGGCCGCCTCTCCCACAGAATTTTCCTGCACCCGGCCTCTCCTGGTGGCGGTGCTTTAACAGGGTCCACAGGTAGGGTGTACTCTGGTGATGCGCAACTGGTGCAACTTTGTACAGGGTATGATTTTTTGTTGGCTGCTGCCAGTCCTGCAGCCTGGGTCCATTTTTATCAAAACCATGTTAACTGGTAAACTTCTTTTCAATTGTCCATTTTTAAAGCAGTTTAAATCACATTTACATTTTTAACTTTTCTTTTCAGGAACAGTTCAAACATTCAACAATAAACAAACTGGTAGCCCATCAGGTCATAGCTACCAGGGTGTTGGAATGGGGTTATCAGGTTCACTTGGCCTCCTGGGATCAGCACTTAGGGTCTAAGTGCACTGGTCCCGTGCACCCGCACTGCCTCCTGGTGGCAGCTGAGGGACTGATGCTGAAGTGGGTGCTGAAGTGGGAGCGTGTTCCTCTGCAATGATCTCTGCTGGCACATAGGGTTTCATCTGGGAACCAATCTCGCACCAGGCTGGGAATAGGAGAATGGCAGGTTTGTACACAGGTTCCTCTGACTTAGGTGCCCAGATGTCGGACACCATGTACGTTGTCAGCACAACATGGAGGAACTCGCCCCCTGCACGCAGCACCCATTCGAACCTGGAGATAAGGCCTGCCGGGTCCCCAGCAGTGATTGGACACAGTACCTGGGGACAGTCGTCAGCACTGGTATGGCCTCCTCCTCAGCTCCCGATGATGTCATTGCCTGGGCTGCCGTGACTGGATCAGAGGGTGCTTGTTCCTTCTCCAGCGGAAAAGGTGATGTGATCTCTTCTGGTCTGGCACAGGAAGCTGGTGCCACTTTGCCCTTCTCCAGAGGAGAAGGTGATGCGACCGCTTCTGGGCTCGTTGGCTCTGGCGGTGATGCGGCCTGGTCGATGGTGGATCCCGGTGTCTGGATCGGTGCAGCCTGGTCAAGCAGCGCTCCTCTTTCTTAGGCCTGCGTGGCTGCCACTACTTCCATCATATCCACCTTCCACTCTTCTACACGCTGCAGGTGTTCTGCTCGCAGAGTCCAGCACAGCCGCTGGACCTCCACATCTAGCCTCTCCGCTATCCAGGTCACTGATTGACCTGGTGCACTGGCGTGATCCCCTGGAGCAGAACTGTTGCTGGATACAGTCCTGGAGGCATTCTGGTGCAGGGCCTCCGGGCTCCCTGCTTCTGGTTTCGTTTTACATCCCGGATACTCCCAGGGGGCAGGTCTTTCTTTTCATGAATTTTGGTCTGCTGTGGCACGCTGTGGCACAGTTATTTTTCACAACAAAAATGGCGGCGTTTTTTCAAGCAATAAAGTTCAGTCAATAAAACACAATCCATAAGGCACACGTCACCAGGTTTAGCCGGGTCCAGTTCAATCCTGTTCTTGACGCCTGGAAAAAATTTTGTGTCGCCCAGGGATATCGGGTACTCGGTTCTGGGTGGTGAACATCTGAAGGGTGTCAAGTGGTTGCCGTTGCCCGGTTATATGCCCTGGGCCCTTTTTGTAAAGGGGTATATTTACATGGGATTATAATGTTCACATGTGACGCCACTTGCGGTGTTGCGGCTATGTGTATGGAGCCGCCACTGCACAATGTCCACAGCTGGGGCTGGTGTTAATGGCAGCCTGGATGGTAGGCCCTCCGCAAGCAGGGCTGGTTTCACCTCCAGGTTCCCTTCTGCCCAGTGCCATTTAGTAATCTGGTGCCCTCTTCCTCTGCACCTGTCTCTGGTTAGTGGGTCCCTGTGGCGTAGAACAACTGGGGTCCCCATCTGGTGGTATTGTTCCACTGCTGTCCGTCTAATGGTTGCGTGAACACTGTGGGGTTGGAGTCTCTGGTCCTGTCCCCGGTTCTCCCTTTGCTACTGAGTCTTCGGATTCTTAGGGTCAGCAAGGTCCTTGATGGTCCCCTTGCTGTGCAGGTATTAAAAAGACTGCCTGGAGCTTCTGCTTGTCCTAGGGTCCTGTACCCAGTCAGTGCGTAGTTCCGGGAGTACTCCACCGTTCTCCACCGGCAACTACTCTCCTGAGCACCAGGTTACTGCTCACTACAGGACAGCCTGTCTCCACACCATCACAGTCTTACTCCTACTTCATTACTGTCTCTTTCTCCTTTACCACAGTCCGCCCCTCTCACCTGGTCAACTAGTGGACTGGACTGGCTCCACCTCTAGGCAGCCATCCATTGGTCTGACCCTAGCTGGGTACCATTGTATGGGGGATTGTTGGGGAAAACTGGGATTGTGTAGTGTTTGTGTAGCACCGGCACTGAGTTTCTGGGTCCCTAAGGGTGTAGGCCCTGCATCCCCGTGAGGATGCAGTACCTTGTAGCTCCCTGATGGCTTCAGGGGCGCTACATAAGTCAATGGGGAAACCAAGCATTTTTATTGTCCTGACAAACACTGGAGTAGCACTCAATATTCGGTAAGCATTTTCCGAACACGAACAGTTACTATTCACCCATCTCTAGATAACACATTTGCTGATTCAAATCTGAATAGGTCTGTAAAAAATAGGATTTACAAATTTCCTTGAAAAATGTCTGCAAAGTTTTAACTCGTCTAACATCATAACAAAATAAAAGCGCATCTGAAAAATGATGCTGATGTAATGGTATTACATATGGTAAATGTGATTTTTTTTTTAACTAACTTATGTGGTATGACTATCTCACTTAAGAATATTATTTTTATAATCTATTTAATGGTCTTAAGCTCAATCTCGAGCCATGGCGACTTGATGGATAAATGCTATGTAGGAAGATCGATCTTGTGCAAGCCTAGATAGTTCCCCCAGCATCTTCTCCACCGTTTCCTTGATAGTATCAATCCATCGGGTTTCTGGTCTTCCTCTTCACCTTACTCCTTCTATTCTTCTGACCATAATGTTCTCTAGTGATTGCTCTCTCCGTATGATGTGTCCAAAGCAGCTTAGTGATCCTTGCTTTGAGTGACATATCTGGCTTGATTTGTTCCAACATTGATTTGTTTGTCATCTTGCCATCCATGATATTAATAACATGATTGTCCATCAACACATTTTGAAGGCATTGATTCTTATTCTGTTTTCCTCCTTTATTGTCCATGTTTTGCATCCATTTGTTACCACAGAAAAGACCAAATTATGTATGAGCCTTGTCTTCATTACCAATAAAACGTTTCTCTATTTGAGGACCTTGTCTAGTGACTTCATGGTTGATTTGCCCATAGCTATTCTCTTATTTACTTCCGGTGTTGTTGCTGCACCTTAAGTGATCATTGATCCGAATAGGTTGAAATCCTTTTTAACTTCCAATTCATCGTCGTCCATCTCAAATGTATCTTGGTCATACCTGGAAGTAATCAATACCTTTGTCTTTTTTGTATTAAGAAATTGTCTGTCAATGTTGTGTCATCTGCGTATTTAAGATTGTTGATGAGATGTCCAGCAATCTTGATTCTTTCATCTTTTTTAGCAAGTCCAGCCTTACTGAAAATAACTTTTGACACCTTTTTAAATGTATATCAAATCTCAGATAGTTTAACAAAAAAGAACCCTGCAAAAAGTAATAAACTACAGTGACCAATAGCATAAAATATAATATGCCCTGAAAGACAATTTCATTATTACAGTGGTATCGCATAAAGTGGCACATTAGATTTGAAAAATGTGACTTTGTCATAAAAGGATTATTCCCATCTCCAAGATCACATCCTAATATGTAGTAGGTGTAATAATAATAATAATAATAATACTAATATTAGCAAATACCTCCAATTAAAATTGTAGTACAGTTCTTATAATTTACTATCTCACTTAGCGCATCTGCAGGGCAGTGCAGAACCTTAGGTATCCATGACTATGGCTACACATATAGTGACAGTGAGCTGCTTGTCTTTGTAACCATGGCTTTCTGCACATGAGGTAAGGGATATAGTGAATCAGGAGAGATATACTACATTTCTAATTAGCGGTATTTGCTAATATTATTATTTTTACATCAAATACATATTGTGATAGGATCTTGGAGATGGGAATACCCCTTTATGGTCAAAATTGGCTCACTCTATAAGGGATTAAACATTGTCAACAATGCCGGTGCTGATAAATCGGAGACTAAAGGGGGCTTTATACGGTAGCGATATTGCTAGCAATTTCTAGCGATAGCAAGCGTGTAAGTACCCGCCCCCGTCGCGCATGCGATTGCTTGTGATCGCTGCCGTGATCGCTACGCAGCGTCACATACTTACCTGGTCGGTGGCGTCACTGTGACTGCCGAACAATCCCTCCTTCAAGGGGGAGGGACGTTCGGCATCACAGCAACGTCACCGCAACGTCACTAAGCGGCCGGCCAATGAAAGCGGAGGGGCGGAGCTGAGCATGATGTAAACATCCCGCCCACCTCTTCCTTCTGCATTGCGGCCGGCGGCAGGTAAGGAGACATTCCTCGCTCATGCGGTGTCACACATAGTGATGTGTGCTGCCGCATGAGCGATGAACCACAACGCTAAACAACCCTTACCGATTTTTGAGTTTGGGACGACCTCTCCATGGTGAACGATTTTCACCATTTTTTAGGTCGCCTAAGGTCGCTGGTAAGTATTACACGCTGCAATATTGTTAATGACGCCGGATGTGCGTCACTAACAATGTGACCCCGACGATAAAACATTAACGATATCGTAGCGTGTAAAGCCCCCTTAAATGTTAATTTTATTGTGCAAGAAAAAAAAGTAATCTCTTTAATATCTATATCTTTTTTCTATCTATATTGTATTGGTGTATAGAGAATTACAGCACATGTATATACCAGTAAAATATACCTATAAAGAGAGGCCGAAAAATCCAGTCATATACAACAATGCAGCCTTCGGCTCATTTTTAGAGTTTTTGCCATTTACCTTCAGGTCCAGAGTTGGTGTCAGATCGGCTTTAAAAAAACCCAATATATTAATTACATTTGTAAAGGCATCAATTGAGCACAGCCCGAGTGGTGGCAATCGGAGGGCCGCCTTTCCCTGTGACTTTGCAGGAGAATGTTCATGTGGAGATGAAAGATCAGAAACTCCATAGAAGACATGCACCGTACTGTGATTGTATGTCGACTGGACCCCTTACCCTTGAACTATTTGCACATGTGATATATGCCCTTAACCCCACTTGGTTCTTCTAATCTTGCTTTTTGTACCGTATGTTGCTTGTGATTACAGCCTAATATCTGAATGGAAAAGAGCATAGAAGGGAAAAAGAATCTATTGTGAATAACAGAAAGACATTATTTGTTTAATAATGTATAGAACACATTTACACAATGCATAGAAGTATGAAAATATCTAGTACAGTATCATACTAGAACGATGTTATCTTTTGGTAGTGCTATGTACATCACAGGCAGCATATAGAGTAGTTTCTAACCAAGGCCATTTGAAGGCATGGCTGTCTATAATGCTTTGCTAGCACTCCACATCCCTACGGAGTCTTATACAGATATCACTGTGTAATCCGACCTGATGGATCTCATATCAGAGCCGAGGAAGTAAGGCGCAGCTTTGCCTACAATCTGTCACAGTTTCCCTGTAGATTGACGCGAAAGGAGAGAAAAGTCACGGAAATAGGAGGATTATTGGGTTGCAATCTTTGCAGCTATTTTGAACGCTCATTTTCACATACAAGTGTCTTTATTAACTCTGGAAATAGGAAAATAAATTAGCCATGTGGAGCCTCCCAATAGAGAAAAGCAGGAGTAATTTTAAAAAGATTATGAATTTAATTCGCAGAAGGTATTTTCTATTCATACCTAACATGACAGAAACAATATAAAGCGTCCATGGGGATCAGGCTCATTATTTTGACGTAGTCTTTGTGATGACTCTGTGTGAATAAAATATGCCTGCTGCGACCAATTCCACATGCTGCCTAATATGCTTAATGCTTCCTACGTCCCTTAATGAACCAGCAACATTCTCAAACATATTACACTTTTTTTTTCCCTTATTGAACTATATCCACTTCAACTTTTTTAGATATTATAGATGGCAGTGATTTAATTCTAGCTCTTTTTTTGCCAGCATTATGCCTTAAACCAAATAAATTTGAACCCAAATGCACATTTTAAATTATTTTATTAAATTAACTATGATCAAAATGCTCTTTATAATATAATTACACAATATAATATAAAAATATATGACTATCTCTAAAAGGCTGCTCGCTAATCAGCAATTCAGTGTAACCCTGGAAGATTCAAACAGTTCTCCTATAAACTATATTGCACAGAATTTATAGTTTATTTGGAGAAACGTTTATTATCATCAGTTCACTATTTAACCCCTTTACCACCAAGGACGTACCAGTACGTCCTTGGTCGTATCGCGGTAATCACCGCCGGCTGCTGCGGTGAGCCGAGGTGATCGCTGCACACGTCTGCTGATTTGAACAGCAGACATGTGAGGTTAACAGGCGTGGGTGATCTGTGATTCACCTGCATCTGCTTGCCACTTAGAAAGCAGTGTTAAAATGTGACCACGCAATTTATATGGCCGCGACAGGGATCGCGCTGTTTCACGCCGCAATTGGAGGCCGCATGACGTGATCACAGGGAGTCAATGGTTGCCATGGTAGAAACGGGTCATCATCCTGTGAAGAGGGGAGTTGTAGGGTCCTCATACTGTGTATGGGAAAGCTGTGGGCTGATCATACTGTGTATTGGCGAGCTGTAGTGACATCATAATGTGTAGAGGGAAGCTGTAAAACCATCATGCTATGTATAGAGGAGCTGAGGGGCAATATACTGTGTGTAGGGGAGCTGTCGACCCATCATACAGTGTATGGAGAAGCTGTGGGCAAATCATCCTGTGTATAGGTCAGTCATCATACTTTGTAATGGGGAACTGTGCCGACATGAAATTGTTTTTAGGGTGCTGAGGAGGCATCATACTGTATAGAGGGAGGCTGTACAGGAGCACATTATTAAATGTTTATGTGAGCATTTCTTGTTATAGGGGCACTCAGAGTCAAAGGGGCACATAGTTGTAGGAAATATACTAATGAATTGTGCTTCCAATTAATTAACTAATGAAAGGTTGGTACATGCACAATCATGTTACCAACCAATAAATCATAATATTTTTACCTGAAGAAGACTTTTTTCAAAAGGCCTAAATGCGTTGTATTTTAACCACTTAAAATAAAACATTTTTGATTGTTCCTGGACTGCATGGAAGTGCACTTCATTGGTATATTTCCTAAAATTTTGTATCTCCTGTGCTTATCCAGCCAGAGGATTTTTTCACAGTAACCGATGCATGCAGCATAACAAGCGGGACTCCTGATTAGAGATGAGTGAACCTTTGGAGGTTCCGTTCGCCGGCAGCAAACAAGCCTAGCTAAACAGGCTCGAGCTTTATCCAAACCCCGTATCAAGTCACTGATTGGAAGTGTCACGGGCGGGGGACAGATCACAACCGGGGGGCCGCTCGAGGCACTCGGATCCGTGCAGTGGTTGTGGCTCGAGTGGCAGCCGGATCTGGGGCTCACGCAACCGTCCGTCGGCCACGAGTGAAAAGGGAGTTTATTTACAAGGGAAATTGTCTGTGACGCCACCCGTGGGTTGCGGTGATGAGATGGTGGCACCGCCACTGCCTCTGGGGACAGTGCCCAGGACCAATGGTGCGGGGCAGCAAGATGGTATCCCCTCCACGGGTAGGGGAGGTGTAGTCCCAGGGCCTAGTTGGGGGTTGTGGTGGTGGCAGAAATGGCACAGCAGAACACCGTCCGCAGAATTTGACTGGAGGGGACTGGTGTACTCACTCTGAGTATGACGCAGTAACCTCACACAAGTCCATGAAGTAAACCAGATATTGCCAGTGTCCGTGGGGCCGTGGGTGGGTGGTGCTCGGATCCCACACACGGTACAATGGAGCAGAGCCCTCTCTCCTGCACACAGTTGAAAGTCACTTTAACTCCTCTGCTTGGAACGGGGGAAGTCCACTTCCCTGCACTAGTTCGGATTCCCGCTCACAATAACGGCTGACCACTACTCTGTCCCAGTCCACTTCGGGTTCCTTCCTACAGCAACTTGTTCCAGCGGTCCCGGGGCTCCCGTTCACCTCAGTTCCCTGAGCTTACTCCTCACTTCAGCTCCCAGAACTTGGCTCACACTGCACACTTCCACAGCAGCTCAGGAGCTCCAACCCCTGTCTGCTCTGCTCTCCACTTCCTACTGCTTGTTTTTTCCCCAGACATTTCATATCCCCTGAGTGTGTGTCCCTACTGTTCTTCTGTTGGATTGTACCAGTGTGGGATCAGGTGATAACAAGGAGGATTACCTCTTTTGTGACTACCTGGTTTTGCCAGGGTGTTACAGAAGTTTGAGTCTCCGCCCACATACAGTCAGCCGTAGGCAGATCACTTTCGGAGCACGTGGGTGGGCTTTTTCAAACTTTTTTTGGTGCACATTACATCTGATCGCGCTGTTGTTACCCCTGTTCAAACACTGTAAGCGGCTCACACTGGGCTGAGCACCAAGTATACCTGAGCACAGCTTTGCTCACACATATTTTGTTCGCAAGTAAGGCATCCGAACCTTGAGTTTTAAATCAGTGTTCGGTTTGAAAACAGAACTTTAGGTTCGCTCATCTCTACTCCTGACCATTGGGATAACATGATCTGCTTACAATGCATGAAGTGCTTGAATGCATGATTGAAAGGTGAGCGCATTCTTAAATATGTTTCTATTCAACACTTACTAGTCTTAGATCATCGCTGTGTGGTCTCCTCTATTCATTCCCTCAGAGAATTCTTCTATACAAAGGGGCACATGGGGAGTTATTACTTTCTAAGTGACCCAATGTGGGTATTGCTTTATAGGACACTTGCAAAGGGCATTAATATATTTTAGAGGTTTGTTTTACCATCTGGAAGGCACAAAGGAGGCATTATTATAATGTAATGGGCACATTAGTGGCATTATTATGTCGGGTCAATAAGAGGAGCACTGTTTTTTACAACAGTAATAGGAGCGCATATGGCAGCAGTGGCTCAGCATTCAGGTATTGGCAAGATGAGAAGTTTGTGCAAGATGGGAATAGATGGGGATGGAGCTGGAAATGTGAGAAGTGAAATGTTTCTTCATTGTTAGCTTTGCAGATGAGTCGTGACTGGAGAAGTTGTAGTGTCGGTTGGGGCCAAATGGAAAAAAATAAAAAATAAACGAATTCATCAGAGAGTGTCAGTTGTACATCACCTAATATAACTACTGTATCTTGTTTTGCAGCACTGTTATCTGTCACCACATAGTCAACATGTGATGGTAATATCGGTGTTGGTCTTTGTATAGAGATTTTTTCAGTAACAACGCGGTCATATGCTGAGGTTCCCCTATACCCACTAATAGGCTAGGGTCACATGATCGTATTTTTTCCATCCGAGAAAAATTGCCTGATTGTGCAAATCAGACTCTGATCAGACTCTGATTTGAGTTTGAACACAGTTTGATCAGAGTGAAATTAGTTTTTCTCGGATGTGGAGAAGAATAAAAAACAATTCCGCATCTTCTCCTTTCTGGCAGTACGTGAAAATTGGACCACACTTGATTGTCATTTAAGTGCAGTCTGTTTTTTTTCCAAAGACCCATAGACTTGAATGGCTGAGTGTGATCTGATTTATTGAGACAAATCGTGCATGCTGACATTTTTTTTCTCAGATCACTCGGTCAGAGGAAAAAATTAGATGTGTGCACTACCTCATTGGATAACATTGGTCCAAGTGCTGCAATCCAATGTTTTGTTGGATCGCACTAGGACTGAAAATACAGTCGTCTGCATGAGCATTTAGGGGGCAACACCATAACATGGTTACCAGGTTCATTCTGCACCGGCCTCTATAAATATTTAAATATTTCAAGTATATCTGTTGTTGGACTACTTTTTATGATCATCATCCATTTGCCTTTTTTGAACTACCTTACTTTCATAAGTTTTTTCTTATGTATTTTAAATATTATCAATAAAACTTATTTATTCATATATTCTATCACTTGTTTTAGCCTGAGGTTTCACTCAGAGCTTCTGTTAAAATTCCTCAAACTACAATATAGATTTCCACTGATCTAATGTCCAACCTTTGTGTTCATTGGCCCAAATAAGTTATGTCTTATTTGTAGTCTTCAGTAGTGGCTTCTTTACAACAGTTCAACCATAAAGCTTCTCGCATTCAAGTCTGAACAATCGATAATGAGATGCCTGCTACTTTATGCATCATGTATAAGGGCTGCTATCTGAGGTGCTGTTGATTTGCATTTTTTGAGGCTGGTAACTTTGAGTAACTTATCCCTGCATCAGAAGTAATTCTTTATCTTCCTTTTTTGATGTGGTCCTTATGAGAGCATGTTTCATCACTGTATAGTGCGTGATGGGATATCATGTCTCTAGCATAGAATACTTTTAGAATATGGCTTAGTTGTTGATCTGTGTACCAACACTGTCCCTGAAATTCACACCTGATGGTCATAAATACTTTTTGAAGGCCATTGATTTCACAAAGGAAATCTTGATGAGGCATACCTGCTGATTGGAAGCCATTCCATATCTGATGAAGCTTCTTGAAAGAATGCCGTGTGTAAAGTTGTCATCAGAGTAAAAGGGGGTAAAATGAGAAATCTAAAGTTTAACACATGTACTCATTTTTTTTTACACAACATTCAGTATAACTGTGAATAGATTGAACTTTGATAAATTGCACTTACAGCAACTTAATAGCATTTTTTTGTCATTCTTCACACACACACACACACACACACACACACACACAAACACACACACACACACACACACACACTGCAAAAGAGAAGGGCGATTTAATACCCCTGTGTCCTAATTTTTCTACTGAAGAAAAATCATTGCATGTCAGAGTAAGTGTGCTTCCTGGCTAGTGAGAAGGTAAAGCCATATTTATTTTTTTCTTTTAAAGTGTACAATTTTGCGTTGTTTCCTTCCCTCCTTCCAAAAGATTATGTCTTTTGGAAGGAGGGAAGGAAACAACGCAAAATTGTACACTTTAAAAGAAACAGCATTTTAACAACCGTGGACAGTACACCGCTCAACACGCAAGTCTTAGAAGCAGATCCTGGCAGGGCGGCACAACCATTATCTGCATGATAAGTGGGAGCCTCAAACCTTTGAGATCTCTGCAAATACCCACTACTGACTTCATGGTGTTCTTGTGCGATGGATGATGTGAATAGGTTAGAAAGATTAAAGAAAAATCTCCCCATCCCAGAAATTTGGCTGCAACTTTCTACTTCACAAGTGTTTGTGTGCTAAAAAGAAAATATAATTTTTTTTTGCTCACGTCTTTGTTCTAATAGTCCAATGTTATACCTGTATGCATCAACAGAATACAGCAGCCTATTGCAGCTACTTGCTTTTAGGATATGAACTGACCAATCTAAACCCCTTGTGATATTTTGAAATTTGAATTTCAAAAGTTCTGCTCATCTCTAATTTATATACAGTGCCTTGAAAAACTATTTATACCACATGAACTTTTCCACATTTGTTACATCCATAAATTTATATATATGTTATTGGGATTTTATGACATACGAACACAAAAAAGCATTTTTTGTGAAGTGTAAAGGAAATGATACATGGTTTTGTAAATATTTAAAAAATGTAAATCTAAAAATTGTGATGTACTACTCAGCCCCCTATAGTCTGATAAACCTAAATAAAATCCCAAGTGACCAATTGCTTCCAGAAGTCACCTAATTAGGTTTGTTTGAGAACATTAGGGATCAAACACAAAAAACTTAAAATCAGGAACAAACCAAACAAGTCAGGTATAAAGTTGTGAAGAAGAATAAGGAAGGGTTAGGTTATAAAAAAAAAAGTAGACAAAGCTATGAACATCTCATTGAGCACAGTTAAATCCATCATAAAAAAAAATGGAAGGAGTGTGGCACAACTGCAAACCTACCAAGACATGGTCATCCACGGAAACTGACATCCAAAGAAATCTGAGTACTAATTAGAGAAGCACTGAAAAGGCCCATGGTCACTCTGGAGGAGCTGTAGAGATCCACAGCTCAAATGGGAGAATGGGACAATCTGTCCACAGGACAACTACTAGTCATTAGAAAGCCAGTTTTTGAAACCCAGTCATAAGAAGTCCTATTTGAAATTTGAGGACAGCCATGTAAGGGACACAGAATGTGGAAGAAGGTGGAGCAAAGTAACTGCACACACCCTGAAAACACTTTACTCACTGTCAAACATGGTGGTGGCAGCCTCATGCTCTGAGGGTGCTTTTCTTCTGCAGGTAAGGGGACGCTGGTCAAGTTGATATGGAGATGGATGGAGCTAAACAGAGGGCACCTGTTAGAGGCTGCAAAAGACTTGAGACTGGGGTGTATATTCACCTGTTCACTGTGTTTGAATAGTCCGGTCAAAGTCCAGACCTGAATCCTATTTAGAATCTGGAGCAAGACTTCAAAATTGATGTTCTCAGCTGGTCTCCATCCAATTTCACTGAACTAGAGCGATTTTGCAAAGAAAAAATGGGCAAAAATGTCAGCTTCCAGATATGGAAAGCTGGTAGAGACATACAACAAAAGACTTGCAGCAGTAAAATGTGGTAAAACAAAGTATTGACTCAGAGGGGCTGAATACAAATGTATGTCACAATTATCATTGTATCATTTCAGTTACACTTCACAAATACTTGGTCCTTTATGTCAGTATATCACATAAAATCCCAATAAAACATTTAAATGTGTTGGTGGTAATGTGAAAAAATGTGCAAAAGTTCATGGGGTATGAATACTTTTTCAAGGCACCGTATATACATATATAAACATATGTAATAGTTATTTGTACTTACATTGAAAGATAGATGCTATGTTAGTTTGATAGATACTAGGTTACAGAAACATCACAGCATCCTACTGCGGTGGTTGGATGATGCTTGGCAAAATACAAGAGACTACCTGTTGGACTCTCCATTTCAGCTAAACTACCTATAAATACTATAATGTATTGATTTAGTGCACATTTACCAGTGCAAATTATTTTTCTGCTGGACAACATAACTACTGCTCCCTATCCACAAAGCGATCAAATATTGATCTAGGGCTAGTGGAGAAAGAGCTTGGATAATGAAGGCAATCTGAAAATGCGGTCAGTCATTGTCCGTCTACATTAGGTGATAAGCAAACAGGACTAGTTTTGCTTGCTTTTTAGCTGCTTATATAAGTTAAATGCCCTTATGACAAGTTAATATTTAGAGACACTTTGCATTTTTAGAACTTTCATATGACATTTATAACACCAGTCAGGATGCCATGAACAGCAAATTATAGTCAGTGGTCCTTAAAAGGGGTCCTTGCAATTCACAGAAAGAAAAAAGCAAAATAAACAAAATATTTTTAACATTTTGCCATTTCTACAAGGACATTGCTATTCTTTCCATTTCTCACTTTCAAATAGACCTAACAATTCTCTTCACTTGTTCGAAGCAGACAGATGTTCAATTATCCCTGTATCCCTGTTCTGTCTAAGACAAATGTGGTTCATGTCTTCCGGGAATTGTTAAATCTAGTCTCATTAGACTGAAGAAAAGATGTGATAGTGAGAATCTAAAGTGACGCATTGTTTCATCCACTATTGGGACAGGTAGTTTTCTCTATTTAAGTTTAGTTTTTGCACTAGATACAATCGAGTCTATATTTATGTTACTATAACAATTATATAATATATCATCTATTTTCATCTATGGTGAGATTTATCTTTGACAGTTCCTTATGGTATTATTTGAATCAATTCACGTGGGAAACTGAAATGTATAGGTCATTGATGAATCTAAAAATCTACTGGAGACGATACAAATATATTTAGTCTCAAATTGTGCTACACTGAATTTCCTTGAATTTAGAACCTGATCATCCAGTTTGATGAATTCGATGCAGAGCTGCAATAAAACAGGGAATTTCATGAAACAATTAGCAGAAGACTATTACGAAACTTCCATGAAGATTGCATTTTCTTTTGCGCTTTCTACCTGACTGGTCACCTACTTTTAGAAGTAATCTACATGATAGACATTTCAACACTTAATAGCGTTACAACTGCATAGGAGACTTGGTAAGTATTGTGTGCCTGCTTTCCCCCTTTTTTCTTTATTTTTCTTTGTTTTTTATATTACCGAAGTTGCCAGATTTGGATTGTTACCTGGAGTAGAGATGAGCGAACCTGAGGTTCGAGTTTTGAACCGAACACCAACTTAAAGGGAACCTGTCATCAGAAATTTTGCTTGAAACCTAAAAGTTTCCCCCTCTGCAGCTCCTGGGCTGCATTCTAGCAAGGTTTCTGTACTTTTTGTGGCCCCTTTTAAACAAAATTAAATACTTTATAAACTTGTACCTTTTGCTATGTAAATTTTGTAAATCGTCCATGGGGGCGGGCTCTCTGCTGACAGTTGCTGTTCCTCCAGCAGATTTACGCCGCCCCCCCAACGCTGAATTTCATATCTCCGGACGCCGCCCCTGGGCGCCCGTGGTCCCGCGCATGCACTGTGCGACTGTAGCAGGACTGTGCACTGTGTACACGTGTGACCGCTGGTGACGTTTCGCGCAGGCATGAGGTTATGGGCGGCGCTGTGAGTGTCATCAGCAAGTGCCGCCCATAACCTCGTGACCGCACTTTCCCCTCTTCCTCCGGCGTTCTGCGCAAGCGCTTGCTGGCCAGATGACCCAACGTCACCTCTTTCCCATCTTGCCCTGCTGCAGGGTAAGATGGGAAGGAGGTGATGTCGGGTCATGTGGCCGGCGAGCGCTTGCGCAGAACACTGGCAGCAGTGGGGGAAAGCGCGTCCACAAAATTATGGGCGGCACTTGCGATGCAATCACAGCGCCTCCCATAATCTCGTGCTTGTGACACACGTCACCAGCGATCCTGGCGTGGGCGGCACCTTGGGCGCAGTGGTCGGCATCCTGATGGATGAAATGGAGCGTGGGGGGACGGCATCAATGTGCTGGAGGAACAGCAACGGTCAGCAGAGAACCCGCCCCCATGGACGATTTACAAAATTTACATAGCAAAAGGTACAAGTTGATAAAGTATTTAATTTGGTTTAAAAGGGGCCACAAAAAGTACAGGAACCTTGCTAGAATGCAGCCCAGGAGCTGCAGAGGGGGAAACTTTTAGGTTTCAAGCTAAATTTCTGATGACATGTTCCCTTTAAGAAATCAAGATTCGGGGTTTAGATACTTTACGTGCAAACTTCACTCACGCAAGCAACGCTGTGCTCAAGTACATTTGGTGCTCAGCACTGTGCGAGCCGCTTGCAGTATTTGAATGGCTCGCATTGGGGGTAAAATCAGTACGATCATATGTTGTGTGCAATCCAAAAAATTGTTTGAAAAAGCCTGCACACCCTACACTAGAAGTGACTTGCTTATTGCTGGCTGTTTGTGGGCAGAGACTCAATCTGCTAAGCAGTTACTTACTCTGGGGTTTGATCAAGCTTGAGCCAGTGGAGGTTTGGCTCCTTGGCTGCCGGCAAACCAAACCTCCACGGAACTGGTCATCTCTAACCTTGAGAACTCCGGGCAAGGGGTCGGTACTTAGGTTCTTTTGAAACCGCACGGATCCAGACTTTTATAGTCCGGGTCCACCCATCACTACTGAGGATGAGACATTCTTTAAAAGAATCAAAATCGGTAATTTTGGTGAGGCCAGCCATGCATCTACTGAAGACCTTCTGACTTTCCTTTTGACAGATGATAACGATAATATGGAAGAAAATGATTGGGCAGATTACATTTCAACACCCAGTACATTTGTTCTCAGGGTACATCAGGCACCCCCAAACGTGTCCGCAAGAGGGCAACAGCTATTTCATATATAGGCACTTTCGATGGGCAATGTCTTAGTCTATTGTGTCTCTCATCCTCAGAATCCCACCTTCTCTTTTGTCCAGGACAGCTGAAAAAATATCTAGTGTGAGTTGCCTTTATTAACAGACATCCTTGATAAAAATTCATCATGAAGTTTATGACCTCAAATAGTTGTGCCTCTCATTATACAGTATAATAAAGCTGTCTATTTTATTTCAAAATTTCAGCCAATTTCTTAAAGAAATTACCTAATTTGCTATTAATGTAATCTGTTTTATTATTGTTTTCAGCCTAACAAGCAAGCATTCTCCCTTATTATTGTGAAGTTGGACTATCTTATTACATTACAAGAGTGAGACTAAATACAAACCTAATAAAAAGATGTTTTCCTTAATTTATTTTCTAATTTCTGTTCTCTTTTTTACAACTATTCCAATTCGACAATGAAAAGATTCAATTTGGCCATAACTGCTCTCTGGGTCTTACTTAAACATAGTACAAAAATAAAAAAAATATAATAAAACATTTGTCTGGTATCTTGCTGTTCACACATTGTATTCCATGAGCATTGGCTTGTTATAGTGATTAAAATCTAATCTTAAAATGTAATTTTGGTGGCTGGGACATTGGAAGAAATTGGACTTCCTCAGAATACAATTCACCGACATACTGGTTTTCAGATTGTCTTTTGCCAGAAATAACTGCATTGACATTGCTATTTCTGTTTCTTTTTGTCCTGAAATTGTAAATGTTTACCCTTTATTTCACACATTTCTAAAATCCCAAACAGAAGGTATTATATGTATTATTGTGTAGAGATATACCTAAATAAACAAACTTAAACTTTGCAAAATGGTTCTCCATCTAAGGAGTGACAGGTAATTTGTGGTTTACTGAAGGTAACTAGGAAATCAAGTTCTATTGCCACCCACTAACTGAAAAGCCATAGATTTCCCTCCTAGATAAACTAGTTTCCTTGACTTTGGTTGGAGCACAATAATTTAGGGTGCAAGTAAAATGTTAAGTACTATGATGTACATTTTACTTTGTCTCCCACAAGGGAGGGAAGAGGAAGGGTAGTCAGACAAGCCGGGGTCAGGAAACTGGAGGACACAACAGGACACAGGAAGTAAGCAGAAATGCAGTCAAATCACAGGGTCAGAATTCCAGGGGAGTACGTATTAGATTCAGGGAACAGACAGAGATGTGGTCAAGTAACGGTCCAAGGTCTGAAGTCAGGAGTTAACAACAAGAACAGGTAGCCGGCAGAGAGGAGTCAATCAACGGTCCGGGGTCAGAAAACTTAGATCAGAACACAAGCACAAACACAATCCAAGAGCACAACTGCAGAACCAGAGAGTATGACTGGCAAGGTTCTGTGAGAGCATGCTCAGTAATAAAACAGAAAACTTACCAGGAAAGTGAAACACCTGAGTAAAAGCACCTCCCAGAACCTGCATGGAATCCTGTGCTGTCAAACAATCTGTCAGCTAATGCTCAAAGAAACTCAGCAGAGCTTTTCCAAATGAAAGATGCTCTGCACAAAGGAAACATGGCACTGCAGGCTCTATAGTTAAGGAAGGGGCAGCAAAACATCACCTGTCTGCAAGATGCTCTGCACAGAAGGATTGTGACAATATTACCTTGTGGGGGAAATAAAAAGAGATTTTTCACTGTATAGGAGCATAAAGAGGGCACCATTATGTTAGGAGGCAGAAAGAGCATTTTATTAGTCTATGTGAACCAAAAGGAAGACAGAATTACTATGCAGCATAAAGGGGAATTTTTAGTTTGTGGTAGACAGAAAAAAGGAATTATTACTAAGTGAGGGCACTATAACATTGTGAGGCAAAAAAGAGGGCACTAGTACTGTGTGGGGCACATCGGGGGGCACGGTAACTGTATGGGGGACTAAGAGCTACAATAGGCATAATGGCAGTTATAAGTCATTTGTGTGCAAAGATAAGTTGGGGCTGTCAAGTCTTCATGGTCATCTGGATTTGGATAAAGAAGAAATGGAAAAGCAGATGGCTACAATCAGAAAAGATGTATTTTCTAAAGCATTAAATGTAACTAAATTGTATGCTAATTTCTTTGTGTAGACCATTTTTTGGTTAATTGTATGTTATAAAGGTAAGTTGCCATACATTGGTAACTAAATCTGCTGTGTTATAAATGTGATCTCCAATAGAGATTATTTTTTGGAGAAGTGGGGCAAAAAGATTTGTCTCTGAGCTTATGCCCTTAATCTATTACAACCCAAAACAATGTCAATGCTTGTAATTTTCAGTTAACAGAATACTATATGAATAATGACCAGACATTTTAAAATAATATTTTTTTTGTTTTTGCTTGGCTTGCTTAAAATTACATTACATATTACTTATGAAACTTTAAAATTAAATGGTTGAAAAAAAATGAATTACATGGATTAAGTTTTTGTTCACACCACTGTCTTCCTTCCCACCATTCAATCTTACAAGATAAATATGTAGTCCTTTCTAATTATTCCTTTGTGCATAAAGGCCTACTTGAATGGAACCGCTATCATACTAATAAGCGGGGTCACAGACATGCGACCTGCACCTTTTAAGCCATTCTGCCAAATTTTTATGCTGATATTACTGATTTAAGAAATATCAAACTCAGATTCACTGGCTCCCTGTGACCTTCTTGGTTGGGCTAAAAACATTAAATCTTTGGGGGTCAGACTCTAAGCACGCTTGCTCACAAGTTGTTTGAAAGGATCACTAGTTTTGATAAAGTACTACAACTAGAGGTGAGCAAATCGATCTGCGAGGAATTGAATTTTAGTCAAATTTCTTGAAATTCAAGGGGGAACACTATTCTCCTTATGGAGACTTTGCAAGCCAGTCTGGCTGCTTTCAAGTAAGGGGACTTATAGCTGCCATGCCCCTCTGCAAAATATTCAAATTTTCTCTCCAGGACAGGAGACATACTCTAGTGCAGCGCCACCTATTGGAAAAAGCGATCCTAAAAGTTAAATGTGGATTTCTAACAATCCTTTACATATAACGTAGGATATATATATGTCAGATCAGAATCCCAATTTGCAGACACGGTGTTTCGGGGTGCTTGCCCCTCGTCAGTGAGTTTGTCTCCTGTCCTGGAGAGAAAATTTGAATATTTTGCAGAGGGGCGTGGCAGCTATAAGTCCCCTTACTTGAAAGCAGCCAGACTGGCTTGCAAAGTCTCCATAAGGAGAATAGTGTTCCCCCGTGGTCCCACAAAGCTTCTCATAGCCAGATCAGACACCCCATACTTTGCACTGACGAGGGGCAAGCACTCCGAAACACCGTGTCTGCAAATTGGGATTCTGATCTGGCATATAAATATCCTAAGTTATATGTAAAGGATTGTTAAAAATCCACATTTAACTTTTAGGATCGCTACTTCCAATAGGTGGCGCTGCGCTAGAGTTTGTCTCCTGTCCTGGAGAGAAAATTTGAAATTCAAGCAAATTTGAACCCATTGAGGTTGCATTGACATTTCTCAAAAAAATAAAAAACTTGCCTGGCACAATTACCCCCACTTTAGAAGCATTAAAAGTACAGAAGATGGTCTTTTTGCATGGTCGCTTGGGCCTCCCAATGGTCTCCTGCAGCTATGACATCTGTCAGATTATCATATCTTGTACAGTGATGGTCAGTACCTGGGCCATCTCAAATCAGTGGTTCCCAGTGGAGCACAGTTTTCCCAGCAGAGTCGTTTTCCATTTCCAGAGTCTCAGGGTAAGTCTCATTTCTGCAATATAAGATCTCATGGTCAGTGGGGTTATCTCTTTCTCCATCATTGTTTGATCAGTAGGGTCCTCTCTGTGTATTTCTCTCTCTCTTATTTAGAGTATGAGCTTTTTAGATCAGCCTGATCCCTTCTCTCTTTTCTGAAGTGTGTAAGCCCTTATCATCAGCAGGATTCCTTCTCTATCCTCTCTGCCACATGTATTTTCAGAGCAATTATAAGCTTTTCCAGTATTGAGATTCAGTAGGAAATACTTGCAACAAATCAAATTTTGGGGGAAATGTTAGCAAAGTTGCGATTTTAAGATTAAAAAGATTGACTCATCTCTAACTGCAGCATCTTCAATATATACATTGCTACATCTACCTGATCATCATCTACTTAGTTTGGCCGAATTTAAATATTAGGATGGAATACATAAGATTATTCATTTCCTGCACTGACATTCCATAATCAACAGTCAAATTTTAGAATCCAATGTCAGTGTGAAATGTGATAAACTTGTCAAAGCTTCTTATGTAACATGAATCTGACATTGTAATGTGCTTACTTAGTAATGTATTTACACGACATTCATTAAACTTACAAGGAATCCTTAAAATAATTATTACTACATGGTGCAGGCAACCCTAAAGCCTGAACCTGCACCTCATCTTTTTCTAACTTACAAACACTTACACATTTTAATAAAATGGATTTAACCAGTTTTACTATACAATGTAACAAGGGCATTTGACTATTCAAATGTATTGAAAACACCAGTCAGAGATTAGGTCCTATAAATATATGATTATATTATAGACAACATTGATCTAGTAGGATCTGACAATGTATGTTCTGCAGGGAATACAGCTCATACCAGAGCATAATTGAAATTGGCTTAAACTATACAATTTGCTCTGGACCTCAAACTTGGCCAAAGGTTCACCTTCCAACAAGACAATGACCCTAAGCACACAGCTAAAATAACAAAGGAGTGACTTCAGAACAATTCTGTGACCATTCTTGACTGGTCCAGCCAGAGCCCTGACCTAAACCCAATTGAGCAGAGGATCTGCAAGGAAGAATGGCAGAGGATCCCCAAATCCAAGTGTGGAAAAACTTGTTACATCATTCCCAAGAAGACTCATTGCTGTACTATCTCAAAAGAGTGCTTCTACTCAATACTGAGCAAAGGGTCTAAATACTTCTGACCATGTGATATTTCAGTTTTTCTTGTTTAATAAATTTGCAAAAAATTCTACATTTCTGTTTTTTTTTCTGTCAAGATGGGGTGCAGAGTATGCATTAATGAGAAAAAAAATAACTTTTTTGAATTTACCAAATGGCTGCAATGAAACAGTGAAAAATTTAAAGGGGTCTAAATACTTTCTGTACCTACTGTATATACATATTCATATGTGTCACAGATACCCAGTGACCTACAGTACTAATGTACACAGCAAGTGTTCCTATCACAAAGTGGTGTAATGGTACAGTGCAAATGGATCATGGACAATTTACAAGACAGTTTGCATGGAACAGGTTATTTTGCTCAATACTTTTTATTCGTCTCATAGGATGAGTGACTACTTCAGCCACAGTTTGACAGTATTCACACAACTAATGAGTGGGTCACCGTGTCTTTGTCTGAGGAATGGTATTTAAATATTAGCAGAGTGCCTCACTATTTCTCCTGATAAACGTTTTCCCAAAGTTAAACCTCATTTGTAATGGTATATTTTTATAGAAACCTTTTTTTTTCCTACAGTTTAAAAAGAAAACAACAAAAACAAGAACTAAAAGGACTTAGTTTCCTTTGGAATAGGGATGAGCTGACTAGTGGAAGTTTGGTTTCATTGGATATGGCTGTAGTTTAGTTAAAAGTTTGGTTTGTGACCCTGACTTGACCCGAACTTAACCCTGAACCACATATACCATATAAATCAATGGAGACCTGAACATCTGAGTTGTAAAATGGTCATAGTAATGGCTAAAGGGCTGCAAAAAGACTTGTAACAAATGTGGATAGGAAATAAATAAAAAAAAAATTATGTGGGGTCCCACCTATTTTTGATAACCAGTGCAGGTAAAGCAGAAAACTGAAGGTTGCAACCCTCAGGTGTAGGTTTCACATTGGCTGGTTAACCAAAATAGAGGGGATCCCACTTTGTTTTTTAAAATTATTTAAATAAATAATTTAAGAAAATGGCGTGGGAGCCACCTTATTTTTGATAATCTGCCATGGTAAAGCAGACAGCTGAGGGTTATTATTATCAGGCAGAGAAGGCACATAGTTATTTGGCCCTTCCCAGAATAAAAAAAAAGCAGCCCACAGTCACCCTAAAGATGGCGCATCCATTAGATGCACCAATTCTTGTGCTTTATTCGGCTCTTCCCAGTTGATGTCGGCTGTGAACTGACAGCTTGCATCGAGCCCAGCACTTAGTAACGGATAGCTGTCTATCCCCCATTACTAATTAATTACTTATTATACTTGCTAGTGTACAGTTAAAAAAAACAAAACACACACACAGGAAAAAAATTGTTTACTAAAACAAACACCCCCCTCGCTCCCTTATCCACCAGTTTATCAATTAAAAAGAAATCTTCTAAGTTCCAATGTAATCCACCGGATTAAGTTAGAACTTTGAGGATTTCATTTTAATTAATAAATTGATGAACAAAGGAGTGTGGGGGAGTCTTTATACTTTATTTACTGGGTTAGTAATGGGGGTGTCTGGACTTGGTGCTAGCTTCATGCCAGCTTTCAATTTACAGCTGACATCAACCCCAAACGTTTTACCATGATTGCCATGGTAATCAGGAAGAGCTTGGCAAAGCACCAGAATTGGTGCATCTAGTGGATCTGACACCTATGGGGTGGCTACAGGCTGCTATTTTCCAGCTAGAAAGGGCCAAATAGCTATGTGCCTTCTCAGCCTGATAATATCATCTCCCAGCTGTCTGCTTTACCTTGGCTGGTTATCAAAAATAGGGGGAACTACAAGCTGTTTTTAAAATAATTAAATAAACTTCTTGGGGTCCCTTCTATTTTTGATACTGCAGGCCCCAGTTGCTTACTTTACCTGTGCTGGTTATTAAAAGTAGGTGAGAGCTCACATTATTTTTTTTCTTTATAGTTCCCAGCTGCCTACAGGCATTGTCAGCATGCAATAAATCATGTTGATTGGCTGCACTGCAACCTTTAAACAAGCTTTATTAGCATCCAAATAGTACCCAAACTCTGAACTTGGACACAGATTTTTATAAAAAGTCCTTGTTCGAATTCGGGCCCTGGATACTCGGTGTCCAGTACGAAAACTGAAGTTTACCATTCAGGTTAGTTCATCCCTTCTTTGAAGTAGAATTTAAAAACCTAAAAAATCTATTCACATAAAAAAATAACTTTTCACTTGTAACCAATGACTATAAAACGTTTCATTCTTTTTGGCCTTCTCTTTTTTTTAACATTCCGTATATTCTGTACATGTATGCAAAGAGGTACCTACCATGTTCCCTATGGGTACTATGTTTGTCACAATGCTTTCTTTTAATGTACACTTTGCATAACTACAACATTGGTTATATTACAGCAACTTTCCGGGTTCCACATACATAGAATTGAGTGCAGAAATGTGACTGCAGACTGTCAAATCCTGCGCAGTTTGCACATTGTTAGAACCCTGCTCTTTTGCCAGCTTAAGTTATTCTTCCATAACTGCAAGTATTTGATTTGTACACTTGTGGTCACATGCCAACTAGCTTGTCATCTACTTCTCTGAATAGCACATTGAGAAAATCAATAAAAGTTGCTAGTCGGCATGTGACTGCACAAATAATAATCCCTTAATGACCTAGGACGTGTGTGTATATATATATATATATATATATATATATATATATATATAAATATATATATATATATATATATATATATATATATATATATACATATGTAGTAAGACAGGGGATATGGCTCAGCTGGGATCTTTGCTTTGGTCAAAGCGAGTGGCTGTGGATTCACAGATGACAGCGGCAGACTGGCAGGTTCCACACAGAGGTACGGCCACTGCCGTGTTTATTGTGTACACTTATCTCTCAGTGTTACACATTCAAAAACAGGAAAATAAATGTCTAAGGCCGTCTGGCCACTAACTAACAACAGAATGCTAACTACAAAATAAACCTATGTAACAAACAAAACAGTATTCTCTTACTGTGTCGGTTCGTCAGCACAGCAAGCAGAGGTATGGAGTCTCAGCAGCAGCAGCCATGAGCCTGTACTGCTCTCCTCAGCAGTGTTTTCCCCAGTCCTCACCTGGACTGATTTCCAAACATCTCTCTCCAGTCTTCACACAGACTGAGATCTCCAGCACACATCCTCCATGTACAGCTCACTCTCAGGCTGGTTTCAGACGTCCGTATTTTAGGTACGTGTGACATCCGTTTTTAACACGGATGACACACGTACCCATGTTATTCTCTGATGTGCCTCACACGTCCGTGTTTGCACACGGACCGTCTGACCTTTCATGACCCCGCACGCACACACACAGGCATCTCCGGCAGCACGGATGTCACACGGATCTCACACTGATGTGATCCTTGTGACATCAGTGTAAAACATACAGGAGAAAATATGGGTCTTTTTAATAAAAATATTTTCTATATTTACTTCTCTCCAGCTCTGCTGCCTCCTGCTCCTTATCACCGTTCATTATCCTCACTGAATATTCAGTGCCCTGGGGACTTCAGTGCCGGGGACCGCATCGCTGGGTGAGTGTATAGCAGAGTGTGTGTGTGTGTGTGTATATACACATGTGCGCTATGTGTGTATGCGCTCGGTGTATCCATGTGTGTCTGCTATGTGTGTATACATATGTGTGTATATGTGCTCAGTCTGTGTGTGTGTGTGTGTGTGTGTCTGTGTGTGTGTGGTAAGAATCTAGAAGCCGGAACATTGCGAGGACAGCATTGGGGACTCATCACAGTTCCCAGTGAACTCTGATGAACCCATGAAGCTGTAGCGCGGGTGTCACGGGGGTCATCAGGATGTCAGAGTTCATTGGGAACTCCGATGACCTCCTGGATGTCACTGTGCTGAAGAATACTTGCCTGTCCTTGGCGGTACTGTATCCCTCGATGTCCCCGCGATGCTCCGGCTTCCAGGTTTTGAGTGCGGTGAATAACCGATGAATATAATGAGCGGCAGTCAGGAGCGGGAGGCAGCAGAGCCAGAGAAAGCAGGTAAATATAAAAAATCTTTTTATTACACAGACCCATGTTTTCTCCGGTACCTGTCACATGCATGCAAACACAGATGTCACACGTGTGCCACAGCCTCAGACTTCTGTCTGTCTCTAAAACTAAGGCGGGCTTTGCACACTACAACATCGCAGGTGCGATGTCGGTGGGGTCAAATTGAAAATGACGTACTTCCGGCATCACATGCGACGTCGTAGTGTGTAAAAGTTCGATGATACGATTAACGAGCGCAAAAGCGACACAATCGTATCATCGGTGCAGCATCGGCGTAATCCATAATTACGCTGACGCGACGGTCCGATGTTGTTACTCGCTCCTGCGGCAGCACACATTGCTGTGTGTGAAGTCGCAGGAGCGAGGAACATCTCCTACCGGCGTCACCGCGGCTTCCGTAGGTTATGCGGAAGGAAGGAGGTGGGCGGGATGTTTACATCCTGCCCATCTCCGCCCCTCCGCTCCTATTGGCCACCTGCCGTGTGACGTCGCAGTGACGCCGCACGACCCGCCCCCTTAATAAGGAGGTGGGTCGCCAGCCAGAGCGACGGTTGCAGGGCAGGTGAGTGCATGTGAAGCCGGCGTAGCGATAATTTTCGCTACGCCAGCTTTCACAAGATATTATACCTGCGACGGGGGCGGGGACTATCGCGTGCGACATCGCAGCATCGGCTTGCGATGTCGCAATGTGCAAAGCCCGCCTAACAGTCTCTTAAACCCAACCGGACACACCCACGGTGGAGGTATTTGATTCTCCAGCCCTGTCCATCATGCCGGCCATAGTTTAAACGGAACCTAACCTTTAATTACAACCAAAGTCCTGTGGAACTACAGGTCCCACAGTCAATATATATATATATATATATATATATACACAGTCATAGGAAAAAGTTTGGGCACCCCTATTAATGTTAACCTTTTTTCTTTATAACAATTTGGGTTTTTGCAACAGCTATTTCAGTTTCATATATCTAATAACTGATGAACTGAGTAATATTTCTGGATTGAAATGAGGTTTATTGTACTAACAGAAAATGTGCAATCCGCATTTAAACAAAATTTGACCGAATCAAAAGTATGGGCACCTCAACATAAAAGTGACATTAATATTTTGTAGATCCTCCTTTTGCAAAAATAACAGCCTCTAGTCGCTTCCTGTAGCTTTTAATGAGTTCCTGGATCCTGGATGAAGGTATATTTGACCATTCCTGTTTACAAAACAATTCCAGTTCAGTTAAGTTTGATTGTTGCCGAGCATGGACAGCACGCTTCAAATCATCCCACAGATGTTCAATGATATTCAGGTCTGGGGACTGGGATGGCCATTCCAGAACATTGTAATTGTTCCTCTGCATGAATGCCTGAGTAGATTTGGAGCGGTGTTTTGGATCATTGTCTTGCTGAAATATCCATCCCCTGCGTAACTTCAACTTCGTCACTGATTCTTGCACATTATTGTCAAGAATCTGCTGATACTGAGTTGAATCCATGCGACCCTCAACTTTAACAAGATTCCCGGTGCCGGCATTGGCCACAAAGCCCCAAAGCATGATGGAACCGCCACCAAATTTTACTGTGGGTAGCAAGTGCTTTTCTTGGAACGCCGTGTTTTTTTGCCTCCATGCATAAGGTCTTTTTATATGACCAAACAACTCAATTTTTGTTTCATCAGTCCACAGCACCTTCTTCCAAAATGTAACTTGCTTGTCCAAATGTGCTTCTGCATACCTCAGGCAACTCTGTTTGTGGACTGCTTGCAGAAACGGCTTCTTTCGCATCACTCTCCCATACAGCTTCTCCTTGTGCAACGTGCGCTGTATTGTTGACCGATGCACAGTGACACCATCTGCAGCAAGATGAAGCTGCAGGTCTTTGGGGGTGGTCTGTGGATTGTCCTTGACTGTTCTCACCATTCTTCTTCTCTGCCTTTCTGATATTTTTCTTGGCCTGCCACTTCTGGGCTTAACAAGAACTGTACCTGTGTTCTTCCATTTCCTTACTATGTTCCTCACAGTGGAAACTGACAGTTTAAATCTCTGAGACAACTTTTTGTATCCTTCCCCTGAACAACTATGTTGAATAATCTTTGTTTTCAGATCATTTGAGAGTTGTTTTGAGGAGCCCATGATGCCACTCTTCATAGGACATTCAAATAGGAGAACAACTTGCAAGTGGCCACCTTAAATACCTTTTCTCATTATTGGATACACTTGCCTATGAATTTCAAAGCTCAATGAGGTTACAAAACCAATTTAGTGCTTTAGTAAGTCAGTAAAAAGTAGTTAGGAGTGTTCAAATCAAGAAATTGATAAGGGTGCCCATACTTTTACACCGGTCAAATTTTGTTTAAATGCGGAATGCACATTTTCTGTTAGTACAATAAACCTCATTTCAATCCAGAAATATTACTCAGTCCATCAGTTATTAGATATATGAAACTGAAATAGCTGTTGCAAGAACCCAAATTGTTATAAAGAAAAAAGTTTAACATTAATACGGGTGCCCAAACTTTTTCATATGACTGTATATATACTGTATATATATATATATATATATATATATATATAGTCTATATATTCTAGTATATATATATATATACTAGAAGGTGGCCCGATTCTACGCATCGGGTATTCTAGAATTTATGTATTGTGTAGTTCATGTATGATTTTTGTTATATATATATATATATATATATAGATGTTGTTGTGTGTAGTTACCAAGTGTTTGTGTAGGGCACTGTACATGTTCTGGGTGTTGTCTGGGTGTGGCGGGGGCTGAGAGCGTTGTTGTATGTGTGTTGCGCTGTTTGTGGAGCGCTGTGTGTCTGTAGCGTTGTGTGTGTATGTGTTGCGCGGTTTGTGTGGGTGTGATGTGTTTTGGGGGAGGTATGTTTTGTGCAATGTGTGTGTTGTGCGGTATGTGCGTATATTTTTGTATGCCGCGGTGTTTGTGTGTTGGGTGTTGTGTGTGTGCGGCGTTGTCTGTGTGTGTGGGTGTCTGTGTAGGGCGGTGTTTGTGGTTCCCAGTGTGTGTGTGGTGTGTTGTGTGTGTGTGTTGGGGGGAGGTGTGCACCTCCCATCGTGCTCCATCCCCCATGCTGCGCACCTCCCATCGTGCCCCATCCCCCATGCTGCGCACCCCCCATCGTGCTCCATCCCCCATGCTGCCCACCCCCATCGTGCTCCATCCCCTATGCTGCGCATTCCCCATCGTGCTCCATCCCCGATGCTGTGCACCCCCCATCGTGCTCCATCCCCCATGCTGCGCACTCCCCATCGTGCTCCATCCCCCATGCTGCGCACTCCCCATCGTTCTCCATCCCCCATACTGCGCACCCCCATCGTGCTCCATCCCCCATGCTGCGCACCCCCATCATGCTCTATCCCCCATGCTGCGCACCCTCCATCGTGCTCCATCCCCCCATGCTGCACACTCCCCATCGTGCTCCATCCCTCATGCTGCGCACTCCCCATCGTGCTACAGCCCCCATGCTGTGCACCCCCCATCGTGCTCCATCCCCCATGCTGCGCACCCTCATCATGCTCCATCCCCCATTCTGCGCACTCCCCATCGTGCTCCATCCCCATGCTGTGCACTCCCCATTGTGCTCCATCCTCCATGCTGCGCACTCCCCATCGTGCTCCATCCCCCATGCTGCGCACCCCCATCGTGCTCCATCCCCCATGCTGCGCACCCCCCATTGTGCTCCATCCTCCATGCTGCGCACTCCCCATCGTGCTCCATCCCCCATGCTGCGCACCCCCATCGTGCTCCATCCCCCATGCTGCGCACCCCCCATCGTGCCCCATCCCCCATGCTGCGCACTCCCCATTGTGCTCCATCCCCCATGCTGCGCACTCCCCATCATGCTACATCCCCCATGCTGCGCACCCCCCATCGTGCTACATCCCCCATGCTGCGCACTCCCCATTGTGCTCCATCCCCCATGCTATAATAGTTCTCCTATTATACTCAGAGAGGAGTATAATAGGAGGACTATAATAGGAGGAGTAGTCCTGGGGGGAGAGGAGTATAATGCCGGCTCCCTGCACATGTGTACCGGGAGCCGGTGTACGCTGGTAACTATGATACACATCGGGTAACTAAGGGACCTTAGTTACCCGATGTGTATAATGGTTACCAGCGTTCACTGGCTCCGTCACGATCCCAGCATCGAAAGGTTATGTCTGGCGCTGCTGGGATCGTGACGGAGCCGGTGTACACTGGTAACTATGATACACATCGGGTAACTAAGGGACCTTAGTTGCCCGATGTGTATAATGGTTACCAGCGTACACCGGCTCCGTCACGATCCCAGCAGCGCAAAGTTATGTCTGGCGATGCGTGCGGAGGGCCGGGGCGAGTGGCCAATCTATGCGGAGGGCGGGGCCAGGCCGAGGCAAGCGACCAATCCGTGCGGGGGCGGAGCCGAGGCAAGTCGAGCAGCCAATCCGTGCGGAGGGGCGTGGCCATGGCGAGCCCAGCGGCCAATCAGCTTTGTGTCACCGTAAGGACACAATTTTGGAGCAAGACAGACAGACAGACAGACAGACAGACAGAATAAGGCAATTATATATATATAGATATATATATATATATATATATATATATATATATATATATATATATGTCCTAGGCCTCCTCCCTTTTTTCTTACTCACATGGCTGCTGATCTGATCAGCAGACATATGCAGCTAACAGGAAATGGTGGATCTCAAATCGACCTACTCTTGTTAACCCTTAGATCGTGCGATCAAACTCTGACAGCACAATCTAACGTGCTTCAGCGGGGATTCCACTGTTCACCGCTGCTATTGGCAGCCCTGTGACACAACAATGCGCCAAAAGGTTGTCATGACAGCATCCATCGGGTCAACCGATGACCCCTATCACTGTCATGACTCACTTCCTGTAAATGCGGGCAGAGCACCACAATTCACAGGAGATCAGTTAGCTGAAGCACCGCTCTGATCAGCAGAAGTGATCAGATAGTACAGGAATAAAGTCCCCTAAGGGGACTAATAAAATCAATATATTGTGTAAAAAAAATAAAGGTTTTGCCCCATTCAAAATAAAACAATAATAAAAAAATATACATATTAGGTATCGCCGCGTTCAGAAATGCCTGATCTATCAAAATATAAAATCAATTATTCTGATCAGTAAATGGTGTAGCGAGAAAAAAAAATCAAAACGCCAGAAGTTTTTTTGGTTGTTGCAACATTGCATTGAAATTAAATAACAGGCAATCAAGACATATCTACTGAATATTGGTATAAGTAAAAACAACAGCTTAATATGCTAAAAAGAAGCTATCACTGAGCCTCAGATCTGAAAAATGAGAACGCTATGGGTCTCAGAAAATGGCGACAAAGGCACAATTTATTTTTTTTACAAACTTCTGAATTTGTTTTCACCACTTAGATCAGGGGTGGGGAACATTTTTTTGCAGGGGGCCACTTGGAAATTTCTACCAACCTTGGGCCGTACAAAATTATCAATGTGAAAATGACCCTGCTATATTTGGTAAAACAATTAATTAACTCAGCCCTACTGTGGCAGCCAGAGCTGCTTGTCTTTGCTGCGGCTGTGATGTTTAGTAATGCTAATCATGTTTCTTCTCACAGCTGCTTTTTCAAGTTTGTCTCAGTCTGGAGCGCAGTCAACTCTTTGTAATAATAGATTGGTAAATCATATACATCACATAACAGAAACTGTATATACATCACAGGAGATGCTGGGGGCACATATATCACATAGGAGACACTGGAACTGCTGTATATACATAACAGGAATCACTGGGGGCACATACATCACAGGAGGTGCTGGGAACATGTATATGCCTCCAGCATCTGCAATGTGATGTATAAGTCACAGATGGCGCTGCTGGCATACACATCAAAGGAGATGCTGGGGGCATATACATCACAGGAGACGCTGGGGGCATACACATCATAGGAGACGCTGGGGGTATACACATCACAGGAGACGCTGGGGGCATACACATCATAGGAGACGCTGGAGGTATACACATCAGAGGAGATGCTGGGGGTATACACAACACAGGAGATGCTGGGGGCATACACAACACAAGAGGGGCTGGGGCACAGACATCACAAGAAGGGCTGCGGCACAGACATTACAAGAGGGGCTGGGGCACAGACATCACAAGAAGGGCTGCGGCACAGACATTACAAGAGGGGCTGGGGCACAGACATCACAAGAGGGGCTGGGGCACAGACATTACAAGAGGGTCTGGGGCACAGACATCATAAGAGGGGCTGGGGCACAGACATCACACTGGGGCACAGACATCACTGAAGGGCACAGACATTACTGGGGGAGCACAGACATCACTGGTGGGAGTAGAAACATCACTGGGGAGGCACATCTGTCACTGGGGAAGCACAAACATCACTGGGAGCACAGACATCACTGGGGAGGCACAGACATCACTGGGGGGGAGCACAGACACCACTGGGGGGAGCACAGACATCCCTGGGGGAGCACAGGCATCACTTGGGGGAGCACAGACATCACTGGGGGGAGCAGAGACATCGCTGGGGGGAACACAGACATCACTGGGGGGAGCACAGATATCAGTGGGGGAGCACAGATATCACTGGTGGGAGCCACAGGTATCACTGGGGGGAGGCACAGACATTACTGATAGGAGGCACAGACATCACTGGAGGGAGGCACAGACATTACTGGGGGGGCACACAGCACTTGCAAAGCCCTGACATCACTGGGGGAGGAACACAAACCTGGGGTGATACACAGCATTGGGAGGCACACAGCACTGAGGGTTGCATGCAACTCAGAGAGGGGGGTGGTACACAGAATTTGGATGTTCCACAAAGCACTGGACGGGGCAGACAGCAGCAGAGGGCAGGCACTGGACACACAGCACCAGAGTGCAGGCTCAGACACACAGTATCAGAGGGCAGAGGGCAGGCACAGAACTCCGGAGGGCAGAGGGTATGCACACACCGCTGGAAGCTGTGAAGCTGCTGTGGGACGGAAGCACAGAGCACTAATCCCACCCACAAAGTAAGTCCTGAGCACACCAGCACTGGCCAGCGGAAGAACCCATTGGTACCCACAAGCAGTACATGTGGGGATTTAAAGGGTCGGCAGCCTGCAAGATTGCAGTGGCAGCTCAAACACTGCCGGCCTCGGGAATCTGCCTGGGGGCTGCAGAAAAGGTCATGGTGGGCCGGAGGTTTCCCCCCTGACTTAAAGGATAAAAGCAAAACTATACATGTTTGATATCTAAGAACTCGTATTGACATGTGGAATCATAATGTCAGGTCAATTTTACCATATAATGAACATGATCAATAAAAAAAATCAAAAACAAATGTGCAATTGTACTTTTTTGCAATTTCACAGCACTTGGAATTTTTTCCCCATTTTCTAGTACAATATGGGGTAGAATGAGTCATTCAAAAGTACAACTCATCCTGCAAAAAACAAAATTTCATATGGCTAAATTGATGTAAAAAGAAAAAGTTATGACTCTTGGAAGAAGGAGAGGAAAAATGGAAATAGAAAACAGAAAATTGCCGGGAGGTGATGGGGTTAAAATCACATCCAGTCAGAATTTGGCAATCTACAGTCACATAGACTGACTTTAGAAGTTTCTTAGGAGCCTGGAAAAGCCTTTCAATACACAATAATTCAATTAGGAACACTGTGTGAAGAAACACTGAGAAACAGTTTCAAATTTTCGCTAGTAATTTTGCACCCTATCACTGTAGTAAACATCTTTAACAAATCCATCTCTGAATTTTGGCTTCTAGTTCATTAGACTATTTTGTGCAGTTTTGTACATTTTTCAAACCTTAGTTGAAGTGTTATTGTTTTCCAGTACGGTGTACTGTATGTTCATGTAATAAACTTAGTCACAACATTAGTTTTTGTAATACTAAATCAAACGTTTATCTATTTCTGCAACCATTTAATTGTTTTGACAAGGCTCAATCATTTTAAGCAAGGTATAGATCAATCCAATTCATTAACATTTCACGGAGAGAATTTCTGCTCTCATTCTTCTATTGGATTATCTTTCCAGCTACTTTTGCATTAAACATTAGTATCTATCAATTCTGAGAAAAACATAGGAAGTGACAGAAGATGAACTTAGAAGACTTTTCTTAAATACATAATATTAGCAAATCAGGTGATTTCCCTCCGCATTGTTGGGATAAAGTTTCTACTGTCAGAAGCACTTAATATGGTGGAATGCTTTTCTCTAAAGGTCCAGTCACACTAAGCAACTTACCAGCGATCCCAACAACGATAGGGATCGCTGGTAAGTTGCTAGGAGGTTGCTGGTGAGCTGTCACACTGCGACACTCCAGCGATCCCACCAGCAACCTGACCTGGCAGGGATCGCTGGAGCGTCACTACACGAGTTGCTGGTGAGCTCACCAGCAACCAGTGACCAGCCCCCAGCGCCGCGTGGAAGATGCTGCGCTTGGTAACTAAGGTAAATATCGGGTAACCAACCCGATATTTACCTTGGTTACCAGCGCACGGAGCTACACGTGCAGAGAGCAAGGAGCAGCACACACTAAGCGCTGGCTCCCTGCTCTCCTAGTTACAGCACACATCGGGTTAATTACCCGATGTGTGCTGCAGCTACATGTGCACAGAGCAGGGAGCAGCGCACACTGCTTAGCGCTGGCTCCCTGCTCTCCTAGTTACAGCACACATCGGGTTAATTAACCCGATGTGTCCTGCAGCTACATGTGCACAGAGCAGGAGCCGGCACTGACAGTGAGAGCGGCGGAGGCTGGTAACAAAGGTAAATATCGGGTAACCAAGGACAGGGCTTCTTGGTTACCCGATGTTTACTGTGGTTACCAGCCTCCGCAGAAGCAGGCTCCTGCTGCCTGCACATTTAGTTGTTGCTGTCTCGCTGTCACACACAGCGATCTGTGCTTCACAGCAGGACAGCAACAACTAAAAAATGGCCCAGGACATTCAGCAACAACCAACGACCTCACAGCAGGGGCCAGGTTGTTGCTGGATGTCACACACAGCAACATCGCTAGCAACGTCACAAAAGTTGTTCGTTAGCAGCGATGTTGCTAGCGATGTTGCTTAGTGTGACGGGGCCTTTAGAGAAACAAACTGTTAAGAGTTTTTTTTACAGCATTTGAATGGTAAATGCAGCCTTTTACTCAAAATTGCAAGATTTAGGGTGGACTCCTCAATTTATGTGTGTTGTTTTGCCAAGTCAGTGGTCTACAAAATACAATGTAAGTATTGATTAACCTATTTTACTCATAAATTTGCCTAAACGGATTCATAATCTTGGTGAATTATTTAATCAATGTATAACGAATGGGCAGTGAATCAAGGGAATGCAAACCAGGTGCAACATTTTCCTCACTTTTAACATAGAGCCTGAACTTTACTCCATACAGAATATTATTATTTATCAGCTGTATTCTGCAGCCTAGCTAAAGAAAATGGACAATTCTCCTTATCTAGTGTTAATGTACATGAAAAGCTATTACTGAAGGGTTAATCGTATTGACAAGGCTGCATATAAATGGCTAATGGTTTATAAAACAGTCTCTTGTTTACTAGTCATCAACATTATACAAAAGGTAGCAGGTTGAAAACTTGAAATGTTCATCTGACAAACATGTCAGAGGCACATACAGTATATCATGATTACAGGTAGAGATAGGCAAACCCGCAGATGTTCTGGTTCGGCAGGTCTGCCTGGACTTTGAAACAGAGTCCGTTTCGGGACCAGACTTGAACCCAAATATCTGCCCAGACACCAAACCCGATATTAGTCTATGGGGATCAGAACATTGTCCTGTAAAATGGTGGTAGAAAGGACTAGGGAGATTGGAGCAGGACAATTACACTTACCGAGTCTCTCGCATAGCTGTCACACTGCTTTAGAGTCCGCTCATTAACTCTCATACATATTCACAGCTTTACTTACTTACCTTCAGTCCTGGGATCTGTGATTGGCTACAGTCAGACTGTGCCCCTACTCTGTAAGAAGCACCAAATTTGCATCTCCTGGCAAAAAAATCACATCAAAACCGTATCGCTTTTTGATGCTTTTTTGCCAGGAAACACAGTATTGGTTCAAGAATTTGGTGTATAAACGCCAGCACCATATTTGCATCTCCTGGCAAAAAAGCCAGCTGTTTTCTGCCAGGAGATGCAGTCCTCATTAATCTCAATGAGTTCACCTGAGATGAGGGCACTGAGTTCAATGAGTTCATCTGAAGTGAGTTTACCTGGTGTCAAAGATGGAGTACTGTGGGAACCTTCAGCTGGGACCGCAGATAAACTCAGTGATGTCACCGCTCACAGCTGTGGCTCAGTCAGTGTCTGCCTGCAGCTGCAGTGGGTAGTTATGTTTTGTAATGTGCTCATGCACTGCGATTTCAAGATGTAGCAGATCTGGGATCATTGTGGCCCTCATGTGGATTATGTCAAACCTGGGTGTTTGGTGGGTTAATAAGTTGAAGAAAGAGGGTGGGTTTTTTGTTTTTTATTTCAAATAAAGGATTTTTTTCAGTGTTTGTGTTTATTTCTTTTCACTTACAGGATTAGTAATGGTGGTTTCATAGACCCTATCCATTACTAATCTAGACCTTAGCGGCAGTTATGAGCTGTCACTAACCCCTATATTACGCTGATTACTGCCACACCAGGGCAATCGGGATGAGCCAGGTAAAAGCACGGATTGTCACATCTAATGGATGCAACAATTCTGGGCAGCTGCAGGTTACTATTTTTAGTCTGGGGGCCCAATAATCATGAGCCTCCCGGCTGCAAGCGGGAGCCGAGTGTCATGCGAGCACTCACAGTAATCCCTGTGTGGCCTCAGCCTTACAGGTGCCCAACTTGCCTGTTCTGTAGAAGTCAGTCACCACTGTTACTAGCTCCAAAGCAAAATGTACTACCTTCTCCAAGTCCAACTTCACTACACACGCAGGGTGGCTGTACTGCTGAGAGGTCTATCCTTTTCAAACAGTTTAAATAAATGCATGCTAACAGGAACTAGTTTTTTGAACATGCCCAGTAACTCCTCTCTTTCCCTGGCTGCCTAGATATTAACCCTATCCCCCCTGAAGACAGGATACTGCCGCTTACATGAGAATGAAAACATATTAAACACAGGCAATATAGCAGGTATATAATATTCAAATAAAATGCAATCTTTAGAAGGAGTGCTGGACATCTTCTCCACACCCTTACAAATATACAGCAATCCATTCTACATTGCTGCTATTATTACATTCTGTATGAAGTAAAATAACAGCACAGATTTCCCTACGCATTTTCATATTGCGTGGTCACAGTCTCCTTCCGCAAATGGGTATCTTAAAGTTTCAAAGCAGGAAGTACCACACATCTGTCAAAATATTGACAGTGGAGAACCTTATTTCAGCCAACTCCAGTCTCTATGTGATGAAAGGCCATAGATTTTTCAGAGAGGAAATGTTGTAATTTTTCTTAAAATATATTAAAAAGGTTTACGATTGGTCTTCTTTTACTTCATGAAAAGTCCCAGGAGGTGAGTGATCCTTATCAAGTAACTTTTTCTGTATAAATTAGGACTTTTGAATGAAGTATCATAAACCGGTTGTGTCGCGGGCGGAGGAGGAGACGCTGCAATCTGCCACTGCTCTGGTCCGGCTGCCGCTGCTGCTGCGGCCGCTGCTGCTGCTCGGTGGTGGCTCGAGCGGTGGGCCGGATCCCGAGGACTCGAGCGGTGCTCCTCGCCCGTGAGTGAAAAGGGGATGATTGGTTGTGGAGGTTTTGATTATGGATATTGTCCGTGACGCCACCCACGGTTGTGGTGATTTTGGTGACACCACCGCTGCTCTAGACGGGGATCCCGGGAGCGGTGACTGGGAGCAGCTTTGTTGTTATTTCTCCCCTCCGTGGGTAGGGGGTTGGTTGTCCCGGGGCCCGGTGATGGGGTAGGGCTGGATGGCAGGCGGCTTGCGGGGCCTGTTGAGGTGCAGAGTCGCAGGGGCAGCGCTGTGCCGTACGGCACGGGGGTACTCACTCAGCCTGACATGATGAGACAGTTCTCGGTAAAACACACGGCTGGATGGACGGGTCCCCCAGACAGCTGCGGTTGTTTCTTCCCCGTAGGTTAGTGATGACTGTCTCTCCCTGCACCCATGTTCTATGTTGATTCCGATGGGTTCCCACCAGTAACCCGCTCCCCGACTTGGATGTGGGCCGGAGGAGCCCCTTTTGCCCGCAGGCGCTGGCCCTGGGAAACGGTTGCCCTTGGCGGTGTCTCCCCTTCACGGTTGGACGGTTGCCTTCTGTCGGGACTTGACTGTTTGGAAACCCAGGAGGTCCCCTTCACTAACGGATTCAGCAAATTTACGGTGACTCCTAGCCTTGCCGGGGTCCGAAAAGCCCATGCCAATGGTGCTGGCTTCTCCTTGTGTACCGGTCCAGTACCGCCGGGCCACCGCCCGTCCACGGTCCTTACGGCAAACTCCGATAGGCCACTCCTGCAGACGGTCACCACCGTCTGCCAACCTTGCTGCTTCGTCCGGGCCACACACCTGGACTCACTTCAGTCTGCTCTCTTGCCACTTCACTACTGCTCACTTTCCCTCCTTCCACTTTCACTGTCAAAACTCAACCCTTCACTCCTAGCTTAACTGAACTTCCTTTTCCTGCCTCCAGGACTGTGAACTCCTCGGTGGGCGGAGACCAACCGCCTGGCTCCACCCCCTGGTGTGGACATCAGCCCCTGGAGGAGGCAACAAGGGTTTTGTGTCTGGCTTAGATGTGCCTAACCGGGGTGTAGGGTGTGGTGGTGTAGTTACCTGTGGCCCCTGGCTTGTCCAGGGCACCACATTCCCCCTTAGCAAAATGCAGACCGTCCGGGGGCTGCCCGTCCATCACCGGTCTTATTTTCACCAACTGAAAAATATAAAAAACGGTAACAGACATACAAGAATAATAACATCTTCCCACATCGGGAGGTACTCTTACTTAAACGTTGCAACAGTAAACGGTTACGGCTTCCGCTCTCTCCCACCCAAGCAACCTGGCCCTGATGCTGCCCCTAAGCAAACAGGCAGCACCCCTTGACCCCCAGTCCTGCACAAGTTGCCCGAGCGGGTTCTGTCCTTTTCAGGGGACCCACGTCCATGCGGAACCCCTGAAACCCCCAGAGGATTGCCACCGGTTGCGGTGGTGGCTGGGCCCCAGCCTACTCCACTGCGGGCCCTTCCTCCAATCTGCCTCTCCGGAGGCGGTAACGGTGGGAGCTGTAACAAAATAATTATTTACAGGCCACAAGTTTGTGGTTGCCTTGCAAGTTCTCAGGCATGTTCATAGTAGTTTCTATGTAAAACTGTAGACGGTCCCCACGGGGACAACGATGCCGGCAACGACCGGTTTCAATCAGCAGTTGACAATCAGATGACTTTTCGGTAGATTATTCACTTATCATTCATTTTCAAACTTTAAACACACTGGTGGTCCCAACGGGGACGGTGACAATGGCATTCCTCTTCCCTTACCCTGATTCTTCAGCTGAGGCGGACCCATCCTCCGCCACCAGCATATCAAACATGCACTGACATGCCTGTTGTGACAGGGGTGCCCGGTATCCGTTTCCACCGTTGCGCGGGGTGTAGAAAACCACCGGGTCTCCTTCATAGCGGGGACGCTCACTTGCCCCCTCAAACTCTGAGATGGGCTCGACGCTGGGTGCCGCATTCTCCGGGTCCCCGGCCCTTGGCACATCAGGCTCCACTGTTGTAGCACGGTGCAGCAGATCAGGTCGACCAACACTGGGATGCCCCGTAGGTAATGGCAGTGGCGATACAAGAGCTAAGACCGGACCGGGCCTCCCAGCCGCAGTGGCCGGTCCCTGTGGGACATGGAGGCGTGGGTCACCCGTTGGCTCCATCACGCCGGCTCCCATCGCAAACATCGGGACAGTCGCCACCAGCGCTTCCACTTCGCTGGTCCACTGCTCCATCATCTGGAAAATCTGATTCTGTTGACGTTGGTTGAACTCAACTACTCTGGCTCTCATCCACGCCACCGTCCCAGGCTCGGGCATGGAACCCGGCGCAATCACTGCCGGGGCCTCCAACACATTTTCGTTAAGGGGCCTCGGCTCCAGTGGCCTCTGGGAAAGCAGTTCATGGCTGCCCCGGGCATCTGCAGCCGGTTGGTCCGCTTGGGCGGACGGGCAGGGTACCGCTACCGGTTGGACAGGTAGCGGGCCTAGTGGCGGGGCGGCAGCAGCTAACGCGGGTAGCGGGGTAGGCAGCAGGGTGAACGGGTGTAGGCCGGGCCCCTCAGCCGCAGTGGCTGATCCCTCGGGAATACAGGGACGTGGGTCTCTTACCCATTCCTCCAGATCTTCCTCCACCTCGCATCTCCGCATAGCAGCCACCACATCTGCCATGTCGGCCTCCCACTCCTCCAGGAGGAGCTGCATCCGGGCTTGCAGACGATGACTCAGCGGGGCAGTTCGGTCCTCCATCCACGCCGACGTGCCGGGCGCGGGGGTCTCGCTGTTGTTAGCTGGAGCAGACATCTCAGCAATGATGCTTTCCAGGAACTAGCAGTAAGATGGCCACAGGGTCCTGGCGTCCCTGCTTTTATAGCCGCGCTCACATGCGACCAGCTGCCATTTCGTCCCCCTTAGCCTCTTTCCGGCTCCTCCTCTACAGGGGCGGGGTTTTGGCCTTCGCGCCTCCACTACTCGAGGAGACGCTCGGGTGCGGACTTTTCGCGCCAAAGATGGCGGCTTCTGAAATTTTTCGGCCGGACACCTCCGGCGGTAACAAGGCGCACATCTACCAAACGGCAGAGCGGTAAAATCCTGTTCGTGACCCCAAGTTGTCGCGGGCGGAGGAGGGGATGCTGCGCTCTCCCACTGCTCGGGTCCGGCTGCCGCTGCTGCGGCCGCTGCTGCTGCTCAGTAGTGGCTCGAGCGGTGGGCCGGATCCCGGGGACTCGAGCGGCGCTCCTTGCCCGTGAGTGAAAAGGGGATGATTGGTTGTGGGGGTTTTGATTATGGATATTGTCCGTGACGCCACCCACGGTTGTGGTGATTTTGGTGACACCACCGCTGCTCTAGACGGGGATCCCGGGAGCGGTGACTGGGAGCAGCTTTGTTGTTATTTCTCCCCTCCGTGGGTAGGGGGTTGGTTGTCCTGGGGCCCGGTGATGGGGTAGGGCTGGATGGCAGGCGCGTTGCGGGGCCTGGTGAGGTGCAGGGTCGCAGGGGCAGCGCTGTGCCGTACGGCACGGGGGTACTCACTCAGCCTGACACGATGACACAGTTCTCGGTAAAACACACGGCTGGATGGACGGGTCCCCCAGACGGCTGCGGTTCTTTCTTCCCCATAGGTTAGTGATGACTGTCTCTCCGTGCACCCATGTTCTATGTTGATTCCGATGGGTTCCCACCGGTAACCCGCTCCCAGACTTGGATGTGGGCCAGAGGAGCCCCTTTTGCCCGCAGGCGCTGGCCCTGGGAAACGGTTGCCCTTGGCGGTGGCGGTGTCTCCCCTTCACGGTTGGATGGTTGCCTTCTGTCGGGACTTGACTGTTTGGAAACCCAGGAGGTCCCCTTCACTAACGGATTCGGCAAATTCACGGCGACTCCTAGCCTTGCCGGGGTCCGAAAAGCCCATGCCAATGGTGCTGGCTTCTCCTTGTGTACCGGTCCAGTACCGCCGGGCTACCGCCCGTCCACGGTCCTTACGGCAAACTCCGATAGGCCACTCCTGCAGACGGTCACCACCGTCTGCCAACCTTGCTGCTCCGTCCGGGCCACATACCCGGACTCACTTCAGTCTGCTTTCTTGCCACTTCACTACTGCTCACTTTCCCTCCTTCCACTTTCACTGCAAAACTCAACCCTTCACTCCTTCACTCCCCTAGCTTAACTGAACTTCCTTTTCCTGCCTCCAGGACTGTGAACTCCTTGGTGGGCGGAGACCAACCGCCTGTTTCCACCCCCTGGTGTGGACATCAGCCCCTGGAGGAGGCAACAAGGGTTTTGTGTCTGGCTTAGATGTGCCTAACCGGGGTGTAGGGTATGGTGGTGTAGTTACCTGTGGCCCCTGGCTTGTCCTGGGCGCCACAGTTGCATGAGACTATAAAACTCTTCACCTTGGGTTTTATGTGGTGTTGCAAAAGGAATTGTTGTATGAAGAAAAGATTTTTTATAGTAAAAAAAAATTAAGTCAACCTCACTGTTCTCAACAACTCCTACTCCAATAAATTTACTGGGTTCACACAGGTCTCTTCAAAGCAATTCTATTTAAGGAATCTCTGGACTCAACCATGTATTCCATGGTTCTCTTTGGTTTTTGGAACGACATTTGCAGCCCATCTTTCTTGTTCAGGGTCTTTTTCTGGCCTCTATCTGAAAGCGGCGGGCAGAACCCCGGGCTGGATGGTGTGCTCTCCCCTCCTTCCGGTAGTCCTGAAAGTGCACCTCCCAGATCCCCAGCCACAGGCAGTTGGCGGTGCCCTTCAGGATGGAGCCACTCCTCCCGATGATACTGGTCAGGTAGTCCATGGCACCCCAGACTGCGTCTGTCACACTGGTCTCCACAGCCTGTTCCTTCCTTGACAAACAGGAAATGGCGGGAAATGCCTTCTCAGCCAATTACGAGCTAAGTTGAAGTTTCTGTCACTTCCTATTTATTGAAAATTGACCAGAAAGAAGAGCATTGCTTTTATATTTCTAGACCCGACTAAGCTCTTTGAAAAAGATAATCCATGCAAATATCCTAAGTTGTAAGTTGAAAAATGTATCTTAATAAACCCATTTATTTCCAACAACATAAAAGCGAGCATCTAAAACCTTTTCTAATATTTGTGGCAGCTTCTGATAACCTTTAATTGACCTGAAAGCTATAAATCTCTTGGCTGCTCTTTATTTTGTTTCATTTTAATGAAATTCATTCTCTAATGCAGCAGCACAATTAAAAACTGTTGCCCTTCTGAGATCTGACACAAGAGTCAATTCAGTGGCAGAGTAAAAACACACAAGTGAATGAAAAGTCTCACTCTAAAGAGCTCCCTGCTCACAAATCAGAATTTCAATTGGGCCCACATAAAGACCTGAATTTATAACAGCCAGCTTTCCTATAATTACCAGTGATAACACCGGGGACATAGAATGTCCTTTAGAAAGCAGCTGTAGGCGGGCGGCTGTCTATCTAAAATGTAGTGCCGTTTAATCATTTGTAGTTCATAATGTGATTCAACAGAGCAAGAAGGAGTTTTAAAAGATTGACATGTGAGGTGTTGTAATTCCATCAGCCTGATACTTTATGATTATCCATTTAAGCTTTTTTAAGCCTTAGGTGTTATAACTAAACTATATTTACTGGGTGCAGTGACAGCTAAAGTTAAACCTTCACTATTTTATAGCACATGTTTGGTAATGATGTGATATGATAAGCTAAGTGGTTCATGCATAAAGAATATAAGAATGATGATGTCCTGTTACTTCAATTTTTTTCTTCGAAGCTTTTAAAGCACAATTCTTTGGGTCAGTGAAATTAAATTATATGTGCCCTGCAATGCACACACTACCTTAGGGAGAATCTCCATCTGAGCATTATTTATACAATGAACAATCGGCAGCCATGTATAAATAAAACATGGGACAGGGTTGAACATGATTCTTTGTAGCAAGATGAAGCCTTTAAACTTCTGCCTGATGGGGAATGAGAAATGGTAATTAAAGCTCACTTTCTACAGCCAATGAATTTTATAGGTGTCATAATTCCTCTGTGCAGAACATTTTGCCTTTGGAGATGCTCTGCTGCACTTTCCTGAGTTACTGAGCTAGCATCTTGATTGACAGCACAGGATGCCATGTTGGTGTTGATTTCTCAGGTGTTCCACCTTCCTGGTAATTGTTCAGGCTTCTTTACTGAGCATGCTCGCCCAGAGCTTTGTCAGTTGTATTCTCTGGTTCTGCAGTTGTGCTGTTGGCTTATGTCTGCTAGTGTTCTGATCCTTGTTTTCTGACCCTGGACTGTTATTTGACTTCTCTCTGCCCACTCCCTGTTCCTGTTGTGACCTCCTGTCTTCTGACCTCGGATCGCTACCTGACCATGTCTCTGTTTTCTTCCTAAACCTATTACATGCTCTCCTGCATTTCTGACCCTTGGATTTTTCCTGACTATTCCTTTGCTTACTCCTTGTGCTCATACGTGTCCTCCAATTACCAGACCCCGGCTTACCTGACTACTCTTCCGTCTATACTACCCATAAGTAGTGAATAGCATCACAATAGGTTTTCCACCCAACTTACTCAAAGCAGTTGCCTGGTCAAGAATGGAATGGATTTAGGTTTCACTTTATGGTTCCCTTACGATACTATGCAAACGTTTTAGGCATGTGTGGGAAAAAATGCTGCAAACTAAGAATATTTTAAAAAATAAAAGTGTTAGTAGTTTATTTTTATCAGTTAACAAAATGTAAAGTGAATGAACAAAAGAGAATTCTGATCAAATCAATATTTGTTCTAACAATTCTTTGCCTTCAAAAGAGCATCAATTATTCTATCACTTAGGCCCCCTTCACATGTCCGTGAAAAAAACGATACGTTTTTTCACGTACGTGTTAAAGGAGTGGTTTGCTCCCCGTGTGCCGTGTTTGTGGCACATTCCTGTTCACCGTGTGTTATACATAATAACACATGGAGAACGGAAAGCCCCGCCTTACCTGCTTCTTCCGGAGCTGTCTGTGGTGCTGAATGACAGCGTCCGTCACAGGCCACGCCCCGCTGACGCTGCTTCCGGCAACCCAGTGAAGAAGACGCGTTGATCAAATTCACTGGGGGACGGATGCAGGGGACAGCCGCGGCAGAAACTGTAGGGATGGTGGAGATGAGTATGTGTTTTTTTTATTTTTTACAATGCCACATGTGTTTCTCCGGCGCGTGTCATGTGCACCCGCATCCACACTACACCCGTGTGGTACGTGTACGGGCCCGTGCTGCCGGAGAAAAACTGACATGCATCCGTGTGGAGCACATGGAACCCATCTGCTCCACACGGAGGCACGGGCCACTGGCAGAACACGTGCGTGCATATATACCCATTAATTTTAATGGGTATACGTGTGCCCGTGTCTCTGGTACATACGGGCACGGACCTAGCACGTACCGGAGACACGGACGTGTGAAGGGGGCCTTACACATAGTCAGTGATTTTCTAATATAATAGTCAGGTATATGAGTAACTGATTATACCGAACAAGTGAAAATGAGCATGATTTTCGTCATATGTAGGTTGAAACATAGTCATCAACTGAAACAAAGAGTAAAAGAAAAAAAGTAATAACCCACTCTGAGTCACTACATTTACCCAAAACCACTACAATACGGAGTGACACTTTTTTTTTTCTTTTAGATAAACTGAAACACATAAAGCTATATTAGATGTTTCAAAATGAGTGAAAAACAGCCAAACTGCTACAAATACACACCAATCTCTATATATAGCATGCATATTCATTTATGCAGCCAGAACCGACCCGGAAGTAGCTGCAGAGGTGAGAGAGCGGTGGCTGGATGCTGAATCGTGGGACTCTTCAGCACCCCGGAGAGCAGGAGCGGGGGCAGGTGAGTATATGTCCATGTGCAATCACAGAGTACAGATCACGTATCACGGATTGCACATGGACAACCACTGTGTGCCGTGAATCACGAAGTATGAAGGGACATATGCGTGTTTAACACGTCAGTGAAGAACGTCTGTGTTTTTCACTGAGGGGCATACATGTTACTAAGGGGTACACACATTACTGGGGGAAATACACTTTACTGTGGGGCATATAAATAACTGGTAGCATAGATATTACTAAGGGGCATATAGCTCTGGTGTTGGGGCTTATACAGCTCTGGGGGCACATACAGCTCTGATGGGGGGGGCTGGGGGCATATAGCTCTGGTGAGGAGAGGGCTGCTGGGGCATACAGATCTGGTGAGGGGGGGTGGGGGATACATATCTGGTGGGAGGGGGCTGGAGGCATACAGAGCTGGGGGGTGCTGGGGGGTATATAGATCTGGTGAGGGGGGGCTGGGATACATCTAGTGGGAGGGGGCTGGATGCATACAGAGCTGGGGGGGTGCTGGGGGGCATATAGATCTGGTGGGGGGCTGGGGGGCATATAAATCTGGTGTGGGGGCTAATGGGCATACAAATATTCTGTGGGGGCTGGGGGTATACAAATCTGGTGTGGGGGTTGGGGGGCATAAAGATCTGGTGAGGGGGGTGGCTGGAGGCATATAGCTCTGGTGAGGAGAGGGCTGGGGCATACAGATCTGGTGAGGGGGGCTGGGGGATACATATCTAGTGGGAGGGGGCTGGAGGCATACAGAACTGGGGGGTGCTGGGGGGTATACAGATCTGGTGAGGGGGGGCTGGGATACATCTGGTGGGAGGGGGCTGGAGGCATACAGAGCTGGGGGGTGCTAGGGGGCATATAGATCTGGTGGGGGGCTGGGGGGCATACAAATCTGGTGTGGGGGCTAAGAGGCATACAAATCTGGTGTGGGGGCTGGGGGTATACAAATCTGGTGTGGGGGTTGGGGGGCATACAGATCTGGTGAGGGGGGGTGGCTGGAGGCATATAGCTCTGGTGAGGAGAGGGCTGGGGCATACAGATCTGGTTAGAGGGGGCTTGGTGCATACAGAGCTGGGGGAACATATAGATCTGGTGGGGTGGCTGGGGGGTATACAAATCTGGTGTGGGGGCTGGAGGGCATACAAATCTGGTGAGGGGGTGGCTGGAGGCATATAGCTCTGGTGAGGAGAGGGCTGCTGGGGCATACAGATCTGGTGAGGGGGGGCTGGGGGATACATATCTGGTGAGAGGGGGCTGGAGGCATACAGAGCTGGGGGGTTCTGTTGGGGTATATAGATCTGGTGGGGGGGCATACAAATTTGGTGAGGGGGCCATACAGATGTGGTGAGGGGGGTGACTGGTGACATAAAGCTCTGGTGAGGAGGGGGTTGGGGCATACAGCTTTGGGTAGGTGGGGGGGGGTCACATACAGCGTTTCTTGGTGTTCAGCTCCTCTTTCTGCAGTCTCTTTATCTGTGGACAATTGGACCTGCTCCCTCTGCGTGGCGGTCTGCGAGGACCACCACGCAGAGGGAGCAGGTCCAATTGTCCTATCACACAGGTTCAGTCCTGCACCCGTTAGGGGATATCCATTAACCATTTAGAAACCTGCTCAGAATTTCCTTACTCGTATTTATGCACAGTGGCACGTATCCATATAGGCTGCAATAAAGATTACGTAAAGAATATACTATTGCACCTTCATTATAATATACAAGCCCATGCTTATCCTGGATTCTGACACTACTCTGCTATGCTTATAGGATACAGGGGCAAGCCACTGCTTCCCTCTCACTGCATAATCAGACCTAGTAACAAGACGAGTATATATAAAACTGTGGCTATACCTGAATATAGAATATGACTAGGCTATACCAGTATAGCGATTGTGCACATACTTACGATCAATAGACCTAAGATTCTATGTAGATTCATGCTCTTGAGTATCTTCCCCTTGGTACTTGCCGCACCGCATCGCCTAGTAACAGTTCACCTTGCCTGATAATCACAGATGGTCCTTTTGATGAAGACCATATTATGGTTGAAACATTAATTTTTGGACATCATATATGCATGAATTCCTTTTCTTCAATAATAAATACATATATAAAAAGAAACCTTTTTCTTGTCTGACTACATTGAGGTAGAGTGCCGGAGTTCTCTCTTTATTATTATTGTATGACAGTGTCTGTCTGCAACCAATCACAGATGGTGGTATAAAATAAATAAATAAAATAAAACACTTGGTGTCGGGTGCCCCATATTATGATACCAGAACAAATAAAACCCACGGTTACAGGCTGCAGCCCCTAGCTATGCGCTTATCTTGACTATGTATCAAAATAGGAGAAATCGCATGCGGCTTATTATTATTATTATTTAAATAAATAATTTTAAAAAACAGTGTGCGGTCCTCCCCAACTTTGATACCCAGCCATGATAAAGCCTGACAGCTGGGGGCTGGTATTCTCAGGTTTGGGAGATCCATGCTTACTGGGCCACCTCCAGCCTAAAAATAGTAGCCTGCAGCCACCTGGGATTGTTGCATCCATTAAATGTGACAAGCCTGTGCTTTTTCCGGCTCTTCCCGATTGCGCTAGTATGGTGGCAATTGGGGTAATAAGGGGTTAATCGCAGCTCAAAGCTACCACTAAGGCCTAGATTAGTAATGGGAGGCAAATATGAGACCCCCTCCATTACTAATCTGTAAGTGAAAAGAAATAAACACAAACACCCAAAAAATTCTTTATTTGAAATAAAAGACAAAAAAGCACTCTCTTTCGCCACTTTATTAACTCCAAAACATCCTAGCAGTTCCGACATAATCAACACGAGGTCGCATGATGATTCCAGCTCTGCTACATCTGAATTCACACTGAGTGGATACAGAACAATGACTGCCCGCTATGAGCTGCAGGCAGAGACTGAGTGAGACACGTTTTTTTTTTCAAATTTGCACGCACTGATTGCTTTGATTTTGGTCTTTTCCTGATGAAGAAGCCAGTGTAGGCTTTGAAACGTGTATAAGTAAACCACAGCTGATAATAATTCTTATGATCGTGGACTCATCTTCATCTTCCAGTAGGGCAAAGCAAAAAGATCTAAATAATATTCATCACAAGCTGGGGATGGCCGGTGAGTGGAGAAAGCAGTGCATAAGCATAAAGGTAAATGAGCAGCCCTGGAAGTGAATGAGTGGCCTGGAAGTAGTTACAGCTGCACCAGAAACTTGGAAAGTAAGGCATGCTTGCTCCTATTCCCCTATCCCTTCTAAAACCATTTTTAAACAACAGATTCTGGTCCCCATAGAATTATATGGGGACTGGCATTCAGCCAGATAACTGGAACAAATCCCAGGCCGAAAGCGGGATTTTCTTTTAACCCGGTTAGACCCGCCGGTCCCGGTTATCTGTGAGTCTGCCCATCACTACTTGTCTGTAAGTATTAGAATATTGGTGTGCACACAGCCGTTTGCATTGAGAGGTGCTGGTAGATGGAATATGAATTCCCAGGTAATGTATAATAAAGTTCACCGCACTCTCCAATAATTTTTCATGCAGTAAGTGAGATTTATTCAAAAAATAAAGATGGTGGACAGTAGAAGGCAAGAGGATAAACGACAATGACATTTCGACCTGTGAGGTCTTTATCAGAAAATCGCTTTAAGCAATGTGGTCTGGGCGCTCCCGCGCCTGTGTCCCTGCTTAAAGCGATTTTCTGATAAAGACCTCACAGGTCGAAACGTCATTGTCGCTTATCCTCTTGCCTTCTACTGTCCACCGTCTTTATTTTTTGAATAAATCTCACTTACTGCATGAAAAATTATTGGAGAGTGCGGTGAACTTTATTATACATCACTACTTGTCATCACTGAGAAATATAGTCAAACATTTATCCAACATTTTATACCATTATGAAGGTGTTTGATTGGCTCAAAATATATTTTGTAGGAGATAAATGACCACAAACATATAACTATAGTGATGATGACTCATGCAGAGTTCTGATCTCAGCATCATTGAGACTCACTGGGATTACATGAAACTACAATTACAAAAAACTGTAGATGTGTATCGACTTCTCTGCTGTCTTTGTGCAGTGGGCAAGAAATGTTACATTTTTTCCAACCTTGTAATCAAGACTTCTTTAATATTGTCATCATGAGTTGCTGAAATAAGCTATTGCTTCATCATCATTTTTGGCAACTTTTACTGTTGCCAAAAAGACAATTATTTTGACAAGGTGCCATGCCTAAAATAATTATGATTCATTGCTTTTTCATGGGTCATACTGTCTCGACCCTAGATCTGGTGATTACCATTGCTTCTAAATTGGCTAAGCTGTCTGTGCCATAGTGCTTCTCTATTGCCTATTCATTTTATAAATAACCACCAAGCCTTTTGCTACTCCACAAAATGGATAATTGTTCTTTGACAATTACAAAAATCAAACCATTGTCTTTTCAGTTCCCAAATACCAAACTTGTTGATACTCCCCAAAAAGGGAAATGAGATAATTTTTGGATTGCCTGTTATAAAGCCACTCCTTTTACATATACACCACCTTAGCACTAAAAATGGCTTTGCAGACAGCTGCCTGACCTCAAATTATACTTGGGTGGTTTTTATTTCTAAAAGCAAAACATGTTTTTGTAGTGCAGTGTCTTATTTAACAGGCTGTTTATTACGATCACTTACCATCTATTTACTCATTGCCATGTAGACTATGTGGTTAAAAGTATTTGGACACTCCTCTTATTAAGTGAATTCAAGTTTTTCATTCAGTCCTGTTCCTTCAGGTAACCACAAAGAGAAAAGAGTGATCAGACATTTTATCATAAAAAAAATATTTTTATTAATATTAATAATCAAGTGCAAGGTCGGAAAAGGGTAATATTACAATTAGTTCACAAGATATATGATGAATACGCAGTACTCACAACAATCGCTATAACTATTATAGGTTATAATACTATATCAGTAGTTGTGAAACAACAGATTAAGAGATTATATCATAATTGTCTGAACATAAATATATATATATATATATATATATATATATATATATATATACTGTATATATATATATATATATATATATATATATATATATATATATATTATATATATCCCTCCTGGCCAAAACCAGAAACACCATAAAGTGCATCAAGGTAACCTACAATATTGTATGGACTTACCAGTAACAATGTACGCAGCCCAACAATCGGGGAATGGCGCCAACCCCCTCATAAATTGAGATGAGGGGTCCCGACCTTTAAAGTTCGGTGTTCATACCAAACATAGACTTTACAAATAAAAATCAATTTTCGACTTCTGAGTTCAGGTGCCTCATGTATGCAAACAACTTGTGCGAACATCGCCGTGCTCAGGTACACTCGTTGCACTGCCACTTGCAGTTTTTCAATGGCTCTCACTGGAGGTAAAATCAGCATTAGTGGATGTAATGTGTAAAAAAAAAATTAAAAACCCCACCCTCCCACAAAAGTGTTCAGTTTATGGCTGGCTGTATGTGAGGGAGACCCAAACTGCCAAATCAGTGATTTCCAATGAGGTTCGGGTCAAGTCCAGGTCCAGAACAATACTTTATCTAAACTCCGGCCGCAGCTGCAGAGCCTGAACTTCTATGGATCTGGTCATCTCTACTTATAAAGCAAACATTTCCACAAACTCTACAAAATCTTGCAGAAATTTTTCCCAGAAGAGTGGTAGCCATTTTTGCTTCAAAACGGTTCAAGTAAATAGTAACGCCTATAGTTTTATAATGGGTTGTCATAAAAGCTCCTATAGATGAAATGTGTGAGCGTCCCAAAGCTTTTGGTCACTTTCACTCTAATAATAAAATTGGTTGGATACAGTCAGGGCCAGCTCCCGTTTTTTTGTGGGCCCCGGGCAAAAGGATCTCAATGGGCCCCATGCACACACAGACACGCACATACACAGATACGTACACATACATGCATACATATATATACATATTTAAAGACAAATTCGCAAAAAATACATATAAACAGACATAAGTCTATACACAGTCATGTACACTGACATACATAGACACATAATACATACACACACAGACACATTAGAGATATTATTAATATAGGGAATCTGGCAGCAGCCTCCTGACCTCCCCCACTTGTCTTCGTACAGCTCCTCCAGGGCATGTGGCTGTGCCGCGCTGATTGGTGGCCTTCACTAACAGACATGACCGCGCACTGACAATGCTATATATATGAAGTGATGGCCCAGGGGCGCCTCTGGCTGTGTAGTCGTGGCACCAGAGAATTCAAGGCACACCCCTGACTCCATCACTCCTTCAATGTTGGGGACTAGCTTGATGGGACAGTGTGTGACGGTGTCTTCGTCGGATGATGCACAAACAGTCCTCAGGCAAAAGTTGGTTATAATAAAAGATGACATTTATTGGCACAATACAATCCGGTCAGCAGAATTCGGCACTTTCTGTGGAGCTGGGGACAACCTGCCCAAACGCGCCCTCTGGTGGGGATATGCCCTGGGTACTCCGCTTCTCCGGGCTCCCACTCCTAAGTCAAGCACACACTGGACCCACACCAGCGGATTCAGACCTTGAGGTTACGTTCTCCTCCGTTGCTCCGACGTCCCCTGATGTTCCGCTCATACACACTGCCACCGATGTTCACACACTGCTGTCCCGGATCTGACTCCCTTCCACACACACAGACCTTCCCTAGACATTCAGCCGACTCCTCCTTCCCCGGTGGCAACAGCCGTCCCACCCGGCCACTAGGGGGTGCCCTAACACTAGAATACAATACAATATTAAAAATACAACACTTTTATTAACAACATTTACGGTCCTTTAGTAGGGGTCATGAGCACCCACTACATGCCTCCCCTCTTAAAATCCGAGCCTCCCGGCACGGCTCTTCTTTGAAACACACATAACATAAGAAACCTTTAGTCCGGTTCACACCAACAGAGGCACCAGTTCAGCAGTGTTCCCGATCTTTAGGTGGCGCCCGGAGGCACAGCAGCGCTCCCGGTCTTAAATGGCGCCCGGAGGCTCAACAGCGCTCCCGGTCTTAGGTGGCGCCCGGAGGCTCAACAGCGCTCCCGGTCTTAGTGGGCGCCCGGAGGCTCAACAGCGCTCCCGGTCTTAGTTGGCGGGCAACAGGCCCGTAGAACTTTTAACAAAAACTTCTGCCGGTCTAAGAACGATACCGGTCTTCAAACAGAATAGCTGCGGAGATCTATTCTGGAGGCCAGGACCGCTTCCACTCCTCCGCCTGTGCCTGTATGTAGGCTCCCAGAGACTGCCCCGGCTGGCGGCGTATTCTCCGGAAGGACACGGGGGCAAAAGGTGGCTCTGCTGGCACAGCTTCTTCAGCTCCCGGCGGGGGTGATGGTGTCGCTACCCGGGGTGGTTGTGACGCGGGTTGCGGCACGTCGAGCACTATGACCGGTTTGTTGGTCACGCTCTGATTCACCGCTACCACCGGGGTAACCTTCTCCGGGTCAGCGGTCGGGCCAGATGGTACTTCCGGTGCAGCGGACAAGGTGCGCCTGGAATGAGAGGCCGCGGACGGGACCGGTCTTGGATGGCTCCGGCGCCGTTCCTGTTGCTCCTCCCACTCCAGCTCTTGCTGCCACTGGGCCGCTTCCCGGGCGGTCGGCATCCGAGTGACGCCAACGGCGAACAGGCCGCGACTTCCCGCGTCCGGCAAGAATTGGACCTTCTCCCCCGGATAGAGCGTGTGGAGACGTTTAGGCAGCCCCTCCACATCCAGGTGGACCCGATTATAGAAGTAATCGTCCCCGGTGTTTACTTCGCGGATGAACCCGTAGCCCTCCTGCTGATTAAACTTCACCACCACTCCGGTGGTGAATTGCAGGGCCAGCTCCTCGCCGCCGGGACCGGACAACATTTCCCGGACGACGGTTTCGGCAAGCAGGCGTTCTCGGACAGGGTCGGGTACCGGGGATGGAGCTCTGGGGTGCTGTACAGGGGAAGGGACGATTACCGGATCCCAAACGAAGCCCAGGTGGTCTTCCTCCAGCCGCTCAGCTAGCACTTCGGCCGGCTCTCCATATGAGGCAGTTGGTGTGGCGGCGATGGCGCCAGGCTGTGGTGTCTCCCAAGGGGAATGCGTGATCCCCGGAATCCGGTCTCTCACTGGTGGCTGTGTGGCATACGTTGCCTGGACCTCCGTGATCGTACCTCCGGTCTTCGCATCCCACATGGTCTTCCAGGACACCTTCTCGGGCCGCGTGGAACCTCCCGGTCCGATCGGAAGGTCCACAAGGGATGCCTCGCTTGCGACAGCAAACTTGGGACGCCCCCGGCCTAGGCTGACCAGAGCCATGGTGGTGGCAAGTTCTTCAGGTTGTCCAGAAGTCTCCAGCTCTGTCTCCGATCGCTGTACTACTAATAGCGGCGGCGTCAAAGCTGAGACTGAGGAAAGAGGAGGCGGGCCTTTGTTTCCCGCTCTTAAACAGATTCCTCCCCCAGCCTCACGCATCATCTTGACTCCTCCGCGGCGGTACTTCTTTTTCTTCCGAACACCGCCCACTTCGTATGTCTTCCTCAATGCCCTGGGACTGGCGCCTCCCCTCTTTGGGCGGAGTACTCTGTACCTCTTCTTCGGCACCGGCCAGCCCCAGGCTCTTCTTTTGGCGCCAACTTTCCGCGCCTTTTCTTCATCTTCACAGATAACGGCCCTCTTGCCGCCATCTTGTGCCCGGTCCAACGCTACGGGCACTGTGTTCTCTTCCCACCAGGGGACTGGAAATCTTCTCCCGTAGTCAGGATCCTGTGCCCCAGGCACGACCTGATCTCCAGCTTCTTGGGTCCCTGGCAGGGGACTCGCATCCTGCCGACTACGCCACATGAAGTGATGGCCCAGGGGCGCCTCTGGCTGTGTAGTCGTGGCACCAGAGAATTCAAGGCACACCCCTGACTCCATCACTCCTTCAATGTTGGGGACTAGCTTGATGGGACAGTGTGTGACGGTGTCTTCGTCGGATGATGCACAAACAGTCCCCAGGCAAAAGTTGGTTATAATAAAAGATGACATTTATTGGCACAATACAATCCAGTCAGCAGAATTCGGCACTTTCTGTGGAGCTGGGGACAACCTGCCCAAACGCGCCCTCTGGTGGGGATATGCCCTGGGTACTCCGCTTCTCCGGGCTCCCACTCCTAAGTCAAGCACACACTGGACCCACACCAGCGGATTCAGACCTTGAGGTTACGTTCTCCTCCGTTGCTCCGGCGTCCCCTGATGTTCCGCTCATACACACTGCCACCGATGTTCACACACTGCTGTCCCGGATCCGACTCCCTTCCACACACACAGACCTTCCCTAGACATTCAGCCGACTCCTCCTTCCCTGGTGGCAACAGCCGTCCCACCCGGCCACTAGGGGGTGCCCTAACACTAGAATACAATACAATATTAAAAATACAACACTTTTATTAACAACATTTCCGGTCCTTTAGTAGGGGTCATGAGCACCCACTACATATACATAACAGGAGGGGCAGGGGGCTACAGTATATAAATGACAAGATGGGCTGGGAGCATAGACATTACTGGGGGGGCATACATGTTACTGAGGTGCATACATATTACTGGGGGGCATAGATGTTACTTGGGTAGCATACAACTCTGGGGGGCATGCACATTACTGGGGTGGGTGACATAGAGCTCTGTGAGGACACACATACAGCTCTGGGGTGGCAGTGCATATGGCTCTGGTGGGGCCTCACATATGGCTCTGGTGGGGCCTCACATATGGCTCTGGGGTGGCAGCATCATGCGGCTCTGGGGTGGCAGCACATACAGCTCTATGGTGGCAGCACATAGAGATCTGTGGTGGCAGCACACACAGTTCTGAGGTTGCAGCAGATATGGCTCTGGGGTGGCAGCACTCACCTTTGGGGTGGCAGTACATACAGCTCTGGGGTGGCAGCGCATACAGCTCTCGGGGGCCTCACATACGGCTCTGGGGTGGCAGCACACTCGTCTCTGGGGTGGCAGCACATACGGCTCTTGGCTTGCAGCACATACAGCTCTAGGGGGCCTTACATATGGGTCTTGTCGTGGCAGCACATTCGGCTCTGAGGTGGCACTACATACGGTTTTGGGGTGGCAGCACATACAGCTCTATGGTGGCAGCACATAGAGATCTGTGGTGGCAGCACACACAGCTCTGAGGTTGCAGCAGATATGGCTCTGGGGTGGCAGCACTCTCCTTTGGGGTGGCAGTACATACAGCTCTGGGGTGGCAGCGCATACGGCTCTAGGGATCACATATGGCTCTGGGGTGGCAACGCATACAGCTCTGGGGTGGCAGTAGGGGGGCACCTAATGCTCTGAGAAGGCTCATACAGCATAGGAATGGGGGCCCATACATCTCAGGAGTTCAGTCCCATACAGATTTGGAGTGAGGGTGCATACAGCTCAGGAGGGTGGAACATAGAGCTCAGGAGGGGAGAACCCCATACAGATCGGGGAGGTTGAACATACAGCTCAGGAGGGGGGGCATAGAGATGGAAGGGTGAAACATAAAGGTCAGGAGTGGGGGAAAAAACAGGTCAGGAGTGGGAGCACAAACAGCTCAGGAGTGGGGGCCCCTACAGCTCGGGGGCGGGAGGGGCACATACAGCTCAGGAGGGGGAGCACCATACAGATTGGGAGGGGGTGAAACCTACAGCTCAGGTGAAGGGGGGCCCCATACAGTGCAGGGGGACATACGCTGTGCTCCGTGTTCTGGTGGACGCTGGCTGAAGCTGCGCTCCAGCTCCTCTTCATCTGTGGGACTGGAGCACATGCGTGGTAGCTTCACCCACAGATTAATTTCAATGCAGGAGGAGCACGGAGCATTAAGCAGTGATCGCTGTGTGCCAGTGTGGCTTAAAGGGCTGGCAACTGCACTATCCAGGATGCAGGATAGTGCAGCTGCCAGCCCAAGCACTGCAGTCCCCGGAACACAGCACGGCACCCGCAGGACTGAAGACGATGAGTGGGCTGTCCCAGGGCCCCGGCATTTGCCCACGTGTGCTGGGTGCTGACGACGGCCCTGAATACAGTGATAGTAGAGCTTACAGTGCATACATATCTTTTCAGAGCAATTTCAGACTTGACAATAATTTTGATTCGCAATGAACCAATTTGCTGCTAAATGAATTTCCCCGCCATGCTAGGACGATTTTGTCAAAATTTGCTTTTTCTGAAATTCCCTCATTCTTATTAAAAAACCATGAAGTTAGATTTCCAATAATAGTAAAAATGTATTGAAAATTTATATTCACATTGTTTTTGGTTTTGTAGTGGCTTTGTGTTGTTTTTGGGGTGGTTTATGACTGTTTTTGATATGTGGGTAAGCTGTTTTGTGCTATAGGACTTCATAAGTATTAGCCACAAATGCATTTTTTTTCAATGCTTATAAAAATGCTATGAAAAGTGCTTGCAATTAATAGTACTTTCTTTACAAGCATTTAAAGCACTGCAAAAAAATCACATAAAAAAGGCCTTAGGCTATGTGCCCACGGTGCGTTTTTTCATGCTTTTCTGCAGCGTTTTCAACGGCACCTTTTTAGTGCCCAAATGGCTGCGTTTTGATTTCCCACCAAAGTCTATGGGAAATAGGGTTTTCCTGTGCCCACCATGCATTTGAAAACGCTGCGTCAAATTTGCATATTTTTTGACAAAAACCATGCATTTTAAAAAGCAGCATGTCAATTGTTTTTGCCATTTGAGGTGCGTTTAGATAACATAGAAGTCAATGAGAAACAGGGAGTAACCAAGAAACATCAAAATTCCAGCGTTTACCTGCTTTTTAGGTGCAGAAAACATGCGTTTTGGACTACTAAAACGCATGCTTTTTGCACATCAAAATAATGATTTCATATGTCCCTTTACACACACACATAGTCCGACAATTTATTTAAAGAAAATTATCATTTTATTGCTATATTTCCGTTTTTTATTAAATAACCGCTATAATTCTATTATATCTTGCAATTTCCTTTTTTTTCATACAAATATTTATGTGCCCCTTATTTTTCTCTTTTGTCATTTGGTTTGACTGTTGTAACTTTATTTATCAGTGTCTTGATGTTCAAAACACATGTGTCACAAAGCATTTGAAAAAGCATTCAAAAAGCTCTAAAAACGCATCAAATACGCAGCAAATACTTATGCGTTTTCAGCGCTAAAGTTCTGCAAAAGGCAACTTTGGCTAATTCAATTAAAGACAAAACGTGCATTTAGAACTGCAAGTAGGGAAAAGCAACGTGGACACATAGCCTTAAGTAGAACCAGTCTTTCAATAAAAAAATGTGGGAACATTCAAGGTCAAATACACGTGGCCACAAGCAGTGAAAAAAGAATTGAATCAATAATCAGTAATCAAGTGTCTAGGCTCAGCTCAGGAATGAGGGCAGTCAGCAGAATTCAGGGTCAGGTTTGGAGTTGGAAGGTACAAGATTAATACATTTGAATTGCCCAGGTTATCTGGAGTAAAGCGATTAAAGGTATTAGGTATTGTATAAAAACTACAGATTTTTTTTATTTTCATTGATTTTTCTTCAACAAAGCAGAACAGTTGGCAAACAAGACAAAAGTCAATACATGCAATAATTATATGTGTAAAGCAAAAAACATAAATATTTTCCATATATCCACCTAGGGAAAAGATAAAATTGAGAACAGGAAAAAAAAGAGAAAGGAAAGAAAGAAGGAAAGGAAAGAAAGAAGGAAATGAAAGAAAGAAAAAGAGAAAGAAAGAAAGAAAGAAAATAAAAGGAGAGCAGGAAAGACGGGGAAAGAAAAAGGATAAAAAAGGAAAGATGTAAAGAAATAAAGAAAAACAAAGACAAATAGAAAAATAAAGAAAAATAAAGAAAGAAAAACAGGAGAGAACAAAAGAAAGAGATAAAGAAAAATAAAGAGAGAAGGAAAGAGAAAGAAAGAGCGAAAAAGAAAGATAAAGAAAAAAGAAGTAAAACATAAAGGAAAGAAAGAATGAAAGAAAGAGAAAGAAAGACAGAGAGAAAGATAAAGATATAAATAAAGGAGAGAAGGCAAGACAGAGAGTAAGAAAGATTACAAAAAAAGAAGGAAAGAAAGACAGACAAAAAAAAGAGAAAAGAAAAATAAACAAAGCCTAAAGGGGAGAAGTAAAGAAAGACAAAAATAAAGAAATAAAGAAAGAAAAATAAAGAAAAAAAGGAGAGAAGGAAAGAAAAGAAAGAAAGAAAGAAAGATAAAGAAAAACAAAAGGAGAAAATAAAGGAAAAGATGAATGAAAGAAAGAAAGAAAAAGAATTAAAGAACAATAAAGAGTTAAAGAAAAATAAAGAAAGAGAAAGAAAGAAGTGATAGAGAAAACGAAAGAAAGTAAGAATGACCTAACTTGATTTTCTCATGCAGTGATAGGTAAATGAGCAGTTGTGTGCTACATAACACATTATGAATATTTGGTCTTTGCCTTGGGCTTTATTTCGCACTGCATTGTAAACAGCATATTAGCTAAACAACAGCTCTCCATAGTAATCAGAGGAAACCTAAGAGATGTCGCACAAACTACAGCTGAAATGCTAGAGCAGTTTTGAAAATGCTGGCTGCAATGCCTGGGACAAGAGGAAAAACACTCATGTGAAAAGCCTCTCTGTAGGACACATGATTACTTCAGCTACCCTGATCACACCAAGCAGCACTTGTAATCATTCCTACCGGCTAGTTTCTAGCTGAACTTCAACAAATTATAAAAGAATAGAATTTACTATTTTACACAGGCTTGTCATATTAAAGAGAAAATGGACATTCACAAAAGTTGTGATATGCTACTGAGCTCCTCATAATTAAAAACAATAATTGGTCACTATAATAATCTACTGCAGCCAGGGGCAGATTAAGGGTAACCAGGGCCCCGGGCTGTTCAGGCTCTGTGGGCCCCCCCATCCCTACACAGGTCATGTGACGGGTCCATCATCATACACCTGAAACAGATCATTTCTGAAAAATAGTTGGCAAAGCTATAACCTAAAAAGCGTCCAAATACTAAACAGTGCTCAAACGCATGTGAACGCTGGCATGCTGATAAACAGGATCCTATTTGGCCAGAAACAAGCCTGGCGTGATCAGTCTCTCCTCTCTCTCCTCTCTCTCCTCTCCCCCCTCTCCTCTCTCCCTCTCTCCTCTTTTCTCTCTCTCGTTTCCTCTCTCCTCTCTGCTCTCTCCTCTCTCCTCTCTCCTCTCTGCTCTCTGCTCTCGCTTCCTCTCTGCTCTCTCTTTCTCTCTGCTCTCCCCTCTCTCTTCCTCTCTGCTCTCTCCTCTCTCTTCCTCTCTGCTCTCTCCTCCTCTATTCTCCATTCTTCTCTCTTCTCCTCTCTTCCCTCTCCTCTCTATTCTCTCCTCTCTCCTCTCCTCTCTCCCCTCTCTCTCCCCTCCCTCTCTCCTCTCCCTCTCTCCTCTCTCCTCTGCCTCTCTTCTCTCTTTTGCCCCCAGCTGCGTCTGAATTTCCAGTCTGTCACGTTCAGTTCCCCTCACTCCCGATCACATGACTCCAATAAACTTCAAGTGACAGGATCCTGTAAAATAACACATGTGTTTGCATGCGTTTCTCTTTGCAAAAACAGGATCCACTTTTGCAGCAAAAAAATGTTCATGAGGCATATTAAAAAAACGTAGTGGGAAAGTAGCCTAATCACACTAGGCTTTTTTAAGACAAAAAAAACCTCTCTCTCTCTGCTGCTTTCACACTACGTTTTTTTAACATGCCTCATGAACGATTTTTTGCTGCAAAAGCGGATCCTGTGGAGAGGAGAGGGGAGAGAGTAGGGGAGGGGAGGGGAGAGGGGAGAAGAGAGAGGAGAGAGGAGAAGAAAGGAGAGGAGAGGGGAGATAAGAGAGGAGAGGAGAAGAGAGGAGAGAATAGAAGAGAAGAGAGGGGAGAGGAGATAGAGAAAGAGAGAGACTGTGATCATGTCAGGCTGATTTCTGGCCAAACAGGATCCTGTTCATCAGCATGCCAGTGTTCACATGCGTTTGTGTGCTGTTTAGTCAGGATCCAACGACTTGCAGTATTTGGACGCAGCTCAAAAACGCTACAAGTAGCGTTTTTGAAAAATGTTAAAAAACTGCACGTCGCTGGATCCTGAGAATAACGCACGCAAACGCATGTTGACGGGAGTCCATTGCAAATGCATTAAAATGAAAACGCATTTGCACTAGATCCATTTTTGCGTTAACAAAACGTTCAGGACACATATTAAAAAAAGCGTAGTGTGAAAGCAGCCTAAATGGCTGCTTTCGCACTAGAATTTGCTAACAAAAAAACCTCTCCCTCTCTCTCTCTCTCTGATTAAGGCTGCTTTCACACTAGGATTTTTTATTTTTTTACCAAACCCCCCAGCCCGCCCGCCCGCCCGCCCCGCACCCGCAGCCATTCACTGTTCATTGTACCAGGTTCCTTTGCAGGACCTAAACGTTCCCGCCCCCCTCGGGCCCCCCTCCACAAAAAATAAACAAAACAGGCATCACCTAACATTCATCACCCTAATAATCCTCTATACAAAGCACCTTGATCCACGCTGCAGATCCTCACTCATTTCACTTCCTCCACCAGCCACAGTAAACACCTATCAGTGATTGAACTGGACGAGGAAGCACCGCCTCTTCCGGTCACATGATCACCTCACAGCAGCAAGTACATTCTAGTCTGGCCACAGGGGATTTCTACCACTCCGCAACTGATACTGCACAGCAGGAATCACATCATGGACCACCGCTGATAATAGATGAGGGCAATCTGAGCAAGGGCCCCCTGGAGCCTCGGGCCCCGGGCAGTAGCCTAGAGTGCCCTCATTATAATCCGCCTATGACTGCAGCAGAGGCGAATCTAACCGCATGTATGTAAATTGCATGCTTGCAGTTTTGTGACCTCCCACGATCACCAACGGCACTGGAGAATTCTGACAGCATGTAGTGTGTGTGCTGTGAGAATGCCAAAGCCTGAATTCACATAGAGTGACTGACTACAGACTTTCATCAAAAACGTAGACAAATCCTTTAATGCTCCTAACATAAGTTAAAACATAGTAACCCTTAACTAGCCAGACTGCACAATAGTTTATTAACACAGCCATGTATAACCTAATCTTACAAGTTACGGATTGTTACATCGGTACAGGATCAGAACAAATAACAGCACAAGAATACATCACCAGAAGCACAGCATCATAGCCCTCATCTGTACAGAAATACCCCCAAAAATCACAAGTAGTACATGGTTCATCAATTGTAATGTCAGGTGAGACCCATATACATTTGTTTTGCATGAATTTCCCACTTTTCAGTACATTCTAAACAATGGTAAGTTTGGTTTTGCCAGATTCGGACAAAATTTAGTTAAAAGTTTGGTTTGGGACCCGAACTTGATCCGGATCCCAAAACATATATAAATCAATGGGGAGTAAAACTATGGAGCTGTAAAATGGCTGTAAAATGGTCGCAGTAAGGGCTAGGTGGCTGAAAAAATAAGCAAAATGGGGTAATTGCCTTGCAAACAACTGTAGTTAGAGAATACATTTTAAAAAATGATAACCAGAGCAGATAAAGCAGATAGCTAGGGGCAGCAACTCCCAGGTTGTCTGCTTTACCTTGGACGGTTATCAAAAATAGAGGAGAGTCCACGCTGTTTTCTTGAATTATTTATCGCACAGTGCATATAGTCTACCAGAGTTCCTGGCATTGTGAGTCTTGTTTGCATAGGATGACGCACTGCTGAGAACATTGATTTTTAATGCAGCATAAAAGATCAGTTTTTTTCATTCATTGACTGATCAGCAGCCTGTTTATATGGCAAGATAATCATGAAACAACCATTTTTTATAACGCTTGTTCACGATTGCAATGTAAATGTCCCTTTAGTTGTCTGTCTATCACAATTTCATTCTCGTCTCATATGGTTACAGTGTTATGGTTATTCAGTTTTCCTGATTTCCACACAATTGTTCATTTGGTGCCTGATGTGTCAGATCAGATTCCACTGTAATAAGATAATCAGTGTTAATCATATCACTGGTCAATGTTTTTGAGATATGGTTGGTCTGGGTAAACTTTTCTTTCACACAACTATGGTCATTTACTTGTTCAATCACCGGTTATTATACATCATATGATTGACAAATGAATTACCCACGCACTGCCTAGGATGTAGTTTCATCAGGAAAGTGAAGTTTAAATTGACCGTACTGTACACTCAATTTCTGATAACTTATTTGACAGATCATTGATTTATCCCCATTATGAATCTCACCATAATGGACACCAGTATTACCTGAGTCTGGCTTCAGCATTATTTACACAACTTGGAAAACTGCCTTAATTTCTAATTTTTGTAATGAATAAAATTAAGCTAAAAAAGAAAAAGTCATCTTCAATGAATCTGTGATCAGACTAAATAAATAGTTTTGTTGGTACATAAAAAAAACAAAAATTAAAAAAAAAAAAGGAAAAAAGGAAAACTGCCTTAATTTCGAATTTTTGTAATGAATAAAATTAAGCTAAAAAAGAAAACGTAATCTTCAATGAATCTGTGATCAGACAAAATAAATAGTTTTGTTGGTACATAAAAAAAATAAAAAAATTAAAAAAAGGAGAAAAGGAAAACTGCCTTAATTTCAAATTTTTGTAATGAATAAAATTAAGCTAAAAAAGAAAACGTAATCTTCAATGAATCTGTGATCAGACAAAATAAATAGTTTTGTTGGTACATAAAAAAACTAAAACATTTTAAAAAAAAGGAATAAAAAAACAAAAAACTAAAGCACAATATTTATTCACTAGTATGCTGGAAAAAAAATATTATATCTATAAATGACAAAAAATTCGCCATTCCACTCTTCTCTTGAGTCAGCTCATTCATGTGTCAGTCCTTCATTATTTTAGCTTAGGGTCTTTAAAAGGATTTGTCACTTTTAAATCACTGTTTCATCAGTTCAGTCATTTGCCTGTCTTTCTTAGAAGCATATAATTTGTGGTCAGTCTCCAAAAGGTACAGTAAATTATTTGCTGGTATATTATTGCGAGCCTTTTATATAGAAAATAGATCAATTCTAGTTTATTTAGATAGGAGCCTCCAGATTTCTATTTGGCTGCTCCTGTACTGAATGACTTTGTCCTTCGTATCCAGCAATTATCAAGCCAACGGAAGTTTTGTTTCGATGTGCTAGATATTTCATTCTTATATTCACATTTTCCAGGCAAAGTTTTAACCATGTCAGTAGCAAACCTTAGAGAAATGGTTACCCCCATTTTTAAAGAGTGAAATGGCTGCAATGAAAGCAAATCCTGGAAACTATTTTAATTTCAAAGCATGCGGCTAGAGGGGAGAAGGAAATTGTGTAGTGAGAGCTAATTAATTAATTAGTTGCTAGAGCTAAAATGCTGGCAGGAGCCTAGATAGAAATTACATAAACGACAACACGTTTCTAATGTATGTAGTTTGGTTTGGAGTATTTAACACTATAATTAAACCTTATCTTTTAGAAAGATCTTGACCTGGTGTAAAATAAGACATAATGTTTGGATTTTTAAAGTTATTTGCATTTTAAGAATTTTTTTTACATTTTAAATATTTATATTATGGGAATGTTTGTACTGTGATAATCCGCACAATATATCTTTCTGTAGTAAGTTATGTTTCATAAACAGAAGAACATCTACGTGGATCGCTCCAATTGCAGCTAGTTGGCTGTGATGACTTCTTCTTGGTTCTCTCTCAACAATGGATGACTCCTCACCATCCACTCAGGATTTTGCCTTTTCTGTGCTTCCTTCCAGTGTATAAACACTCAGGTTCTCTCAATTCTCATGAGTACTTGAAACACATTGAAGTTTAAGGCTTTTGTTCATGTGCACCATATGTGCCAGTTACTTATTCAGTTGCTGCTGTCTGAGGAGAGATAAAGGACTGGACATGATGTTGAACTTGGCTCCATAATTATTGGATTGCTTTGTCTACGCACAATAGATGGCGTTTGACTTGTTTCCTTAAAGACAACTACAACAGTAAAAACATTCCTGCATTTCCTGATCTGATACTTTCTATGTTCTTGCAATAGAATTAGTAAACTGCTTTATGTTTGCCAAGAATATGTATTTCTTGCATGCTTGCCATGGCCACTCTTGGCCAACTAGTATTTTTAGCTGCTAGCCAGGACAGTAGTTTGGTGCTTTTTCCCAACTGAATTTGCACTAGCAAATCATATAGACTTCAACCCCTGCAATAATTAATGTGTCAGGTTATCTGTCAACATAACCCTAAACCTGGGGACAAACCGAAAATGTACCAATATTGGTCATTATTTTTTTCATATCCTGAGCAAGTGCATGAAAGGTCCCAATCTTTTACTTCCATGATTTGTAAAAGATCCTTCTTTCAAATATTCAATGCTCATGGTGCACCTTCATATGTGGTTTATGGGAAGTCATCCTTCCATTACATTTCTATCCTGTCTCACAAAGTCACTTTACCTAGGGTAGTTCCTCTGCATTTACAGGTATTGACCAACTGGAAACCCAAATATTAATGGGCAATTGATTATGTGTAGAGACCAAAATGTTGTGTCAGACTGAGGCTATGTGCGCACTTTGTGTTTTTACCTGCGTTTACACAGCGTTTTCAACTGCAGCGTTTTAATGCCAAAATGCATCCGTTTTGATTTTCAAGCAAAGTCTATGGGAATTTGTGATTTCTTGTGCGCACAATGCTGTTAAAAACGCTGCATTTAATTTGCATTTTTTTTTTGGGCAAAAACTCAGCGTTCAATGAAGCAGCATGTCAATTGTTTTTGACATTTTGGCTGTGTTTTGCTAATATTAGAGTCAATGAAAAATTACAAAACGCAGCCTGAATCAATATACCAGCTTTTTACATGCTTTTTTGATGCAGAAAACTTGCGTTTTTGACTAAATAAAAGCATGCGTTTATGCCTTTTTAATAATGATATGATATGTCCCGTTACACAGAAACATAGTCCGACAATTAAATTAATGAAAATCCATAATTTAACTTTATTTTATGCATAAATATAATAAAATAGTTATAATTTCAATTAAATTATCAATTTTGTGCATGATTTTAAATATATTTGGTATAATTTTTCTTTTTTTAATAGTGTTTGACTGTTTAAACTTTATTTAGCAGTGTCTTTATGTTCAAAATGCATCTGTCTTTATGCAATGAAAAAGCATGTAAAAAGCGCTAAAATGCGGCTAAAACGCGGTAAAAACGCACGCGGATTTATAGCGTTTTTATGATCAAAAGCAACTTTGGCAAAAGCAATTTCTGCCAGAAGATGCGTTTAGAACTGCAACTACCTCGACGCAAAGTGCGCACATAGCCTTATAAAGAAAGTTTTTGTGAGAGATTTAGGCTTCAGAGTGTATACAAGAGTAAGAAACAAAAACTGTTTCTTTGGGCCAATACTGCAGATCATCTTCTATCCAATATGGTAATATCAGTTTGGCAACTGTAAAATATAACTTGCTCATATTCCTGCAATCTGTACTTTAACAAAATCAGTGTTATAGTATGGATATGGCAGGGCAACATAGAAGGTGCCTTACTGACTTTGGGGTTGGTATGTAAGAGGTTAATGGGGCTGTAGGGCTTCAGTGATTGGCTGTTCAGGTGATGTAATAAAAGGGGAGGTTTCCCTTTATAAACCCTCTACTTTGTGAGTTTTCTGTCTTTTCTCCTTGCATGCAGTGGATCAATGAGACATCACGACGAACCACAATTACCAGCATGGCTGATCCCCTAGTGGCACTGTTTAAGGAGAATGTCAGGAAAGAGGGAATTAAATGGTTACACTACTTATTGTATGATGTGTCTGCAACTTCCTCCTCTCCCCTTACCATTGCAACAAGCTGAGCAGATAAGGAACACAGGGAGGCATGGGTGTCCACTCTGGCAAGCATGAGTGCCTCTGAGATTGAGTACCAGACCTGTTAAGTGACTGACTGTTAGAGAACCTCTGGCTGTTAACTCTACAGCCAGCTTTGATCTGCCACGGCCGGTGCTCCTGCGGACGTCTTCTAGAAACCCTGTGCATCTTCCATGCACAGAAGCTCTGGCAGTGAATGCTGGGAATGTGGCTTCGCCCCAATCCAGCAGACACGACCATTACCAATCCTGCCATCTATCCTGGGCCTCTTGGTCGTCCCGTTCTTCTAGAAGGTCTCGATCCTCAAAATGGTAGTCACCATCAACTCAGATAATGAAGTTTCCTGCTGGTCAGGTTATTCTGACCATAGACACAGTCACAACCAACAATTACAACATCGCCTATAGACTTGAAAGTCCCCTCTATGTGTGGAGCAATCAGCTATGAACAGACTGAGATTACAAGTCTGAGTCCACATCCAATGGTGGTTCTACCTAATTTGACTGGTGAGTTAACGTATGCTGGGGTATATAAGGCATAAAATGCAACCAATGAGCAATTAACAGCAATTAATTCATTAGTTAAAAAACTTGATATTCCTCCACCACCACCCCTCCTGCACCAGCAGCATTACACAATTATTTTTATAAGGACATCAACGTTTGTGGAATGAGCCCCTTAGGGACTCATGTTCTGAAGGAGATAAAAATTAAGATTTGAGAAAATTCATTAATAGACATTATATCAGTGGATCAAGGAACAATTGACAAAGAAAGAGAACCAGATAAAGCTCCATGGCAATAATGACTGACGGAACGACAGTCAGCAGCAGCCAAGGCTTGTCCTTTATCCCAAGAATGCATGTTAAGAGTTTTAATTACGGTTTCATTATCCCTTTTAAACTGCGTTTGTCCCCAAGCTATGCAAAAAAATTTAAATCGGCTACTGACAAACCAGAGTTCAAAAGACAAAGTAGCTTTAGGCAGAATGTTCAGCCTGTTTGATTTCCCTCCATTTACTAACCTTCGTATTTCGCCTTTAGGGTTCATACCCAAAAAGGACACTGAGAAATTCCATCCCATACATCATTTGACATACCCTAAAGGAAAATCAGGGAATGATGGTATTTCTGAACAAGCGTCAGAATTGTATGTATTCTTTAACTGGGCAGTTGCGCTGATCCAGGCGGTTTACTGGCCAAATAAGACATACAATTTTAATTTAGATTGCCCATGTACCTGGATTGATACCACCTACTCTGTAGAATGGCCAAATAAAAATGTTATTATGACATGTGCCTCCCAATGGGGTGTTTTATTTCGTGTCATTGCTTCGAGATGTTTTGTTCATTCTATGAGTGGGTGATACGTTATGTAACTGCCGCTATATCGATTATACACTGCTTAATTGATTTCTTTTTTATTGGCCCTGCTAACACTGACTGTTGCCAATTCTTACCAGATAAATTCTATTATTTCATGTGGCGTTTCGGCGTCCCTATAGCGCGGGGTGCAGTTATACATTAGGCATTTTTCGGCATTGTGCTTGATTCTGAAGCCATGGTTTTTAGGCTCCCACCTGAGAAAATACCACACCTCACTGAGCTAATAACTGGCTGTTACAGTACCACTAAAATGCCACTCAGACTGATGCAGTCATTGCTTTTTCACTGGTATTGCATGTAGAATTATGATCATGGGCCGTGTATTTTTCACGATGCCTATTGCTAGCTACTTTAGGTTTAAAAACTCCAGAATATAGAATGAGGGTATGTGCGCACGTTGCTTTTTACCTGCTTTTTACCTGCTTTTTTGCTGCTTTTTCTTCTGCGCTGTTTAATGCCAAAATCGATGTGTTCTTCTATTCAAGCAAAGTCTATGGGAATTTGGGTTTCTTGTTCACACTATTGTTGTTCAAAATGCTGCCTTTTTGTGGCAGAACTTTGGTCAAAAACTCAGCTTTGCAGTGCAAAACCCAAATGGCAAAAACAATTGACATGTTGCTTCTTTGAAAAGCTGAGTTTTTGACCAAAGTTCTGCCACAAAAAGGCAGCATTTTGAACAACATAGTGTGAACAAGAAACCCAAATTCCCATAGACTTTGCTTGAATAGAAGAACACATCCATTTTGGCATTAAACAGCGCAGAAGAAAAAGCAGCAAAAAAGCAGGTAAAAAGAAGGTAAAAAGCAACGTGCGCACATACCCTAAGGATCACAAAACAACCCATACCAGACCTGATGGTGTGGAAAACATTTTTGTTCAATTATAATTGCCCTCTTGTTTTCAGGAGGAGGAGATAGACATTAATGATGATTCATTATACACAGATGCAGCTGGTATGTGAGGACTAGAGGTAGACTAGTGGCTCGCCACAGACAATTAGAAAGGGACAATAGTTGTTTATTGAGACCCGATGCCGTGCACGTAAATAATATTGGCCTGGGGTTTTTTTTATCAGGAATTCAAGATGGCATTGAACAGGTGATATGTCATTTGGCTGAGAGTTGGAACGAGGTATAGGAGGTACACTTGCTCCATCATTAAGTTATCAGGATGGTTTAAAAGGTGCTGGTACCCCGGCTAAAGAAGTTCTACCCCTGCTACTAAAGTACATGTTTCATGAGGTTATGAATCATGTTGTAATAAAAGCTGTGGCCAAACCCTACCAATCAAAGGTTGCACTTTGTGTCGTTTCAGTTATTTATTGAAAGCCCATAGTTCTAAGCACTTGTTACATGTGCAAAGTCTTATTGTTCTGGATATAGTTCAAAAATAATATTTACTGTATTTTTCGGTTTATAAGATTCACTGGATTATAAGACGAACCTCAAATTTAAAGAAAAAAAGTAAAAAAAAATGGTGTTTGTCTTACAATCCGGTGGTCTCTTACCGGGACAGATGGCAGCGGTGGTGGAGCAGGGTCACAGGAGGCAGGGTCAGTGGGGGATCATGTTGATGGTGCAGGCAGTGGGTGTCCCAGATGCTGTGAGGTTGGCAACTTACAAAAACTGTCGACAGTGTGGGCTTCAAGGAAATGGCACCCGGAGTCAGTGTGTGTGCAAATTGACCTATTGGCTCAATGACAAGCCAAGACCTCATCTACGTATGCCCCACCTCCGGGTGACATTTTCCTTAAGTCCGCTGCTGGGAGATAAATGGGCCGGAGGCGGTGCTTGCGCAGATGAGATCCATCTGTGCATACGCTGCTTTCGGGCTCCATTATTTGAACCCCACACAACCGACATTTTCAGGATGCCCCTGCCGCACAGCTCGCCGCACAGGCTCCAGCACAGCCCGCCACACAGGCCCCAGCACAGCCCGCCACACAGGCCCCAGCACAGCCCGGCACACAGGCCCCAGCACAGTCCGCCCCACAGGCCCCAACACAGCCCGCCACACAGGCTCCAGCACAGCCCCCTGCACAGGCACAAGCACAACCAGCTGCACAAACCCCAGCACAGCCCGCCACACAGGCCCCAGCACTGCCCGCCGCACAGGCCACAGCACAGCCCGCTACACAGGCCCCAGTACAGTCCGCCACACAGGCCCCGACACAGCCCGCCACACAGGCCCCGACACAACCCTCCACATAGGCCCCAGCACAGCCCTCCACACAGGCCCCAGCCCCAGGGACGAAAAGTGCGTTTTATAATCCGAAAAATAAGGTAATTGGATTCAAGTTTTTTGGAGAATGGAAATGGCTATATCTCTACAATGATATTATATGCAATAGTCAATTATTTTAACATTTTTTGCTACATTGGTTTATTAAATAACCTAAATAATAATGTTCTGTGCGGTGTTATCAATAAAATAATGAGACATATAATTTTCTATTTTAAAGAGTTGTGATCCACGGTATGATATTCATAGAAGAGTCTATAACATTTTTAATAGTAGAAATTAAAATTCCTCGCTTCATTTTATTCACATAAGATATTCAAATTACAATGAAATGTTTAGCAAGTCTATTAAACTGGCCCATAGTGTTAGACTGAGATGTGATCTGTAGCCAAAAGTTGGCAGCCAGGTGAAAATAAAATGCTTTAGCGTAAGTGAGTTCTGGAAAGGGGATGTGTCATGTATTTCCTTTTTCAGAAATCCTGTAACTGTCTTGTATTTTGAAATAAAATGTAAAAGATCCACATTAAGGTCTCGCTCACATGGGCGTATAGATCAGATGAATCTGAATCTGATAAAAAAGGAATTGCACTCAGAACAATGTTATTCAATGAGGCAATGCAGAGCTGATTTTTTTTTCTCGGCTATATTGGACATGAGAAAAAAATAGCAGCACAGCATGCTGCAATTTAACCCATAAATTGATACATGAAAAATAAGATGCCATGCGACCATCAGTTTGGCATCCAGTTTTTACATATATATTACAATTCTGTAAGCTGGAAAACTGTAATTGATCCTGTAATAGCTGTTGAGTATGAAAATGGATTGTACACTGACAGCACACGGATGACTAGTGAGAAATAATCGACCTGTAGCGCCCAGGGAAGGGGGTACTTGGTCCCAGGCAGTAACAAATGTGAATGTCACTCTGGTGGCCGTTGCCCATTCCCGTGCCCTGGGCCCCTTTTGGTAATGGGGGTATTTACAGGGGAGGTAAGAGTTTTTGTCATGTGACGCCACCTGCAGGTAACGGTTAAGGATGGAGAACCGGCGTTGCTGAATGTGGGTACTCCCAGAGCTGGTAGTAGTGGCAGCTGTGATGGTAGGCCCTCCGCAGGTAGGGCTGTGTCTGGGAGATATAACGGGGCAATAACAGAGACCACACCAGGTTGTCTTTAACAGTCTCTACTCACTGTGGACCCAGGCGTTGCTGGTTCAGGTCTCATGAGAACCAGTGCCAATGTAGTGACCCAGGTTGCTCTGTCCCCGGCACTCTCAGTTGATTGGGTCCCCATAGCATGGAGCGTTTGGGGGCCCTGACTGTCCCTTTTGGGGTACAGTTTCCTTCTCCGTAAAGCAGGCAGTGTGGACCCTGCGGGGAGGTAAGTGTCCGAACCCCGATCCTAGTTTACTGCTGATGCCCCCAGATTATTTGGTTCAGTGAAGTCCTTGAAGGTGTCCTGACCGGGCAGGTATTTATCAAACCGTTGGTAACTGACGCTTGACTTAGGGCCCTGTGCCCCGTTCGTGCTCCGGTCCCAGCAGTATCTCCGGTACCCGTCCTTGCGACCACTCTCCTGTGCCTCGGGTTCACCGTTACACGGACCCAGCTCAGGCACATCCACACACCTCTCCTGTGTGCTACACTCTCCTCGACTACAGACTGACTGCTGACCCCTCCCACCAGGCTGGCTAAACCCAGGGACTCGTTCCCATGGCGACCATCCCCTTTATGTGGTTAACCATCTATGCACAGTGTGGAGTGGAGAACTAGGATTTTGGTCGTGTTTTGGTGGTATCGGCACTGGTACTCCAGGTACCAGGTGGGAGGTTCTGAATCCCCAAGAGGATACCGTTCCCTTTAGTGCCCTGAGGGTCTCAGGTGCGCTACAGACACACTTTTCTGGATGAGCATGGCAACAATTTTTTATACTCTTGTGTGACCCAAGCCTAAAAGGAATTTGTCACCTCGGTTTTGCTACTCCATCTGAGAGCAGCATGATGTAGAGGCAGAGACCCTGATTCCAGTGATGTGTCAATCACTTTACTGGGTGCTGCAGTTTTGAATAAAGACTATTTTCTCTGCTGCAGATCTTCCAGTTCTGAATTCTGAGCTCTGAATAACCCCGCTCACACCACTGATTGGCAGCCTTCTGCGTACACTGTGCATACAAAGAGACCTTCCACCCAGAGGTGTGTGGCATGGTTAGACTACATGGCAGCAGACCATGAAGTTTAATAATATTTTACTGATAAATCAATGTTTTTAATAAAAAATACACCATGCAGCTCAGTAAGTGACACTTACTTTGTTGGAATCAGTTTCTGTCCCAACATTATGCTGCTCATAGATTGGGTAGTAAAAACCTGGTGACCGATTCCATTTAAAGATTATATTTGAATTCATTTTTGAAGTGTGTTTTGAAGTGGATTCTCTTCAATATCTGTGCAACAAAATGCAGTGTGGCCATAGCCTACCAAAAAAGTGCACCAAGTGTGATGTGCCATCATGACGAAGCTATGTCGAGTTCTTCTGATTTCGGCTCCCATGCTCCATCTGTCTCCTTCCCAGAGGCTGTCTCTCTCCTGTATGTTGACGTATTGGACGTTTAGTTGCTGATTTGCCTCCTGTAGCCTCTGCTGATTTGTCTTCTGGAGCGGTGGAGTGCCTTTGGCTCCTGGTTGCTTAGGTATCACAACGCACTGATGGTATCTGTGAAGTGATGCGCTCCAGAGCTGTCTGTATATACACATGGAGTGCTGCTGCCGCACATCCCTGGTTTTTGATACCTGCGTGCTGCACATTACTGAGACAAGCCTGAGGAAGATAAAATTAAAAATAGCTATTGGATCCCATTGGCTGTTTAATGTCCCTATTACTGCAGTGCTTGCGGTTTAAGAATAGTCCAGTGAATGCTGGTGGATTTTTGTTGGGGTGGAGCCCAAGGCCGGACTGAGACCAAAAACCAGCCCTGGCACACAAACCCTACATACTATAACATCAATCAGCCCCAATCAATGAATTTTGCTTTTATATTGTCATACCCCTCACCACTCTTAACCCCTTCACCCCCGGGCGATTTTACGTTTTTGTTTTTTGCTCCCCTTATTCTGAAAGCCGTAACCTTTTTATTTTTCCATCAATCTTGCCGTATGAGGGCTTATTTTTTGCAAGATGAGTTGTATTTTTAAAAGAAACCATACGTTTTACCATATACTGTCCTGGAAAATGGCAAAAAATTCTAAGTACAGAAAAATTGCAAAAACAGTGCAATTGCATGAGTGTTTTTGGGATATTTTATTCACCGTGTTCACTATATGGTAAAACTGAAGTTTCGGTGTGATGCTTCAGGTCAGTATGAGTTCGTAGGCACCAAACATGTATAGCTTTATTGTTATCTAAGGGGATAAAAAAAATTCAAATGTTTGTCCAAAAATAGTGGCGCACTTTTTGCACCATTTTATGAAAACCATAGCGTTCTCATTTTATGAGCTGACATTTTTAATGGCACCATTTTTGCGCAGATGCTACTTTTTAATCACCTGCATTTTACGCAAAATTTGTGGCAACCATAAAAAGCAATTTTGAAGTTGGGTATTTTTTTTTACGCCATGCTGTTTACTGATCAGATTGATTGATTTTAGATTTTGATAGATCGGGTGTTTCTGAACCCAGCGATAACAAATATGTATATATATATATATATATATATAAAAAATTCTTTTTTTAACCCTTTAATTTTTAATGGGGCGAATGAGGGGTGATTTGAACTTTTATTTTTTTTTTAATTTTTTTACATTTTTTAAAACTTTTTTTTTAATAGTCTATAGGGGACTATATGGATCAGCAGTCTGATCACTGGTTCATTTCTGTAGATCACATTTGCATTGTTCTGATCAGCAGAAAAGCTGCTCTCCTCTTAGAGACGTTGTTGTACCATGGAAACCATTGGCTCTTCTGACCGAGCTGAGTGAGTACTTACTGCAGCTGGGATGTACACCACGCTATCACATTTTTGACAGTGCGGCCCAAGGGGTTAACAGGCACGAGTGGAGAGCAGATCCACTCATGCCTGATAGCCGCACATGTCAGCTTTTCAAATCAACAGACATGTGTGGAACTCACCGCCGGCTGCCCGCGGCAGCCAGCAGTGAGTATACTTACATGAGGCAAAACATACCCAGTACGTCCAATATTGGTAAGAGGTTTTAAAGGAGTTATTTGGAGAGCCATATGTGAATGGCGCATATGCTTGACCACAACTCCATTTACATGGTGGTCTTCAAAGCTACCTTTCTTGTGGGGTCCCAGCCATAATATCTGCCATGAACGGAAAGTAATCCCTATTTAGAAGATAGGGGATAACTTGCTAACTTGGGATAACCCATTTAAACAGGCTTTTCAAGATTTATTTTTATTTGTCTATAGGAATGTAGACAATAATAAAACAGCCTATCCGACAACAGGACAGGAGAAGTGGTAGTGTGCGGTTAGGAAATAATTGGTTTGTTAGACCCCTTATCCAATTCAGTAGTAATCCGCAATGCTAAGAATTGTTATCGGTTTGACAAAATATGGCAACTGGACCTACACTGGTTTACCATGGTGGATAACCATGAGAATATTGACTGCTTAACAAAGGTTCTCTGTCACTTTATGCCATGCCTTTATAGGATGCCTTTAACCCTTTAGTGACGGAGCTAATTTTCACCTTAATGACCAGACCAAATTTTGCAATTCTGACCAGTGTCACTTCATGAGGTTATAACTCTGGAACGCTTCAACGGATCCCGGTGATTCTGAGATTGTTTTTTCGTCACATATTGGACTTCATGTTAGTACCAAATTTAGGACAATATTTTTTGTGTTTATTTATGAAAAAAATTGAATATTGGCAAAAATTTTGAAAATTTAGCAATTTTCAACTTTTGAATTTTTATACCGTTAAACCAGAGATTTCTGTGACACAAAATAGTTAATAAATAACATTTCCCACATGTCTACTTTATATCAGCACAATTTTGGAAACAAAATTTTTTTTTGTTAGGAAGTTAGAGGGGTTCAAAGTTTATCAGCAATTTCTCATTTTTACATCAAAATTTACAAAACCATTTTTTTAGGGACCACATCACATTTGAAGTGACTTCAATAGGCCTAGATGACAGAAAATACCCAAAAGTGACACCATTCTAAAAACTGCACCCCCCAAAGTACTCAAAACCACATTCAAGAAGTTTATTAACCCTTCAGGTGCTTCACATGAACAAGAGCAATGTGGAATGAAAAAAAGCAAAAATTAAATTTTACCTAAAAATGTTGCTCTAACCCAAATTTATTCACTTTTAGAAGAAATAACACAACAAAATGGACCTCAAAACTTGTTCCCCACTTTCTTATGAGCGCGCCGATACCCCACATGTGGTCAGAAACCTCTGTTTGGACAAATGGGAGGGCTCGGAACAGAAGGAGCAATATTTGAATTTTGGAAAGCAAATTTGGCTGAAATAGATTGCGGGCACCATGTTGCATTTACAGGTCCGCTAAGGTACCTAAACAGAAGAAATCCCTCACAAGTGACACCATTTTGGAAACTAGACCCCTCAAGGATTCTATCTAGGGGTATAGTGAGCATTTTAGATCCACAGGTACTTCACAGATTTTGTTAACGTTACGTTGTCATATTGAAAATTTTAATAATTTTCTCAAAAATGTTGCTTTAGCATCAATTTTCTCACTTTTTCAAGAGGTAATTCCAAAAATTTGACCTCAAGGTTTGTTAACCACTTTTTTATGAGCGCGGTGATACCTCACATGTGGTCTGAAACCTTTGTTTGGACAAATGGGAGGGCTTGGAACGAAAGGAGCAATATTTGAATTTTAGAAAGGAAATTTGGCTGAAAAAGATTGCGGGCACCATGTCGCATTTGGAGGTCCCCTAAGGTACCTAAACAGCAGAAACCCCGCACAAGTAACCCCATTTTGGAAACTAGGCCCCTCAAGGAATTTATCTAGATGTTTGGTGAGTACCCTGAACCCCCAGGTGCTTCACAGAATTTTATAACGTTGAGCCATGAAAAAAAAAAAATAAAATTTTACCACAAAATTGTTATTTCAACCAGGTAGCTTTTTTTTTTACAAGAGTAAAAGGAAAAAATTCAGCATAACATTTATTGTGCAATTTCTCCTGAGTTTGGCGATACCTTATATGTGGTGGAAATCAACTGTTTGGGCGCATGGCAGGGCTCGGAAGGGAAGGAGTGCCATTTGACTGCAAAATTGGCTGGAATCAATAGCGGACGCCAGGTTGCATTTGGAGAGCCCCTGAGGTGCCTAAACAGTGGCGGTCCCCCACAAGTGACTTCATTCTGGAAACAAGACACCTCAAGGCTTTTATCAAGGTGTATAGTGAGCAGTTTGAATCCACGAGTACTTCACAGAATTTGATAAGCTTAGGTTGCCATATTGAAAATTTTCATTTTTTTCACAAAACTGTTGCTTTAGCATCAAATTTCTCACTTTTTCAAGAGACAACAACAAACCGTGGACCCCACAGGTTATTATCCAATGTCTTATGAGCACAGGGATACCCCACATGTGGCCAAAAACCTCTGTTTGGATAAATGGGAGGGCTTGGAATGGAGGGAGCACCATTTGAATTCTGGAAAAGTTGAAATAAATTGCGCGCACCATGTCACATTAGCAGGGCCCCTTGGGTACCTATACATCAGAAAACCCCCACAAGTGACCCCATTTTGGAAACTGGATTTTATTCAGGAGTATAGTAAGCATTTTGAATCCACAGGTACTTCACAAAAATGTTGCTGTAGCAACAAATGTCTCACTGTTAGGCTCTGTGGCCATGATCCAGCGACACGGCATCTAGTACACAGTGTCAGGCTCCTGCAGAGATGTGAGTGTTGTCCACGGGAGAACGCAGCTGCCCAAGCCCACGATTTGGGTTCAGGCCGCTGTGGAGCTCTATGCTACCTGCAGAGAACACTCATCTCCGCAGCATAAATTGACATGCTGAGGCTCGGGAAGCTGCGCCACAGGTCGGTTTATGCTGCGGAGAAAAGAAGCACATTGGGCATGGGATTTCTAAAAATCCTTCCACTGTGCTTCTACTGCACAACGCAGCGTCATGGACACAGGGAAAACACTCTGCGCCCAAAACGCTGCAAACCCTGATTGTGGGCACACAGCGTAAAATGCTACAATGGATGAATGGATAGATGTCAAACAAATATAACGTCCCATTCCCCTGCATATTCTAAGCTGGCGCCCTTTAGTGCCTTTCATGTGGCACTAAAGGGTGCCTAGCCTTGTATTTAGCCCCCCAAAAAATTAATAATTAAAATAAATGACGTGGGGTCCCCCCTATTTTTGATAGCCAGCTAGGGTAAAGCAGACAGCTGTAGCCTGCAAACCACAGCTGACAGCTTCACCTTGTCTGGTGATCAATTTGGAGGGCTCCCCAGGCGTTTTTTTAAAAAAAAAAAAAACGTGGGGTCCCCCCCAAATTAGATCACCAGCCAAGGTGAAGCGGACAGCTGGGGTCTGGTATTCTCAGGGTGGGAAGAGCCATGGTTATTGGACTCTTCCCAGCCTAAAAATAGCAGGCCGCAGCCGCCCCAGAAGTGGCGCATCCATTAGATGCGCCAATCCTGGCGCTTCGCCCCAGCTCATCCCGCGCCCTGGTGCGGTGGCAGACGGGGTAATATATGGGGTTGATACCAGCTGTAATGTCACCTGGCATCAAGCCCTGGGGTTAGTGATGTCACAGCATCTGAACAGATACCCGACATCACTAACCCAGTCAGTAATAGAAAAAAAAAAGACAAAAAAAAAATTTATTTGAAAAAACACTCCCCGAAACATTCCTCTTTTACCAATTTATTGAAAATAAAGAAATTTCGGTCGCTGTAATCCATTTTGGAGGTCCCTCGGCGACTCTGGACCTTCTAGAATATGGGGGGCACGTTCAGGGAACGTATCCCCCATTTTCTGGAAGAGCAAGCTCTCCATGAGCAGTGTGGGTGCAGTAATCTGAGAATACTGCACTCACTCTGCCCCGGTCCAACCTAGGGCAGAGTGACCTGCAGTAACCTCATTCCAGAATATGAGGGGCACGCTCACAGAACGTACCCCCCATTTTCTGGAACAGCAGCCTCTCCATGTGAGGAGTGTGGCTGCAGATCACTGCACTCACCCTCCCCCGGTCCACAGTGGAGCCTGTGCATCAGCGACGTCAGCAGGATTCCTGCTTGCAGGGATCCAGCTGACAGCCGCTGTCTGCGCATGCGCCGCCAGCATTGAAGAAGGAGGCGGCGATCGCGGACCCGGAGCGGCAGACCGGTAACGTATAACCGGGGGCTTGGGGGGGGGGGTGACGGGGGGTGACCTGGTGGGACCTGGGGACACCTTTCTGCCGCATGTGACGTGTCACATGCGGCAGAAAGAGCAGAATGAATGCGGCCGCGCGCTGTGCGCCGCCATCTTCCACGCTCCGGAGGGGGGAGGGGGGTGGTGGCTCTGGAGAACCGGAGGGGGCTCCGGTGACCAGAGGGCTCCGGTGGACCGGAGGAGGGGTCAGGGGGAGGACATTTCCCTCCGATCTGAAATGTTTGATCATTTCAGATCGGAGGGAAATGACTGCAGAGCCGGCGGCGGCTGCAGTTTTCTGTGCGCTTCGGCGCCATTTTGGATGTCCGGTGGGGGTGGGGGTGGGGGTGGGGGGACTCTCCGGTACTGGGGGCTTTGGGGGCACTAGGGGGTTAGATTTCTTTCTCATCTGACATGTTTGATCATGTCAGATGAAAAAGAAATCAGTTTTACCGGCCATTTCTTTTTTTTTCATGTGTTCGTCGGTATACGGTGTATACCGGCGATCACATGGTCGGGGTCCAAAAAAAACACCCCGATTCATAATCTGGGGGGTCTCAGCTACCCCCGGTAGCTGAAACCCCCGAGATTTTCGGTCGCTGGGGGGCGCTACAGGGTTTTTTCGGGCCGCCGCTTTAAAGCGGCGGAACAGAATAAGTACCCTGTTTTGCCGCCGCTTTAAGTCGTACGGCCGTCGTTATGAGGTTAAGGTACATTTTCACAGCGTTGTGATCCAAACGTTATTAGGAATAAAAAAGAATTTTACATTTAAAAAAAGTCCAGTTGAGATGCAAAGTAATAAATTCAGGTGAATATATTTAGCGAGGAGCCCACAGAGGAAAATAGCCAGAAGATGTTGGTTTCCCAGAGGAGCTTAAAGATTTTTTTTTTTAATCAGTAAAACTTAAAAAGTATTTTTCACAGGTCAAACATATTATTGTTGGTCTGGAAAACCAGGAAAAGTCCTTTCAGGATTAGTAAAAGTTTAGCAGTAGTGCCGGTCCATAGCAGCAGTTACAACAGAGGGAAGGTAATAACATTCCTCATCAAATTAAAGAGAATATGAACTCTTTTCACAGAAATTTCATGCTCTCGGGGTAAGCCATCAGGGAGATAGATGCGTGTTTGGATAGCATCCTTTTCCCAGTTAGAGATAATAGTGACAGGGACTTGCTAAATGTTCCATTTACTGTACTTAATTTAATGGAGGCATTCAGTCAAATCCCTGGTAATTCAACCCCTGGCAAGGTGAAATAATTTTCAAGGCATACAGGGTCCTTCCAATATTGACAAAAGAGTTTAAAAGGAATCTGTTATCAGGTTTTTGCCACCTAATCTAAGAGCAGCAAAATGTACAGAAAGAGACCCTGATTTCAGCGATGTGTCACTTACTGGTTTGCTTAGTGCAGTTTCGATAAAATCACTGTTTTATCAGCAGGAGATTATCACGAGATGACTAATAAACCTGCTACCAATATTCATAAGCTTTTTATAACCCCGCCCCCACCACTGATTGGTAGTATTCTGTTTATACTGTGCATGGGCAGAAAGCTGCCAATCAGTGGTGTGGGTGATATAATGCAAAGTTCAACAGCCAGAGAAATTGTATATCTGCAGCAAATAAAACAGGCATTTTATCAAAATGACAGCAAGCAGCTCAGAAAGTGACACAACGCTGGAATCAGGGTCTTTATCTCTACATTACGCTGCTCTCAGAAGCGGTAGCAAAAATCTGGTGACAGATTCTATTTAACTATTTCACAACCAAAGACGTACCGGTACGTCATTAGTCGCCTCCCCTGGTTGCTGTGGGCTCCGGCGGCGAGCCCACAGTAATCCCCATACATCTTTGCTGATCTGATCAGTAGCGAAACATGCCTAACAGGCGCAGGTGGATCGGAGATCCACCCGCACCTTTTAACCCTTTAGATTGCACTGTTAAATACTGAAAGTGAAATTTAAATGGCTACGGTGGGGATCGTGCTGTTCCCTGCCACAATCAGACTCCCCATGACATGATCAAAGGGCACCAATGTGTTGCCATGGTAACACATGGCAGTTGATGATCCCTGACACTACCATGACGAACTTCCTGTGAGAGGCGAAAGAGCGCCGGCACTCACAGGAGCGCTGCATTTTTACTTACCAGAGCAATCGGACTGTGCAGTGATAAAGTACCCCTAGGTGGACTTGTAAAATAAATTAAAAAAATGTAAAAAAGTTTTTTAAAAAATAAAAAAAAATAAAAGTTCAAATCACCTCCCAATTGCTTCACTGAAAATAAAACAGTTAAAAAAAAATTATAAAAAGTATACACATATTTGGTATCACCATGCTCAGAAATGCCCGATCTATCAAAATATAAAATCAATTAATCTGATCGGTATATAGCGCGGTGAGAGAAAAATTCCAAATGCCAAAATTATAAATGTGTACCGCCCCCGTGCGAGCAGCCAGATTGTTGCCGCCGCTCAGATCCGGATCTGCGGTGGCTCGAGGGGTCTCCGGACCTGGGGGTCGCGCGGCCACTCAAAAGAAGGGGGGAGATATGTACAGGGGGATTTTGGAAAGTTCGTGACGCCACCCACGGTGCGTGGTAATGTGAGGGACCACCACCACCGCTGCCGTCGGGGAGCCCAGTGATGATGGTGCGGCAGCCTGATGTTTAACCCCTCTGTGGGTAGGGGGTTTGTGTCCCGGGGCCCGTTGATGATGGATAGTGTTTGGGTGCCGTTGGGGAGGGATAGGTGCAGGAGTTTCAAATGTACCCACTCAGTCCCAGAATAACCACACCTACAGCTTGTAAACCAAAGTCCTGAGTAGTCTGCGGGGAGCACGGCTGGATCCGTGCCTTTGGTGTTGTTGTTGGTCTGTAGTCCTATCCCTGGCACTTTTAGTCTCGATTGGACCCATTGGTATGAAACTCTTCAGGTCCCGCTCACCCGTATGGCTAACGAAGGGAGCTTGCTCTCAGGGTTCACGTGTAGGATTTCTTTGGACTGTAGTGGGAAAGTCCATCCCATCGGTGCGCTAGTACGCCGATTTTGGAGCTGATTGAAGATGACACTTGAAGTCTTCACCCCCGTCGGGTAAATTACCAGAACGTGTGAAGCTACTTTCCGGCCTGGAGTCCACGTACTCCGTCGTGCCCTGGCTCCTGCCCGGTGATAGCTCAAGGCCGCTGGCTGCCCTCCTCGGCAGTCCGTGCCCCTTGACACTGTTCCCTGCGACCGGGTTCCAGCGCCTACCAGGCCCAGACCAACGTCTGCCACCTAGTATACAGGAGCTCTCCTCCGTGGCCTCTCCTCATGAGAGCCACTTCACCTCCTCTCTCCTTCAACTCCACTCTCAACTCCACTGAACTGACCCTGTCCTCACTTTCTCCCCCCAACCCCCAATGTGGGCTGCCCTATTCCCTTCAGACTCCCAATGGTGTGTCTGGTAGGTTCAAGTGGGAACTGTTCCTAGGATTTTGATTGGACAAGCTGTTAACAACACCAAAGGACTGGGATCCGTTAACTAAGGAGGGTGGATACTGTGCAGAAGGGCAGATTACACAATACCCTGTGACAACCTGATAGGCCAGGGCGTCACAAATGCAATAACAGGTGATCAAAAGGTAGTATCTGCACAGAAAAGGTATCATTAAAAATGCCAGCTCAAGGCACAAAAAATAAGCTCTCACTAAGACCCAGATCCCAAAAAATAAGAACGATACGGGTCTCAAAAAACAAGAACTCTAGTCTTTTTTGGGACAAACTTCTGAATTTTTTTGCACCACTTAGATAAAAGTAAAAATATACATGTTTGATATCTACGAACTCATATCAAGTGAGCGGCCGTGCTGTGTGGGCCGTACAGATGGGACTTCCGGGTGCATACACCCGGCGGTGTCAGATATCGGGTTGCGCATGCGTTAAGTGACGTCTGTGGAGAAGGACTCCCCACGCATGCGCGATGATCCGATGACTACCGCCGGGTAGAATGCCAACAACTTCCGGGTCCCGATGACGGCGCACACGCAATGACGATCCGCTCAGCTGTTCCGTGGCGGGAATTTTGGAATATAAAAACATAGTTTGTGAGTTCAACCAGACAACGTGTGGTGGCCCTTGTAAAAGGATCACGAAACACGCGTCGGGCTCTGACCAGTCACTGCTTGTTCCTGCTGGATTACTAGGTGGGCAACCTATACTGCACCTTGTGCGTCCCTAAGGTAATTATCATTGGGAATTGTGTTTATGTAAAATATGGGATGGGGGGTCGCAGCAGCACAAGTGGTTAGCCCCCTATTACCAGCGGGATATTATTGGAACTTTGGTTTGTGGGAGATGGACTTTTGAATGACTACAATCCACTTGTATTCACCACTCCGTGCTCCCCAGACCTTTCCTGATAGTGAATAATATTGTAATGACTTGGTCTCCACCTTGTTGAGATTTACTACCTCCTGATTTGTCTCCTTCACTGCGTATCTACTTATAGAGGTTTTTCCTCATAAATGTATGTCTGTTCAATTTGTATTTAATAAATTTAGTGGATTTTAGACTTCATTGTGTTGTTCCCACATTTTTGAACTCATATCAAGTGAGGCATCACACTCACACATCAGTTTTACTAAATAATGGACACTGTGAATAAAACACCCCGAAAACAATCATAAAATTGCACCTTTTTTTGCAATTTCACCGCACTGTTTTCTACTACACTATATGGTAAAACTAATGATTTCATTTAAAAGCACAACTTGTCCCACAAAAAATGGCAATATTTACAGAAAAATAAAAAAGTTATGGCTCTCAGAATAAGGGTAGGGAAAGAACGAAAATGAAAAAGGGAAAATCACTCTTGGGTGAAGGGGTTAATGAAGACTTCAAAATTGGAAATATGTTCCCTTTAATGATAGGAGGTATTTGCTGGATAAAGAAGCCTACATGTCAATTAAAAAACACTGAGGTAATGCTACAAGTGTAGTTTCTAGATTCTTTAAGGAAAATGATACATGTGATAACACGTCACTATCAAAAATGGTGCATACAAAATAGGAAAAAAAAATAACAGCAATAGGGCAGCTACAAGGATGAAGTAGTGCTGCACTTCCTCCTCCAATTCTTAGTCACTAAACTGTAGCGGGGTGCCAGGGGTGCCTCGGGGCTTGTAGTCGTGGCCCCCTTTTCTCTCAGGCCAACCCCCGGCTCCGCCGTCACTACTGGGACAGGGGATTGTTCTGTGGGGCAGAGTGTGGTGGAAAAGAGCATCTTATCAGCCGCAGGAAGACTCTTCAGGCAGGGATCAGATAAACCAGACGACATCTTTATTGCACAGAGTTTCACAGACAGCTCAATGCACGGATTTTGTAGCGCACGGTCACAATTCCTGTCCGGGGAAATCTTTCCTTGTTGTCTCCTCTAGTGGGGATGTGCCCGACTACTCCACTTCACCTAGGCTCCCACTCTGGCTAACACAGACTGGACCCACACCAATTCTGCTTCACCCTTGAGGACACTTCTTCTCTTCTTCCCTTCTTTCTTTCTTTCTTTCTGCCCACTCAGCTCCACACTCTGCCCCTGACTGTTCCTTCTTCCCCGTCCCGGAATCAACTGACTTCAACACACACACTTCTCTCTCTAAGCTGCCGGCTCCTCCTCTCTCCTGCCCTGTTTCTATGGGGACAGCCGTCCCACCCGGGCTCTAGGGGAAAACCCACTGCACAGTAAAAACATGTTTGTTAATAACATCAACAGTAACTACCCCAGAGTGAGGTATCTTCAGGGGGAAACTGCACCTCCTTGTAAGGGGTCTGCCCACCCCTTACATTCCTCCCCTCTTTAAGCCTAAGCCTCCCGGCAAGGCTCGAACCTGTAAAACACAATTTAGCAGCAAGGCAAACTTTGGATAAAACTTTAAAACCTTCATAAACAAAGTCAACCACTGAGCGCCCACGTTCTGCGCCCGGAGTCCCTCCTGGGAGCTCCCGGTCTTTGTAGGCAGTGTGCCCGGAGGCCTTCAGCAGGCACTCCCGGTCTTTGCTGGTCTTCTGCCCAGAGGCTTTCACAGCACTCCCGGTCTTTGTAGATAGGAGGACAAACAATAAAGTCTTCCTTAACATCACGGAGGGAGCCCCTGGCTCAGTCCAGCATCCGGCTCCTTCCGGGCTCGGTAACTTAAACATGGTTGCAAACTGTAGAACTTTTCCCGCTCTTTAACAACACCGGTCTTCAACACGAACATGTCCATCACCTCCGGTCGTTACGGGTCACTCGGGATGGTAAGCGCGCTGCCATTCAGCCCGCCTAGCCCTCACATAATCGGAAAGGGACTGACCTGGCAAGCGGCGCAGCCTCCGGAACGGTTCGTAGTTGACTGGTGGTTATGGCGCCTCTGTCTCCGGTTTTGCCTCTTCAACCCCCGACGGGGGTGACGGGGTCGCTGAACGGGACGGACGGGGACTACCCACGACGATCACCGGGTGTGTGACCATACTCTGGTGGATCACTAACACCGCCGGTGTCCCCTTGTCTGGGTCAGCACTCAGTCCTGTCATGACTTCTGGCGACACCGCCAGCGTGTTTCTCGGCCGGGAAATCTCAGCCAGCACCGGTCTCTGCTGTGTACGTCTCCGGTACTGACACTCTTCCCATCCGATCTCTTGCAGACCTTCCTGTAATGGCGCCGGGAACGGTGGAGATGCTGGGGAAGGTGGAGGTGGGCCTTCTTTTCCCGCTCTTGTATACGCTCCACCCCCAGTCTCACACATTAAATCGACCCAGCATAGGCGACTCTTCTTTTTCTTTGTACTGCCACCCTCTCCACATGTTTTCAGTAACATCTTAGGGCCAGCACCTCCCCTCTTTGGACGGCGTACTCTGTACTTCTTTTTCTTCGCCGGCCAACTCAGGGTCTTTTGTTTGGCGCCAATACTTCGCGCGCTCGCTGTACTCGTGAAGACGGCGGCCATCTTACCGCCGTCTTGTGCCTGGTCCAACGCCTTAGGCACCACTTGGTCTCCATCTTCTTGGATCGGGACCCCCTGCAGATAATCCGGATCCTGCCGACTACGCCACATGTAACGGGGTGCCAGGGGTGCCTCGGGACTTGTAGTCGTGGCCCCCTTTTCTCTCAGGCCAACCCCCGGCTCCGCCGTCACTACTGGGACAGGTGATTGTTCTGTGGGGCAGAGTGTGGTGGAAAAGAGCATCTTATCAGCCGCAGGAAGACTCTTCAGGCAGGGATCAGATAAACCAGACGACATCTTTATTGCACAGTGTTTCACAGACAGCTCAATGCACGGATTTTGTAGCGCACGGTCACAATTCCTGTCCGGGGAAATCTTTCCTTGTTGTCTCCTCTAGTGGGGATGTGCCCGGCTACTCCACTTCACCTAGGCTCCCACTCCGGCTAACACAGACTGGACCCACACCAATTCTGCTTCACCCTTGAGGACACTTCTTCTCTTCTTCCCTTCTTTCTTTCTTTCTTTCTGCCCACTCAGCTCCACACTCTGCCCCTGGCTGTTCCTTCTCCCTAGTCCTGGAATCAACTGACTTCAACACACACACACTTCTCTCTCTAAGCTGCCGGCTCCTCCTATCTCCTGCCCTGTTTCTATGGGGACAGCCGTCCCACCCGGGCTCTAGGGGAAAACCCACTGCACAGTAAAAACATGTTTATTAATAACATCAACAGTAACTACCCCAGAGTGAGGTATCTTCAGGGGGAAACTGCACCTCCTTGTAAGGGGTCTGCCCACCCCTTACAAAACCACCAGCTAAAGAGGAAACGTTTTAATACATAACTTTTATTGTTGAATCTAAAACCAACACATCTAATAACAGTTAGTGCAAAAAGTGACAATGTGTAAAATGCTATTACAGTCCAATAGGACATGTGATGACGAGAAGAATAATTGCGAAATAACTGAGGAATACCCCCAGTATCAAACAATGAAAGGTACCCTACAGGACCAAATACTAGTCCATCAGGACAAGGCTCTCAAGTGACTTCAATGAGAACATCACTAAGTAGGGAACATTCATATAGGTAACACGGTTGTAAATAAAAAACAACCAATTTGGATTACTTGAGAAGAATAACAACCTCAGAGGTGATAAAGCAATGAATAGCACACAGAATAATCACACTGTATAAGTTGTTACGACTAGAAGTCACATATCTATGCCAAATATTCCCTATCAAATTTGTCAATGGGAATCAGCTGATTTATACCAGGCTATCATATAGTGAAAAGCATCCTAGGTTGTTACTGAGGGTATACATACGCAAATTCAAAATAAATGTACACCGTGTGTAGAATTATTAGGCAAGTTGTATTTTAGAAGATTTTTTTTTATTATTGATCAACAACTATGTTCTCAATCAACCCAAAAAACTCAAATATCAAAGCTTAATATTTTTGGAAGTTGGAGTGTTTTTTTTTTTAGATTTGGCTATCTTAGGAGGATATCTGTTTTTTCAGGTAACTATTACTGTGCAGAATTATTAGGCAACTTTATAAAAACCAAATATATTCCCATCTCACTTGTTTATTTTCACCAGGTAAACCAATATAACTGCACGAAATTTAGAAATAAACATTTCTGACATGCAAAACCAAAACCCCAAAAAATGAGTGACCAATATAGCAACCTTTCTTTATGATGACACTCAACAATATACCATCCATAGATTCTGTCAGTTCCTTGATCTGTTTACGATCAACATTGCGTGCAGCAGCCACCACAGCCTCCCAAACACTGTTCCGAGAGGTGTACTGTTTTCCCTCCCTGTAGATTTCACATTTTATGAGGGACCACAGGTTCTCTATTGGTTCAGATCAGGTGAACAACAGGGCCATGTCATTCTTTTTTCATCTTTTAGACCTTTACTGGCCAGCCACGCTGTGGAGTAGTTGGATGCATGTGATGGAGCATTGTCCTGCATGAAAATCATGTTTTTCTTGAACGATACCGACTTCTTCCTATACCACTGTTTGAAGAAGTTGTCTTCCAGAAACTGGCAGTAGGTCTGGGAGTTGAGATTCACTCCATCCTCAACCCTAAAAGGTCCCACAAGTTCATCTTTGATGATACCAGCGCATACCAGTACCCCACCTCCACCTTGCTGGCGTCTGAGTTGGAGTGGAGCTGTCTGCCCTTTACTGATCCAGCCTCTGGCCCATCCATCTGGCCCATCAAGAGTCACTGTCATTTCACCAGTTTATAAAACCTTTGAAAAATCAATCTTAAGATATTTCTTGGCCCAGTCTTGATGTTTTATCTTATGTTTCTTGTTTAAAGGTGGTCGTTTTTCAGCCTTCCTTACCTTGGCCATGTCCCTGAGTATGGCACACCTTGTGCTTTTTGATACTCCAGTAAAGTTGCAGCTTTGAAATATAGCCAAACTGGTGGCAAATGGCATCTTGGCAGATTCACGCTTGATTTTCCTCAATTCATTGGCAGTTATTTTGCGCCTTTTTTGTTCGTCAGTTGGTTTGGAAAAGGAAACAAGTGCGTGTGTACAGCTCTCTCAGACATTGATAGCACCAACGTTGGATGAAGGCAACATCATATCTACGCCTGCACTTTCCTCACAAACCTGCATTTTTTCAGGGACACCCTACTCACCATTGTCTACACACAGCAGCCAGATCTCTCTCCCTCAGATGTGGACAAATAAAAGGCCATTTCCTCCGACCCATGACAAAGCTAAGAGGTTGACTTTATCCCTCTGTAAGCTCTTGGCTATGGAAATGCTGTCTTTCCGCCTGGTGGACACAGAGGATTTTCGAGACCTTATGTCCGTCGCAGTGCCCCAGTACCAGATGCCCAGTCGCCACTACTTCTCCAAGAAAGGTGTGCCTGCGCTACACCAGTATGTCGCACACAACATCACCGCTTCCTTGAGAAACTCTGTGTCTGAACGGGTGCATTTCACCACCGATACTTGGACCAGTAAGCATGGACAGGGGTGTTACATGTCGCTGACTGGGCACTGGGTAACTATGGTGATAGATGGAGAAGGGTCTGCTGAACAAGTCTTGCCGTCCCCACGATTTGTGCGTCAATCCTCTGTATGTATAAGTTCCTCCAACGCTTCTGCCTCCCCTACCTCCTCTGGCTCCTCCACCTCCGCCCCAAGCCTGCCTCTTCAGGCCACCAGCGTTGTAACTGCGCACAAGGAATCATGCACACCTCCTTACTATGCTGGCAGCAGAGCGCAACGGTATCAGGCAGTCTTTAGCTTGAAATGTCTTGGAAATAAGACTCACACAGTGGCTGAGTTGTGGGCAGCTCTGCTGTCCGAGTTTCATAAATGGTTGTCTCCACTCAACCTGCAGCCAGGTAAGGCTGTGTGCGACAATGCTGCAAACCTGGGTGTGGCCCTTCGCCTGGGCAAGGTGACACACGTGCCTTGTATGGCTCATGTTTTGAACCTTGTTGTCCAGCAATTTTTAACACACTATCCCGGCCTAGATGGCCTTCTGAACAGGGCACGAAAACTGTCTGCTCACTTCCGCCGTTCAACCGCCGCAGTTGAGCGACTTGCATCGCTCCAGAAGTCTTTCGGCCTGCCGGTTCATCACCTGAAATGCGATGTGCCGACACGCTGGAATTCGACTCTCCACATGTTACAGCAACTGTGGCAGCACCGCCGGTGCCATACGTCATGACGTATAGCCTGGGCCAATGAGATGCAGAGGTGGGGCAGATCACCCTGATGGAGTGGTCTCAGATCAAGGACCTATGCACCCTTCTGCACAGTTTCGACATGGCGATGAATATGTTTAGCGCTGACAATGCCATTATCAACATGACAATTCCAGTCATTTTCATGCTGGAGCACATGCTAAACACTATTCGGAGTCAGGGGGTCTTTCAACAGGAAGGGGAGGAAGTACATGAGGATTCATATGCGCAAGGGATAACAACATCACCAAGGTCCAGATGTTCATCATCACCAAGGCGGCTGGCATGGGACGGTGGGTGACAAGGATTAACAAGGACGCATGGTAGCAGGCAAAATGTTGAGGAAGGTGCAGGAGAACATGAAGAAATGGAGGACGAACTGTCCATGGACATAGAAGACTCAGCAGATGAGGGAGACCTTGGTCACATTTCAGTTGAAAGAGGTTGGGGGGAGATGTCAGAGGAAGAAAGAATGGTTAGCACCTCTATGCCACACACACAGCAAGAACTTGGTCCGCATGGATGCGCAAGACACATGAGCGCCTTCTTGCTGCATTACCTACAACATGACCCTTGGATTGTCAAAATTAGAAGTGATGATGACTACTGGGTTGCCACACTATTAGATCCCCGGTACAAGTCTAAATTTTGTGAAATAATTCCAGCCATAGAAAGGGACGCACGTATGCAGGAGTATCAGCAGAAGCTGTTACTCAATCTTAGCTTGGCTTTTCCACCAAACCCCCGTGGTGCAAGGAGTGAATCTCCCAGTTGCAACTTGACAAACATGGGACGGTCTCGTCATCAACAGTCTAACCGTACCAGCAGCACCGTATCTGGTGCTGGTAACAGCAATTTTATTGAATCGTTTCATAATTTTTTTAGACCATCCTTTGCAAGGCCAACAAAGACAAGAAGTCTGACACATAGTCAACGGCTGGAGAGGATGATACAGGAGTATCTCCAAATGAACATCGATGCCATGACTTTGCAAATGGAGCCTTGCTCATTTTGGGCATCAAATCTTGAAAAATGGCCTGAGCTCACTTACGCCTTGGAGATCTTGTCGTGTCCAGCTGCCAGCGTTGTCTTTGAACGTGTCTTCAGTGCTGCTGGGTGTGTGCTGACAGATAAGCGCACGTGTCTGTCCAGTGACAATGCCGACAGACTAACGTTCATCAAAATGAACAAGTCATGGATCCGCAAGGACTTTACTACCCCTGTGTCATCCTGGGGAGAGTAAATGCTTGTGGATTTGGAATATGCTTGATGCAAATGTTCCTGTCAAGTTTGAAACTGGGGCACAAGTGCTGCCACTGAAAGGGTGTCTGTGTGGCCCAATTTTTGGAAAAAGGGAGACTTCGCTTGGAGTAACCCTTGCTTGCAGCGTTTCTAAAAATAATCCAAGATGAACAGACCTGGGATCAGCAAAGACTTTGCTACCTACCCCGGTGGCATCCTGGGGATAGTTAAGGCTGGCATATTTTTGAATGTGCTTGATGCAAATCTACCTGTAAAGTGTACAACTGGGTCACAAGTGCTGCCACTGAAGGGGTGTCTGTGTGGCCCAATTTTTGGAAAAAAGGGAGACTCCGCTTGGAGTAACCCTTGCTTGCAGTGTTTCTAGAAATGATCCAAGATGAACAGATCTGGGATCAGCAAAGACTTTGCTACCTACCCCGGTGGCATCCTGGGGATAGTTAAGGCTGGCGTATTTTTGAATATGCTTGATGCAAATCTACCTGTGAAGTGTACAACTGGGGCACAAGTGCTGCCACTGAAGGGGTGGGTGTCTGTGTGGCCCAATTTTTGAAAAAAAGGGAGACTCCGCTTGGAGTAACCCTTGCTTGCAGTGTTTCTAGAAATGATCCAAGATGAACAGATCTGGGATCAGCAAAGACTTTGCTACCTACCCCGGTGCCATCCTGGGTACAGTTAAGGCTGGCGTATTTTTGAATGTGTTTGATGCAAATCAACCTGTCCAGTTTGCAACTGGGGCACAAGTGCTGCCACTGAAGTGGTGTCTGTGGGGCTCAATATTTGGAAAAAAGGGAGAGTCTGCTTGGAGTCCCCTTGCTGTGTTTTACATGATTTTAGAAGGGCATGCCATGCCTATATCTATGTCTCCCCCTCTTTTTCCTCATCCAGCTGTTTAGTTTTCACATGAGTATTTGTCCTTGTCACTTTCCCATGTGTTTGTTTTGTCTTGGGAGTTGTTTGGCACCTTTTGGACAACTTTGAGAGTGTTTTCCAGGTGTTTTTATGTGTTTGTGATTGCCTCCCATTGTTTCCTATGGGGTTCGAGAGTTCAACGAACGGTTCAACGAACGGCTCGTCGAACGGGGCACCATTCGACGAACCGAACCAAACTCGATCTCCAGGGGGGTTGGCTCATCTCTAAAAAACTCACCAAAAGGAGCCAAGACAAATGATATGTGCACACACAGAATGTGGTGAGCCTTCCTCATAAAGATGGCTGCAGCCAAGGTGCAAGATGCTGATGTCACAGCCACTCGACCTCCACACTAAAGGGGAGGGGCGGCTGCTTAGCATAAGACATGCACACTAATAAGGCTTGCACTGGGAGCCCATCATATAATGAGTGAAATGCACAGTGTCTGAACTGTAACCTATAAATGATGCCAGAAAACCCAGGTCAGGCGGGTTGGCTCATCTCTAACCAACACCCTCCGGTCCGTCCCGGCGCACTACCACCGGCAGCCATCACCTCCCGTGTTCTGGACACTGAGCCCCGGGGCATCCACCTCTACACATGGAGGGGTCAAACACCTAGCTGCCACTCCATCGCCCCCGGGTGCTCCCCAACAGCAGCGGTGGTACTCCACCTTACCACACACCGTGGGTGGCGTCACGAAGTATCTACAACAATCCCCTGTATATATTACATCCCCTTTTTATTAGAGTGTCCGCACGACCTTCGGGTCCGGAGATCCCTCAAGTCACTGAAGATCTGGATCCGAGCAGCCCGGCTGCTGACATGGGGGCGGCAAAACTCTTCATCAACATCCTACATCTATCCATTTTTTAGACACCACTATTACACTTGACAATACCGGCAATATGTCCACTGATCTCTATACCAAGAGTACTGATAAAAACAGCCTTCTACATTACACCAGTTGCCACCCCAAACATGTTAAAAACTCATTACCAATCTCCCAACATCAGAGGATTACTCGTATTGTCTCTGATCCTTCTTCCCAGATGATCCGTCATGATGAGATGAGCCGCAAGTTCCTGGATAGAAGCTACCCTTTACGGATCTTTAAACATACTCCATTACGGAACACACACACTTCCAATATGACTTCGCAAATTCCCTTTGTCTCCACTTACCACCCCGTTAATACATCCATCAGGAATGTTGCACGCAAATATTGGCCTCTTCTATCCCAGTCTTACCCTTCCATCCCTGCATTTAATTGTCCCCCTCTTTTTTGGCCCAAAAGACCTCAGAATTTGAGGGACCATCTTGTCAGGACGGACATTGGGTCAGCCAAACCATCCGTACGTCAACTTTCACTCACCTCAACATGTAGGGGCACTTTCCCCTGTTTGGGGTGTACCCAATGCTTGAATGTCACTGAGGGTGACACATACACACCCACATATGGGTCAACGGTTTGCGATCAAAGGTTTCTTCACCAGCGAGTCCTCTTTTTTATTGTCTATCTGATCAAGTGTCCATGCGGTCTAAGGTATGTTGGGGAGACCACCCAACATATCCGAGATCGCATCAGTAAACACAAATTGACCATCAGATGCAAACAAACACTTTTACTTACACCTTCTCACTTTATCTCGCACAATCACTCCATAGCTCAGCTACGATTTCAAGTCATCGAGCATGTTCCCCCTATCAGAAGGGGAGGTGACAGAATCCAGAGGCTAAAATTGCGTGAAGCCTACTGGATTATTACTGGAGAATATAAGGTTATCTATTAATATTTGTATTCTTATATTATAGAGCTTCAGTCCTCCCACACAAATATAGTTTGTATACTGTAAGGAATTCCCTTCTTCCTTATTAATTTTTACCTACACCTTGGTGTAGGTAAAAACAACATTCTTTATATAAAGGATGTGACATACCTACCTTCATCTTACACGTATTTATAGGATCCTAAACATTCTTTATATAAAGGATGTGACATACCTACCTTCATCTTACACGTATTTATAGGATCCTATTTCCAATACTTACCATACGGTATCATTGTGACCCTGATGAAGGCTCTTTTATGTAACGAAGCGTCGGACAGAACCGTTCCATGTGAATTGTCACATTTGCTTATCACCTTTGCAACTTTGAATAAATAACAAGCATACAACAAACCTATTGGCTTACTCGGTTTTTCCTGAACTGTGTGCCAGGGATCTCTTCTTGTTTGAACTGCTTTTTTCTCCTGAGCACCAGGCTAGCAGCAGTTGAGCCTAACATAATTCCAATTTTTTTATACATGACAGAAGACATGGTGATATATGTCGCGGGCGGGGAGGACGCCCCTGCGCTGCGCTTGCTAATGCTCGGGTCCGGCGCTGCTGCGGTGGCTGCTCGGTGGCTCGAGCGGTGGGCCGGATCCAGGGACTCGAGCGGCGCTCCTCACCCATGAGTGAAAGGGGTGGTTGGTTTGGGGAATTTAGTCCATGACGCCACCCACGGGTCGTGGTGAAGATGGGCACCACCGCTGCTGGTGACGGGGATCCCGGGAGTGATGGTAGGGAGCAGCTGGGATGTTGTTTTCCCCCTCCGTGGGTAGGGGTCGGTGGTCCCGGGGCCCGGTGATGTTGTGACGGGGAGGCAGGGTTGGTGAGGTGCAGGGTCACAGGGACAGCGCGGTGCGGTTCCGGATGGCACAGGTGTACTCACTCAGTAAGAAAGGTACAAAGTCCTCGGTAAACCAAACGGCTGGATGGACGGGTCCCGCAGTCGGCTGCAGTGTTTCTCCCCGGACAGGTGTTGGCGGCTGTCTTTCCCTGCACATTGATGTTCTCTTTCTGACTACTATGGATTCCCAACGGTAGTCCGCTCCCCGGTGTATGGGTACCGGAGGAGCCCGTTTGCCCGCAGACGCTGGCCCTTGGGTCTCTAGCCTTAGGCGGTAGCTGTATACCCTCACAGTGTGGGAAGTTGCCTTCAATCGGGACTTTTGCTGTTGTGAAACCCCTGGGGTTCCAGTCACATTCGGATCTGACTATTGTCGGCGGCTCCAAGCCTGGTCGGGGTCCGTTGGCCCTGCCTGTGTGTGCTGGCTTCACTTCGCTCCCCGGTCGGTACCAGCGGGCCGTTGCCCGTCCCCGGTCCTACGGTTCCGCGTTGCTCCACCACTCCTGCAGACGGCCACCACCGTCTGCCGACCTTGCTGTCAGTGCCTGGGCCACAAACCCAGACACCCAAGTGTTCACTCCTCTCACTTCAACCTCCTAAACTGAACTCCTCAACTGTTCTGACATTTTTCCCGCCTCCAGGCCTGTGAACTCCTCGGTGGGTGGGACCAACTGCTTGGCTCCGCCCCACCTGGTGTGGACATCAGACACTGGAGGGAGGCAACAAGGGTTTTGTGTATGACTGGTGTCCCTGTCTAATGGGGGTGGGGTGTTTGTGTGTTATTTGTGACGACCTGGCTAGGCCAGGGCGCCACATATACACATTACTGAGGGGGCATATGTAGCACCCAGGGGACAGGGAAGGTTTTACCTTATTTATTGCCGGGCTGGTGTGATGATCTGGGATGTCACAGTGGCCTGCCTGGCTTCATGCCCGAGGTGTACACCAATAAAGGGAGAAGATGATGGGGGTAGTAGTAGGATGAATGTCATGACGCCACCGGTGGTATGCGGCCAGGGAATAGCCGCCGCTGCTGTCGCTGTCCTCCGGGGAAGATGATAGTAGCAGACAGACATGGTGTTGCTCCCCACAGGTGGAGTGGACCTCGGGGAGGATGATGAGAGGAGGGGTGATGGCATTTGGTGCCGAGGCGTGGGTCGGCAGCGCCGTTAATAAAGAGTCCAAACCAGTTGCTGCGGTTCAAGGTGGTTTACTCACAGTTCATAGTGCTTGCTTGGGTAATACTGGTCACTTGCTGTAATGGGCTCCGTCAAACCCGAATCCTTTCAGAGGTCAGTCCGGTGAGGTGCTTGGTGAGTTCCTTCCTCCTAGCGCCATGTGTATTGGATCTCTGTGGCTTAAAGCTACTTGGGGACCCCAATCCGTCTCGAGTAGTACTCTTGTCCCTATCTGCAGGTACCACGGGTCCTCAATGGGGCCTGGTGCTGTCCAGGGACCCAGATCCCATCTTGGCACTGTGCTTTTGGGCTCTTTGTGGTCAGCGAAGCTTGAAACTTCCCTGCCCCGGTAGATTCTGGAAAACCACCGTAAAGTCTGATTCTTCCTAGGGTCCTGCACCCTGCGTGGCGCCGGTTCTGAGGGGAGCAGATTCACTCTCCTCTTCGGCAACCGTGTGAATTCCCCCTGTGTCCCACCAGAGCATCAGTGAGACACGTCTGCTCCTTTCCTCTCCTGCAAGAGTACTCTAACTGTTATGTTGGCTCTTAACTCCCCCTTGTGGCTGCTCCTCCCCCAGGTCCCTGTTACTAGTGGGTGGTGCCCCCATGTTTGAAGGTTACCTTAAGACCCTACCCTAGCCCGGTGCCCATTGGGGAGAGCAACCTGGTAGTGTATTTGAGTGTGAAAGTGGTGAAACTGGTACCAACCTCCTCAGGTTACGGGTTAAGCATTACACCTTAAATTAAGTGCAATACTCTGTGGCGACTGAAGCCTCAGGGACGCCACACATACATGTTACTGGGGGGCATACACATAACCTGGGGGACATAGTCATTACTGGGGGAATACAGCACTGGGTGGGGCATACAGCACTGGGTGGGGCATAGAGCTCCAGGGAGGCATTCCACACTACACACTAGGGGGAGGGCATACAGCACTGGAGGTCATGCAGCACTGGGTGGGGCATACAGCTCTGGTGGGGCATTCAACTCTGGAGCATTCAGGTTTGGGGGGCTTCAGATCTGGGGGCCATATTACAGCAGTAGGTGGGTCATACAGCTCTGGATGACCATCATACAGCACTTGGTGGGGCATACAGTTTTGGGGGCAATCAGTTCTGAGGGGGCATAATACAGCACTGGGTGGGTATAAAGTCCTGTGGGGACGCTTTCAGTAGCACTGCAACTCCTCTTCATTTGTGAGATGGGAGCGCATTGCACGATAACTCCTCCCAAAGATTAACTCCTTTCTGCAATGCACGTGCACGCAGCATTCAGCAGTGAATGCTGTGTGTGCGTGCTCACACAAGTGTGCGTTTAAAAGGCCAGCCCAAGCACTGTGGTTCCTGCCACTGATAATGACGAGTGGGGCCCCCTGTTTGTCCGGAGCCCTGGCACTTGCCTGGCTTCAGTGGGTGCTGACTCTGGCCCTGCCAGTATTTATTCACTATTTTTCCCAGCTCTGGCCTTCAAGTTGCCTTTTTTTCCTTTTTGTTTTTGAACATTTACTTCCCCATTTTTTAATTGGCTATGGCCTGGTTATGCATGCCTTTTTTTTCACCCCCACTTTGCCTGTGCTATCTCAGAGTAACCTACTAACATTTATACCTTGTTTGGGCTTCTGGCCATATCCACTGTAGTTAAGCTCTATTTCTGTCTCTAAGGCCCCTTTCACACGTCAGTGATTCTGGGACGTTTGTGCTTTTTTTAAAACGTACCAGAATCACTGACATACGCAGACCCATTATAATGAATGGGTCTGCTCACACGTCAGTGATTTTTCACTGCACGTGTCTCCGTGCGGCGTACCCGCGTGTGCGTGATTGCCGCACGGAGACATGTCCATTTTTTTCTGGCATCTCTGATGTTCCACGGACCACGCAGTGGTGTGGTCCGTGAAACACGTGCCAGAAAAAAACGTGTTTTTAAAATAAAAATCATTTTTACTCACCCGGCGTCCAGCGATGTCCTCTGCAGCCCGTTCTCCCTGCTGCTTCTGAGCCGGCTCATTATTGTCGCGCATATTCATTGTGCGCGACACAGCCGACCCGGAAGCAGCTGCTGCGGGGGTCACCGCCGGCCGGATGCTGCACCGCTGGAGCGATCAGCACCATGGAGAGCGGGAGCGCGCACAGGTAAGTTCTTTTCTAAGTGCAATCACGGGCCACGGAGAACGGAGCCCGGTTTGCACTTAGACAACCCACGTGTGCCGTGAATCATGGCACACGCAGGGACATGTGCGTGTTTTACACGCCAGTGAAAAACGTCACTGTTTTTCACTGACGTGTGAAACGGGCCTAAAGGGGGCTTTACACGGTAGCGATATCACTAGCAATTTCTAGCAATAGCGAGCGTGTAAGTACCCGCCCCCGTCGCGCATGCGATTGTTTGTGATCGCTGCCATAGCGAACATTATCGCTACGCAGCATCACACATACTTACCTGGTCGTCGTCGTCGCTGTGACTGCCGAACAATCCCTCCTTCAAGGGGGAGGGACGTTCGGCATCACAGCGACGTCACCGCAACGTCACTAAGCGGCCGGCCAATGAAAGCGGAGGGGCGAAGCTGAGCGTGATGTAAACATCCCGCCCACCTCTTCGTTCCGCATTGCGGCCGGCGGCAGGTAAGGAGACGGTCCTCGCTCATGCGGTGTCACACATAGCGATGTGTGCTGCCGCATGAGCGATGAACCACAACGCTAAACAACCCTTTACTGATTTTTGAGTTTGGGACGACCTCTCCATGGTGAACGATTTTCACCATTTTTGAGGTCGCCTAAGGTCGCTGGTAAGTATTACACGCTGCGATATTGTTAATGACGCCGAATGTGCATCACTAACAACTTGACCCCGACGATAAAACATTAACGATTTCGTAGCGTGTAAAGCCCCCTTAAGGGTTCTGGATACTCTATATGTATTCAAACACCGAAAACGATATCAAGGTAATTATATTAAACCAGAAACCAAAATACTCAAAATTACCTAAAAACAATTTTTATTACATATATGCCACAAACAAGGTACACATATTAAAATAAGTGATGAGAAGAAAGGTGAGAATCAATACACTTTACTCCTCACCCTTCCTGTCATACAGGGGTCGGCGTCCTAAAGTTTACTGACGCCCCCGTTCCTCGTCGGCTTGAGCCCTATACAGGCCCTCCACTCACACTAAAAGAACACCGTGTGCCCTAGTTTAGAAGTGGGTAAGGTGAAGCACCCAAGAACAGACCCATGTAGACAGTATGTGACATTCAATTTCAGTCAACAATAACTTTCTGTCAATAGATGTCATAAATTTATGTATGGGGGAGGTTCTGACTCAGTCGACTATTCGTCAAGAGGAAAAACAAAGGATCATAAAAACTATTGTTGCATTTGTCCAGGATGCACCCTACGCGTTTTGCCCTTTAAGTCAAATAGGGCTCATCAGGGGTATGGCAGCATAGATCCTTGACATTTATAGCACAGCTACAACCAGTAGTAGTGGATCAATACCAAAGAATTTTACTGTCAGTAAAAAACCTCCTCCAGGAATAAGACCAGGATGAATTATCTGTTTTAAATAGGACCAAGGGTGTATGTATATCCCTCACCATATCTGAGGGCAATCCAGAGGTCCAAGCACAGTCATATATGCAGCTGAAGTCTGGTCTGAATCAGGGTAGATGTCTTCACACCTGAGGACACATCCCGCAGTGCAGGCTCATTTGCAAGTGTGATAATACTTATGTCCACAGGAACAATATCCCTCAGGAAAATCCTGATCCTGGAAGAAGCACAACACCTCCGCAATGCCTGGTCAGTTGGTATCACCTGGGTAGCGATGTGTATCCAGTACGGGTGTCCTATTTAAAACAGATAATTCATCCTGGTCTTATTCCTGGAGGAGGTTTTTTACTGACAGTAAAATTCTTTGGTATTGATCCACTACTACTGGTTGTAGCTGTGCTATAAATGTCAAGGATCTATGCTGCCATACCCCTGATGAGCCCTATTTGACTTAAAGGGCGAAACGCGTAGGGTGCATCCTGGACAAATGCAACAATAGTTTTTATGATCCTTTGTTTTTCCTCTTGACGAATAGTCGACTGAGTCAGAACCTCCCCCATACATAAATTTATGACATCTATTGACAGAAAGTTATTGTTGACTGAAATTGAATGTCACATACTGTCTATATGGGTCTGTTCTTGGGTGCTTCGCCTTACCCACTTCTAAACTAGGGCACACGGTGTTCTTTTAGTGTGAGTGGAGGGCCTGTATAGGGCTCAAGCCGACGAGGAACGGGGGCGTCAGTAAACTTTAGGACGCCGACCCCTGTATGACAGGAAGGGTGAGGAGTAGAGTGTATTGATTCTCACCTTTCTTCTCATCACTTATTTTAATATGTGTACCTTGTTTGTGGCATATATGTAATAAAAATTGTTTTCAGGTAATTTTGAGTATTTTGGTTTCTACTCTATATGTATTACCATAGATCACAAGATCAAGTTATAGAATCTTGCTATCTCTGTTATACTTTTTCTCATCACACACTCCTGCCGCTACAGGTCTGTCTTCCTCCACTGTATGTTCTCGTACTAACTGCTGACTCTTACTTCCCAGCATTCCTCCCATTTGCAGGACTGTTAGAGCTTCCATTCCCAGTTGTCTAATGTTCTAAATCTCTACTGGGAGACATTGCATTAAACTCACCATAAGGCAGCTCAACAATAATATATTTTATAACACATAAAAATCTCCAGGAAGGTGTCGGACATCTTCTCATGCTTTTATAACCTCATCGGATGACTGTATAAGCCACCCGGCATACAGCCCTAAGCTTCCACACTGTGTGCATTGGTTTGTGTAAACCTGCATCGGTGAGTCAAGCCAAATATGCCTACACTAGCATGAATGGGAGAGGGAGATCTCTGCTCTATACTGCCTGTGGATGCCTTTTACACAGTGAGTTGGTGGTTTCTAGAGTTGAGCGCGGTTCGTGGTTCGTGGTTCTCCAGTTCTAGACTCAAGTGATTTTTGGGCTGTTCGAGATCGAACTAGAACTCGAGCTTTTTGCTAAAAGCTCGATAGTTCTAGATACGTTCGAGAACGGTTCTAGCAGCAAAAAGCAGGGCTTTTTACAGCTACAGTGAGCAGGAGCCATCGCTGGCAGCCTGCCACAAGCTGGTAACCAAGATAAACATCGGGTATCCAAGCAAAGCGCTTTGGTTAGTAACCCGATGTTTATTTTAGTTACGTGCAGGAAGCCCACACTTTCCCGCTCAGCTCGCTCCACCCCCTCCTGCCCGCGGCATGTACACATACATACACATACACAAACACACACACACACACATCCACCCCCCCCCCCCCCCCCCCGCCCGCCCGCCCGCCCGCCCGCTCGCTCGCTCGCTCGGCTTACCTGCGGTGATGAAGTCCCGCCATCCCGACCTCAGCGCTGTCACTGTCCTCCATGGCCGCCGCTTGTCACATCACCTATCTCTTCCGACCCGAGACTGACACTGGCGGTGACGTCACGGACCTCTCGCGATACTTGATGTGAAGGCGCCGGTCATTGACCTCAGTGACAGGGGCTGTCGGCAGTGCTGGAGATCAGCGCAGGTAATGTACCTCACTGACAGCAGCACTTGTCACCCCCCTGCAGTGACCTGGGCTGACCCATTGATGTTAGCTCAGGTCACTGCACTGCTCTCCCAGCCAATGGGGAACATCCTGCTCTTCATTGACTGGGACAGTGTGCATCGTCATGGCAACCCCTTGGAATACACCAGACCTGGATTTGTTTTTCAATCTAATAAATTGGTTAAAGAGGGAATGTTTTGGGGAGTGTTTTTTCAAATAAAAATGTGTTTGTCGTCTATTTTTTTTTTATTACTGACTGGGTTGGTGATGTCGGGTATCTGATAGACGCCTGACCTCACCAACCCCAGGGCTTGATGCCAGGTGACATTACACATCTGGTATTAACCCCAAATATTACCCCGTTTGCCACCGCACCAGGGCGCGGGATGAGCTGGGGCGAAGCACCAGGATTGGCGCATCTAATGGATGCGCCACTTCTGGGGCGGCTGCGGCCTGCTATTTTTAGGCTGGGGAGATTCCAATAACCATGGACCTCCCTAGTCTGAGAATATCAGGCCCCAGCTGTCTGCTTTACCTTGGCTGGTGATCCAATTTTGGGGGACCCCTACGTGGTTTTTTTTTTAATTATTTATTTAATTTAAAATAACAGCGTGGGGTGCCCTCAGTTTTGGATTACCAGCCAAGGTGAGGTTGCCAGCTGTGGTCTGCAGGCTGCAGCCGTCTGCTTTACCCTAGCTGGCTACAAAACTAGGGGGAACCCTATGTCATTTTTTTTTCATTTTTTTGGCTAAATACAAAGCTAAGCACCCCTTAGTGCCACATGAAAGGTACCAAAGGGTGTTCCACTTTTTCTCCATTTTTTTCTCCACTTTCTCTCCACTTTTTCTCCACTTTTTCTCCATTTTTTTCTCCACTTATTCTCCACTTTTTCTCCTCTTATTCTCCACTTTTTCTCCACTTTTTCTCCACTTTTTCTCCTCTTATTCTCCACTTTTTCTCCACTTTTTCTCCACTTTTTCTCCATTTTTTTTCTCCACTTTCTCCACTTTTTCTCCACTTTTTTCTCCACTTTTTCTCCTCTTATGCTCCACTTTTTCTCCTCTTAAGCTCCACTTTTTCTCCACTTTTTCTCCACTTTTTCTCCACTTTTTTCTCCACTTTTTCTCCTCTTATGCTCCACTTTTTCTCCACTTTTTCACCACTTTTTCTCCACTTTTTCTCCACTTTTTCTCCTCTTAATCTCCACTTTTTCTCCTCTTATGCTCCACTTTTTCTCCACTTTTTCTCCACTTTTTTCTCCACTTTTTCTCCTCTTATGCTCCACTTTTTCTCCACTTTTTCTCCACTTTTTCTCCACGTTTTCTCCACGTTTTCTCCACTTTTTTCTCCACTTTTTCTCCTCTTATGCTCCAGTTTTTCTCCACTTTTTCTCCACTTTTTCTCCTCTTAATCTCCACTTTTTCTCCACTTTTTCTCCACTTTTTCTCCACTTTTTCTCCACTTTTTTCTCCACTTTTTCTCCACTTTTTCTCCTCTTATGCTCCACTTTTTCTCCACTTTTTCTCCACTTTTTCTCCACTTTTTCTCCTCTTATGCTCCACTTTTTCTCCACTTTTTCTCCACTTTTTCTCCTCTTATGCTCCACTTTTTCTCCACTTTTTCTCCACTTTTTTCTCCACTTTTTCTCCTCTTATGCTCCACTTTTTCTCCACTTTTTCTCCACTTTTTCTCCTCTTATGCTCCACTTTTTCTCCACTTTTTCTCCACTTTTTCTCCACTTTTTCTCCTCTTATTCTCCACTTTTTCTCCACTTTTTCTCCACTTTTTCTCCATTTTTTTCTCCACTTTCTCCACTTTTTCTCCACTTTTTTCTCCACTTTTTCTCCTCTTATGCTCCACTTTTTCTCCTCTTAATCTCCACTTTTTCTCCACTTTTTTCTCCACTTTTTCTCCTCTTATGCTCCACTTTTTCTCCACTTTTTCTCCACTTTTTCTCCACTTTTTCTCCACTTTTTCTCCTCTTAATCTCCACTTTTTCTCCTCTTATGCTCCACTTTTTCTCCACTTCTTCTCCACTTTTTCTCCACTTTTTCTCCACTTTTTCTCCTCTTATGCTCCACTTTTTCTCCACTTTTTCTCCTCTTAATCTCCACTTTTTCTCCTCTTATGCTCCACTTTTTCTCCACTTTTTCTCCACTTTTTCTCCACTTTTTCTCCACGTTTTCTCCACGTTTTCTCCACTTTTTTCTCCACTTTTTCTCCTCTTATGCTCCACTTTTTCTCCACTTTTTCTCCTCTTAATCTCCACTTTTTCTCCACTTTTTCTCCACTTTTTCTCCACTTTTTCTCCACTTTTTCTCCACTTTTTTCTCCACTTTTTCTCCACTTTTTCTCCTCTTATGCTCCACTTTTTCTCCACTTTTTCTCCACTTTTTCTCCTCTTATGCTCCACTTTTTCTCCACTTTTTCTCCACTTTTTCTCCTCTTATGCTCCACTTTTTCTCCACTTTTTCTCCACTTTTTTCTCCACTTTTTCTCCTCTTATGCTCCACTTTTTCTCCACTTTTTCTCCACTTTTTCTCCTCTTATGCTCCACTTTTTCTCCACTTTTTCTCCACTTTTTCTCCTCTTATTCTCCACTTTTTCTCCACTTTTTCTCCACTTTTTCTCCATTTTTTTCTCCACTTTCTCCACTTTTTCTCCACTTTTTTCTCCACTTTTTCTCCTCTTATGCTCCACTTTTTCTCCTCTTAATCTCCACTTTTTCTCCACTTTTTCTCCACTTTTTCTCCACTTTTTTCTCCACTTTTTCTCCTCTTATGCTCCACTTTTTCTCCACTTTTTCTCCACTTTTTCTCCACTTTTTCTCCTCTTAATCTCCACTTTTTCTCCTCTTATGCTCCACTTTTTCTCCACTTTTTCTCCACTTTTTCTCCACTTTTTCTCCTCTTATGCTCCACTTTTTCTCCACTTTTTCTCCTCTTAATCTCCACTTTTTCTCCTCTTATGCTCCACTTTTTCTCCACTTTTTCTCCTCTTATGCTCCACTTTTTCTCCACTTTTTCTCCACTTTTTCTCCTCTTATGCTCCACTTTTTCTCCACTTTTTCTCCACTTTTTTCTCCACTTTTTCTCCTCTTATGCTCCACTTTTTCTCCACTTTTTCTCCACTTTTTCTCCACTTATGCTCCACTTTTTCTCCACTTTTTCTCCACTTTTTTCTCCACTTTTTCTCCTCTTAATCTCCACTTTTTCTCCACTTTTTCTCCACTTTTTCTCCACTTTTTCTCCACTTTTTCTCCACTTTTTTCTCCACTTTTTCTCCACTTTTTCTCCTCTTATGTTCCACTTATTCTCCACTTTTTCTCCACTTTTTCTCTACTTTTTCTATGGTCGGTCTACCCATTAGCTCTGCCATGCATAGTGTAGCTCTACACCTACTGCACATGTTACTTTATGATTGACATCTCTTTCGTACCAGAGCTGTCTAAGTCTACTCTGACCCCATATTTGTCATTACTATATTGTCCTTGTACTGTATTATGACATTTGTATCATGTGTTTCATTTCTTGCTGTGTTGCAATTTTTTTGCTGCATCCCAATTGTACCTCTACATTGTTCGAGTTTATGTTATTGTTCTCTCACTCTTATGTGATACTGATTATTGTCATTTTTCATGATTACATGCAGATAAGTCCAATCTGACGAAGGCTCAGGCCGAAACGTCATTTGTAACTTGTTTTGGACAAAAACATATATGCTTATGAAAAAAAAATTTTCTTAATACGGACCAATAAAGAGTGATTTTGCATTACTATCCGTTGTGACTTACTGACTTAGTCTGGGAGATATAGAGTGCCGAGGTTACTCACTAATTTTATCTATTATTACCTCTGAGCACCTATATACCAGTGAGCAGAGCTTCCTCTACAGTAGTTCTCCTGATTAGGCATGCCCTTACCTCATGAGCAGGGCATTGCAGCTTTGGTAGCAACCATTACGACATGGACTCTGCTGCTGTGGACCCGGGGAGAGTGAGTGCAGATTCATTGCACCCACACTCCTCACATGAAGGGTCCGCACTCCTAGAAAATGGGGGATACGTTCCCTGAGTGTCTCCCCCCCATATTCTAGACGGTCCAGAGTCGTCGTGGGACCCCTTTATTTTTTTTCTTACAATAAATTGGTGAAAGAGGAAATGTTTTGGGGACTGTTTTTTCAAATAAATTTCTTTTGTCGATTTTTTGTTTTTGTTAGTACTGACAGTTTATGATGTTGGGTATCTAATAGACGCCATGACATCACAAACTGCTGGGCTTGATCTCAGGTGACTTTACAGCTAGTATCAACCCGATTTATTACCCCGTTTGCCACTGCACCAGGGCACGGGATGAGCTGGGGTGAAGCGCCAGGATTGGCGCATTTAGTGGATGCGCCACGTCTGGGGTGCCTGCGGCCTGCTATTTTTAGGCTGTGAAGGCCCAATAACTATGGACCTTCCCACCCTGAGAATACCAGACCACAGCTGTCCGCTTTACCTTGGCTGGTGATCCAATTTGGGGGGTCCCCTACTTTTATTGTGTAATTATTAATATTTATAAAATAATTATAAAAAAGAGCCTGAGGGGACCTCCACATTGGATCCCCAACCACGGTAAAGCTGCCAGCTGTGGTTTTCAGGCTACAGCCGTCTGCTTTACCCTAGCTGGCTATCAAAAATGGGGGGACCCAACGTAATTTTTTTTTTTTAACTATTTTTTAAATAGAAAAAATTAATGGGCTTCCCTGTATTTTGATTGCCAACCAAGGTAACGGCAGGCAGATGGGGGTGGCAACCCATAGCTGTCTGCTTTATCTGCGCTGAGAATCAAAAATACCGCGGAGCGCTACGTCATTTTTTTAAAGATTTATTTTTACAGCACTGTGATGTCCAGCAATCAAAATACAGGGAAGCCCATTTTATTTTTAGTTATTTAAATAAATAATTAAAAAAAATATATGTTAGCTCCCACTGCATTTTTTGTATTGCTAGCTAAGGGTAATCCAAGCAGCTACTGGCTGCTAACCCCCACTGCTTGGTGTTACCTTCACTGGCAATGGAAAATCCAGGGAAGCATTTTTTTTTTTTTTTGCCAAAAAGCTACAAAAAAAGGACGTGAGCTTCGCCATATTTTTGTATGCTAGCCAGGTATAGCAGGCAGGTGCTGGAAGAGTTGGATACAGCGCCAGAAGATGGCGCTTCTATGAAAATGCCATTTTCTGAGGTGGCTGCAGACTGCAATTCGCAGCAGTGGGGCCCAGAAAGCTCAGGCCAACCGGTGGTGCGGATTCCAATCCCAGCTGCCTAGTTGTACCTGGCTGGACACAAAAATGGGGCAAAGCCTACGTCATTTGTTTTCTAATTATTTCATGAAATTCATGAAATAATAAAAAAAGGGCTTCCCTTTATTTTTGGTTCCCAGCCGGGTACAAATAGGCAACTGGGGGTTGGGGGCAGCCGTACCTGCCTGCTGTACCTGGCTAGCATACAAAAATATGGCGAAGCCACATAATTTTTTCAGGGGGCAAAAAACTTCTGCATACAGTCCTGGATGGAGTATGCTGAGCCTTGTAGTTCTGCAGCTGCTGTCTGTCTGTATGGAGAAGAGCAGACAGCAGCTGCAGAACTACAAGGCTCAGCATACTCCATCCAGGACTGTATGCAGAAGTTTTTTGCCCACCAAAAAAATGACGTGGGCTTCGCCATATTTTTGTATGCTAGCCAGGTACAGCTGGCAGCCACGGGCTGCCTCCAACCCCCAGTTGCCTATTTGTACCCGGCTGGGAACCAAAAATATAGGGAAGCCCGTTTTTTTTAATTATTTCACTTATTTCATGAAATAATTAAAAAACAAATGACGTGGGCTTCGCCCTATTTTTGTGTCCAGCCGGGTACAACTAGGCAGCTGGGGATTGGAATCCGCAGCACAGGTTAGCCCGAGGTTTGTGGGCGCCTCTGCTGCGGATTTCAGTCCGCAGCCGTCCCAGAAAATGGCGCTCTCATAGAAGCGCCATCATCTGGCGCTGTATCCAACTCTTCCAACAGCCCTGGAGCCGGGTGGCTTGTTGGGTAATCATGAGTTAATACTGGCTTTGTTTTACCAGCCAGTATTAAGCCAGAGATTCTTAATGTCAGGCACGTTTGACCCAGCCATTAAGAATCTCCAATAAGGGGTTAAAAAAAGACACCACACAGAGAAAAAATACTTTAATAGAAATAAATACACAGACACATTAGAGACTCCATCTTTATTACCCCTGTCAGCCCTCCACGATCCTGCTCTTCTGTCTTCTTTCTTTCTAGTGTAGTAGTAGTGACGATTGTAGTGAGGGGCATCACTTGGGGCTGGGGAACCTCCATCCTAACTACAATGCTCACTACAATCGGGAAGCAGCGTGCAGCCTTCACTCCGTGAGTGATCACTGCTGGCTGCTAGCGGTAACGCTGACAGACGCGTTACCATAGCAACGGTGCTCCCGGAGCCGCGGTTAGCGGTGACGTCACCGCTAACTGCGTTGCTATGGCAACGGTGATCTCCGTTAATGACCGGCTGTGTCAGCCGGTCCCTAACGGAACGGGGAGTCGACCGTGTGCTAGAGCATGTCGCCGGTACACGGCGATACACATATGTGCACCGTGTACCGGAGAGATGCACTCGCAGGTCCTACATGACGTGTCATAGTCATGTGACCAGTCTGTAGCCAATGAGATAATAGCCACGTGACTGGTCACATGGCTATTTTGACGTCACGATAGGTCCTGCTTCTCTGCTGGCAGTGCAGGTCACCGGGAGGATTCAGCGATCATCGGATGGAATAGCGGCAGGAGACAGAGTGCAGAAGGGATCGCGAGGACCGGTAAGTGTTATGGCAATGTTTATTAACTGTTTGTGTACATTTATAATGCATTTTTATGTGTTTGTGATTGCCTCCCATTATAGCCTATACGTTCGAGTTCGGTTCGTCGAACGTTCGACGAACCGAACTCGAACGGGACCCCCGTTCGGCGAACCGGCCTCGAGCCGAACCGGGACCGGTTCGCTCATCTCTAGTGGTTTCTAAGGAAAGTTATGGAGAGATTCAGCTTGATTAAAATTTTATATACTGGGTATAGCTAATGAATACTTTTCATAAGGCTAGGGTGGGATTCAATGGCAATCCATCAAATATTGTACATCTGTCTAGGGTAATGTTTCCCAACTCGAGTCATCAAGAACCACCAACAATGCATATTTTCTGACTTGCAGAATTAGACAGCCACTGATACTACCTGATGAATCTTTAATAGGTCATTCAGTCAACATTGGCTGTCATTGTTCTCAAAAGTGAGAATCCTATTTACAAAGGATGATGTGATGTCTGTTATGACTCAGTTCCAGGACTTGATCCAGTGACCTTTTGCTGCATGGTCAGTTTTCTTCTCTGCTAAAGGGGGCTTTACACGCTACGATATCATTAATGTTTTGTCGTCGGGGTCAAGTTGTTAGTGACGCACATCCGGCGTCATTAACGATATCGCAGCGTGTGACACTTACCAGCGACCTTAGGCGACCTCAAAAATGGTGAAAATCGTTCACCATGGAGAAGTCGTCCCAAACTCAAAAATCGGTAAGGGTTGTTTAGCGTTGTGGTTCATCGCTCATGCGGCAGCACACATCGCTATGTGTGACACCGCATGAGCGAGGACCGTCTCCTTTCCTGCCGCCGGCCGCAATGCAGAAGGAAGAGGTGGGCAGGATGTTTACATCACGCTCAGCTCCGCCCCTCCGCTTTCATTGGCCGGCCGCTTAGTGACATTGCGGTGACATCGCTGTGATGCCGAACGTCCCTCCCCCTTGAAGGAGGGATTGTTCGGCAGTCACAGCGACGACGCCGACCAGGTAAGTATGTGTGACGCTGCGTAGCGATAATGTTCGCTACGGCAGCGATCACAAACAATTGCATGCGCGACGGGGGCGGGTACTTACACGCTTGCTATCGCTAGAAATTGCTAGCGATATCGCTAACGTGTAAAGCCCCCTTAAGCCACAGCCTGGTTGGTCACTATCCAAATGCTGATGGTTATTTTATATTTGCTTCTTCCTTTGGTTTGCCCCTAGTCAGGTTCTTACTTGCTTGTTTTGTCTCTTTCCTATCACATTCTGGGTGGGGCTATTTATGCTCTTTATTAGGGATGATCGAATACCTCAAATATTCGACTTCGTAAATATTTGCCGAATAGGTCGCTGCTATTCGACTATTCGCGAATATTGAATGCGCAATGTAAGTCAATGGGAAACCCGAATATCAACTATTCGGAACTATTTGGGCTTCCCATACACTTACATTGCGCATCGAATATTCGCAAAGCGGCAACCTATTCGTTGAATATTCGCGAAGCCGAATATTTGAGGAATTCGATCATCCCTACTCTTTATTTATTCCATAGGGTTTTTTAGGTTTCTTTCTTTTTCCGCCATCTTTCCTGTATAACTGTGTGAACACATTCTTAGGCGGGCTTTGCACGTTGCGACATCGCAAGCCAATGCTGCGATGTCGCATGCGATAGTCCCCGCCCCCGTCGCATTTACGTTATTTTGTGATAGCTGGCGTAGCGAACATTATCGCTACGCCATCTTCACATGCATTTACCTGCCCTGCGACCGTCGCTCTGGCCGGTGACCCGCCTCCTTATTAAGGGGGCGGGTCGTGCGGCGTCATAGTGACGTCACACGGCAGGCGGCCAATAGCGGCGGAGGGGCGGAGATGAGCAGGATGTGAACATCCCGCCCACCTCCTTCCTTCCGCATAGCCGTCGTGAGCCGCAGAAGGCAGGTAGGAGATGTTCCTCGCTCCTGCGGCTTCACACACAGCGATGTGTGCTGCCGCAGGAATGAGAAACTACATCGTATCTGTCGTGGCGCCGGCATTATGAAAATGTTGGAGCCTGCACCGATGATACGATAACGACGCTTTTGCGCTCGTTCATCGTATCATCTAGGATTTACACACGATGTCGAAAGTGACGCCGGATGTGCTTCACTTTCGATTTGACCCCACCGACATCGCACGTGCGATGTTGCAACGTGCAAAGCCGCCCTTAGGCTATGTGCACACACTGTGTTTTTGATCCGTTTCTTTATGTGTTTTTGAATGCAGTTTTTCCACAAAACGTTATGCCTACCGAAGGCCTGCAAAGTCACTGAGAATTCTGAAGTGTTATACACATGTTTCTTATTTTTCACTTGCAAATTTGGTGCAGATAATAAACTGCGTTTCTTCCAGCATATTTCCACCCCAAATGCATGGAAAAAACGCATCAAAAATGCACTGAAAATGCACCTCAAAAATGTGTGTTTTTTTGCCAGAAGATGCACATTTTATGCAGAAATATTTGCAACCAAATACTCAATGTGCACACATAGCCTTAGCCCTAAGGGGTACTTTACATGCTGCGACATCGCTACCGATATATCGTCGGGGTCACGTCGTTAGTGACGCACATCCAGCGCCAGTAGCGACATCGCAGCGTGTAACACTAATGAGCGACGATCAACGATCGCAAAATCGATCGTTCCAAAACGGTGATCGTTGACACGTCGTTCATTTCCTTAATATTGCTGCAGCCACCAGTACGATGTTGTTCGTCGTTCCTGCGGCAGCACACATCGCTATGTGTGACACCGCGGGAGCGACGAACATCTCCTTACCTGCGTCCACCGGCAATTCGGAAGAAAGGAGGTGGGCGGGATGTTATGTCCCACTCATCTCCGCCCCTCTGCTTCTATTGGCCGGCCGCTTAGTGATGCCGCAGTGACGTCGCTATGACGCCGAACACACCTCCCCTTTGAGGGAGGGATTGTTCGGCAGTCACAGCGACGTCGCTGACCAGGTATGTGCATGTGATGCTGCCGTAGAGATAATGTCCACTACGGCAGCGAGCACCAAATGTCGCACGAGCGACGGGGGTGGGAGCTATCGCGCTCAACATCGCTAGCAAAGGCTAGTGATTTCGCAGCGTGTAAAGTACCCCTAAGTCTCATCCTCACCCTATGCTTGTGCGCACTTCCTTTATGGTATTTTTGTTTTTGTGCCGATGTTGAGTGGGGGTGCCATTGCATAATCTTATTATACCAACCTCCGCAGTCAGGCAGGGACAAATCTGAATCAGAGTTAGGGCTTCTCCTAGTGTGAATTACAGAATTTATACTTTTTCTGGTTTGTCCATTCCCAATGTGAGTGGGTAGGGTTTTTGAAGACGATAACAAAAATAGTAGTAGTACAGTAGTAGTAGTAGTAGTAGTAGTAGTACAAAAGTAATAGTAGTACTGAAATAGTACAAAAGTAGTAGTAGTACTGTAGTAGTATAAAAGTAGTAGTACTACAGTAGTAGTAGTACAAAAAAAGAGTAATTTCACTCAACAAATGAGCATTTTGCTCATTCATTAGGTGTTTGGCAGCCTGTTTAGACTTCAAGATTATCGTGAAATGAGTGTTCCCCGCAAGCATTATTGTGAAATGAGTTCTGTTTTATCTCTGTCCTCATCGGTCAGAGGACTAGTTCAGGTATAGACATGACAAGGTAATGATTTTCTGTATGATTGAGATAAAGTGAGGATATTCCTTTTAATATTTGTATTAAATAAACATTTTCTTAAAAAAAGAAACATCAAATATTAGTTTCAAAATATGTTTATATTATCATTTAAATAATATGTCATTTTCTAAGAACAAATTCCCTTTTGCTAGTTGTACAAAAGGATAACATTATATGGGAGCTAAAAGGGAAAATTAATCTCTACCATTTTTTTCACTGTAATAATAACACAGCATGCTTCATAATATTTTGAGAACTCAGTGGGATAATTTTTCTCAAGGAGCACAAAAAAAATTGAAATACTGGGAAAATAAAAATAAATTTATATGTATGTAAAAATACAGGAAAATACCATATTTTAATCTATACACATAAAACTTAAAGAATAGCACAAAATGTTACCCGGACATTTATATACAGAAACATATACTGTATATATATATATATATATATATATATATATATATATACTATATATACTACATGCACACACATATATATCACAGTCGCCCGAACCATATTCGAGGTACATAGACTACGACAGGGGATGGATGCGATCATGCGCCAATTTTGGGGAGGCTGTGGGCTGGTATAGTAATACCAGCCCACAGCTGTCTGTTTTACCATGACTGGTTATCAAAAATGATGGGTAGGACTCAACGATATTTTTTTAAAATTATTTCTTTCTTTATAAATAAACTAGAAGGTGGCCCGATTCTAACGCATCGGGAATTCTAGAATTTATTGTGTAGTTAATGTATTTTTTTGTTATATATATCGATGTTGTTGTGTATAGTTGCCAGTGTTTGTGTAGGGCACTGTAAATGTTCTGGGTGTTGTCTGGGTGGGGGTGTGTGTGAGAGCGGTGTTGTGTTGTGTTGCGTTGTGTGTGTTGCATTGTTTGTGGAGCGCTGTGTGTCTACAGCGTTCTGTGTGTGTGGTGCTGTGTGTGTTGCACGGTTTGTGTGGGTGTGGAGTGCGTGTGTGTGTTTTGGGGGAGGTATGTTTTGTGCAGTGTGTGCTGCACGGTATGTGTGTATATTTGTGTATGCCGCGGTGTTTGTGTGTTGGGTGTTGTGTGTGTGCGGCGTTGTCTGTGTAGGGCGGTGTTTGTGGTTCCCAGTGTGTGTGTGGTGTGTTGTGCGGTGCGCGTGTGGCGCTGTGTGTGTGTTTTGGGGGGAGGTGTGCACCCCCATCGTGCTCCATCCCCCATGCTGTGCACCCCCCATCGTGCTCCATCCCCCATGCTGCGCACCCCCCATCGTGCTCCATCCCCCATGCTGCGCACCCCCCATCGTGCTCCATCCCCCATGCTGCGCACCCCCATCGTGCTCCATCCCCCATGCTGCGCACTCCCCATCGTGCTCCATCCTCCATGCTGCGCATCCCCATCGTGCTCCATCCCCCATGCTGCGCACCCCCAAACGTGCTCCATCCCCCATGCTGCACACCCCCCATCGTGCTCCATCCCCCATGCTGCGCAGCCCCCATCGTGCTCCATCCCCCATCGTGCTCCCTCCCCCATGCTGCACACCCCCCATCGTGCTCCATCCCCCATGCTGCGCACTCCCATCATGCTCCATCCCCCATGCTGCGCACTCCCTATCGTGCTCCATCCCCCATGCTGCGCACTCCCCATCGTGCTCCATCCCCCATGCTGCGCACTCCCCATCGTGCTCCATCCCCCATGCTTCGCACTCCCCATCGTGCTCCATCCCCCATGCTGCGCTCTCCCCATCGTGCTCCATCCCCCATGCTGCGCACTCCCCATCGTGCTCCATCCCCCATGCTTCGCACTCCCCATCGTGCTCCATCCCCCATGCTGCGCACTCCCCATTGTGCTCCATCCCCCATGCTGTGCACCCCCCATCGTGCTCCATCTCCCATGCTGCGCACCCCCCATCGTGCTCCATCCCCCATGCTGCGCACTCCACATCGTGCTCCATCCCCCATGCTGCGCACTCCCCATCGCGCTCCACAGTCACACATCACACAGTATACACGCACACATCTGATCGCATACACTCACACCCCACTTCTCCCTGTGCCCTCCGGTGGGCGGTCCCAGCAGCTGTGCTGCACGCCGTGCTCCTCTGCCGACACTCACAGATCCGATCGCATACACCCACACATCAAAACACATGCACACACCCTATCGCATACACGCACACACCCGATCGCATACACGCACACACACCCGATCGCATACACGCACACACACACTGACGATATCGCACATACGTGCTCACACACTCACAACATCCGGAGATACCACATGCTTCCGGCCATGTGATCCTCCGGCAGGTCCTGGAAGGTCACTGCACGCACAGTATCGCCGCCGAGAAGTAAGCGATATCACTGGATGTTGTTGTGTGTGGATGCGATCTGATGTGTGTGTGAGGTGTGTGTGAGAGTGAGTGAGTGTGATCTGATGTGTGTGTCTGTGTGTGTGTGTTCCGCCGCTGCAGGACCTTGATGCGCTCACCTGCTCCCGGTCGGCGTCTGGTGAGTATGACTGCGGTGTCTTCTTTCTTCTGTCTTCTCTCTTCTGGGGGTGCCCGCTGCCTATAATGAAGTGTCTTGCAGTGTCTTTAACTCTTTCACCGCTGCATGACACTTCCTTATTGACCGCAGCGTATGCCGGCTCCCTGCACATGTGTACCGGGAGCCGGTGTACGCTGGAGCGGGCGATGCGTGCGGAGGTCCGGGGCAAGCGGCTAATCCATGTGAGGGGCGGGGCCAGGCCGAGGCGAGCGGCCAATCCGTGGGGGGGCAAAGCCAGGCCGAGCCCAGAGCGGGTAATCCATGCGGGGGGCGGGGCCAGGCCAAGGCGAGTGGCAAATCCGTGGGGGGGGGTGGGGCCAGGCCGAGCCCAGCGGCCAATCCGACAGTTGTCACTTTTATGACACTTATGGTGACACTGTCACGTGACACAATTTTGGAGCAAGACAGACAGACAGACAGAATAAGGCAATTATATATATAGATATTTCAAAAAACATCATGGGGTCCCCCTATTTTTGATAATCAGCCAAGGTAAAGACAGACCAGTAATGTGATTTTGTCCTGGTGAAGGAGATATTCATTCTCTGAAATGTGTTAACTAAATAAATCACAGTCGAGGACTTCTAGAATTTTGTAATTTCATTCACACAAGTGTGAATTAACCCCTTTTCCTTGTTACTTAGGAAGCTGTTCATGACAGAGAGAGTGGTCATCAGCCGACCCTTGGCTGTCACGACAACCCATCACAATCATGTCATGGGGCCGCCGATGGGAGTGGGGAATGACACACTCCTGGCCAGTGCTTGTTCAATCCTGCTGTCAGAGATTGACAGCAGGTTTTAACTGGTTAACAGCCTTGGGCAGAACTCTGATCCAGCCATGGTTGTTAGAGGCATAGGTTGGCTGATCTGATCATGTGCAAGGAAAGATGCAGGCTCAGCATGCGAGCCTGCATCAAAGGCAAGGACACAATCTTGGACGTACCAGTACATCCAAGGTCATGAATATATATATATATGAGATAGAGCTATTCACAGTACCTTAGTCTAGCGGTTATATTGGTAGCATTCTGCTGTCAGACCCTAGTGTTGTTAGCCTCTTCCTACCTTCCAGCATCCCTTTGCCTCTTCCGATATTGTAGTTTAATAGGTGAAACATCTGAGATTTGCAAGAAATTTTTTATATTTTTTATTCTCCAGGATATAAATGTGAAACATTGCAGTCTATTCAGTACATTGTTTGTCCACTTCCTCACACTATTTGTGAACAAGGCACCTGTAAATTGCTAATGCTACTACACAAATGTGGCACAAACATTAGTAAACACATACAATAAAATCTAGTAAAAATAACTCTATATAAGTCTATTAATTTCTTAGAGAATATGAAAGAAACATTACAGATACTTTAAAATGCAAAAGTGCACAGCAACACATACACACATGCATATAACCAATGGAGTGGTGAAACCCCAAATGGTAGCGGTACAAATGGACCGATTAATGATTGAATAAAGAAAAGTATATTAATTCTAATAAGTAAAGTGCAGAATAAACACAACTCACAAATATCAGTTTGATATCACTAAAAGTACATTTCAATATCAATAAAATACAATTAATGTAAGTTTTAAAGCCTGAGGTGCAAAAATCTTAAACGAATTAGTCACTAGGGGCAAAAGTGATATATCACTATACTTTGACATGGCTATGGAAAGGAACACCTCAGTCACAGTGGGGAAGAGTCTTTTATTTTAATATACAGGTGCCCCTCACAGTGCACAGACTGAAGCAGAAAGGACGACTACATATGGATTTCAGCTCTGCTGCAATATTAACATGTGCCATGTGGAAGGCATTTTTTAAAAAAACAAAAACAAAACAGTGCCACGGTGGTAACTCGCATACCTCCTCAGTGCTGTCCTACTCACCATGGTCATCACATTTAGCCTCCTCGTGTCAGGTCGTCCCGGTTGAGTTGCCTGGTGCAGCATTCCTGTGCATTGCTCCAACAGCATATAGCTTCAATTTTGTCTTAGAGCAGCATGGCCGTCTCTGCAGGAATTTAACTCCATGGAGGAGCCTAGACCCAGTGTACCTGTGTGAAGGGGTGAGATGAGTTCAGTTTGTGGGACGAAATGAACAGCGCATGCTCCAAAGGTAACCTGAGCTCCAACTTAACCAGTAACTCAAAGAGCATGCACTTATGTACCGCCCCGGAGCTCGGCTGTCTGATGAGCCGCTCGGATCCATGCTCGTCAGTGGGTGGCTCGAGCTCCTCCTGGACCCGGGGGGTCACGTCGCTCTGAAGGGAAGCTGGCGCTACGTGTAGGGATTTCGGTGGGGAAGGTTCACGGCCGAGGCCGTGGCGTTTAGGGATGTAAGTTCGTGACGCCACCCATGGGTTGGGGTGAAGGTGGACACCACCGCTGCAGTTAACTAGGCTCCCGGTGACGGTGTTATGCAGCCTGATGTTGACCCCTCCGTGGGCAGGGGGTGATGGTCCTGGGGCCCGGTGGTTGTGAGGTATGGGCGAGATGGTGTGGTGCGGTGCGCGGCCCGAGGGTACTGTTGTACTCACTATGACAGATACACAGGAGTCTCTGGTAAACCAAAAAGGATGGTGGTCGGTGCCCGCAGCCGGCTGTGCTTTGCCCCTTACTCAGGTTGGTGGTTCCTGCCTTTCTCCTGCACCACTGTGGTAGAACTTGACTGCCTATGCTTCAGCAACAGTAGTCCGCTCCCCGGCTTTATGTGTGTCGGGGAACCCGTTTGCCCACAGGCACTGGCCCGTGGGATCTCTCTGCCTGTGCGGTGGCTTTCTATCCCCCTCGGTAGGCTGTTGCCGTCTTTTGGGTCTTGGGATGGGAAAGGACCTAAGGTCCAGACCTCAATCAGTGAATTTGACATGGTCCAGTGGCTTCTGGATCTCGTTCTGGGTCTGAGTACTCCTCCTGGTGCTCCGGTTTCCAATTGGCTCCCCGGTTCAGTACCGATGGGCCACTACCCTGTCCCGGTCCCTTACAGTTCCACCAGCCATCTTCCCGCCTCCTGCAGGCGGCAACCACCCTCTGCCTCCTGGTCACAGGGTATCTGGGCTCCTACCCAGATCCCTGACAGACGTTGACACACTGCTAATACTCTCCTCTCCTCCCTAACTTCATCTGCTGTGTTTTTCCCGCCTCAGGCTATCCGACTCCTCGAAGGGCGTGGCCAACCGCCTGGCTCCACCCCCGGGTGTGAACGTCAAGACCTGAGAGGGGAGACTCAGGGTTTTAAGGATGGTTACACCTTTTTAGGGGCTGGTGTTTGTGCAGGGGGTCTACCTGTGACTACCTGGCTAGTCCAGGGCATCACACTTAGAATTAAAGAATAAAGTATTTATCGCTGAAGAGAAAGATTCAAGTAAAGGAGGAAAATAAAATGCCCAAAGGAGTATCAAGAATTAGGAACAGTATTATTAGGATCCATGTATAATAATAATAATAATAATAATAAATCTTTATTTCTATAGCGCCAACATATTCTGCAGTGCTCTACAATTCAGGAGGATCATATACAAACAAGTAACAGTTATAGAAAATACAATAATTAGAGTATGGAAAAAGAGACAACGCTACTCATGAGAGCTTACAATCTACAATGAGATAGGGGGGCAAGGTACAAGTGCTTATTTACAATGACAAGCCAGCCATCTCAAAGAAATGAGGGATAGATAATGGTTGCCTGGACCAGTTGGCCAGAACCTTGAGATGCATTTCGGTGCCATGGAGTTTGACGTGGGTTTATGTTCTGAAAAGGCGTGGGGGAACTATGTTAATTTAGTTTGGCTAGGGAGTGTGAAAGGCCACCCTAAAAGGATGCATTTTTAGGGTGCGTCTGAAGCTGAATAAATTGTGATTCATCCTAGCTTCTTGGGGTAGAGTGTTCCAGAGGATTGGTGCAGCTCGGGAGTAGTATTGGATCTGGGAGTGGGAGGTTTGGAATAGTGTGGTTGTTAGTCGAAAGTTATTTGCAGAGCATAGGGAACGGGTAGGGTGATAGAAAGAGAGGAGGGTGGAGATGTAGGGGGTGCCGCACTGTGGAGAGTTTTGTGGGTGAGAACAAACAGTTTGAATTGGATCCTGTGATATTTGGGCAGCCAGTACAATGACTGGCACAGAGAGGAGGCATCCGAGTAGCGTTTAGCCAGGTAGGTGACCCTGGCTGCTGCATTAAAGATGGACTGTAGAGGAGAGAGTCTAGTTAGGGGGAGATCAATTAATAGAGAGTTACAGTAGTCTGACGATTAACTTAATTATATTAGTTTTATTCATGAAGATGGGTTTTTTTAAACATGAACTAAAAAAATAAATATGGTTAAGAAGAAAAAATATCTATACCATAAAAAGGACAAAAATAACTAAATACATAAATATACAGTGTGTCTATCCATATCCTGTCCACCGACATTAACTTGAGAACGGCGGCAGCTATAGGCATAGAAGTGGTGTCTTGGTATAGTAAAGTATCCATGCGCTATGCAATGAAACCACCTATAGCGCCACTTGGTGGAAAACAAGTTAGCATTTTTATCTCGAAAACGTAACGAGAGAGAGAAAAAAAGTGAATTACAAAGTTGTAGGGCATCATCAATTCAATACGAATCGACACCGAGCATACAGAAATGCTATGATTAGAATGTGTAAAACTCACAAGGCTGTGGACGTGAAGCGATATCTCATGGAGACCTTCCTACAAGTCATTGGGTATGGTGGCTGCGTGGAGTGGCCTCCACACTCACCTGACCTGACCCCATTGGACTTCTTTCTGTGAGGTCACATCAAACAGCAGGTGTATGTGACCCCTCCACCAACATTGCAGGACCTACGACGACGTATTACAGATACTTGTGCAAATGTGTCACCTACCATATTGCACAACGTGCAGCAAGATACAGTATGCTGTCCAGAGTCCAGATGTGCATTGCAGCTAATGGTGGCCACTTTGAGCATCAAATTTAAATGAGCGCCATATGCGTGACCAGCATTCAATGTTTTGGGGGGGGGGGGGTCATGAGTTTCATATCATAGCATTTCTGTATACAAGTTGTCAATTCGTATTGAATTGATGATGCCCTACAATTTTTTAATTCACTTTTTTTCTCTATCTCATTCCGTTTTCAAGATAAAAATGCTAACTCCGTTGTTTTCCACCAGGTGGCGCTATAGGTGGTTTCATTGCATAGTGCATGGATTCTTTACTATACCTAGACACCATTTCTATGCCTATAGCTGCCACCGTTCTCAAGTTAATGGCGGCGGACAGGATATGGGTGGACACACTGTATGTATACACTGTGTACAGAATTATTAGGCAAGTTGTATTTTAGAGGATTCTTTATTATTGATCAACAACTATGTTCTCAATCAACCCAAAATATTCAAATATCAAAGCTTAATATCTTTGGAAGTTGGAGTGGGTTTTTTTTAGATTTGGCTATCTTAGGAGGATATCTGTTTGTGCAGGTAACTATTACTGGGCAGAATTATTAGGCAACTTAATAAAAACCAAATATATTCCCATCTCACTTGTTTATTTTCACCAGGTAAACCAATATAACTGCACAAAATTTAGAAATAAACATTTCTGACATACAAAAACAAAACTCCAAAAAACTAGTAACCAATATAGCCACCTTTCTTTATGATGACACTCAACAGCTTACCATCCATAGATTCTGTCAGTTGCTTGATCTGTTTATGATCAACACTGCGTGTAGCAGCCACCACAGCCTCCCAGACACTGTTCCGAGAAGTGTACTGTTTTCCCTCCCTACAGATTGTACATTTTATGAGGGACCACAGGTTCTCTATGGGGTTCACATCAGGTGAACAAGGGGGCCATGTCATTATTTTTTCATCTTTTAGACCTTTACTGGCCAGCCACGCTGTGGTATATATATATATATATATATATATATATATATTTATTTATTTTTATTTATTAGATATCGGAAACAATAACATCTTTGTATTATTTTTCTACATGATGATTTATATATTAGTATTAAGTTGCAATGTGTAAATGATCCAGTGATATGATGGAAATTGAATACTAAAAAGAGAACAAAATGTTGCTATGAAAAGGGTACATGTGTGCAATAGTCATGTATATATATAAAAAAATTATGTCTATATTTTATTAAAATAATTAAACATGTTAAACAGTATGCATGTTATGTTTATTAAAAGTAGTGTAGGTGCAAATACAAGCGGCTGACCGCTATAGAGAGAAGTCAAGAGCCAGTGCGGCTGTGTGTGAAGGTGAAAAGAGTTCAGACAAAGGGGAATAAAAAAAAAACAACTAACAGTGCATGATCCAATGGTAACCTGAGTTCTCTTCAGTGACAAATACTTTATTCTTTAAAGCGGGCTTTACACGCTGCGATCTCGCTAGCGAGATCGCAAGCGATCATACCCGCCCTCGTCGGTTGTGCGACACGGGCAAATTGCTGCCCGTGCCGCACAACCTCGCTTATCCCCGTCACACGCACTTACCTGCCCTGCGACGTCGCTCTGGCTGGCGAACCGCCTCCTTTCTAAGGGGGCGGTTCATGCGGCGTCTTAGTGATGTCACACGGCAGGCGTCCAATAGAAGCGGAGGGGCGGAGATGAGCGGGACGTAACATCCCGCCCACCTCCTTCCTTCCGCATTGCCGGTGGAGGCAGGTAAGGAGATGTTCGTTGCTCCTGCGGTGTCACACACAGTGATGTGTGCTGCCGCAGGAACAACGAACAACATCGCTAATAAGCAAAAAACGATTTTTTGTTTCAGGACGACCTCTCCGCGGCTAACGATTTTGACTGCTTTTGTGATCGTTTAAGGTCGCTCATAAGTGTCACACACTGCAATATCGTTAATGACGCCGGATGTGCGTCACAAACACCGTGACCCCGACGATAATTCATTAACGATATCGTAGCGTGTAAAGCCCGCTTTAGTCTAGGTGCATGCTCTTTGAGTTCTTGGTTCATTCTGAACTCAGGTGACCTTTGGAGTATGCACTGTTAGTTTTTTCCCTCAGTCTGAACTCATTTCACCCGTACACACAGGAACATTAGCTCTTCGCTCCTCTCTGTAGCGGTTAACCTCTCGTCCATGGTAGTTGCGCCTAACAACTTTTAAAGAAAGACACACCGACCAACTTAGTTATTTTAATAAAAACTAAACAAAACAAATTTATAAATGTATTCACTCACATGACTATACACTGTATACAGATATCCCCCTCTTTCCATGTTTGATTTCCAACTTCTACAACACATATTAATCATTGACACTTTTCATATCAACATTTTGTCCCCTTTTAGTGTTCAATTTTTAGCTATATTACTGGATCACGTACACTTGGCAATTTAATATGAATATGCAATTCATCATCTACAACAGTATTATTATGATTTTATAGTTTTAGATATTTAATACGTTTAATAGATTCTCTCTTTTTACGGATACATTTTATTTTGAAATCATTATAATTTTCAATTATTCCAGTTTATATTTTTTTAGCTTAATTAGTCCATATCAATTATAAAATGAATACTATTAATATGATCTGCAGTTCACTCATATAAATATATTCTTACAAATACAGTTAATACAGGGGCATTCCGTTCCGTCCTTCCTGTGTTTCCTCCTATTCTCTGTCTGACTTACTTATAGCATAGCACACTTGTTTACCTTATTTAGGCCTTCACTCTCCACTCAGGGTCTGATTCCATGGGCACCTAGCTTTCTTTTTATACATTTTAATTAAAAAAAAAAAACATATATGTTTTATCTCCTTTTAATCATTTTTATTTTTTATGCCTTTCTACACAACAGTTTTTTTTAATATTTATTATGATTTTAATTTAAAGGGAACCTGTCAGGTGCAATATGGACCCAGAACCATGAGCAGTTCTGGGTGCATATTGCTAATTCCTGCCTAACCGTTCCTGTATATACTAGCATAGATAAAGAGATCTTTAGAAAAAGTATTTCTAAAGATTCTTTATAGAATGCTAATGAGGCCAGGAACTAGTCGTGAGGGTGTTACTTTCCCTGACTAGCCGCCCTCTTAGCATGTTAGTGCGCCCATAGAGGATCTGTCAGCAGGATATTAAATCTCTAACTTAAGGTATGAGTTTAAAGCCCAACTAATTCTTATTTCATTCATACCTTTCTAGTAGAATTTCGTTGGGGCATTTTTGAGATTTTTTTTAAATTTTATTCTTAACCCCTTAATGACCCATGACGTACTTGGTACGTCATGGATTGTGTGCGGTTAATCCCCACCCCCTGCCATGGGCAGGCTGCGGCGATCCGCGCACATATCAGCTGTTTTCAACAGCTGACATGTGTGCCTGCTAGTCACGGGTGGGATCGCTTCCACCCGCACTATTACCCCTTACATCTCGCTGCCAAAACCTGGCAGCGAGATGTATATGCGCGCCGCCATTATCCTGACTTACCCTGCCCCCATCGGAAGTCACATGACATGATCACGTGACTTCCGGTGGTTGCCATTGTAGCACAGGGTAATGTGATAACGCCTGTAGCTAACATGAGTCATTTACTCTCAATGCTGGAATACAGCCGCATTGAAAGTAAAGCAGCATATCTGCAGATCTTAGCTCTGTAGCTGTGATCTGGAGATATGGCAGAGCGATTAGATTGCTGATCGCTATAGCCCCCTAGGGGGACTAGTAAAATAAAAAAAAAAGTTAAAAAAAGTTTTAAAAAATTAAAAAAAATAAAAAGTTCAAATCACCCCCCTTTCACCCCATTAAACATTAAAGGGTTAAAAAAGAAAAAATATACACATATTTGGTATCGCCGCATTCAGAAATCTATCTAGCCCGATCTATCACATATAAAATCAATTAATCTGATCAGTAAATGGTCGTAACAGCAAAAAAATTCTAAACGCCAAAATTCTCGCAATGTCATCAGAAGCTCAGTTCTCATGAAAATAACCTATGGGCCTCTTCTCCACTGGCGTGTAAAAAATCACAGCGATACTCGGCTCAAAATGTGAGTCGAGTATCCCTGCGTGTGTCCTGCGTGTGATCTGCGTGTGGTCTGCGTGTGGTGTGTGTTTTTTTTTTCCTCACATAGCATCCGTATGACATGTGAGCGTCATGCAAGTTCTATGTGAGTTTTTAGGTAAGCAGCGTCAGACTGGCTACGGGAGAAATCTCCAGTAAAACCAGTCCTGGCCGCGGTTACCTGCACTGAGCTGCAGAGCTGTAATCTGAGCTCCAGCGTTCTGCCTGATCTGTTTGCAGCTGTGCTGACCTGAACAGCAATCGCCGGGGAATCCATCACTCGGCGCTCGCTGTTCAGGGCTTCACTCTGGAGCTCAGGGGACAGCTCCGGGGTTCAGTGCATGTAACCGCGGCCAGGACTGGTTTTACAGGAGATTCCTCCGGTAGCCAGTCTGACCGGTATGCAAGTGTCAGGATCCGTGTGACATGCGCATGCCACCCGGATTCTGACTTTTCTCACCCCCATAGGATTGCATGGGGGTGAGAGAGCTGAGAATCGCATCAAATCGCAGCATGCTGCGATTTCAAGGAGAGCCCGTGTATCTACTGAAGAAAACGGGGAAATGGAGACAGCATCATTAGAAACCATTTGCAAGATTGCAATCCGTTTCTCAATGCGATGGGATTTGGAGAAAAAAAAACGCCAGTGGAGAAGAGGCCATGCAATGATAATGGCTTCACAGTGAATTCAGGTCACTGAGGGACCAGTTAACTACCATACAACAGTATAATGTGATAAGGAGGAATTAGTAAAAAAAGGCTGTAAGCTAATGTGATTATTCTATAGTTGATATATTTTCTTTATGGCATATACTGTTCTTGGTTATGGCAGAGAAGTAAAAAAAAAATGAAATTAAATAATGTTAGTGTGCATGCACATCAGGAGTCAATATATATCATATATCATGCAGCATGATGAGAAGAACAGCAATGGAAATGACCATAATCGGTTTGGCCGGGGTTGAGATGCAATGTAAAAATGTGTGTCCTGTATGTGTCATTTGATAAAACAAACCTGTTCCATTAAAGATGTAAGATTACTCTTCATAAGCTCTTCCTAACAACAGGAGTCACATTAGCCCTTGGAGGCAGGTCAACATTTTCCGGCACCTGAGGATCTAAGAGTAACGTCTCCTGAACTATTGATTCAATGAATGATTTTTTTTTTTTTATCATGTTGCTTGACTGTACATTCTTCCAACCATTTACTTTTTCATTGAATTGCTAAATACACCTCCTGCGGTACTCTCTCCAATGTAGAGCTTCCCCATGGCCTCTATTTTATGTGGTGATGGACGTCTAGGTGTAATTTGTCAGGCCTATTTCCTGCTGTTTATTACATGTACAAAGAGTAAAAAGAAAGGCAGAAGAAACAGTTCTCTCTTTCTGGTCTAAGTGCCCCTCTTACTTTATGACTGTAAATATTTTTGTAAGAGCAAATATATACAGTGAAAAATCCATCTGTCACCTCTATGTAGTAAGTGATATCATTTTCACAGATGGAGCAGATCGGAGATTGTCATTTGAAACAGTTAATGGGGTTATCAACTTTATTTTTATTTTAACAAATGTGTTAGTATTTCAGGTTCTCCCCCTGCTCTCGTTAGTGCCGTCTTCCTGACTATACAGATCTCCTGTCCACAAAATGGAAAGCGGTGCATTTTGCAATGGTACGCACAAGAGCAAGCAAGTAACCTATAACACATCTGTTAAAATAAAGGCTAAGGCTATGTGGGCACAGTGCGTTTTTCGCGGCGTTTTTGCACGTTTTTCGGTGCGTTTTTGGCCTCAAACTGCAGGACTTTGCTTCCCCAGCAAAGTCTATGAGTTTTCATTTTTGCTGTCCGCACACATCTGTTTTTTTTTTCAGCTGCGTTTTTGTGGTGCCACAAAAACGCAGCATGTCAATTATTCCCGCGTTTTTCACTGCGCTTTTCATCCATTGAGTTCAATGGGATGTTGAAAGACGCAATGAGAAACACAAATAGCTGCGTTTTGGTGCATTTGAAGACCAAAAACGCAGCTATAAACGCAGGAGGTGGGTAGTAAAGTGACGTGTACAGGAAGAGGATTCCTTCTGTCAGTATATACAGAAGCGTGAATCCTCCCGGTACCGTCACCGCTGCATCCACCTCCCGTCCTGTGCATGTATGCTGCCGTGCGGCGCCATGTACAGGCAGGAGGTGGAAGCGGCTGCGAAAACAAAAGTTAACAGTAGAAAAAAAAAAAAGTTATACTCACCTGTCTGCAGGGTCCCGGTGCCATGCCCGCTCCCAGCTCCTCTCACGGTATCACCACCCCCGCTCCGGCTGTGTGCAGACGGCCGGGAAAGCTCCGATGGATGCAGGACCTGGCGATGGATCACCTGATGCAGTCACCTGACGCATCAGCTGATCGTAAGTATCGCGGTGACGCGGGCGCCCGGCCGGTATCAGCGGATGCGTCAGGAGACTTCATCCCTGATTACCGGCAGCTGCTGCAGCGATCGGACAGGATCAGACTCCCGCCCCATCACTGCAGGAGCTGCCGGTAATCAGCACATAAGTGAGTATTATTTTTTTTTTTTTGCACCGATGCATCAGCTGATTGTATAATCGGCTTTTATACAATCAGCTGCTGTGTGATGTGATTCAGGCACTTGATCCTGACACATCATCTGATCGCTTTGCCTTCCAGCAAACCGATCAGATGATATTGGATCCGGATTGGACGGCGCGGGACCCTAACCCAGGATTACTGCGGAGGGGGGTTCTTTATTTCAATAAAGATGGAGTCACTAATTGTGTTGTGTTTTATTTCTAATAAAAATATTTTTCTGTGTGTTGTGTTTTTTTTTTATCTTTACTAGAAATTCATGGTGGCCATGTCTAATATTGGCATGACACCATGAATTTCGGGCTTAGGGCCAGCTATACAGCTAGCCCTAACCCCATTATTACCCGGCGAGCCACCCGGCATCAGGGCAGCTGGAAGAGTTGGATACAGCGCCAGAAGATGGCGCTTCTATGAAAGCGCCATTTTCTGGGGTGGCTGCGGGACTGCAATTCACAGCGGGGGTGCCCAGAAAGCATGGGCACCCTGCACTGTGGATTCCAATCCCCAGCTGCCTAGTTGTACCCGGCTGGACTCAAAAATTGGGCGAATCTCACGTCATTTTTTTTTAAATTATTTCATGAAATTCATGAAATAATTTAAAAAAAAAAGGGCTTCCCTATATTTTTGGTTCCCAGCCGGGTACAAATAGGCAGCTGGGGGTTGGGGGCAGCCCGTACCTGCCTGCTGTACCCGGCTAGCATACAAAAATATGGCGAAGCCCACGTCATTTTTTTTGTTTGACCTGCCTGCTGTACCCGGCTAGCATACAAAAATATGGCGAAGCCCACGTCATTTTTTTTGTTTGGGGGGGCAAAGAAATCCTGCATACAGTCCTGGAAGGAGGATGCTGAGCCTTGTAGTTCGACAGCTGCTGTCTGCTCTCCTGCATACACTATTGGATGGAGGATGCTGAGCCTTGTAGTTCTGCAGCTGCTGTCTGCTCTCCTGCATACACTATGGATGGATTATGCTGAGCCTTGTAGTTCTGCAGCTGTCTGCTCTTCTGCATACACTAGTGGAGAATGAAGAACACATTGAAGAAGGAAATGACATCAGACCTTTTTTTTTTTGTTCACTGATAAAAAACGCATAAGGATGCAGTGAGCCAAAACGCAGCAAAAAAAACGCGTTTTTTCAACGCAGGTGCGTTTTTGTGCGTTTTTAGCAGCCAAAAACGCACAAAAACGCAGCGTCAAAAAAACGCAGTGTGCGCACATAGCCTAAGTGTTTCAAACTTCAGGCTTTTTAAACGTTGTTCAATTAAGAACAGAATACCTAGGTCCATAGTAAATAAAGACACTGACCAAAGTCACCTTCAACAGCATATATACCTATAATTGACTTGTATCTGAGCATAATTCTAAATAATGTCTAAATAGACAAATTTATAAGAAAAAATTATATATCATTTTATTAGGGACATCAAAAATTGTAAAGAAAGACACAGAGTGTTATAAAAACAGAGAAAACACAGAGAAGGCAATGTGATCCATAAGAGGGTCAAAAATAGATATATACCAAATCACAGCAATGAAATGCAAAAGAAATCTAGATACAAGACAAGAGATTATATGTCAGATGGGTAATTCGTCAACTTCGTCAGGAGGTTGCTGATGTGAAACACGCGTCGAGGTGCAGGGCTGTGTGTTCCTTTGGGTCAGTAGTGCGGTGCCTTGGTGGGTCATTGTATCCCTTACCTTATATTTTCCAGGGTCTACATACTTAGCTTCATACATTTGCACATGCATTTCTATCATGAGCGCTCCATAGCGGCTAATTGCACATGATGTCATTATGTTGGCACTTGCCTTTTAAATGATTGGGTTTGTAGGTGTCCCTTACTGAGCATTGCTTTACTTGTGTATTTTTCATAGCAGGACATTCTACTGCCCACTGGAGTAATTGTGAAATTATTATCGGGACTGCTGTGCGATATGTTGCAATACTTAACCATCTGACATACAATCTCTCGTCTTATAATAATAATAAAATCTTTATTTCTATAGCGCCAACATTTTCCGCAGCACTTTACAATTCAGGAGGATCATATACAAACAAATAACAGTTATAGAAAATACAATAATTAGAGTATGGAAAAAAGAGACAATCCTACTCATGAGAGCTTACAATCTTCAATGAGGTGGGGGAAACAAGGTGCAAGTGCTTATTTACAATGACAATCCAACCATGTCAAGAAAACATGGGATAGATAAGAGATGCCTTAACCAGTCAGCCAGAACCTTGAGATGTATTTAAGTGCAGTGGAGTTTGACATAGAGTTATGCTCTGAGAAGTTGTGGAGGGACTATGGAAATTTAATTGGGCTAGGAAGTATGATAGGCCACCCTACAAAGATGCGTTTTTAGGGAGCGTCTGAAGCTCAGTAAGTTGTGATTCATCCTAGCTTCTTGGGGTAGAGCGTTCAAGAGGATTGGTGCAGCTCGGGAGAAGTATTGGATCCGGGACTGGGAGATTATTTGGATGTTAGTCAAAAGACATTTGCAGAGCATAGGAAATGGGTAGGGTGATAGACAGAGAGGAGGGTGGAGATGTAGGGGGGTGCCGCACTGTGGAGAGCTTTGTGGGTGAGAACAATCAATTTTAATTGGACCCTGTGATATATGGGCAGCTAGTGCAATGACTTGCACAGAGAGGAGGCATCCGAGTAGCGGTTAGCCAGGTAGGTGACCCTGGCTGCTGCATTAAGGATGAACTGTAAAGAAGAGAGTCTAGTTAGGGGGAGACCAATTAATAGAGAATTACAGTCAAGGCGGGAGTGGATCAGGGCCACGGTGAGGGATTTTGTCATTTCCATTGTGAGAAAAGGGAGGATTCTAGAGATGTTCTTGAGGTGCAAGCGACAGGAGTGGGCAAGAGATTGTATAAAGGAGGTGAAGGAGAGATCAGTGTCAAGTATAACACCCAGACAGCGAGCCTGCTGCCTAGGAGTTATCGTGGTGCCACACACAGAGAGGGAGATGTTGGGTTTAGGAAGGTTAGAAGGCGGAGGGAATAGAAGAAGTTCAATATTGGAAGGTTAAGTTTCAGATAGAGAGCAGACATGATGTTGCAAACTGCAGTCAGACAGTAACTGGTGTTCTGTAGTACAGCGGGGGTGCGGTCACGGGATGAAGTGTATAGTTGTGTGTCATCAGCATAAAGATGGTACTGGAAGCCAAATCTACTGATGGTCTGTCTAATTGGGGCAGTGTAGAGGGAGAAAAGAAGAAGGCCGAGGACTGAACCTTGAGGGACCCCAACTGTGAGAGGAAGAGGAGACGATGTGGAGCCAGCAAATGATACGCTGATTGAGTGGCCAGAAAGATAGGAAGAGAACCAGAAGAGGACAGAGTCCATTAGGCCAATTGAATGGAGCATAGAGAGAAGGAGATAGTGGTCAATAGTGTCTAAGACTGCAGAGAGGTCAAGAAGAATGAGCAGAGAGTGGTCACCATTACATTTTGCTGTCAGTAGGTCATTGGTCACTTTGACGGGGGCAGTTTCTGTTGAGTGTAGGGGGTGGAAGCCAGACTGTAAAGGATCTAGAAGAGAGTGAGAGGAGAGGTAGCAAGTGAGGCGGGAATAGACCAGACGCTCAAAGAGTTTAGAAATGAAGGGGAGATTAGGGACTGGTCTGTAGTTGTTTGCACAAGATGGGTCAAGAGTAGTTTTTTTTAATAATAGCGTAATGATAGAGTGTTTAAGGGAGTAGAGGAAGATACCAGAAGAGAGAGAGATTGAAGATTTTAGTTAGGTGAGTAGTGACGACCAGAGAGAGGGATTGGAGTAGGTGTGAGAGAAAGGGATCAGTAGGGCAAGTGGTAGGACAAGAAGAGGAGAAGAGCCTGGAAACTTCTTCCTCTGTGACTGGGTTAAATGTGGAGAGTGACCCAGATGGGATGTGGGGAGGGATGGGAATCACGACGCTTGGTGGCTGGGAGCTGATCTCTTGGCAGATGTTTTCTATTTTCTCTTTCAAATATGAGGCCAAATCATCAGCATGAAGGTCTGTGATAGGGGTCTGTGCTTTGGGACTGAGGAGGGAATGAAAGGTGTCAAAGAGCTTTTCTGTATTGTTGTATAGTGAGGCGATCAGGGTGGTGAAGTAGGTTTGTTTGGCGAGGTGAAGGGCAGAGTTGTAGGTTCTTGACATGAATTTGTAGTGGATGAAGTTTTCTGGTGTGCAGGTTTTCCTCCATAAGCGTTCAGCACTCCTAGAGCATTGCTGGAGAAATCGAGTTTGCAATGTGAGCCAGGGCGGTTTTACTTTGTGTTTGGTCTTTCTGAGGGTGAGGGGCACTATTTGGTCTAGGGTACTTCTGAGTGTGTCATTGTAGTGGTTTACAGCCAGATTCGGGCAGGAAATTGAGGAGATAGGGGACAGTGATGTGCGTAGAGAGTCTGTAAATATCTGAGAGTGGATGGCCTGTAGGTTTCTGAATGTGTGAGAAGTGGGAGTGTGCTGGGGTGGGCGAGTGTTTGTGAGCTTGAAGGAGAAGATCTTGTGGTCAGAGAGGGGAAGAGGTGAGTTATCAAAGTGAAAGATTGAGCAGAGGTGGACAAAGACCAGGTCAAGGGTATTACTGTCTTCATGTGTCTCAGAGGATGAGAGCTGTGAGAGGCTAAGGGAGGTGGTTAGAGATAGAAGCTGAGATGCAGAAGGGGAGGTGGGGCTGCTCATGGGTATGTTAAAGTCTCCTAGGATAAGGGTTGGTAATTCTGAGGACATGAAGTGCAGCAGCCAGGCTTAAGAGTGGTCAAGGACCTGGGTGGGTGAGCTTAAGGGATATTATATAACTGCTACTCTGAGGGGAACAGGATGGAAGAGCCTGATGGTGTGGACCTCAAAGGATGGGAATTGGAATGATGGAGCTGGGGGGATGACCTGGAAAGTGCACTTTGAGGACAGGAGTAAGCCCACTCCACCACCATGTCTGTTCTCAGGTCTTGGTGAATGGGGAAAGTGTAAGCCACCATGAGAAATGGCTGCAGGGGAAGCAGTGTCCGAATCCTGACTCCAGGTCTCAGTGATGGCCAACAGATTAAGAGAGTTATTGAGAATGTATTTGTGGATGTAAGGAAGCTTGTTACATACAGACCATGGATTCCAGAGAGCACAATTAAAAGAGGGAGGTGAGGGTTTACAACTAATGTTAATGGGGTTAGCAGGGTTTCTATGAGAGGTGGGGGAGGGGGTAAAGTTGGCATGGGGTGGACCATGATTAGGAGAGATATCGCCTGAAAGAAGCAGCAGTAAAAGGTGAAAGAGCAGATACTTTTTGGAGTTGTGGCATGGTTTTTCTGCAAGACCCTGGAGCATGAAGGAGTGAGGTTATTAAGGAAGGTGAAAAGAACGTGGGAGCTGTACATAGGAGAGGGGAGGAGAGAGGCGCTGATGTGGAAGAGTGGTGATGGAGGGGGGATGGGGCAGTGAAAGTGAATAGTAAAAGCACATAGGATGGTGGAGATGCAAATAAAGATCATAGTAGTAACAGAGGGTGTTAAAAAGTAAGTTACATGCTGCCTCCTGCCCTGACTAACTGCCATTGAAATTCATGTTTTCAACATTTGTACTGCATTTCACATCTAACCACCTGTGCACTGGACCCGCTCCCATCGCACCTCATCCCCAACATCACCGCAGTCCTCATCCCAGCCCTAACCCATCTCTTCAACCTATCACTAGCAAGTGGTGTATTCCCTTCATGCTTTAAACATGCCTCTATTACACCCATCCTCAAAAAGCCCTCCCTTGACCCATCCTCTGTGTCAAACTATCGCCCCATATCCCTTCTCCCCTATGCCTCAAAACTACTGGAACAGCATGTCCATCTTGAATTGTCCTCATACCTCTCCTCCTGCTCCCTCTTTGACCGGCTTCAATCTGGCTTCCGACCACATCATTCTACCGAAACTGCCCTAACCAAAGTCACCAATGATCTACTAACCGCCAAAGCCAAGCGACACTACTCTATCCTCCTCCTCCTGGACCTGTCCTCTGCCTTCGACACAGTAGACCATTCCCTCCTACTACAGATTCTCTCATCTATGGGCATCACAGACTTGGCCCTATCTTGGATCTCCTCATACCTAACCGACCGAACTTTCAGCGTCTCCCATTCTCACACCACTTCCTCAGCTCGCCCCCTATCTGTCGGTGTCCCTCAAGGCTCAGTTCTTGGACCCCTGCTGTTCTCCATCTATACCTTCGGCTTGGGACAGCTCATAGAGTCCCACGGCTTCCAGTATCATCTCTATGCCGATGACACACAGATCTACCTCTCTGGACCTGACATTACCTCTCTACTAACCAAAATACCACAATGTTTGTCTGCTATTTCATCCTTCTTCTCTGCACGATTCCTAAAACTTAACATGGACAAAACAGAGTTTATTGTCTTTCCTCCTCCTCACTCACCTCCTCCAACAAGCCTTTCCATCAAACTTGATGGTTGCTCACTCACCCCAGTCTCACAAGCTCGTTGCCTTGGAGTAACCCTCGACTCTGCTCTATCCTTCAAGCCACACATCCAAGCCCTCTTCAACTCATGCCGATTACAACTCAAAAATATCTCCCGGATCCGTGCTTTTCTTAACCAAGAATCTTCAAAAACATTAGTGCATGCCCTCATCATCTCCCGCCTCGACTACTGCAACCTCCTGCTCTCTGGCCTCCCTTCCAACACTCTTGCACCCCTCCAATCTATCCTAAACTCTGCAGCCCGCTTAATCCACCTCTCCCCTCGCTACTCCCCAGCCTCGCCACTCTGCCAATCCCTTCACTGGCTTCCCATCGCCCAACGACTCCAGTTCAAAACATTAACCATGACATACAAAGCCATGCACAACCTGTCTCCTCCCTACATCTGTGACCTAGTCTCCCAGTACCTACCTGCACGCAACCTTAGATCCTCACAAGATCTTCTTCTCTGCTCCTCTCTTATTTCCTCTTCCCACAATCATGTACAAGATTTCTCCCGTGCATCCCCCATACTCTGGAACGCTCTACCTCAGCACATCAGACTCTCCACTACCGTGGAAAGCTTCAAGAGGAACCTCAAGACCCACCTCTTCCAACAAGCCTACAACCTACAATAGCCCTCAGCCCAGTAGACCACTGCGCAACCAGCTCTGTCCTCACCTATTGTACCATCACCCATTCCCTGTAGACTGTGAGCCCCCGCGGGCAGGGTCCTCTCTCCTCCTATACCAGTCTGTCTTGTACTGTTAATGATTGTTGTACGTATACCCTCTTTCACTTGTAAAGCGCCATGGAATAAATGGCGCTATAATAATAAATAATAATAATAATAATAATAATTTCATTGCTGTGATTTGGTACATATCTATGTTTGACCCTCTTATGGATCACATTGCCCTGTCCGTGTATTCTCTGTTTTTATAACACTCTGTTTTTCTTTGCAATTTTTGATGTCCCTAATAAAATGATGTATATTTTTTCTTATAAATTTGTCTATTTAGACATTATTTAGAATTATGCTCCGATAAAAGTCAATTATAAGTACCTATTTTTAAACATTGTTCACTGCATAATCATTACAGTGTCCTATAGAAAATATACACTATTGATACTAATTTCACGCTATTTTCTGAAGGTCACATGACATCTCTGTGTTACATGACCACTGTAGCCAATCAGTAGTCACTGATTGGCTGCAGCCTTTACTATTCTGTCAGAGTGGACATGGACAACGCCGTCACTGTCATCTGTTTTGATACATACAGGATTCATTTTCAAATGAACAGTAAAATTTTGGAAGACACCACTGACTTTATTTTTTTCATTTAGGCTACTTTCACACATCCGGTTTGAGCACTGCGGCTCAATCCGGCTGTGAAACCTATGCAACGGATGCGGTGAAAACACCGCATCCTTTCCATAAGTATTTACATGCGGCCGGTCCGTTTTTTTCCGGTTGCGGCATGCTACTGAGCATGCGCAGTGGAAAAAACCGCATGCGGTGGCCGGATGCGTTTTTTCCACATCGCGCCGCATCCGGCGTCCATAGGCATGCATTGAAAAATGTGCCGCAGCGGCCGGATGCGGCGCGATGCGGTTTTTTTGCCGGAGCAAAAAACGTTGCAGGCAACGTTCCATCCGGCCGCGGCATCGGCTAAATCTGCCGCATGAGGCAAAAACCGGACCGACCGCAAGCCCATGCGGCACAATACGGCACTAATGTAAGTCTATGCAAAAAAAACCGCAACCGGCGGCAAAAAAAACGGTTGCGGTTTTTCTGCAGAGCGCCGTATTGTGCCGCAGAGCAAAAACCGGATGTGTGAAAGTAGCCTTATTCTTGCTCATCAAATATATTGGAACCAGTGAGGAAAGAACCTAAATACAGAAATGTTATATGAAACTTATCATTATGTGCTATGTGCACACACTGCGTTTTTTTTTACGCTGCGTTTTTGTGCGTTTTTGGCCGCTAAAAATGCACGACAACGCACCCGCTGCAAAAAATGTGGCAAAAACGCATGCGTTTCTACCGCGATTTGGTGCGTTTTTGGCTGCGTTTTGCTGCGTTTTTGATCTCTGCGTTTTTCTGCGTTTTTCCAATGCATTACATTGGAAAAACGCATGGAAAGAATTGACATGTCCTTTTTTTTTTATAAGCTCAAAAACGCAGCTTAAAAAAAAAAGTTGTGTGCGAACAGCAAAAATGAAAACTCATAGACTTTGCTGGGGAAGCAAAGTAATGCAGTTTTGAGGCCAAAAACGCACCTGAAAAACGCACAAAAAGGCCGCGCAAAAACGCACTGTGTGCACATTACTTGCACAAACAATGCACCGAGCAGCGGACAAAGACAGAAAAGGCCCCTGTGAAGAACAGTATTTTTACCTTTTGAAGTCTATAGCGCCTCAATCTCACCCATTTTATAGGTTGACTTGGACCCCTGTAACTCTTTGGCCCCTTGGTAGTTGCACAGGTTGCACTAATGGTATGGTCGCCCCTGAATGCATCAGTTGTAGTATATCTGTTATGCTATACATAGTACATTGCATGCTTGACTAACATAATACATAATTGTTGATAAAGACTAACAGCAGGTAATTAAAGCATGACATTATTAACCAGCTAAATGTATAAAAAGACTTATTAATATATTACAGTATATGAGTAATTCCGTACCCACCACCATTGCTATTTAGTCAGTTGACTAAATTATTTCTGTATTGCTCTTTTAATAAAAGACCTTCCTCTACCTGCCTAAGTCATTGTGAATGCATAATTGTCACTGAGGGATATTTAATCCATGTTATGCGCAAAACACACTGTAAATATCTTGTGGCTATTTCTGCTCACTATTAATATTGTGTATTACCATTCAAGTTTTTGCAATAATCTCCCAACCATCTGCTACACCACAAAGCCCAGCGTATTTTGTGTCATAAAAGTAAAGTATAAATATAATCTATGCTAAAATAAAAAAGAAATATATTTTAAATAAAAGTTGTCCCAAAGTGTAAGCAATGTTCAAATTAAATATAAATATAAATAGAGTTACAAATTAAAAACAAACATTATTAGCATGTTAATCCCCCTCCTTTCTGGCACAAATATTCTTATTTACAGACAAAATTATTTTTTTTTCATTTAGTAGTGGTGTGCCGTACATGCATTTGACCACTGCTGCCGATCACTGACAGAAATGGTGCTGCTAGCATGTATGACACATGATACCAGTAATTGGCTACAGCAGTCTTGAGTTTGTAGTCTATGTCAATATTTCTTGCAGTAAGTTTTATTTCTTTAATTTTCAAACAACTCCATTCATTTTATACAACAGTACAACAGGTTCTCTGGAGCTTTTAAAGCAAAATTGTCAGCAGGTTTTTGCTACCTCATCTGAAAGCAACATGATGTAGGCAAAGATATTCTGAATCCAACTATGTGTCACTTAGTTTACTGGGTGCAGCCATTCTGATTTTGGAGGTCCCATAACAACTCAGTCTTCCAGGATATGGGGGTCACGCTCAGTGAAATCATCCCCCAGTCGCTGCAATCACTTTTAGATCATGGGAATGGAAAAACCAACCCGGATCATGATCTCCAGTGTCACAAATACCCCAGGTAAAAGCAGTGCTGAGTAATAAGGCCCCTTAACTGCCGCCATTAAAAGGTGTATCGGTGGTTGTTAAGGGGTTAAACATGTACAATAGACAAATGACACACCAAAAATGAAGCAAAAAAACAACCCAGCAAAACCTGGTTTTTGAAAGTAGCTTTTTTACTGCCAGAAGAGCAGGTTTTGTTGCAGAGAAAAAAAAGCAGCAAAAAAGCAACGTGTGAACATACCCTTAATGTGCAAGTAACTGCAAAACCAAAGCATGAACCAACGTGCTTCACTTTCACTATCAGGTCCTGGCACTCCTTTCATAGCTGTATCAATGGCTTTCTATAATAGGAAAAACCTGTAGGTGATTAGTTTTTATTTATATAGAGACTGAATCATCTTTTTATACTATGTTACTTCCCCTGGTGGAGGTAAAAATATACCATCATCACATCCAGCAAACATATATTGAAGCAGACTAATGCCAGCGTCTCACGGGACGATAAATCGTGTGATTGCATAAGCGATCACACCCGCCCCCGTCGTTTGTGCGTCACGGGCAATTTGTTGCCCGTAGCACACAAAGTCGTTTACCCCCATCACATGTACTTACCTGCCGGACGACCTCGCTGTGGGCGGCGAACATCCTCTTCCTGAAGGGGGAGGGACATTCAGCATCACAGCGACGTCACACAGCCACCGGCGAATAGAAGCGGAGGGGCGGAGATGAGCCCACCTCCTTCCTTCCGCATTGCCGGCGGGACGCAGGTAAGCTGTGTTCGTCGTTCCCGGGGTGTCACACGGAGCGATGTGTGCTGCCACGGGAACGACGAACAACCGGAGCACAGAAGGAGGACCAACTTTTTGAAAATGAACGAACAACGATAAGGTGAGTATGTTTGCTCGTTCACAGTCGTTCCGAGGTGTCACATGGTACGATATGTCTGACGATGCTGGATGTGCATCACTAACGACGTGACCCCGACGACATATCGCCCGATATATCGTACCGTGTGGCGCCGGCATAAGATTTATTATATTAAAAAGAAAACCTCCAGCTGGGAGACTTCATGTGGCCTCCTGGTTCCTCTCGGTTCCTCCAATATTGCATAGTTAAAAAGAGACACTCATGACACACAATATCCTCATTTCAGCACTGGGAAGCAGACAGTGTTAATCTTATTTTGGAAAAATAATGAGCAATAAGTATGAAGAGTGGTCAGAATCAGCAGTCATTGTGGGGGCCACGTGCAGATCTCCTCAGGAGCATTGAGATCAGCTTGCAACATTGGACGCAGTGACCTTTGTTGCTGTGCAGTGGCCTGAACATATTCAAATGACTGCTAAGCATAAAGCTTGGCGTAATAATTATCCATTCTTTAGAGCCCAAAGGATAATGAATAGAGATGAGAGGAGCAGAAAACAATCCAAATTTGCTTGTATTTGTGGATTTTCCTAGAAATTTTGATTTGCAGAAAAGTTATTCTCCATAAATGAAACGTCCCTCAATCAGATGAAGGAAAAAATGTGATCAATTTTGAAACCTGTCTTTTAATAAATGTTCATTGTTTTTCTACAACTTCTCATCCTTATCTTCATCATGGCAGAACCCACCACAAAGTGTATTTTCTTGTTATGCTCTAGGTTACCTCCAGGCCATGCAACATTATTAACATAAGATGTAGAAAATAAAAATAATACTTAATCTCACCTCTCCACTCCGGCTGCTCCCACTGCTCCTACCCTGTTGAGTATAAATAGCCCCATCCGAGATGTGATAGGATAGAGACAAAATCGAAAAGTGAGAACACCTCAATAACTGCAAATCAAAGATAAAAGAAGGATGAGATGTCGGGATCCGCACAAATGGATTACTTCTACGAAGTTGGAACACTGTTCACATTGCAGTGTTCGACAGGCAACCTGGTCTCTCTTAAGTGCTCAGCTCGGCTGGGCATCGGCCGAGTTGTTTCACTGCTCCCAGCCTTGCAGTAGTTAATCCTTTTTGGAGCAGCATGCAACTCTTCTGAGAGCCAGGTTGCTGATTACCTTCCACGGCTGGTCTCCTTCCATTTAAGGCTGGAGTGTTTAGTAGGAGACGGACGAAGATAGTCTCTACTTGCAGTTGTGTTGTTGCAGTTGTGAAATCCCGGCGTCAGTTGCATACCTCTTTTTGGTGACCAGTGACTTGTTGTTTATACTATTTGTGAGTACCCTGTTGTGAATTTCTTTTAACCCCTTTTGATTTATTCCCTCCAGTGTTGTTTTGTCTCTCCTCTGTGTTATTTTTGATGTGAGTGTGTCTAAGTTTGATCCCCTCATCTGTGTCTTGGGGTGGTTGTTACTTTGGATCCAGCTCATACCAGGGTTTCGGGTAAGGGGGAAGTTTTAGGACAGGGCCTGACAGGAGATAGGGCCAGGGTGGAGACCTGTACCTCCCTGCCATCAAGGGTACCTCCAGGGTCAGGGTGAGCGCAGGGACCACAGTCTTAGGGTTTGCTTAGCACCCCTTGACAAAGGATTAGCAGCGGAACACAAACCGATCAGCATGAAAAAAAATTGTCTTTTTTCCTCATTCGTTTTTAATGTAAGATAATTTTAACTTATAAATCTATCAGACACAGTTTGCACATATCAGACAAAAAAGAAAAATGAAGCTGATGAAGCTGACAAATCTGTGAGCAAATTTAAAATTGATTCTTTTGTATTGATTTCTCCATTCTTCATTATTGATTTCTCCATCATGAATGCCTCCTACGTGTTTCCAGCGGTAACTCCGCCCTTAGTCATAGAGATCACATATACAGATACATTTATAAATAAGCACAAGGAATCAGGGTTGCAAATTTGTCTATTTTTTTTCCAGGACAGAAATACTTTTTATGGGTGCATTGGAAAACCATAAAAAATCATTACCATTACAGCCTGGGATTCTGATATGAAGACATTAGCTTCATTCACTATAAAATGATAATTACAGTCAAAATAATTTGCATAAGTTCCTTCAGAGACAAAAAATTTACTGATGCCTCAAATTTTTTTTACGGATATGGAAAAAAATGTCTCATTTTTATGGAATGTCCAGGATTTTCTGGCAATACTGCAAGGAATACATCCCCACAGTATCATATCACAGCCCTTCATTCTTGTAGAACTCACTGAAACATTTTTACAGATATTGACAACACCTTAAACAGCAATAAATATCTGTCTGGAGAACTCTATTTCCAAGTGTTATTAATTTCAGCTTCACAGCAGCAGTAAATCAAGTTAATGTAAAATATTATATTGATGCCCAGAAAAAAATTTAGAAGGAAGCAGGTATTTTAGATGCACAGTACGTGATTGTAACAAATGATTCTCCTCTGGTGTATTATTGCTATCTGATGTTGCATAAATATTAATATCCTGGTGTCAATCTGTCATAAGAGCACTGCTGTTTATTACTCAGTATTTTGGACATGTAAACTAATTAGCCTATGTAGAATAAAATGAATACTTTAAGGTAAATATTATGTCATAGTTTACTAATGTTATACTGTACAGTAGGTTGATGTGGTTATTAAAGTGGAGTGTGAATTTCTTCAAAAATACCATTCATGGAAGAAGCGTGGATGAGGAAACAAAGATCATGCCTTCTTGTGCTGGATGGCAAACCTTGGTATCATGATGACGGGGCCATGTTTTATAAGGTAAAGTTCCCTCTCTCCTATGTATGACATAGCATTAGTTCCAAAACTAATTTTGTGTTTTTTCAAAAATGCACATCAAGAATTAAAAGTGTATTCCTGCTGAAACCCATTATTACATATCCACTACTTAGACTGCTGCACCTTGACGCTTAATTTAAGTCTATTAGGTGCTTTACATGCTACGACATCGCTAGCTATAGCTAGTGATGTCATGCGCGATAGCACCCGCCCCCGTCGTACGTGCGATAAGAAAGCCATGGACCCCATAGGGGGGAGGGGCGACATGACCAGAGGGAAGGGAGGGAGTGAGGGGTTAATAAAGTGAATTAAAGGGCATTATGGGCCCTTATAGGGGATTGGTGGAATAGGGTCACTGTAGGGTGGGGAGGGGGCTAGTATATAAACTATAGGGGAGGGGTCTTACCTTCCTTGTGACTCCGGACAGTAAAGGATTCCGACCTGACCACCGGCATGGCGGACCTCCAGGCACTGGACGGACTGATCCGATCTGCGATGGCGGTGCACGGGGCCCAGGCAGTGCAGTCCCACTTCAGGGCTGCCTGGGTTTCCCCGTCGGCACCTGCCCCTTGTCCCCCCCTCGGCCGCGGGCGGCGTTCCAGGCCCGCCTCCCCCCCATCAGGTATTCCTCGGGCGCAGGGGGGGGCAAGGAGGCCCAGTGAGAGCCCCCCTCGGGACCCTCCGCGGCGGGGCGGGCAGCGGCTGCTTCCAACGTCTGCCCCGGCCGCAGGGAGGAATCTCCGGCGAGGCCGCGGCGGCCGCAAAGGGGGCGTGGCCAGCCCGGGGCCTTCTTCGGATGTCGGGCCTCGGGCTGGAGTGAGGAGCCCAGCGGCGTCTCCCGGCCGGGAGCGAGCCCGCGACGATCTGAGGCCAGCGGCGGCCTGGACGGAGGCGGGCCCGGCCTGGGGCCTACTTCCGGTCCCAGGCCTCGGGCTTAATTTACCAGGCCAGCGGCAGCCCGGGACCGGGGGGCGTGCCCAGCGGAGATCGGAGGCTTGAGAGGGGGCGCGCCCAGCCTGGGGGCCTGCTCCTGGTGACGGGCACCCAGCGGTGTGACGCGGCCCTGCGGCAGCTTCCATCTGGGAGCGGGCCCTGCAGTTTGAATGAGGCCAGCAGTACCCCCCGTGGGTGGCGGGGGGGGCTGGGCGCAGGCAGCCAGCGGGGGGACCGGTGTGTGCAGGCGGCACCCGGATACCCATGAGGCTGCGGGGAGCAGGGGGGACGGCAGGAGCCCTGCGGTTCCCGCCAGGTCCCTCAGGTCAGCAGTACTGCGCCCGGCAGCAGCGGTCTCCCCCTCCCGGGGAGGACCCAGCGGGATGCCACGGTTGGGGCCCCTGGAGGGCTGGAGGCGACGGTGGGGAGCCCCCTGAGCTCAGGGAGAGGCTCTTCCAGGAAGAGAATTCGGTCAGCGGCGGTCCGGGGGACAGGACGGTCTCGCGGGCTGTCGCCGCACAGGAAGAGACGGATGCCCACCGCCAGTGCCCACGCGGCGGCCCAGGAGGGCGGCCGTGGTGGAGGGGATGCATCGGCTGCGTCCCCTGGAGCTGGAATGGTGGAGGACGACTACAGCGAGGAAGAAGAGGGAGCCCTCAGGTCGGGGGGACGAATCTGACGAGCAGATGGTGGAGGACGTCGTGGTTCCAATTTCCATTTCTGCGCCACGGTCGGGTGAGCTAGCCGTGGTTTCGGCATTGCTTGCGGCGCGGGGTGCTAGTTTTGGGGAGGTGGCTGTGGGCACGGCAGCGCCAAGGGGGGTCAGCATTGCTTAGTCAGTTGCTGGGCTTGTTGCAGGGTTTAACGCGCGCGCCGGCGGCAGCAGCGGCCTGGACGGGTCGACGGTGGATGGCGCAGCGTCGGTCAGCAGCGAGGCGGCGCCGGTAGGGACGGGTGCAGTTGGTGGAGTAGTGGAGCCCGCGGGTTACACAGCGGTAGAAAAGGAAAATGGGGATGAGGTGGTGCGTTTGGCGGATAGGGCTAAGTTTACGTGTGCTTTGAGGGACTGTTAGGGGCTCACCTCAAGAGGGAGGTGAGGGACAAGATTGGGAAGGGGGAGTATGTGAAGATATTTTCCCTGCTACCCCTGTAAAAAAATAAAAAAAAAAAAAAATTTTAATCTGGACACGGTGAGGCCGATTGACTCCAAGAAGGAAGGGGAAGAGGAAGAAAAACGCCGTTATATGCTCATTCCTCGCCCCCTTTTTTCCAATTGGCTGCAGGTATTCGCAATTTGGCAAGTGTCATAGGGGAAAAGGAGCCGGAGCACTGCTCGGCTCTGTTTGATTATCGGGATGCAATGGGGGAGGCGTATCGCACGGACAGGGGCTTGCCATGGCTGCGGTATGATGAGCAGTTTAGGCGGCGGAAGGCGTTGCGGCCCGGCATGCGGTGGGACCGTGAGGACATTTCCTTATGGATGCGTTTAATGGCGGCCCCGAGCCAACCCCCCCCCTTTCATGGCGGCGCCGGGGGGAACGGGAGCCAGGCCCTCGGGTACCCAGAAAAAGGGATTGTGCTGGCAAGTTGACGACGGCCGGTGCAAATTTGGGGCAGCATGCAGGTTCGAGCATGAGTGCTCCGGCTGAGGGGGGACGGGTTTTGGTAAAAGGGAGGACGCCAGTGAAAATAGGGGCGATGGCGCCATCCTTTAAATAGGTATCCGGGCGGGGCAGCGGCGTCAATTTTGCGGTTTGTTTTTTTTTATACGGTTTTCAGATTTCGTCGGCGGTTGAGGCATGGCCTCCGGTTTGTCGTACTTTACGGTCGGCGAGGGACCACCCTATGGTTGTGGGTGGGAAGTTGGGGACAGAGGTTGAGTTGGGCAGGATGGGGGGGTCCATTTGAGAGCCCGCAGTGCAGTAATCTGGTGGTGTCCCGTTTGGGGGTGGTGCCAAAGAAGGAGCCGGATAAATTTCGGCTCATCCATCATCTTTCAGTTCCGGGGGGTCGTCAGTGAATGATGGCATCGCGCTAGAATTGTCGGCAGTGTACTACGTCTCGTTTGACAAAGCGCTGGACTTGGTGCGGGCGGCGGGATGCGGTGCATTGATGGCAAAGGTGGATGTAGAATCGGCGTTTCGTTTGCTGCCGGTGCATCCGGAGAGCCAGCACCTTCTGGGTTGCTGGTGGGGTGATGAGTTTATGTTGATCATTGTTTGCCTAGGGGCTGTTTCAATTTCTGGTTTGTATTTTGAGGCGTTTAGTTCCTTTGCTGAGTGGGTGGTGCGGGACGTGTCGGGTTTGTCCTCCATTATCCACTATCTAGATGATTTTCTTGGTGTCGGTCCGGCGGGATCCATGGTTGGCGCTGGCTCGTTGTTCGCCTTACAGAGAGTGGCGGATAGCTTTGGGATCCCTTTAGCACAGGATAAATCGGAGGGGCCGGCGACAGTTATGCGGTTTTGTTTTGGGGATTGAGATTGACTCTTTGGCTATGGAATGCAGGCTGCCGGAAAGGAAGATGGTGGCCTTGTGGTGAGTGGTAGCAGCAATGCTGGCAGCACGGAAAGGGCGGCTGAAGGTGGTGCAGTCTTTGCTCGGGAAGTTGAACTTTGCGTGCAGGATTATGCCACTGGGGCGGGTGTTCGCCAAGATTTTGGCGGCAGATATGGTAGGCGTACAGTCCCCGGCGCATTTTGTGCGGGTCACGCGGGAGATCAAGGAGGATTTTCTGGTTTGGGATGTTTTTCTTGCAATGTTTTAACGGCCGAGCCTTGTGGTTGAAGAAGGTGGTGCCCAATGGTGTGCTAGAACTGTACAGGGACGCGGCCGGGTCGGCAGGTTTCGTCATCCCTTTTTCAGGGACATTGGTACGTTGGGAGGTGGCCTAAGGAATGGCGGCAGGTTGGTCTGGTAAGGAATTTGGCCTTGCTGTGGTTATTTCCGATCGTGGTGACGGTGGAATTGTGGGGGGTCGCAATTTTCGGGATGTAAAGTGTGCGATCACTGCGATAATCAGGCGGTGGTGCATGCGATAAACAGCTTGTCAGCAGAGTCCGGACCGGTAGTGGCTTATCTGCGGCATTTGGTGCTCAAGTGTTTACTGTGGAACGTTCATGTGGTTGCGAAACACGTGGTGGGGGTTGATAACGGGGTGGCGGACGCTTTATCTCATTTTCAGTCCACAGGTTGTGGGAGTTCATGCCGAGGGGCAGACGAGATCGGAGCAGTGTGTCCAGAGGACTTGTGGAGCCTGGTGAGGCATTGATTGCGGGTTTCATTAGGAATTCGGTGAGTGGCAGGAGATGCTGGGAGTTATGTTTGGTGACGGGCGAGCAAATTACTTGTTGGCGCTACTGGCACTGGTGAGCGAGGATTTCAGGGCTGGGAAGTCAGCATCAGCAATGATACGTAGGGTGGCGGCTGTGGCCTTTTTGGTTGAAGGTCAGGGGTGAGTGGGGCGTGCCGCGGAATTTTGGGTGCGGCAGGCCTTGAAGGGTTTTCGAAAAAGGGGCGAAGGAGCGGGACACTAGGCGGCCCATTTCTTTGGTTTTGTTACGGCGATTGGTGGACGGTTTGCGGGAAATTTGTGTCTCAGTTTATGAGAGGGTGCTTTTGAAACGGCTTTTGTGTTAGCCTTTTTGGGGCGTTGGTGAGCCCTTCCAGGTTCAGGGGGGGTGGTCTGATGTCCGAGGTTGGGGCATTGGTGGGACGGAGAGTAGAGTGTCAGCTTAGGCGGTCCAAAAAACAGACCTGATGGGTCGAGGCAGGTTGGCTGTGATGGATGCGTTGTGCCCGGTGCAGTTGGTGAGGAAGTTTTGCGGCTTGGGGGCGGTCCTCCGGGCCTGCTGTTATGGCACGTGGATGGGTCTTGGTTTGTCTCGTTACCAGTTTGTGGCCGTACTGAGGAGTTGTTTGCACTGTGCGGGGGAATGCTCGGGAGATTACGGGCCTCATTCCTTCAGGATCGGGGCGGCTGCGGAGGCTTCGCGTTGTGGCCTGGGTGATGACATGGTGAGACAAATCGGTTGGTGGGAGTCTTATCGTTTTTCGGGGTTATGTGCGCCCACAGTTGTTGTCCCAGGGAGGGCTTTATGGAGTAGTTGGTTGTGGCTTTGTTGGGGTTCCTTGCTAACAAATTGGTGTTGGTGGGGTTTGTTTGGTAAAGTTTCTGTGGTTGTAGGAATCTGCCTGATATGGATTCTGGGGCTCTCCTTCGTGTTCTGGGGGGCCCGTCGGGCCGATGCTTGCCTGAATGGTCGGCAGTTGGGTGGACAGATCGCTTGCGTTGGTCAAGTGGTTCGGTGTGCGGGGCATGGAATGGAGCAGGGTCATGACGGAGTTTGAATACTATTGCAGGGTGGATAGACCTCCGAACCTGTTGGTTTTTGGACGTGGGGGGGGAAATGACTTGGGAGCGCGGGCATCACGTGATTTGATCTGGGACATCAAGATGGATCTATTGCGTTTATGGACCAGGTATCCGGGTTTGATAGTGGTATGGTCGGATTGTGGCCACATTGGTGTGGAGGGGGGCACGGTCAGTTGAGAAGCTGAATCGCGCCCGGGATCATGTGAACAGGGTGGTTGCGCGTTTTGTGCGGAGAAACGGCGGTAGTGTAGTGTGACGTGCGGATCTGGAGTCGCCAAAGTGGCAGTTTCGAAGGGGTGATGGGGTTCACCTTACTGAGATTGGTTCTGATCTATGGGCCTTGGGTTTGTGTGATGGTGGAGCAAGCCTTGGGTGTGTGGCGGGTCCAGGCCACGTAAGGTGTCACGTGTCCTGTCCTGTGGCGGGGGTAGGTCTGGTCCAGAGGCGGTTGTAAGGGATTGGTGGCTGGACTGAGAGGCACTGTCTTGGTATGGTGTCTCCGGGTTCCGGTAAATTGCAGGCACGGGGTTCTGCAAGGTTTGGGGGGTATTAATCCACGGGGTGATTAATACCTCATCTCTGGGTCGGAGTGTTGCGGCCAGGGATATTGGTGGAGGAAGTGGTTTCTGGACCGGGCCTACATGGGGTTACATGTACAGCTATTATTTATGTGTTACCTATTATTTGTGTGGGGTCGCCCGTTGGACGGCGCCCCCTTGTGTTAGTATGTTAATAATAGGTAATAAAGGCTGCTGTGGCCAATTTGTTTAACCAAGTCACATGCAGTCGGTGTGTTATTTATTAGGTTAAGTGGGTATACTAACCATCACGACCGGAGAATCCTTCCTCAGTGGTCAAGAAAGCCATGGACCCCATAGGGGGGAGGGGCGACATGACCAGAGGGAAGGGAGGGAGTGAGGGGTTAATAAAGCGAATTAAAGGGCATTATGGGCCCTTATAGGGGATTGGTGGAATAGGGTCACTGTAGGGTGGGGAGGGGGCTAGTATATAAACTATAGGGGAGGGGTCTTACCTTCCTTGTGACTCCGGACAGTAAAGGATTCCCGCCCACCCGCCCTTGTGTTTTGCAAGTTCGTTTTGGCGATGTTGGTTTTTTAAAAAAAAAAAAAAAAAAATGAAAACAAAATGAGAAAATGGAATGATGCGGTTTAAAAAAAAAAAAAAAAGGGAATACAGGTTAAAAGAGTCGTATGTTCTGTCGCAGCAGCGGGGGTAGGTCTGGTCCAGAGGCGGTTGTAAGGGATTGGTGGCTGGACTGAGAGGCACTGTCTTGGTATGGTGTCTCCGGGTTCCGGTAAATTGCAGGCACGGGGTTCTGCAAGGTTTGGGGGGTATTAATCCACGGGGTGATTAATACCTCATCTCTGGGTCGGAGTGTTGCGGCCAGGGATATTGGTGGAGGAAGTGGTTTCTGGACCGGGCCTACATGGGGTTACATGTACAGCTATTATTTATGTGTTACCTATTATTTGTTTGGGGTCGCCCGTTGGACGGCGCCCCCTTGTGTTAGTATGTTAATAATAGGTAATAAAGGCTGCTGTGGCCAATTTGTTTAACCAAGTCACATGCAGTCGGTGTGTTATTTATTAGGTTAAGTGGGTATACTAACCATCACGACCGGAGAATCCTTCCTCAGTGGTCATGTGGTGATCACTGCCGTAGCGAGCATTATTGCTACGGCAGCGTCCCACACATATACCTTGTCAGCGACGTTGCTGTGACCGCCGAACAATGACCATGGGGCTGCGGACGGCAGGAGATCGGGTGCCAGGAGAAGGTCGGGTGTGCCGGTCCCTGGTGGCGGTGAGTGAGCCTGACGGTGGGAACTCTGAGGGACCGCCCGGTCACGTTCGTCGATCGTGCAGCCCCCCGGTAGTGGCGGTCTCCCTTGTGGAGGGAGGACCCGGCGACAGGAGGCCTGTGGTGGCCCTGGAGGGCCGGGAACGGCGACGGCTGCGGTCCAGAGCCGGGCGTCAGTGAGGTCGGGTGTGGAGCCCCCCCTCTGGCAATCAGCGAGGGGGAGGGGCGCAGTCGCAAGACGTCGAGACCCGGGGTGGCAGCACGGGGGACAGGACGGTCTCCTGGGGCTGTCACCGCGGGACAAGCAACGGAGCGGGAGATGACTATGCCCACACGGCGGCTCGCATGGGTGGCCGTGGTGGGGGAGGCGTGGCGGAGCTGCCTCACGCATCCAAGATGGAAGTGGACGACGGCGGGGAGGGAGAAGGACATCAGGATGTCAGTAACATTCGCACAGATGGATGGCAGAGGACAATGGGGCGGCGGTTCCGAGGGGACGCTGAGCTGCAGTTGGGTGTGAGACATGGACCTCAGGGAATTTGGGTCATGTAGTGGAGGCCGGGCCAGAGTTAGGGACGAGGTGGTGCCATGGCGGTGCATGGGGTGCATGGGGGTGCATGTGGCGTCAGGCCGGTGGTCACAGTTCAGAGTGGGGGATGCAATTTTAGGTCATTGAGGATTGGTTACGGGTGCTGATGATCTCGGCTTGCGCAAGCATTTATTTGAAGGTTCATTGGTCAGGTTTTATGAGGAATCTTATTCTGCATGGTAGTTCATATTGGTTGGATTATACTGGCCGAGGTAAATAGGCAAAGAGGTCCCGCAGTTCGGAGTGTGCGGGGAGTTTTCGGGGTATTTTGTGAGTGATGAGTGTGAGGGCAGGACTCCGGTATGGCGTTAGGGTTGCTGTGGAAAAGTGGAGTAAGGAGAGCGGAATTGTGGGAGCTGGTGAGGCGTTGGTTGGTGTCATGGTTTTTCCTTGTGGGTTTGGAACCGCATCTTGGGTGCGGCGTGTTTGGTACGGTTTTGGGTATCTTTAGTTCGAGGGCAGTATGGCTTGGTCCTGGGCACTGGATGGATTAAGTTGGTGGATGGTAACCTAGTGGCTACTTCGTGGTTAGTTCTCTTATTATCCCATTATGGAGTTTGGTGCTGGAGGGACTGAGGGCCCGGTGGGCCTGAATTGGGGTTCCTGTAGGTGGTGGGCAGCTTTGGGCGGTTGCTGGTGAACTCGGTAATCAGCAATGGGGGGCTGCAGATGTAACGATGGCATTCCTCGTATACCCGTGAGGATGGGGGGCGATGCAAGTTGGGTTTGGACCTCTGATATGAGGGCTCGCAGGGGGTTGTGTGTTACAAGGCTTCCTTTTGGAACAACATGTTTGGATATGGTGTTTGGAACGTTTGTGTCTCCTGATGCCGATAGTTGCGTATGGAGTCAATCAGGATAGTGCTATGGGGGGCAATTTTACGGTATACTTTGTAGTGCAGGCAACTTGTCATTGGTGTGGTTTGCGGAAGGAAGTGGGACGCAAATTATTGTTTGGAGAGGTTGTTGGGGACCTTGGGGATTGAAAGTAATGCTTCGGCATCTTTGCTTCAGCCATGGGTGCAGGGCGAGGGTTGTGATTGTGTGGTGGTTTTGTAGGTCCGTTAGGTCGGGTGGGCTTCCTGGAAAGTTAAAGGGGCCCAAATTCGGATGATGGTTGTCCAATTGTGTGGTGATTGAGTACATGGGAAGGTCTTAAAACTTTTCTGGGTATGGCAGATTGAGCCTTGTTGTTTTCAGAGGATTTGGATGACGGGCTACATCGGTCGGGGGAGACCGGTAGTGATTTATTGCTCTAGGGAGTGGTATGTCTAATGCATGTGTTATGAGTCTGGGGGAAGGCCGAGGGCGTTTTTTCCCTCGGCTCTTGGTTAGGCTGCAGGACGACTTTTCGGGAAATTTGGAGGTTATGGATCAGAATTATTGCCAAGTGGGGGTCACTTTAGCCGTTTCCCGGGGGGGAACCTGGTTCAGGGTACGAGGTGACCCAGTTAAGTAGGCAGTGTAAGTGTGATCCTGTTTGGAATATATTAACCCCAGTTGCAGTTGAATTCAGCTGGAGACAGGAAGAGGGGCGGGGTGACGGAATGGTAGTTTATTTGGTCAGTAATGGGAAGGCCGATGGTACTGTCAGTGTTGCAGTTAATTGGTTTAACTGATGCCGGTGGGGCATGGTAGTGATCCAGGCATGGTTTGGGAGCTCGTGGCATGGTGTGTCGGGGTGTGCCTGAGTGGCCGTCCGAGGGAGTCTGTGATATGGCTGTGTCCCTGTTGAGGAGGAGACAGGGTTACTTAAAAGTTATTTAGTACTACGGGGTGGTACTGGCTTATAAGTAGGATGGTGTGGAGAGGAATGAGGTGGATTCCTGTATGTTGTTTTGGGTACCGAGTTGTGGTATCAGGGGTGATTGATACATGGTGGTGGCCTTGTTATGGGGTGGCCATGGTGTTGTGGCCCGTATTGAAGGGCGCTTTAAAAGAAAAAAAAAAAAAAAAAGCATGAATAAATTGGGATACGGGTAGGTTCGAAGAGATTTGAGGTGGCATGTGCGGTCACCAAGGATGATGGTAGTGTGGTGTAGTAAGGTGAGCTGGTAACGTTGGCTGGTGCATATGGGAGGCCCAGAGCTTAAGTTGATGGATGGAAGGGTTTAACGGTTGGTTTCGGCTTGCAGGTTAGAGAAGCAAGCTTTGGGTGTGTGGGGGTCCAGGCCACGCAAGGTGTCACATGGCCTGTCCTGTGACGGGGGTAGGTCTGGTCCAGAGGCGGTTTAACGGATAATGTTATTTGATTGGAGAGTCACTTGTAGGATATAGTGGCTCCGGTTACAGGGATCTTGCAGGCATGAGGTCCTGCAAGGTTGGAGTATTGATCCGTAGGTGATTAATACCTCATCTCCGGCCTGGTGTGTGTTGCGGCCAGGGATCATGTTTTGGTGGTGGAAGGTGGTTTCTGGACCGGGCCTACCCAGGGTTATGTGTTAATTATACAAGGTAGGGGGTAATTGGGAGTAATACAGGAATCAACGATTGGACAAATCCCTCCTGGAACTGTCATGTGAACTGCACAAACCTGCTCAAGTTTAATAAATTAATTAATTTCGGGGGTTTTTTTACAACTTCCTAGAAAATAAAAAATCCTTTTTGCTACACGTTATACTTTGTGTGAACAGTAGAACCTTTCTTCCTTGTGAAAGTGTTTGGGACAGCATTGATTTCAAGTGTCTAGATTTTCCAGTTTTCTTTGAGAAAGATAATCTCTTGTCATAATGTAAATTAAATAAATAAATAGATTGAGAAAAACCTATTTTGCAGTCTAATCCTGTTTTATGTAAACTATCATATATATCATATAATCAGCTCATTTATTTCAATATCTTCTTAATGGAACCTTAGGTAGCAATTTACTGCCACTTTTTTCAGTTCGAGTGCATTTATACCATCAAATGAAGGGATTTATAATCCGTCACAAGAGCTGTGATCATTGTCTTGCATTCACAATGTGCTTCTGTCTGGAGAGTCCTGCTCGAATCCAAAAGGCAGAATGCAAACACACATTGTTAGAAAATGCATTGCCTATGTGACACTTGATAAATATTTATTGTAAGCTCTCAATTTCCATTTCATCCCAGCATACTGTAAATTAATGGGGAAGTCAGATAAATTAAACAATGTAATGGGTTTTTGCAATAAGAGTAATTTGCATGCAGCTGGATGGGAAAGAGGAAATATCCAGAGGACCATTGTTATGTTTGCTAGGTGGATCTCAATGCTTTCTCCGCAGTGGAGTGCGGCTGAAATTCCTGATTGCGATGATCTAAAAGACTTTGAAGAAAATATTCTATATGAATGTTAAAATAATATCTTTGCAAATGGTCATGTCTCGGATTTACAGAAAATAAAATCCAAAAAGGTGGAATTTGTGAAATAAGCAGTAATAACCTTTACTTATTCACAATCAAATAAAAAAGTGAGTGTATACATCAGAAGAGTGCAATCCGATAAGAAAAGGGACTGAACTCAGATCAAGGTTATTCAATGCAGATCTGCATATTTTTCTAAGGCCTGTTTCACACATCAGTGATTCTGGTACGTTTGTGCTTTTTTTTATACATACCAGAATCACTGACATACACAGACACATTATAATCAATGGGTCTGCTCACACATCAGTGATTTTTCACTGTACACGCGTGTCCGTGATTGTCGCACGGAGATAAGTCCATTTTTTTCTGGCATCACTGATGTCCCATGGACGACACTATATTGTGATCCGTGAAACACGTACCAGAATAAAACGTACATTGAAAATAAAAAACATTTTCAACTCACCCGTCACAAGCAATGCTCTGTGCAGCCTGTGCTCTCTGCAGCTCCCTGGCCGGCTCATTATGACATGTATATTCATGAATGCAGCCAGAGCCGACCTGGAAGCAGCTGCAGAGGTGAGAGACACAGCGGCAGTATGCTGCACCACGGGACTCTTCTGGGACTCTTCAGCACCATGGACAGCAGGAATGGGACAGGTGAGTATACGTCCATGTGCAATCACGGATTGCACATGGACAACCCACTTGTGCCGTGAATCACGGCATATGGGGAACCATATGCGTTTTTTACATGTCAGTGAAAAACGTCTGTGTTTTTCACTGACGTATGAAACAGGCCTAAGGTGTATTCAGTGTGAGGAAAAAATTACATCATGCTGGAGTCAACGCGTCAATCGGATGAGACTTGCCACTGCAAGTATATGGAAGAAAAAATTGGATACCACACAGACCATCCATATCATGTCTGACTTATATGCACACATCTCTAAACAAGCAGGAAATTGCATCAGCCAAGAATGGGAAGTTGGCCTATAGGAAAGTCCTGACAACCAATAAAAAAAACCCGCCTACACGGAGATCATGAACACAGAAAGACACATTAATGTAGAGATGTTAATTGCCCAGGTCCAAGAGAGCCCTGAATTCTGGTCACTAGGACATCCACCTGGGGGCGGGCACCACTTGGGGAGAAGGAAGGAACATCTTCACATACAGTTAACCCCGGGCACAGCTTGGGGTGAGGAGCACAATCAAGACCTCGGTCTAGGCATTTTTATACCTCACACTTCTAGGAGAACAACAGGACCCACGGCCTGGAGCATGCTGCTTAGTTCGGGTTCTCCATAGCTACACAGGATTCCAGGGTTTGTGGAGAGTGCAGGAAACACCCACAGCCCGTTCCACATTCCCAATGGCCATGGGCCTCTCTAGCCTGAAAATACTAGACACCACCTGTCAGCTTCAACTTGGCTGGTGATCCAATTTGATGGTAACCCAACTTTTCTTTTTAATTATTTATTTAAAGTTAAATAGTTTACAAAAACTTAGTGGGGTGATTTGTGTTTTGGATTATCTGCCAAGGTGAAGCTGCCAGCTGCAGGTGCCTGATTTACCTTAGCTGACTACCAAAAATAGGGGGACCCCTCATCAGTTTTTTTTATTAATATTTATTTTGTGGCTAAACCCCCTTTAGTGCTACATAAAAGGCACTAAAAGGTTCAAGCTTACAATATACAGGGGGGTGAGATATTATAAATGTGTTGCATATCTATCTATCTATCTATCTGTCCATGATATAAAACTCCATATTAAAAACACATGTACGTGTGCCACACATTTTTCTTGCTCCCATTGACTTCTATTGGGAGGCACACAGGCACTCACAGCATGCTGCGATTTGCCCCGCACGCTGAATTTTGCAGAGGGAAAACTAGCAGATGTGTTCTGTTCTATTGTTTTGCATTGGTATCAGTGAATTGCACTTTTTTCTCGCATTGCACTTGCAGATTTTATACTCAGACGTTACTGAACCCTTTGTCCAATTTGCTTAGTTTCCTGTCAGGTTGACTGACACACACATCTGGAGAAGGTGCTATTCAAGGATCAAGTCCTAATGTGTACCCTCTGAAATCAAGCATGGATGCACACTGATATATGGCAGTTTCCATCTTTAAAATTCTGACACAGTGCACTAGATAAAGCCTACACTGTGCACAGAATTATTAGGCAAATGAGTATTTTGATCACATGATATGATACTTTATATACATGTTGTCCTACTCCAAGCTGTATAGGCTTGAGAGCCAACTACCAATTAGGTAAATCAGGTGATGTGTATCTCTGTAATGAGGAGGGGTGTGGTGTAATTACTAGAGATGAGCGAACCGGTCGTGGTTTTGCTCGAGTTCGGGTCGTCGAACGGAGGTCCCGTTCGAGTTCAGTTCGTCGAACGTTCGACGAACCGAACTCGAACCGCATAGGAAACAATGGGAGGCATTCACAAACACATAAAAACACCTAGAAAACACCCTCAAAGGTGTCCAAAAGGTGACAAACAAATCACAACACAACACAAACACATGGGAAAGTGACAAGGACATATACTTATGCGAAAACAAAAGAGCTGGACAAGGAAAAAGAGGAGGACACACAGATATAGGCATGTCACGCCCTTCTAAAATCATGTAAAACACCGCAAGGTGACTCCAAGCGGAGTCTCCCTTTTTTCCAAAAATTGGGCCACACACACACCCACCCCTTCAGTGGCAGCAGTTGTGCCCCAGTTGTACACTTCACAGCTAGATTTGCATCAAGCACATTCAAAAATACGCCATTCTTAACCGTCCCCAGGATGACACTGGGGTAGGTAGCAAAGTCTTTGCTGAACCATGACTTGTTCATCTTGGCTCCTTTTAAAAAACACAGCAAGCAAGGGTTACTCCAAGCGGAGTCTCCCTTTTTTCCAAAAATTGTGCCACACACACACCCACCCCATCAGTGGCAGCAGTTGTGCCCCAGTTGTACACTTCACAGCTAGATTTGCATCAAGCACATTCAAAAATACGCCATCCTTAACCGTCCCCAGGATGACACCAGGGTAGGTAGCAAAGTCTTTCCTGATCCCAGCTCTGTTCATCTTGGCTCCTTTTTAAAAACACTGTAAGCAAGGGTTACGCCAAGCGGAGTCTCCCTTTTTTCCAAAAATTGGGCCCCACACACACCCACCCCTTCAGTGGCAGAAGTTGTGCCCCAGTTGTACACTTCACAGCTAGATTTGCATCAAGCACATTCAAAAATACGCCATTCTTAACCGTCCCCAGGATGACACCGGGGTAGGTAGCAAAGTCTTTCCTGATCCCAGCTCTGTTCATCTTGGCTCCTTTTAAAAAAACACAGCAAGCAAGGGTTACTCCAAGCGGAGTCTCCCTTTTTTCCAAAAATTGGGCCACACAGACACCCCATCAGTGGCAGCAGTTGTGCCTTAGTTGCAAACAGGATGTTTTGATTTGCATCAAGCACATTCCAAATCCACAAGCATTTACTCTCTCCAGGATGACACAGGGGTAGTAAATTCCTTGTGGATTCATGAATTGTTCATTTTGCTGAACGTTAGTCTGTCCACATTGTCACTGGACAGATGCGTGCGCTTATCTGTCAGCACACACCCAGCAGCACTGAAGACACGTTCAGAGACAACGCTGGCAGCTGGACACGACAAAATCTCCAAGGCGTAACTGGAGAGCTCTGGCCATTTTTCAAGATTTGAAGCCCAAAATGAGCAAGGCTCCATTTGCAAAGTCATGGCATCGATGTTCATTTGGAGATACTCCTGTATCATCCTCTCCAGCCGTTGACTATGTGTCAGACTTGTTGTTTCTGGTGGCCTTGCAAAGGACGGTCTAAAAAAATTATGAAAAGATTCCATAAAATTGCTGTTCCCAGCACCAGATACGGTGCTACTGGTACGGGTAGACTGTTAAAGATGACGAGACCGTCCCATGTTTGTCAAGTTATAACTGGGAGATTCACTTCCTGCACCTGCACGGTTGTTTGGTGGAAAAGCCGAGCTAAGATCGAGTAACAGCTTCTGCTGATACTCCTGCATACGTGCGTCCCTTTCTATGGCTGGAATTATGTCACAAAATTTGGACTTGTACCGGGGATCTAATAGTGTGGCAAGCCAATAGTCATCATCACTTCTAATTTTGACAATACGAGGGTCATGTTGGAGGTAGTGCAGCAAGAAGGCGCTCATGTGTCTTGCGCAGCCATGCGGACCAAGTCCACGCTGTGTTTGTGGCATAGAGGTGATAACCGTTCTTTCTTCCTCTGACATTTCCCCCCAACCTCTTTCAACTGAAATTTGACCAAGGTCTCCCTCATCCGCTGAGTTTTCCATGTCCATGGACAGTTCGTCATCCATTTCTTCATGTTCTCCTGCACCTTCCTCAACATTTCGCCTGCTACCATGCGCCCTTGTTGATCCCTGTCCCCCATGGTCCCATGCCTGCCGCGTTGGTGATTATGAACGTCTGGACCTTGGTGATGTTGTTGTCCCTTGCGCATATGAATCCTCCTGTAGTTCCTCCCCTTCCTGTTGTCCCACCCCCTGACTCCGAATAGTGTTTAGCGTGTGCTCCATCATGTAAATGACTGGAATTGTCATGCTGATAATGGCATTGTCAGCGCTAAACATATTCGTCGCCATGTCGAAACTGTGCAGAAGGGTGCATAGGTCCTTGATCTGAGACCACTCCATCAGGGTGATCTTCCCCACCTCTGCATCTCGTTGGCCCAGGCTATACGTCATGACGTACTGCACCAGGGCTCGGCGGTGCTGCCACAGTCACTGTAACATGTGGAGAGTCGAATTCCAGCGTGTCGCCACATCGCATTTCAGGCGATGAACCGGCAGGCCGAAAGACTTCTGGAGCGATGCAAGTCGCTCAACTGCGGCGGTTGAACGGCGGAAGTGAGCAGACAGTTTTCGTGCCCTGGTCAGAAGGCCATCTAGGCCGGGATAGTGTGTTAAAAATTGCTGGACAACAAGGTTCAACACGTGAGCCATACAAGGCACGTGTGTCACCTTGCCCAGGCAAAGGGCCGCACACAGGTTTGTAGCATTGTCGCACACGGCCTTACCAGGCTGCAGGTTGAGTGGAGACAACCATTTATTAAACTCGGACCGCAGAGCTGACCACAACTCCTCAGCTGTGTGACTCCTATTCCCAAGACATGTCAAGCTAAAGACCGCCTGATGCCGTTACGCTCTGCTGCCAGCATAGTAATGAGGGGTACGTGATTCCTTCTGCGCAGTGCGAACGCTGGTGGCCTGACCAGGCAAGCTTGAGGCGGAGGTGGAGAACCCAGATGAGGTCGAGGAGGCAGAAGCAGTGGCGGAACTTGGACAGACAGAGGATTGACACACAAGTCGTGGGGACGGCAAGACTTGTGCAGCAGACCCTTTACCATCTATCATCATAGTTACCCACTGCCCAGTCAGTGACATGTAACGTCCCTGTCCATGCTTACTGGTCCAAGTATCGGTGGTGAAATGCACCCGTTGACACACAGAGTTTCTCAAGGAAGCGGTGATGTTGTGTGCGACATGCTGGTGTAGTGTGGGCACACCTTTCTTAGAGAAGTAGTGGCGACTGGGCATCTGGTACTGGGGCACAGCGACAGACATAAGGCCTATAAAACCCTGTGTGTCCACCAGGCGGAAAGGCAGCATTTCGGTAGCCAAGAGCTTACAGAGGGATAAAGTCAACCTCTTAGTTTTGTCATGGGTCGCAGGAAATGGCCTTTTATTTGTCCCCATCTGAGGGACAGAGATCTGGCTGCTGTGTGTAGACAGTGTTGAGTAGGGTGTCCCTGGAAAAATGCAGCTTTGTGAGGAAAGTGCAGGCGTAGACATGATGTCGCCTTCATCCAACGTTGGTGCTATCGATGTCTGAGAGAGCTGTACACACTCACTTGTTTCCTTTTCCAAACCAACTGACGACCTACCAAGCAAACTGCCTGTTGCGGTTACAGTGGGGGAAGTTGTGCGTGTAAAACCAGGTGTGACAGCTGTCCCCACAGTCCTAGAAGATGAAGAGCGCGTGGATGCACTAGAAGGGGCAGGCGGTGGATGGTTCACTCCGCTAGGCCGCATTGCAGCACGGTGAGCTTCCCACCGGGACATATGATATTTATTCATGTGACGATTCATGAAAGAAGTTGTCAAACTGCTGAGGTTTTGCCCTCTACTAACAGAATCACGACAAATTTTACAGATCACATAATTTGGGCGATCTTTTGCTATGTCAAAAAAGGACCAGGCTAGGCAAGGCTTAGAGGGCATGCGACCTGCTGATCCACCCCGACTAGTGCTCAGAGGCACAGTGGTGGCTGAGGATGCAGTTGTAGACGAGCTACCAGTACTCCTACTCTGTCCAGGAAGGCGCAAGGTAACTTCGTCGTCAGTTGCATCCTCCTTCACCGTCTCTGTTGACCTCCTCGAGGGCCTGACTGTGGGTTGTCAGTAGGTGGGATCTAGAACTTCCTCATCAATTGTTGTGTTTGCACTCCCCTCACCCTCAGACCGAGCCTCTTCTTGCCCTGACCGAATATTTAAGTTGTCATCCCAATCGGGTATCTGCGTCTCATCATCATCACTATGTTCCTCATTGTCTATAACAACAGGTGTTACAGTTTGTGAAAAAGGGTCAACATTATGCTCAGAAACCTGGTCCTCACGGCCTGAATCAGAGTCACAAAGGTTCTGGGCATCACTGCAGACCATTTCCTGGTCTGTACTCACTCTAGCTTGGGAGCAGACCTCTGATTCCCAGGCTATAGTGTGGCTGAACAGCTCTGCAGACTCAGCCATCTCAGTTCCACCATACTGTGCAGGGCGGATGGAGACTTCAGAGCTGGGAGAAAGCAAGTTTGATTGGGATGACAACTCAGAGGACTGGTGTTTTTGGGATGCGGTAGTTGAGGTGGTGGAGAGGGCACTTGTTGGACCACTTGAGATCCATTCAAGCATTTTCCTTTTTTGGCCATCATCTACCTTTGTTCCAGTTGTTCGTGTCCGTAATAAAGGGAGCACATCGGATTGTCCACGGTAAGTAGTAGACATCTTACTTTTGCTGGAAGATGGTCTATCTTCAGCAGATGTTAATGGAGCTTTGCCACCTTCCCCACGGACAAACCCTTTTTTTCCTTTTCCAACACGCCTCTTCCCCTTTACACCAGCATCTGTCATTTTGCCACTCATTTTGATTGCGACAAGATTGTGCACTTAAAATGTGGTAGTAAAATTTGAGAGGTGGTGTAGATTTCAGCGGTGGTCTAGCTTTATTAACAGCAGAATAAACAACAATAATTACCACTGACAATGCAACTACGGCCCTTAAACTGGCAGCAGTGTTTGCTAGTATAATGGCTTAGTAACAATGAGTTTGAGTGTGCAATGCAGGCAGAGGTGCTGCAAATATCTTTGCACTAGTGGGACAATACAGAAGTCCAACAGCCACTTTTAGGATGCCACTAAGTTCACTCAGTGTTTGCTAGTATAATGGCTTAGTAACAATGAGTTTGAGTATGCAATGCAGGCAGAGGTGCTGCAAATATCTTTGCACTAGTGGGACAATACAGAAGTCCAACAGCCACGTATAGGATGCCACTAAGTTCACTCAGTGTTTGCTAGTATAATGGCTTAGTAACAATGAGTTTGAGTGTGCAATGCAGGCAGAGGTGCTGCTAATGTCTTTGCACTAGTGGGACAATACAGAAGTCCAACAGCCACGTTTAGGATGCCAGTAAGTTCACTCAGTGTTTGGTAGTATAATGGCTTAGTAACAATGAGTTTGAGTGTGCAATGCAGGCAGAGGTGCTGCAAATATCTTTGCACTAGTGTGACAATACAGAAGTCCAACAGCCACGTTTAGGATGCCACTAAGTTCACTCAGTGTTTGCTAGTATAATGGCTTAGTAACAATGAGTTTGAGTGTGCAATGCAGGCAGAGGTGCTGCAAATATCTTTGCACTAGTGGGACAATACAGAAGTCCAACAGCCACGTATAGGATGCCACTAAGTTCACTCAGTGTTTGCTAGTATAATGGCTTAGTAACAATGAGTTTGAGTGTGCAATGCAGGCAGAGGTGCTGCAAATGTCTTTGCACTAGTGGGACAATACAGAAGTCCAACAGCCACGTTTAGGATGCCACTAAGTTCACTCAGTGTTTGGTAGTATAATGGCTTAGTAACAATGAGTTTGAGTGTGCAATGCAGGCAGAGGTGCTGCAAATATCTTTGCACTAGTGTGACAATACAGAAGTCCAACAGCCACGTTTAGGATGCCACTAAGTTCACTCAGTGTTAGCTAGTATAATGGCTTAGTAACAATGAGTTTGAGTGTGCAAAGGGCAGGAGGGTACAGTGGCAGGGTTGTGGGTCTCTGGGTAGAGGAAAGGAAGCCTGCCTTTCTATCCCTCCTAATGGGGAAATGCAGCGAGGAAATCCCTGACCTTAGCTACACAGACGCTGTCATCTTGTGTAGCTGGTAAACTCTGTTTTCACGGACCTGTCACCTATGGCTCTGACCCTGCCGGTATTAGCCCTTAAAAGGACTGATAGAAACTTCTATCCCTATTCTGTACAGCGCTGTGTATGGAGCGTACACAGCAGTATCGGAGATAGGAGCTGCGCCAGTGATGACTGACACCAAGGACGCAGAAGGCAGATAATGGCGTGCTGGAGGAAAATGTCCGTTTTTATAATGCAGGGACATGTGACATAGACATCCTATCACACATGCCATTGCTACTCTGGCTAAAAGTCCACTTAGCTGTGTGTGTCTGGGATTGGCTGACATGCTGGCCCGCCCCACTACGTACACTATTACAACGGAAAGCCAGCTAGTAATTAGCTGGTCTTTTTGCTGCTAGAACTGTTCTCGAACGTATCTAGAACTATCGAGCTTTAGCAAAAAGCTCGAGTTCTAGTTCTATCTAGAACAGCCCCCAAAATCACTCGAGCCGCGAACTGGAGAACCTCGAATCGCGAACCGCGCTCAACTCTAGTAATTACATTAACACCCTATATAAGGTGTGATTAATTATTAGGCAACTTCCTTTACTTTGGCCAAATGCGTCATAAGAGAGATTTGGCGGGCTCTGAAAAGTCCAAAATTGTGAGATGTCTTGCGGAGGGATGCAGCAGTCTTGGAATTGCCAAACTTTTGAAGCGTGATCACCGAACAATCAAGCGTTTCATGGCAAATAGCCAACAGGGTTGCAAAAAGCGAGTTGGGCAAAAAAGGCGCAAAATAACTGCCCATGAATTGAGAAAAATCAAGCATGAAGCTGCCAAGATGCCATTTGCCACCAGTTTGGCCATATTTCAGAGCTGCAACGTTACTGGAGTATCAAAAAGCACAAGGTGTGCCATACTCAGGGACATGGCCAAGGTAAGGAAGGCTGAAAAATAACCCCCTTTGAACAAGAAACATAAGATAAAACATCAAGACTGGGCCAAGAAATATCTTCAGACTCATTTTTCAAAGGTTTTATGGACTGATGAAATGAGAGTGACTCTTGATGGGCCAGATGGATGGGCCAGAGGCTGATCAGTAAAAGGCAGAGAGCTACACTCCGACTCAGACACCAGCAAGGTGGAGGTGGGGTACTGGTATGGGCTGGTATCATCAAAGATAAACTTGTGGGACCTTTTCGGGTTGAGGTTGGAGGGAAGCTCAACTCCCAGACCTACTGCCAATTTCTGGAAGACAACTTCTTTAAGCACTGGTACAGGAAGAAGTCGGTATCGTTCAAGAAAAACATGATTTTCATGCAGGACAAAGCTCCATCACATGCATCCAACTACTCCACAGCGTGGCTGGCCAGTAAAGGTCTAAAAGATGAAAAAATAATGACATGGCCCCCTTGTTCACCTGATCTGAACCCATAGAGAACCTGTGGTCCCTTATAAAATGTAAGATCTACAGGGAGGGAAAACAGCACACCTCTCAGAACAGTGTCTGGTAGGCTGTGGTGGCTGCTGCACGCAATGTTGATCGTAAACAGATCAAGCAACTGACAGAATCTATGGATGTTAGGCTGTTGAGTGTCATTATAAAGAAAGGTGGCTATATTGGTCACTAATTTTTTGGGGGGGGTTTTGTATGTCAGAAATGTTTATTTCTAAATTTTGTTACGTTATATTCGTTTACCTAGTGAAAATAAACAAGGGAAATAGGAATATATTTGGTTTTTATTAAGTTGCCTAATAATTCTGCACAGTATTAGTTACCTGCACAAACAGATATCCTCCTAAGATAGCCAAATTAAAAAAAAAAACACTCCAACTTCCAAAAATATTAAGCTTTGATATTTATGACTCTTTTGGGTTGATTGAGAACATAGTTGTTGATCAATAATAAAAAAATACTCTAAAATACAACTTGCCTAATAATTCTGCACAAGGTGTATACATTTTTTCTAAATAAATGTATTCATGAAAAAAGGTCAATATTTAAATTTGTATTTTTTTTCCCTTATTTTATAACAATTCTTGGAAAACCCATTGAAGTATATAGAATTGTGGTATAAATGTACCCTAAAAATGTCCATACACGTTCATTAGCTATTGTTTGACTGCTGTTCTTGCCAACCCCTCCTTCCCTTAGGCGTGCTTCACACACAGCGAGATCGCTACTGAGATCGCTGCTGAGTCACAGTTTTTGTGACCTCATTAGCGATCTCGCTGTGTGTGACACTGAGCAGCGATCTGGCCACTGTTGTGAGATCGCTGCTCGTTACACACAGCTCTGGTTTGTTTTTTTATTGTTGCTCTCCCGCTGATAAGCACACATCGCTGTGTGTGACAGCGAGAGAGCAACAATCCTGAATGTGCAGGGAGCAGGAGCCGGCGTCTGACAGCCTGCGGTAAGCTGTAACCAAGGTAAACATCGGGTAACCAAGGTGGTTACCCGATATTTACCTTCGTTGCCAGCCTCCGCAGCTCTCACGCTGCCAGTGCCGGCTCCTGCTCCCTGCACACACTAAGCTAAGCGGTGTGCGCTGGTAACTAATGTAAACATCGGGTAACCATACCCGATGTTTACCTTAGTTACCAGTGTCCGCAGATATCAGATGCCGGCTCGCTTGCACGTCGCTGCTGGCTGGGGGCTGGTCACTGGTCGCTGGTGAGATCTGCCTGTTTGACAGCTCACCAGCGACCATGTAGCGATGCGGCAGCGATCCTGACCAGGTCAGATCGCTGGTCGGATCGCTGCTGCATCGCTAAAGTGTGAAGGTACCCTTAAGCTGGGTTCACACTAAGCGACAGCGACAACGACGTCGCTGTTACGTCACCATTTTCGGTGACGTAACAGCGACCTTGTAAGTCGCTGTTATGATCGCTGCTTAGCTGTCAAACACAGCAGAAGCAGCGATCATAACGTCGCTGTGCTACATGTGCAGAGAGCAGGGAGCCGCGCTTAGCGCTGGCTCCTTGCTCTCCTAGGTACAGTACACATCGGGTTAATTAACCCGATGTGTGCTGCAGCTACATGTCACAGTGCAGAGAGCAAGGAGCCGCGCGCACTGCTTAGCGCTGGCTCCTTGCTCTCCTTGCTACAGTATACATCGGGTTAATTACCCGATGCATACTGCAGCCACATGTCACAGTGCAGGAGCCGGCACTGGCAGCAAGAGCGGAGGCTGGTAACCAGCGTAAACATCAGAGCACATGGAGCACATTATGAGTTTAGTTGCGCAATTTTTTTTAAAAAATATTATTTTTTAAAGGTGGTGACCATGATCAGGAGATTGTCTGGGCATTTTAACCATTCTTATATAGAGAAAATTAGAACAGTTTGCATTAGCAGCAACTGACTTGCAAAGTTGCCATGTAGTGCAATTCAATGCTGTATATGTTGCAGCATCTGAATGAGCACTGTAGAGTGGTGACTCATTATGTCATGCAGCAAACAAAGTTAAGCTTGGGTTACTTTGAAATCTTGCATTGGCAGCCAATGAGAGAGGCATATCACCCATCAACTATGCCGCAAAATGTATCATTTAAGGCCACAGTGGTTTGAACAATGCTTTCCCTCTCATATTTATATTGCAAAAACACTCACAACAATGCAACAAAGGATGGTGGAAGAACAGCAATGTCTGCTCACTGTTGTTCAGGAGTTGTTAGAGACCCTCAAGGACAATGTTAAATGCAGCATAATTTGAAGGAGGGGAAAGAAGAATAGCAGCAACAAATGGATGTGGAGAGCAGCATAGAACTACAGCATCCCAGTCACAGGCAGTGGTTGATGATGGCTGATGGTTCAGGGGTGCATACAGTGAACAAATGAGACTGTCAAGCATGCTGGCAAATGTGCAAGCTGTATATTCAATTATATTTGTGAGATGACAGACATATCAATCATTAAGCAGAGGAAAGACTACTGGATAGCCATTCATTTAAGCCCTTACTACAAAATGAAAAAAAAGGAATTCTGAAGGAGTCAAAAGTGCATTACAAAGATAAGCTATGTTCCCTGCTCATCAAAGCTTCACTGAGCAGATGCCCGATGACTGCACATTTTGGCAGGAGAAAACCTTCTGCTCCCCATAAAGCTAACACTCTCCCCAACTGTGCCAGAGCAAGCACTAGCTCAGGCAGAAATAGCAATTATATTATATAGAATATAATGGACTAGATGTTTTATTTGCCACTAAGTAAGCATAACGCACTTCACCAAACAGAGATGCATCACTTGAACAGCCAGGGTAAGTTGAACCTGGACCTTATCCTTTCTCTGGCAGATACCTGAGCCCTTATTCCATAGTCTTTTGATTCATCAGATGGGATCAGTGGCAAGAACTCGCCCACTTTGACATGGGTATACTGTGTTTTAAAGCCCCCACTGCTGTGTTAAGGAGGTTATTCAGCATGTCAGGTCCCTTTGTCAACCCCAAGCAGACCAAATTGTCCTCTGAAAGTGTAGAAAACCTTACATTTGTCAAAGATGAATCATTCATGTATCAGTGCCAATTTTTATTTACCTAAGGCTTATGCTAATGATTAGCCTATTCATTGTGTTCTACAATGTTCTGCTAAAGCAAATAGCTATTTCACCATGCAGTAGAGCAGGGGTCCCCAACCTGTAGCTCGGGAACCCCATGTGGCTCGCGGACCCATGATGTGGGGCTCGCGGATGTCTTCCAGTTTGCTACATTAGAAGCAAGTCTAGCAAACAGCTATAAAGAGCAGATCTCCAAATGGGGACTTTTGTGAGTTGCCCCACATAGAAGAGCACTAGCTCGGTGTGATTTCTGTGGAAAAGCATTGGCTGCTATTATACTGATAATGGGGGTTCCGGGTGTCACTACGGTGAGGGGGGCGGTAGCTGGATGTGGCCCCCGACCCTCTTTCACATCTAAATGTGGCTGGCAAGGTCAGAAAGGTTGCAGTCAAGCATCTCTTGTCCCACTGTGATGTCGCTGCTGCGGCTGCCGGTGTCAGCACTAGAGTTGAGTGCGGTTCGTGGTTCGAGGTTCTCCAGTTCTAGGCTCGAGTGATTTTGGGGGCTGTTCGAGATCGTACTAGAACTCGAGCTTTTTGCAAAAGCTCGATAGTTCTAGATACGTTCGAGAACGGTTCTAGCAGCAAAAAGCAGGGCTTTTTACAGCTACAGTGTGCAGGAGCCATCGCCGGCAGCCTGCCACAAGCTGGTAACCAAGATAAACATCGGGTATCCAAGCAAAGCGCTTTGGTTAGTAACCCGATGTTTATCTTAGTTACGTGCAGGAAGCCCACACTTCCCCGCTCAGCTCGCTCCGCCCCCTCCTGCCCGTGGCATGTACATACACACACACACACACACACATGGTCCCGCTTGGCTTACCTGCGGTGATGAAGTCCCGCCATCCCGACCTCAGCGCTGTCACTGTCCTCCATGGCCGCCGCTTGTCACATCACCTCTCGCTTCCGACCCGAGACTGACTAGCGGTGACGTCACGGACCTCTCGCGATACTTGGCTGTGAAGGCGGCGGTCATTGAACTCAGTGACAGATGCTGTCGGCAGTGCTGGAGATCAGCGCAGGTAATGTACCTCGCTGACAGCAGCACTTGTCATCTCCTGCAGTGACCTGGGCTGACCCATTGATGTTAGCTCAGGTCACTGCACTGCTCTCCCAGCCAATGGGGAACATCCTGCTCTTCATTGACTGGGACAGTGTGGGTCGTCATGGCAACCCCTTGGATTACACCAGACCTGGATTTGTTTTTCATTCTAATAAATTGGTTAAAGAGGGAATGTTTTGGGGAGTGTTTTTTCAAATAAAAATGTGTTTGTCGTCTATTTTTTTTTATTACTGACTGGGTTGGTGATGTCGGGTATCTGATAGACGCCTGACCTCACCAACCCCAGGGCTTGATGCTAGGTGACATTACACATCTGGTATTAACCCCATATATTACCCCGTTTGCCACCGCACCAGGGCGCGGGATGAGCTGGGCCGAAGCACCAGGATTGGCGCATCTAATGGATGCGCCACTTCTGGGGCAGCTGCGGCCTGCTATTTTTAGGCTGGGGAGAGTCCAATAACCATGGACCTCCCTAGTCTGAGAATATCAGGCCCCAGCTGTCTGCTTTACGTTGGCTGGTGATCCAATTTTGGGGGACCCCTACGTGTTTTTTTTTTAATCATTTATTTAATTTAAAATAACAGCGTGGGGTGCCCTCAGTTTTGGATTACCAGCCAAGGTGAGGTTGCCAGCTGTGGTCTGCAGGCTGCAGCCGTCTGCTTTACCCTAGCTGGCTACAAAACTAGGGGGAACCCTATGTAATTTTTTTTCATTTTTTTGGCTAAATATAAAGCTAAGCACCCCTTAGTGCCACATGAAAGGCACCAAAGGGTGCTCCACTTTTTCTCCATTTTTTCTCCACTTTTTCTATATTTTTTCTCCACTTTTTCTACATTTTTTTCTCCATTTTTTCTCCACTTTTTCTCCACTTTTTCTCCACTTTTTCTCCACTTTTTTTCCATTTTTTTCTCCACTTTTTCTCCACTTTTTCTCCACTTTTTTCTCCACTTTTTCTCCACTTTTTCTCCACTTTTTCTCCATTTTTTTCTCCACTTTTTCTCCATTTTTTTCTCCACTTTTTCTCCATTTTTTTCTCCATTTTTTCTCCACTTTTTCTATATTTTTTCTCCACTTTTTCTACATTTTTTTCTCCATTTTTTCTCCACTTTTTCTCCACTTTTTCTCCACTTTTTTTCCATTTTTTTCTCCACTTTTTCTCCACTTTTTCTCCACTTTTTTCTCCACTTTTTCTCCACTTTTTCTCCACTTTTTCTCCATTTTTTTCTCCACTTTTTCTCCATTTTTTTCTCCACTTTTTCTCCACATTTTCTCCACTTTTTCTCCACTTTTTCTCCATTTTTTTCTCCACTTTTTCTCCACTTTTTCTCCATTTTTTTCTCCACTTTTTCTCCACTTTTTCTCCATTTTTTTCTCCACTTTTTCTCCATTTTTTTCTCCACTTTTTCTCCACTTTTTCTCCACTTTTTCTCCATTTTTTTCTCCACTTTTTTTCCATTTTTTCTCCACTTTTTCTCCATTTTTTTCTCCACTTTTTCTCCACTTTTTCTCCACTTTTTCTCCATTTTTTTATCCACTTTTTCTCCACTTTTTCTCCACTTTTTCTCCACTTTTTCTCCATTTTTTTCTCCACTTTTTCTCCACTTTTTCTCCATTTTTTTCTCCACTTTTTCTCCACTTTTTCTCCACTTCTTTTCCATTTTTTTCTCCATTTTTTCTCCACTTTTTCCTAACTTTTTCTCCGTTCTTTTTCTATGGTCGGTCTACCCATTAGCTCTGCCATGCATACTGTAGCTCTACACCTACTGCACATGTTACTTTATGATTGACATCTCTTTCGTACCAGAACTGTCTAAGTCTACTCTGACCCCATATTTGTCATTACTATATTGTCCTTGTACTGTATTATGACATTTGTATCATGTGTTTCATTTCTTGCTGTGTTGCAATTTTTTTGCTGCATCCCAATTGTACCTCTACATTGTTCGAGTTTATGTTATTGTTCTCTCACTCTTATGTGATACTGATTATTGTCATTTTTTATGATTACATGCAGATAAGTCCAATCTGACGAAGGCTCAGGCCGAAACGTCATTTGTAACTTGTTTTGGACAAAAACATATATGCTTATGAAATTTTTTTTTTTCTTAATACGGACCAATAAAGAGTGATTTTGCATTACTATCCGTTGTGACTTACTGACTTAGTCTGGGAGATTTAGAGTGCCGAGGTTACTCACTAATTTTATCTATTATTACCTCTGAGCACCTATATACCAGTGAGTAGAGCTTCCTCTACAGTAGTTCTCCTGATTAGGCATGCCCTTACCTCATGAGCAGGACATTGCAGCTTTGGTAGCAACCATTACGACATAGACTCTGCTGCTGTGGACCCGAGAAGAGTGAGTGCAGATTCATTGCACCCACACTCCTGACATGAAGGGTCCGCACTCCTAGAAAATGGGGGATACGTTCCCTGAGTGTCTCCCCCCCATATTCTAGACGGTCCAGAGTCGTCGTGGCACCCCTTTATTTTTTTTCTTACAATAAATTGGTGAAAGAGGAAATGTTTTGGGGACTGTTTTTTCAAATAAATTTCTTCTGTCGATTTTTTTTTTTGTTAGTACTGACAGTTTATGATGTTGAGTATCTAATAGACGCCATGACATCACAAACTGCTGGGCTTGATCTCAGGTGACTTTACAGCTAGTATCAACCCGATTTATTCCCCCGTTTGCCACTGCACCAGGGCACGGGATGAGCTGGGGTGCCTGCGGCCTGCTATTTTTAGGCTGTGAAGGCCCAATATCTATGGACCTTCCCACCCTGAGAATACCAGACCACAGCTGTCCGCTTTACCTTGGCTGGTGATCCAATTTGGGGGGGACCCTACTTTTATTGTGTAATTATTAATATTTATAAAATAATTATAAAAAAGAGCCTGTGAGGGGACCTCCACATTGGATCCCCAACCACGGTAAAGCTGCCAGCTATGGTTTTCAGGCTACAGCCGTCTGCTTTACCCTAGCTGGCTATCAAAAATGGGGGGACCCAAAGTCATTTTTTTTTTTAACTATTTTTTAAATAGAAATAATTAATGGGCTTCCCTGTATTTTGATTGCCAACCAAGGTAACGGCAGGCAGATGGGGATGGCAACCCATAGCTGTCTGCTTTATCTGCGCTGAGAATCAAAAATACCGCGGAGCGCTACGTCATTTTTTTAAAGATTTATTTTTACAGCACTGTGATGTCCAGCAATCAAAATACAGGGAAGCCCATTTTATTTTTAGTTATTTAAATAAATAATTAAAAAAAATATATATGGGCTCCCGCTGCATTTTTTGTATTGCTAGCTAAGGGTAATCCAAGCAGCTACTGGCTGCTAACCCCCACTGCTCGGTGTTACCTTCACTGGCAATGGAAAATCCAGGGAAGCATTTTTTATTTTTTTGCCAAAAAACTACAAAAAAAGGACGTGAGCTTCGCCATATTTTTGTATGCTAGCCAGGTATAGCAGGCAGGTGCTGGAAGAGTTGGATACAACGCCAGAAGATGGCGCTTCTATGATAATGCCATTTTCTGAGGCGGCTGCAGACTGCAATTTGCAGCAGTGGGGCCCAGAAAGCTCAGGCCAACCTGTGCTGCAGATTCCAATCCCCAGCTGCCTAGTTGTACCTGGCTGGACACAAAAATGGGGCGAAGCCTACGTCATTTGTTTTCTAATTATTTCATGAAATTCATGAAATAATAAAAAAAGGGCTTCCCTTTATTTTTGGTTCCCAGCCGGGTACAAATAGGTAACTGGGGGTTGGGGGCAGCCGTACCTGCCTGCTGTACCTGGCTAGCATACAAAAATATGGCGAAGCCCACATAATTTTTTCAGGGGGCAAAAAACTTCTGCATACAGTCCTGGATGGAGTATGCTGAGCCTTGTAGTTCTGCAGCTGCTGTCTGTCGGTATGGAGAAGAGCAGACAGCAGCTGCAGAACTACAAGGCTCAGCATTCTCCATCCAGGACTGTATGCAGAACTTTTTTGCCCACCAAAAAAATGATGTGGGCTTCGCCATATTTTTGTATGCTAGCCAGGTACAGCAGGCAGCCACTAGCTGCCTCCAACCCCCAGTTGCTTATTTGTACCCGGCTGGGAACCAAAAATATAGGGAAGCCCGTTTTTTTTTAATTATTTCACTTATTTCATGAAATAATTAAAAAACAAATGACGTGGGCTTCGCCCCATTTTTGTGTCCAGCCGGGTACAACTAGGCAGCTGGGGATTGGAATCCGCAGCACAGGTTAGCCCGAGGTTTCTGGGCGCCTCTGCTGCGGATTTCAGTCCGCAGCCGTCCCAGAAAATGGCGCTCTCATACAAGCGCCATCATCTGGCGCTGTATCCAACTCTTCCAACAGCCCTGGAGCCCGGTGGCTTGTTGGGTAATCATGAGTTAATACTGGCTTTGTTTTACTAGCCAGTATTAAGCCAGAGATTCTTAATGTCAGGCACGTTTGACCCTGCCATTAAGAATCTCCAATAAAGGGTTAAAAAAAACACCATACAGAGAAAAAATACTTTAATAGAAATAAATACACAGACACATTAGAGACTCCATCTTTATTACCCCCTGTCAGCCCTCCACGATCCTGCTCTTCTGTCTTCTTTCTTTCTAGTGTAGTAGTAGTGACGATTGTAGTGAGGATGAGGTTCCCCAGCTCATCACTTGGGGCTGGGGAACCTCATCCTCACTACAATCGTCACTACAATCGGGAAGCAGCGTGCAGCCTTCACTCCGTGAGTGATCAGTGCTGGCTGTCAGTGGTAACAGCGGTATCGCTGACAGACGCGTTACCATAGTAACGGTGCTCTCGGAGCCGCGGTTAGCGGTGACGTCACCGCTAACTGCGTTGCTATGGCAACGGTGATCTCCGTTAATGACCGGCTGTGTCAGCCGGTCCCTAACGGAACGGGGAGTCGACCGTGTGCTAGAGCATGTCGCCGGTACACGGCGATACACATATGTGCACCGTGTACCGGATAGATGCACTCGCAGGTCCTACATGACGCGTCATAGTCATGTGACCAGTCTGTAGCCAATGAGATAATAGCCACGTGACTGGTCACATGGCTATTTTGACGTCACGATAGGTCCTGCATCTCTGCTGGCAGTGCCGTCACCGGGAGGATTCAGCGATCATCGGATGGAATAGTGGCAGGAGACAGAGTGCAGAAGGGATCGCGAGGACCGGTAAGTGTTATGACAATGTTTATTAACTGTTTGTGTACATTTATAATGAATTTTTATGTGTTTGTGATTGCCTCCCATTATAGCCTATTGGTTCGAGTTCGGTTCGTCGAACGTTCGACGAACCGAACTCGAACGGGACCCCCGTTCGGCGAACCGACCTCGAGCCGAACTGGGACCGGTTCACTCATCTCTAGTCAGCACTACACAGCCAGGCATATCCTTGCATGTCCTGTAATTTTAGACTGTGATCCTGCTTGTTATTTGTGTTATACAGTTACACTGTACTCATTCTAACCATAACCCGAACTTGCAAGGAGTAAATAAACTTTCAAGTTCTCAAGAAAAGGAACTTTTTTTTTTTTTAAATCTCTTAAAAACCATTGCTTTTCCAAATTTCAAACAGCAAACCTGCTGCTGCTACCAAAAGAATTGTAAAAATCCATTACTTCATCTAAACAGCAAACCTGTTGCTGATCTTAAAACAGGGATAATATATTGAAGGCTTGTTAAAATACCACTGCTTTTCAGTTTCCAAACAACACACTTGATTTTACTTCAAAAACAAGAATAATTTTTGGTTCTGTGCTTATCAAAAGGCTTTCGCTTCTTTCGTACATACCATCTGTGTATAAAACACTGATATGACAGGTATGTGTACCCCCAAAAATGCAATATGTTTGGGATAATTTTTACATTATAAAAAACAAAAAAGGCTAGCAGAGCACTGTGTTATCAAACAGGCTATGTTTACATTAAAGAAGCATTCCACTTTGCTTTGCTATTAGCTAATCCTGTGTAAATGTGGTGTAATGTAGTATTAGTTTATACTTACTGATCCCTGTCTTTCCTAGCTTACAACACCGCTTTGGTCCTCTTCTGCGTCACATAACGTCTATTCCAACTTGCCATCTCACACTGGGTGTTATGTTAGCCAGATGCTACTTTCATGATGTAAGTCTATAGAGCCTAGTTCTGAGTTCAGAAAGTCAAAATAGAAGTCACGTTAATGTCTCTCAGACCAGTAAAATGCTAGAAACCAGAGAAGAAAGACATTGTTAAGTGTATTAACACACTACACAAACTAAGGCTCCATGCACACATTGCATTTTTGACGTGTTTTTGCAGCGTTTTTTTGTGCAGCTTGTTGCCCAATACTGCATGTCTTTCCTTCTCCCAGCAAAGTTTATGAGAATTCAGAAATGTTGTGGGCATATTGGGTTTTTTTTGCCTACAGTTTTGAGTTAACCAAAAACTGCAGCATGTCAATTCTTTGTGCGTTTTTGTTCAGCGTTTTTTAGCCCTTCCAGCCATCGATTTCACTAAAAAAAAAGCATGGCACAAAAACCCTGCAAAAATGCATGAGTTTGTTGCATATTCTGGCACAAGGTGCGTTTTTCTGCCAGAAGGTGCAGAATTGTTTTTATCAAATAAACTGCAAGGTGCGGATATAGCCTAAAGCTATGTGCCCACGCTGCGGAAAATATGCGGAATTTGCTGCAATTTTTTTCGTGGAAATTCCACAGATTTTTCAAAAATCCGCAGTACAGCGAGTCCCCAGCCATTTCTATGGCATTTGAAGAGTGCTGTGCCCATGCTGCATTTTTTTCCGCAGTGGAAATAATGCGGATTTCCCTGTGGAAAAATCTGCAGCATGTCAATTATTCCTGCTGATTTCTCAGCAGGATCCCATACTTACCTGCCTTGATAGAAGACACCGGAGTCACTTCCTCTGGTGCAGAGGAGCGCAGTGGAGCCAGTAACGGGAAGGAGGAGGTGGGCAGGGTCTGTACAAGCTCCGGTCATGTGACAGCCGGAGCTAGTGCAGGGCCCCGCCCACCTTCTCCTGCAAAATGCCGACAGACACGGCTGGAAAGTGAAGTGCTGCGTTATGGAGGTAAGTATGAACGCCCCGATCACTCCAGCACTTCTTCTGCATTGAGGATGCAATGCTGAAGCCATGGTACTGTATCCTCAATGTAGAATGCCCGCAGCATATCCGCAGGACATTCGGCAATAAAACCGCAGCATGTAAACAGACAATGTTGTGCTGCGGTTTTCTGGGAGCTCCAGCGGAATGTCCTGCGGATATATCCGCAGGACACTTTCCCAGTGGGCACATAGCCTAACACATTTTTTTCTTATATAAAAAAATATTTTGAGTGTTTTTTTAAAGAGCTGGAAACAAGTTCCATACTGAGAAAGGAGTATTACATATGTGTATTAGGGGCAATTAGAGGCTTTGTACTATCTGTAATTTGCCTCTAAACAAGTTCAAAGAAGGAAGGTTTGAAATTCAAAACATTTCCTCGTTCTAATAACAAATAATAAACAGATTTAGCCAACTTTTCACTATTTCCCATGTAGGCTTTTACTTGTACATTATACCAAGTCAGTGATACCAGTTTATTTGTTTTCGTTGTGTTTTATTCCTGGCACATACACATATAGTGAAACGCATTCTCTGAAAAAAATCAATAAAATATGATTAAATAAATAACTACCAATAAAAGAATCCACACAGTATAGTTTGTGTCGTTTTTATATGTTACACAGTATCAATGCAGTATGATCGTACAGATGTAAGTGTAGGGCCATAAAATGATAGTGTTAAATAGAGCCGTGCCATATATAAGAATGTTTTTTATTGATGTCTCGAGCATTTGTTATTATTTTATTGACTTTTTCAAATAATAAATTTGTTATAGATCTCAAATAGAGAATTTTCCAGGCATACTACTCTTTATTATATTTATAGACTATTGGGATTTTAAGTTATTGATTTGTATGTGGAAAATATCATTAAAATTTGTATGAAAATGGTCATTTGTAGGAAATATTTTTGAGTTGGTCAATAAAACACACAGTATGTAATCTGAAGAAGCTCAGTGGCATGACATGCCATTTCTTAGAGAGTGGCTTTTTAACCTGTGGTACAATGTATATTTAGGGGTATCAAATACAAAAGATTAAGTAGTTTACGTTTTCTACAAAACACAAAGTCCAGTACAAAATTTGAAAAACTATTTCACTACTTTATTGTGCTTTTCCTCTTCACAAATGTTATATACTTATGCTTTTATTTTTCTGAAGAAAAGATAGAGTTAAAGAGGTTGTCCGCTTTATCTTTACAATGTGTTGGAGATATAATTTTGTGAAAATACTAATAGTCCCAAATATAAGTACAGGTCACATGCAGCATGTCATATAGAGCCTAACATGAGAAGTGTGACTAAGAACATATATAAATGCAAAAGTGAAACAGCATTATTGGAAAATAGATCAAACCATTTTAAAAGTCAGTACAAAAGATTTATGGTAGATTAAGAACCAGACAACATGAGAAATGTGAAGGACAGTTGGAGGCAACAAAGGGTTTCACAATGCAGATGGGCATGCATGAAGGAATGATGAATAAGTGAATTAAATACAATATATACAGTATATAGATAGTAACTATCTATTTGTCTCTATCCCAGTCTGTCTGTCTGTGTCTGTCTGTGTCTCTATCTATCTCTTTCTGTCTGTGTGTCTGTATCAGTGTGTCTCTGTGTGTGTGGCTCTGTTTGTCTGTCTGTCTCTCTGTCTGTCTCTTTCCCTGTCTGTCTCTGTGTGTCTGTCTCTGTATCTGTCTCTTTCCCTGTCTGTTTGTGTGTCTGTCTCTATTCATGTGTGTCTATGTCTCTATCCATGTCTGTCTGCCTGCCTGCCTGTGTCTATCTCTCTATCTGTCTGTCTCTCTCTGTATCAATCTCTCGGTCTGTCTATCTCTGTGTCTGTCTCTCTCTGTGTCTGTATATCTCTCTATCTCTGTGTTTGTCTGTCTCTCTCTATCTCTGTGTCTGTCTGTCTCATTCCCCGTTTGTTTAATTCCAGGTCTGTCTCGTTCCAGGTCTGTCTCTTTCCCCGTCTGTCTCTTTCCCCATCTGTCACTTTCCCCGTCTGTCTCTTTTCCCGTCTGTCTCTCCTCATCTGTCTCTTTCCCTATCTGTCTCTTTCCCCCTCTGTCTCTTTCCCCCTCTGTAATTTCCCCATCTGTCTCTTTCCTTGTCTTTGTTTCTTTCCCTGTCTGTCTCTTTCTCTGTCTGCCTGCCTTTGTCTGTCTCTTTGACTGTCTCTCTCTCTTTCTTTCTGTCTCTTTCCCTGTCTGTCTGCCTCTGTCTGTCTCTGTGTGTCTCTTTCCCTGTCTGCCTGTTACTCTGTCTGTGCTTATGTCTATCTGTCTCTTTCTGTCTCTCTATACGTGTCTCCACTGACACTTATTACCTCATACATAAGCTTCTTCTAACAATTTATTTTGTTACTATAGCAACCAACCACAGCTGCTATCAATAAGCTGTAGCTCCTATCTCCATTGACTGTAATGGAGGCAGGTTTTTTGGAGAGTGTCTGTAAAGCACAGGGTTAAATTTTCCTGTCAAAACATAGTCTATGATTTGCCCTGAGTCACATGAGGCATCTGTGCGAAATTTTGTGATTGTAAATACGACGGTGCAGATTCCTTTAGCGGACATACATACACACATACATACATACATGCACACATACATACACCCAGCTTTTTATATATATACATATATATATATATATATATATATATATATATATATACCGTACAGACCAAAAGTTTGGACACACCTTCTCATCTCTAGTCCAACAGTTAAGAGGAGACTTTGTGCAGCAGGCCTTCATGGTAAAATAGCTGCTAGGAAACCACTGCTAAGGACAGACAACAAGCAGAAGAGACTTGTTTGGGCTACAGAACACAAGGAATGGACATTAGACCAGTGGAAATCTGTACTTTAATCTGATGAGTCCGTATTTGAGATCTTTGGATCCAACCACCGTGTCTTTGTAGAAAAGGTGAACGGATGGACTCTACATGCCTGGTTCCCACCATGAAGCATGGAGGAGGAGGAGGTGTGATGGTGTGGGGGTGCTTTGCTGCTGACACTGTTGGGGATTTATTCAAAATTGAAGGCATACTGAACCAGCATGGCTACCACAGCATCTTGAAGTGGCATGCTATTCCATCCGGTTTGTGTTTAGTTGGACCATCATTTATTTTTCAACAGGATAATGACCCCAAACACACCTCCAGGCTGTGTAAGGGTTATCTGACTAAGAAGGAGAGTGATGGGGCGCTAGGCCAGATGACCTGGTCTCCACAATCACCAGACCTGAACCCAATCGAGATGGTTTGGGGTGAGCTGGACTGCAGAGTGAAGGCAAAAGGGCCAACAAGTGCTAAGTATCTCTGGGAAGTCCTTCAAGACTGTTGGAAAACCATTTCCGGTGACTAGCTCTTAAAGCTCATCAAGAGAATGCCAAGAGTGTGCAAAGTAGTAATGAAAGCAAAAGGTGGCTAATTTGAAGAACCTAGAATAAAAGACATATTTTCAGTTGTTTCACACTTTTTTAAGCATTTCATTCCACATGTTTTAATTCATAGTTTCAATGCCTTCAATGTGAATCTACAATTTTTAGAGTCATGAAAATAAAGAAAACTCTTTGAAAGAGGAGGTATGTCCAAACTTTTGGTCTGTACTGTATATATATATATATATATATATATATATATATATATATAGTCATATGAAAAAGTTTGGGCACCTCTATTAATGTTAACCTTTTTCCTTTATAACAATTTGGGTTTTTGCAACAGCTATTTTAGTTTCATATATCTAATAACTAATGAACTCAGTAATATTTCTGGATTGAATTGAGGTTTTTTCTACTAACAGAAAATATGCAATCCGCATTTAAACAAAATTTGACCGGTGCAAAATTATGGGCACCTCAACATAAAAGTGACATTAATATTTTGTAGATCCTCCTTTTGCAAAAATAACAGCCTCTAGTCGCTTCCTGTAGCTTCTAATGAGTTCCTGGATCCTGGATGAAGGTATATTTGACCATTCCTGTTTACAAAACAATTCCAGTTCAGTTAAGTTTGATGGTCGCCGAGCATGGACAGCACGCTTCAAATCATCCCACAGATGTTCAATGATATTCAGGTCTGGGGACTGGGATGGCCATTCCAGAACATTGTAATTGTTCCTCTGCATGAATGCCTGAGTAGATTTGGAGCGGTGTTTTGGATCATTGTCTTGCTGAAATATCCATCCCCTGCGTAACTTCAACTTCGTCACTGATTCTTGCACATTATTGTCAAGAATCTGCTGATACTGAGTGGAATCCATGCGACCCTCAACTTTAACAAGATCCGCGATGCTGGCATTGGCCACACAGCCCCAAAGCATGATGGAACCTCCACCAAATTTTACTGTGGGTAGCAAGTGCTTTTCTTGGAATGCTGTGTTTTTTTGCCTCCATGCATAACGCCTTATTGTATGACCAAACAACTCAAACTTTGTTTCATCAGTCCACAGGACCTTCTTCCAAAATGTAACTGGCTTGTTCAAATGTGCTTTTGCATACCTCAGGTGACTCTGCTTGTGACGTGCTTGCAGAAACGGCTTCTGTCGCATGACTCTCCCATACAGCTTCTCCTTGTGCAACGTGCACTGTATTGTTGACCGATGCACATTGACACCATCTGCAGCAAGATGAAGCTGCAGGTCTTTGGAGGTGGTCTGTGGATTGTCCTTGACTGTTCTCACCATTCTTCTTCTCTGCCTTTCTGATATTTTTCTTGGCCTGCCACTTCTGGGCTTAACAAGAACTGTACCTGTGTTCTTCCATTTCTTTACTATGTTCCTCACAGTGGAAACTAACAGTTTAAATCTCTGAGACAACTTTTTGTATCCTTCCCCTGAACAACTATGTTGAATAATCTTTGTTTTCAGATCATTTGAGAGTTGTTTTGAGGAGCCCATGATGCCACTCTTCATAGGAGATTCAAATAGGAGAACAACTTGCAAGTGGTCACCTTAAATACCTTTTCTCATGATTGGATACACCTGCCTATGAAGTTCAAAGCTCAATGAGGTTACAAAACCAATTTAGTGCTTTAGTAAGTCAGTAAAAAGTAGTTAGGAGTGTTCAAATCAAGAAATTGATAAGGGTGCCCATACTTTTGCACCGGTCAAATTTTGTTTAAATGCGGATTGCACATTTTCTGTTAGTACAATAAACCTCATTTCAATCCAGAAATATTACTCAGTCCATCAGTTATTAGATATATGAAACTGAAATAGCTGTTGCAAAAACCCAAATTGTTATAAAGAAAAAAAGGTTAACATTAATAGGGGTGCCCAAACTTTTTCATATGACTGTATGTATATATATATATATATATATATATATAAAGCTGGGTGTATGTATGTGTGTATGTATGTATGTACAGTCATGGGCAAAAGTTTTGAGAATGATACAAATATTAATTTTTACAAAGTCTACTGCTTAAGTTTTTCTAATGGCAATTTGCATATACTCCAGAATGTCATAAAGAGTGATCAGCTTAACAGCAATTACTTGCAAAGTCAATATTGGCTAAGAATATGAACTTTAACCCCCAAAACACATTTCAACAGCATTGCATTCCTGCCTTAAAAGGAGCAGCTAACATTGTATAAGTGATTGTTCCATTAACACAGGTGTGTGTTGATGAGGAAAGAGCTGGCGATCAATCAGTCATGATTAAGTAAGACTGACACCATTGGACACTTTAAAAGGAGGCTGGTGCTTGGTATCATTGTTTCTCTTCAGTTAACCATGGTTATTTCTAAAGAAACACGTGCAGCCATCATTGCTCTGCACAAAAATGGCCTAACAGGGAAGAGTATCGCAGCTACAAAGATTGTACCTCAGTCAACAATCTATCGCATCATGAAGAACTTCAAGGAGAGAGCTTCCATTGTTGCCAAAAAGGCTCCAGGGCGCCCAAGAAGGACCAGCAAATGCCAGGACCGTATCTTAAAACTGTTTCAGCTGCGGGATCGGACTACCAGCAGTGCCGAGCTAGCTCAGCAATGGCAGCAGGCTGGTGTGAATGCTTCTGCACGCACTGTGAGGCGGAGACTGCTTGAGGCCTGGTTTCAAGGAGGGCAGCAAAGAAGCCACTTCTCTCCAGAAAAAACATCAGGGACCAACTGATATTCTGCAAAAGGTACAGGGAGTGGACTGCTGAGGACTGGGGTAAAGTCATTTTCTCAGATGAATCCCCTTTTCGATTGTTTGGGACATCTTGAAAACAGCTTATTAGGAGAAGAAGAGGTGAGCGCTACCACCAGTCTTTTCTCATGCCAACTGTTAAGCATCCTGAAACGATTCATGTGTGGGGTTGCTTCTCAGCCAAGGGAATCGGCTCACTCACAGTCTTGCCTAAAAACACAGCTATGAATAAAGAATGGTACCAGAATGTCCTCCAAGAGCAACTTCTCCCAACTGTCCAAGAGCAGTTTGGCGCCCAACAATGCCTTTTCCAGCATGATGGAGCACCTTGCCATAAAGCAAAGGTGATCACTAAATGGCTCATGGAACAAAACTTAGAGATTTTGGGTCCATGGCCTGGAAACTCCCCAGATCTTAATCCCATTGAGAACTTGTGGGCAATCATCAAAAGACGGGTGGACAAACAAAAACCAACAAATTCTGGCAAAATGCAAGCATTGCTTATGCAAGAATGGACAGCTATCAGTCAGGATTTGGTCCAGAAGTTGATTGAGAGCATGCCAGGGAGAATTGCAGAGGTCCTGAAGAAGAAGGGTCAACACTGCAAATATTGACTTGCTGCATTAACTCATTCTAACTGTCAATATAACCTTTTGGTACTCATAATATGATTGCAATTATATTTCTGTATGTGATGTAAACATCAGACAAACACAATTAAAAACCAGAGGGCAACAGATCATGTGAAAATATAATTTTGGTGTCATTCTCAAAACGTTTGGCCATGACTGTATGTATGTATGTATGTGTGTATGTATGCCCGCTATATATATATATATATATATATATATATATATAAATAAATAAACTGTGTGCAGAATTATTAGGCAAGTTGTATTTTAGAGGGGTTTTTCTTGTTGATCGACAACTATGTTCAAAGAATAAACCAGCATTGTATAGGTTAGGGTACCTTAGTATACAGACCAGAATTTAATACCCCTAAAAATAATAACTTTATTAGCAATCAATTAAAAGATTTTCAATCAACCAAAACATCAAACATACAGAAGTGCATGTAGTGTGAAGGTGCACACTGAGTGGCCAGGTGTAGGAAAGCTTATAGAGGGGTCTGAGGGTGGTATAGATGAAGTATTGATAATATGGACCAGGAAGGGTTATATCTGTCCCTGATCTGTGTCCTACCTGCCAATAGGGCTTTAAGCACCCTAGATTTGTGGTGCCCCCATTCCACGGCGGCTCGCCCTTGCTGTTCCTAACTACCTGATTGAATAGCCACCACCAAGATACAAAAGTGCAAAGTGCAATAAAATCAACACATTATTGCCAGACACAGCAACATTTATACAGACAAAAAACGAAGATTTCAAGCCACCATATGTAGGAAGGATCAATGGTTATGTCCCAAGTTTTGAGACAATACAGTGTCAATGAGTCCGTACCGGCAGCATCCCCCCCCTACTCAACTATTGAATAGATATAGTAGAAGAGGTAAACGGTACTGAGGACTAACTATATTGTCCGTATATATGATACGCACACAAAAACAGTTGTTACTGTGTGTTTTAGAGATATCATAAGCAGCAATTATAGAAAATAAACAGTGCTACACAGGGTATAATATCCTTATAAAACACCCTCCCTCCTCTAACAGTATATCAATATAGTAGGAGGGATTAGAAAAATATTTATAATGTCCATAAAATTGATAGGCACAACAGGACAATTACTACTACGTATTATAGATACCATAGGATATAAAACACGCCATAACCAGTGATCCACTGGGTATCCTACTTTTAGTTGGTAATCCTCCTGGACTACTATGATATGATTAGTTACCAGGATTCTCCCTTCTTCAATACACATAGTGGTGCTGTGTCTGGTATAACATAGAAATTCTCCCATCGTTCACCCAAGGCATTTCCCCCCACTAGTGACTGGGGTTCATCAGGGGAATTGAACTGTGGACAGCTGTTGCATTTAAAAATTCATGCAATGCAACCTTAGAACAAATGAATGCCTGGTCACAATATCCCGTAGGGCTGATTCCCATAAGTGCAGGAGATAAGGAGTTCCCTGCTAGTGCTGCTACTTAAAACAATTGAATGCATGGTCACAATATACCATAAGGCTGGTTCAAATGAGTGCAGGAGATAAGGAGTGGAGAGGTCAGCAACAGGAGCAGCAAGGAACTCCTTATCTCCTGCTCTCATCTGAACCAGCCTTAGGGTGGGTTCACACATAGCGACAGCGACAACGATGTTGCTGGTACGTCATCATTTTCTGTGACGTAACAGCGACCTTGTAAGTCGCTGTTATGATCGCTGCTTAGCTGTCAAACACAGCGACGCAGCAGCGATCATAACGTCGCTACATGTGCAGAGAGCAGGGAGCCGCACACACTGCTTAGCACTGGCTCCTTGCTCTCCTAGCTACAGTACACATCGGGTTAATTAACCCGATGTGTACTGCAGCTACATGTGCAGAGAGCAGGGAGCCGGCACTGGCAGCGAGAGCGGCGGAGGCTGGTAACGCGGGTAAATATCGGGTAACCAGGGAAAGGGCTTCCCTTGGTTACCCAATGTTTATCTTGGTTACAGATTACCGCAGCTGCCAGATGCCGGCTCCTGCTCCCTGCTCGCTTCATTTCGTCGCTCTCTCGCTGTCACACACAGCGATCTGTGCGTCACAGCAGGAGAGCGCCTTTGAAGAAAACGAACCAGGGCTGTGTGTAACGAGCAGCGATCTCACAGCAGGGGCCAGATCGCTGCTCAGTGTCACACACAGCGAGATCGCTAATGAGGTCACTGTTGCATCACCAAAACCGTGACGTAGCAGCGATTTCGGTAGCGATCTCGCTATGTGTGAAGCACCCCTCACAGGATATTGTGACCTGGCATTCAATTGTTTTAAGTAGCAGCACCAGCAGGGAACTCCTTATCTCCTGCATTATGGAAAACATTCTTTGTTTTATTGCAGCCATTTGGATAATTCAAAAAAGTTTATTTTTTTCTCATTAATGTACCCTCTGCACCCCATCTTGACAGAAAAAACAGAAATGTAGACATTTTTGCAAAGTTTTTAAACAAGAAAAACTGAAATATCAAATTGTCATAAGTACCCTTTCCCCGGTACTGAGTAGATGTAGCCTTTTGAGCTAGTACAGCCATGAGTCTTCTTGGGAATGATGTAACAAGTTTTTCACACCTGGATTTGGGGATCCTCTGCCATTCTTCCTTGCAGATCCTCTCCAGTTCCATCAGTTTGGATGGTGAACATTGGTGAACAGCCATTTTCAGGTCTCTCCAGAGATGCTCAATTCATCTCAATTCAACTCAACTCAATTCAAGCATGGTCACAGAGTTGTTCTGAAGTCATTCCTTTGTTATTTTAGCGGTGTTCTTAGGGTCATTGTATTGTTGGAAGGTGAACCTTCGGCCAAGCCTGAGATCCAGAGCACTCTGGAAGAGGTTTTCTGTCAGGATCTCTCTTTACTTGGCCGCATTTATCTTTCCTTCAATTGTAACCAGTCGTCCTGTCCCTGCAGCTGAAAAACACCCCCATACCATGATGCTGCCACCACGTTTCACTTTTGGAATTGTATTGGGCAGGTGATGAGCAGTAGCTGGTTTTCTTCACACATACCGCTTAGAATTATCACCAATCAAGAGTTCTATCTTTGTCTCATCAGACAAGAGAATCTTATTTCTCATAGTCTGAGAGTCCTTCATGTGTTTTATGCAAACTCTATGAAGGCTTTCATATGTCTTGCACTGAGGAGAGGCTTATGTCGGACCACTCTGCCTAAAGGCCCGACTGGTGGAGGGCTGCAGTGATAGTTGACTTTGGAACTTTCTCCCATCTCCTCACTGCATCTCTGGATCTCAGCCACAGTGATCTTAGGGTACTTCTTTACCTCTCTCACAAAGGCTCTTCTCCCACGATTGCTCAGTTGGGCTGGACGGCCAGGTCTAGGAAGAGTTCTGGTGGTTCCAAACGTCTTCCATTTAAGGATTATGGCGGCCACAATGCTCTTAAGAACCTTGAGTAGTGCAGAAATTCTTTTGTAATCTTGCCAGATCTGTGCTTTGCCACAATTCTGTCTCTGAGCTCCTTGGGCAGTTCCTTTGACCTCATGATTCTCATTTGGTCTGACATGCACTGTGAACTGTGAGGTCTTATATAGACAGGTGTGTGCCTTTCCTAATCAAGTCCTATCAGTTTAATTAAACACAGCTGGACTCCAATAAAGGAGTAGAACCATCTAAAGGAGGATCACAAGGAAATGGACAGCATGTGATTTAAATAGGAGTGTCTGAGCAGAGAATCTGAATACTTATGACCAAGTGATATTTCAATAAATATTAATTAATAAATTTGCAAAAAATTCTAGATTTCTGTTTTTTTCTGTCAAGATGGGGGTGCAGAGTGTACATTAATGAGAAAAAAAATGAACTTTTTTGAATTTATCAAATAGCTGCAACAAAGAGTGAAAAATGTAAAGGGGTCTGAAGACTTTCTGTACCCACTGTATATAGAATAAATGCATCTCTTTTAATATATAGTTATGATGTGTGCCGGGAGGTGTGTCTACTAGTGTTCGTATATATACATCAAGTGTCCAATCATGGTGTGGTTGAGTATAGTGAAGCTCAGGCTGAATACTGGGGCTTAATGACTAGTGAGAGGAAGAGGCGTGAATGAGGAGTCCAGTCTCTTGTGAAGTCATGTGATCAAAGGATGCAGCGTAATGCTAATGAATTTGCATAAATTATAATATAATTATAATGTATGCAAAGTCGTAGAATAATCAGAGAGAAGGCGTGTCCTGGAACCAGTGATGCTACAGCAGATTATCAAGTGATAGACCAATCTCATCTCAAGGATACATAGAAAACAGACTACGGTCTTAAATAATAAAAGCAGGTTGACCACTATTGTATTAGTAAAATCATGAAGCAAAGTGCAAGAAAGACAAACAATGACAGACCCACAAAGGGATGGTGAAAGTGAGTGCAAAAAAAGTGCTTGGTTGTACGAAATAGAAGTATGAAGAAATATATATAATATAACAAATACATAGGCTAAACAAAAATGTTAAAATAAGTAGGTAAAAAAATGTAGAGGCATACAGAAAAAGAAGAAAATATAAATGAAGTAAAACAAACAAGGGTGATTTTATATATACAGTTAGGTCCAGAAATATTTGGACAGTGACACAAGTTTTGTTATTTTAGCTGTTTACAAAAGCATGTTCAGAAATACAATTATATATATAATATGGGCTGAAAGTGCACACTCCCAGCTGCAATATGAGAGTTTTCACATCCAAATCGGAGAAAGGGTTTAGGAATCATAGCTCTGTAATGCATAGCCTCCTCTTTTTCAAGGGACCAAAAGTAATTGGACAAGGGACTCTAAGGGCTGCAATTAACTCTGAAGGCGTCTCCCTCGTTAACCTGTAATCAATGAAGTAGTTAAAAGGTCTGGGGTTGATTACAGGTGTGTGGTTTTGCATTTGGAAGCTGTTGCTGTGACCAGACAACATGCGGTCTAAGGAACTCTCAATTGAGGTGAAGCAGAAAATCCTGAGGCTGAAAAAAAAGAAAAAATCCATCAGAGAGATAGCAGACATGCTTGGAGAAGCAAAATCAACAGTCGGGTACATTCTGAGAAAAAAGGAATTGACTGGTGAGCTTGGGAACTCAAAAAGGCCTGGGCGTCCACGGATGACAATAGTGGTGGATGATCGCCGCATACTTTCTTTGGTGAAGAAGAACCCGTTCACAACATCAACTGAAGTCCAGAACACTCTCAGTGAAGTAGGTGTATCTGTCTCTAAGTCAACAGTAAAGAGAAGACTCCATGAAAGCAAATACAAAGGGTTCACATCTAGATGCAAACCATTCATCAATTCCAAAAATAGACAGGCCAGAGTTAAATTTGCTGAAAAACACCTCATGAAGCCAGCTCAGTTCTGAAAAAGTATTCTATGGACAGATGAGACAAAGATCAACCTGTACCAGAATGATGGGAAGAAAAAAGTTTGGAGAAGAAAGGGAACGGCACATGATCCAAGGCACACCACATCCTCTGTAAAACATGGTGGAGGCAACGTGATGGCATGGGCATGCATGGCTTTCAATGGCACTGGGTCACTTGTGTTTATTGATGACACAACAGCAGACAAGAGTAGCCGGATGAATTCTGAAGTGTACCGGGATATACTTTCAGCCCAGATTCAGCCAAATGCCGCAAAGTTGATCGGACGGCGCTTCATAGTACAGATGGACAATGACCCCAAGCATACAGCCAAAGCTACCCAGGAGTTCACGAGTGCAAAAAAGTGGAACATTCTGCAATGGCCAAGTCAATCACCAGATCTTAACCCAATTGAGCATGCATTTCACTTGCTCAAATCCAGACTTAAGACGGAAAGACCCACAAACAAGCAAGACCTGAAGGCTGCGGCTGTAAAGGCCTGGCAAAGCATTAAGAAGGAGGAAACCCAGCGTTTGGTGATGTCCATGGGTTCCAGACTTAAGGCAGTGATTGCCTCCAAAGGATTCGCAACAAAATATTGAAAATAAAAATATTTTGTTTGGGTTTGGTTTATTTGTCCAATTACTTTTGACCTCCTAAAATGTGGAGTGTTTGTAAAGAAATGTGTACAATTCCTACAATTTCTATCAGATATTTTTGTTCAAACCTTCAAATTAAATGTTACAATCTGCACTTGAATTCTGTTGTAGAGGTTTCATTTCAAATCCAATGTGGTGGCATGCAGAGCCCAACTCGCGAAACTTGTGTCACTGTCCAAATATTTCTGGACCTAACTGTATATATGTGTGTAGCAAAAGTGCAAAAAAAATTGCTGAAATTAAATGTTATATAGAGTTAAGTAAAAGGTGTGAATATGAAAACAGTATATAAGATTTGCAAAAATACATAGATATAGAAATCGTTGTATAAACCCTCATGGTTGCAGATAGAATTTTACATAAATACAGGTTTAATAACACATACACATTTCCTTTTTTCCTTGTTGTCTATTCATAGTTTTTAGCTTTTGGTTTTATCTTTCTGCACTATTGCATTTTTGGTGCCTTTTCATTTTTTTTTCTTCACTTCTCTCCAGGGATTCAACCTACACTTCCATTGATCCAGTCCACATTTTGGAGCAGGTGTGGGGTCCTGTGCATTTTTCTGATCTTTCTGCACTCCTTGCTCTACGTGGTGCTCTTTCCATATATGTTCCTGTATTTATTTAGGTATGCAGCTTACCACCCACCTTTAATTTTCATATGCCCCACCCTCATTTACCCTGGATATTATATTATTTTATATGTGTCTGTCTGACTTTATTATCATTTTTATACCTTTATGTGTATTTATACGTATCTATACATGTATCTCTGGCCTTGCGTGATCTTTCTACGCATACATACGTAATTGTACGTCTTCCTTTACACTTGATTATTGTCTGTGTTAATATGTCTCCATATACATGTGTCCTTCACTTTCCATGATCAGATGTGTGGCCGGCCTGCATGTGTGCACACACATGTGATACCGCACACTGGTTGTTGGGTTTTCAACTGGTTTACATTACCCTATGCATACACATGCAGTTAATATAGCTATATGTGTGTGTTTACATAGTTTCATAGTTTTTAAGGTTGAAGGTAGACTTAATTACATTGAGTTCAACCCATGACCTACCCTAATATGTTGATCCTGAGGAAGGAAAAAAAAACCATGCGACAGACAGTAAGAGCTACATTAAGGGATAAAATTCCTTCCCGACTCCACCTACGGCAGTCAGACTAGTTCTCTGGATCAACGCCCATTATCACAGAATCGAGTGCACGTAACCAGTAATATTACATTTTTCAAGAAAGGCTACCAGGCCTCTCTTAAATTTTAGTAATTAATTAACCATTACAACATTATGTGGCAAAGAGTTCCATAGTCTCACTGCTCTTACAGTAAAGATTCTGTGTTATATGGGTCACCTAATTTTTGCAGCTTTGGATTCATTTCATTGTTTTATTTTTTTATTCACACATCCTGGTCCTTCTCATAAAGTTTTTTCTTATGGCATTTGGCGACTTGCTTCTGGTATAGTCAGTTACTGGAGCTTACCCTATTCCATCCAAACTCGTATTCATATGTGTATTCTAATGCACTCACTACTTACGGGTTGTACAAACAGAAGATTATTCAGGAAAGCCGGGGTCTTGTAACAGGAGGATATGTATGGATTCAGGGAGTACACAGAGGAAAAGTCAGGTGACAATCCAGACTGAGACGTGGTCAGGTAATGGTCTGAGATCTAAAGCCAGGAGGTCCCAACAGGAACAGGGAGCGGGTAGAGAGGAGTCAAAACAACAGTCTGGCATCAAGAAACAATAGATCAGAACACTAGCAGGAACACAGGCCAACACCAACACAACTGAATCAAAATGTACGACTGGCAAAATTCTGGGAGAACATACTCAGTAAAGAAGCAGAGCAATTAACAGGAAGAGGGAACACCTGAGTAATCAGCACAGAACCAGCATAGAATCTTCACTGTCAATCAACCTGCCAGCTCAGTAGCTCAGGAAAACACAGCAGAGCATCTCCTAATGTGCAAGATGCTTTGCACAGAGGAATTGTGACACTTATCTTACACATCATGTCCCCTATTATTTTTGTCTATTTACATTCTTTTGGTTTTATACCCTGCTATAATCATATCATTTTACTCCATTTAACCTCAACTTTTTGCCTATTTTATTTACTTTTTTTCCTCTAAGGGTTTCCTTAGGGTTGAGTATATACTGTATATACAAGTGCATTTCAATAAATTAGAATATAATCAAAAAGTTAATTTATTTCAATTATTCAATGCGAAAAGGAAAACACATATATTATATAGAGCCATTACAAACAGAGTGATCTATTCCAAGTGTTTATTTCTGTTAATGTTTATGATTATGGCTTACAGACAATGAAAACCCAAAAGTCATTGTCTCAGAAAATTAGAATAATTACCACAAAACACCTGAAAAGGCTTCCTAAGCATTTAAAATGATCCCTTAGTCTGGTTCAGTAGGCTACACTATCATTGGGAAGACTGCTGACTTGACAGATGTCTAGAAGGCAGTCATTGACACACTCCACAAGGAGCATAAGTCACAAAAGGTCATTGCTAAAGAAACTGGTTGTTCACAGAAAGCTGTATCCAAGAATATTAATGGAAAGTTAAGTGGAAGGAAAAAGTGTGATAGCAAAAGGTGCACAAGCAACTGGGATAACTGCAGCCTTAATAGAAATGTTAAGAAAAGGCCATTCAAATATCTGAAGGAGGTTCACAAGGAGTGGACTGCTGCTTGAGTCAGTGCTTCAAGAGCCACCACACTAAGACGTATCCAGGAGATGGGCAACAACTGTCACATTCCTTGTGTCAAGCCCCTCACGACCTATATACAATGCCAAAAGGGTCTCAGCTGGACCAAGGAGGAAAAGAATTGGACTGTTGCTCAGTGGTCCAAGGTTTTGTTTTCATATTAAAGTAAATTTTGCATTTCAATTGGAAATCAAGGTCCCGGAGTCTGGAGGAAGAGTGGAGAGGCCATAATCCAAGCTGCTTGAGGTCTAGTTTGAAGTTTCCACAATCAGTGATGTTTTGGGGAGCCATGTCATCTGCTGGTATAGGTCCACTGTGTTTTATCAAGACCAAAGTCAACGCATCCGTCTACCATGAAATTTTAGAACACTTCATGCTTCCCTCTGCTGACAAGCTTTTTTGGAGATGGAAATTTCATTTTCCAGCAGAACTTGGCACCTGTCCACACTGCCAAAAGTACCAATACCTGGTTTAATTACCACAGAATCACTGTGCTTGATTGGCCAGCAAACTCGCCTGACCTAAACCCTATAAAGAATCTATGGGGCGTTGTCAAGAGGAAGATGAAAAACACCGGACCCAACAATGCAGACAAGCTGAAAGCTGCTATGAAAACAACCTGGACTTCTATAACACCTCAGCAGTGCCACAGGCTGATCGCCTCCATACCACGCCGGATTGATGTAGTGATTCATGCAAAAGGAGTCCTGACCAAGTATAGAGTGCATTTACTGTACATACTTTTCAGTAGGCCATTATTTCTGAGTTTAAAATAATTTTTTTTCAGTTGGTCTTATATAATATTCTAATTTTCTGAGATAATGACTTTTGGGTTTTCATTGGCTGTAAGCCATAATCATCAACATTAACAGAAATAAACACTTGAAATAAATCACTCTGTGTGTAGTGACTCTATATAATATATGTGTTTTCCTTTTTGTATTTAATTACTGAAATAAATTAACTTTTTGAGCATATTTAAATGTATTGAGATGCACTTGTAGATGAAAATCCTACTGGTTCTATTTAATTCACCATATAGTGATAAGACATGGTCAAAGCAAATAAAGTAATGCTAGAATTACCGTATTTTTCGGACTATAAGACGCACCGGACCATAAGACGCACCCTGGTTTTAGAGAAGGAAAATAGGAAAATAAAATTTTAAGCAAAAAATGTGGTCATGACACACTTATGGGGCGAGGATCTGCTGCTGACACACTATTATGGGGGTAATGTCCCCAAATTCTCTAGTAAGGTACCCCATCCTGGTAATGATTCTCCTGCCTTGTATATAATCCCCATCCTTATATTTATTTTATATATATATATATATATATATATATATATATATATATATATATATATATATATATATAATGTATGTATGTGTGTGTGTGTGTCCCTCATCCTGCTATATGTGCCTCATCCTGCTACAGGTCTCTCATCCTGCTATAGGTCCCCCATCATCCTGCTATATGTCCCCCATCATCCTGCTATATGTCCCCCATCATCCTGCTATATGTCCCCCATCATCCTGCTATATGTGCCCCATCATCCTGCTCATATGTGCCCCATCATCCTGCTCATATGTGCCCCATTATCCTGCTCATGTGCCCCATTATCCTGCTCATATTTGCCCCATCATCCTGCTCACATGTGCCCCATCATCCTGCTCACATGTGTCCCATCATCCTGCTCACATGTGCCCCATCATCCTGCTCACATGTGCCCCATCATCCTGCTCACATGTGCCCCATCATCCTGCTCACATGTGCCCCATCATCCTGCTCACATGTGCCCCATCATCCTGCTCACATGTGCCCCATCATCCTGCTCACATGTGCCCCATCATCCTGCTCACATGTGCCCCATCATCCTGCTCACATTTGCCCCATCATCCTGCTCACATTTGCCCCATCATCCTGCTCATATTTGCCCCATCATCCTGCTCATATGTGCCCCATCATCCTGCGGAACACACATAAAAAAAATAAAATAAACATTTATATTCACCTTTCCTCGCTCCACGCAGCGTCGCTCCTCCTCCGTCTGTGCCGGCAGCGCTGTGTGGAGCCGGCCACGCTCCCTGCTGCACCGCGATCTCCTTCTGTCTGTGCCGGCGATGCTGTGTGGACACGTGCGCACAGCGATGACGTCATCGCTGTGAGCCCCGTTAGTCTCTACACAGCGCGGCCGGCAATCAGAAGATCATCGCGGTGCTGCGGGGAACGGTGAGTAATGTGTACTGATTCACTGCACCCCGCGCTGATGATGATGCGCGGGGAGCAGTGAATACAGCCGCACATGATCACTCCTGGCTGTAGTTGCCAGGGGTGATCACGGCTGGCTGTTTACTTCGCGCGCGTCCCCGCTCATCACCCCGCCCACCTGTCAGCGCTGAGAGATGGGCGGGAGGATGGGCATGCATATGTAATGAGCGGGCCCACGTGGTCACGGCAGGCGCTGCTGCTGCCTGCTCGTGCCCCCGATGACCCGCTCCACCGCAGCACCCTCATTCCCCGCAGCCATGCCTTACATTCAGACCATTAGGCGCACCCCCCACTTTCCCCCAACATTTGGGGGAAAAAAAGTGCGTCTTATGGTCCGAAAAATACGGTATATCTTATGCTAAAACCCCTTTTTTGCTAGGCAGAAATGTTTTGCTTTATTCTACTTTCACAGCTGTAACTTTATTTCCCCACCAAATAAAGTTTTTGTGAGATGAGTTCAAGTTTTTATTGAGACCTTTTAATGATATGTAACATTCTATTCCAAATTTTTGGGAAACTGAATGAACAAAATATAGCAATTTCGAAATGCAGTTTACAATTTAACTCCTTCACCCCCGGGCGACTTTCCATTTTTTGTTTTTTGCTCCCTTTCTTCAGAGAGCTGTAATTTTTTTATTTTACCGTCAATCTTACCATATTAGGGCTTAATTCTTGTTGAACAAGTTGTACTTTTAAATGAATCCATTAGTTTTACCATATTGTGTACTGGAAAACGGAAAAAATCCAAAGCCGATAAAATTGCAAAAAAGTGCAATTGCACAATTGTTTTGGGGATATTTTTTTCACATTGTTTAATATATAGTAAAACTAATGTCTGCCGAGCCGCTTGGATCCGTGTTCGTCGGTGGGTGGCTCGAGCTCTCCGCGGACCCGGGGGTCACGTCGCTCTGAAAGGGGGTTGGCGCTACACGCAGGGACTTTGGTGGGAAGTTCCACGGCCGGGGCTGCGGGGGCTTGTAGGGGATTTAAGTTTGTGACGCCACCCACGGGTTGTGGTGAATGGATGGACACCACTGCTGCCATTGATTAGGCCTCCCGGGGATGGTGTTGCGCAGCTTGGTGTTGACCCCTCCGTGGGTAGGGGAGTGATGGTCCCGGGGGCCCAAGGGAGGTGCTGAGACGGGGGAGCGGGTGTGTGCTGGGGGGATGTCGGTGCGGTGTGCGGCCCGAAGGCACTGCTGTACTCACTATGATAAAACATGCTGGAGTCTCTGGTAAACCAAACAAGATGGTGAACGGTGCCCGCAGCCGGCTGCAGTTTTCTCCCCTTAATAGGTTGATGGTTTCCGCCTTTCTCCTGCACTTCACTTGTGTAATCTGTATTGACTCCTATGCCTGAGCAATGGTAGTCCACTCCCCGGCTGGTTTATGCCAGGGGAGCCCTTTTTGTCCGCAGACGCTGGCCCCTTGGGTCTCTATGCCTGAGCGGTGGCGTTACCCTTTATGGTTTGGCTGTTGTCTTCTAACGGGTCTTAGGTGGGATAGGTCCTTAAGTCCAGTCCTCAATCAGTTGATTTGACTCAGTTCTGTTGGTTCTGGGCCTTGTACTGGGTCTGAGTACCCCTCCTGGTGCTCCAGTTTCCAATAGGTTCCCCGGTTCGGTACCGGCGGGCCACCACCCATCCCCGGTCCCTACGGTTCCACCGGCTGTAATCACAGCTCCTGTAGGCGGCCACCACCGTCTGCCTCCTTGCCAGAGGTGACTGGGCTCCAACCCAGACACCGGGTAGACTATGGCAGGCCTGGACACAGGTCTGCCCTTGAACTTGACTACACCTCTCCATTGTCCAAGCTAATCTACCTAGAACTACTGTTTTTCCCACCTCCAGGCCTGTGAACTCCTTGGTGGGTGGGGCCAACCACCTGGCTCCACCCCCCTGATGTGGACATCAAACCTAGAGGGAGGTGACAAGGGTTTTGTAGTTTGGCTGCTGTCACCTTTTTAGGGAGGGGGAGTGTGTGTGTGGAACTACCTGGGACGACCTGACTAGTCCAGGGCGTCACACTAACATGTCAATTATATGATACCTCGGGTCGGTATGAGTTCGTAGTTACAAACATTTAAACTTTTACTTTTGTTTAAGGGTTTAAGAAAATTCAGAAGTTTGTACAAAAAAAGAGTTGCGCTTGGCGCCATTTTCTGAGACACGTTGCGTTCTCATTTTTCGGGATCTGGGGCTCAGTGACAGCTTATTTTTTGTGTCTTTAAATGACATTTAAAATTATTCCATTTTTGTGCGGATGCTACATTTTGATTGCCTGTTATTGCCTTTTAAAAAAAAATTGTGGTGACGCAAAATGTAATTTTGGCATTTGGAATTAGGAGATAGATGACCAAGGACATACAGTTACATACTTGGTCATAAAAGGTGTTAAAGTGTAACGGTTGTTATGATTTTTATTTAATAAATAAATAGTACACATGAAAGTAAGCAACTTTGCAATATATCTTATCAGACAAATTTGCTTCTTATTCTGTCAGAATTCATCAGTCATTATTAGAATTCTCCATTCTGAGGTGAAATCTGTTTTGTATTCAGTGAAGACTTTCTCATTACTGAGATATGAGATGGCAGTTGTTACTGATGAGATTCTATGTATATAGAAGAGGGAGGAAGGGGTGGAGCTCCACCTTTAGCTCCTCCCTCATCCTATATAGCTCCTCCCTCTGCCTCTAGTTCTTCCCTCAGCCTCCAGCTACTCCCTCTGCCTCTATAGCTTCTCCCTCTGCCTCTATAGCTCCTCCCTCTGCCTCTAGCTCCTCTCTCTGCCCCTAGCTCCTCTCTCTGCCTCTAGCTCCTCTCTCTGCCTCTACCTCTTCCCTCTGCCTCTAGCTCTTCTTTCTGCCTCTAGCTCTTCCCTCTGCCTTTAGTTTCTCCCTCTGCCTCTAGCTCCTTCCTCCTCCTCTCATCATAGAATCTCATTCACTTTGAACAAAGTTTAATCATTTGTTTACAAATTTTAGGTGAAACCCCATTTACTCCTTGTATTCTAATAGGACCATGGAAAAAAAAAGAACCTCACCTAAAAATACTGCAACAGGGCACAGTAAAGAGACCCACAAACATGAGACCCAAGAACACAGTCAGGGGCATTAAATTCACTTAAAATAACTTTTCGGAGAGTTGAACTTCCAAGTAAAATACACGCAAACAGGCAAATTTGAATTTTGGCAAATCCGTTCATCTCTAGTTACTTAATGAATGCTGATTTTCCTTTGTGCAAAGATGTCTCTGGCTATCCTCTGTGGCTGGGGCTCAGCTCTTTTTTTTCCAGGAATGGTGGGCATACCCAGAAGTTGGACCATCAATGACTATAAGGAAAGGACATAATTACGGATTGGCAAATAGTAACTATTTGTGTTCGGATAATGCTTACCGAGTACTATTTCAGTGTTCAGCAAGGCAAAAAAGGCTCTTTTCCCCATTGACTTGCATTAGGCTTGTTAATCGTGACGAATATCAGAATTGTACTTCGGTATTTGTTATGAATAATCTAAACGCGATTAGTTACTATTCGCCCATCTCTAGGCATAATCTATCAGAATGCTATAACTAACTGAGGTAGCATTGTCAATTTTACTTTAGAAAGTCATAAAACATAAATTTCATCACTATCCTGATTTATTGTGATATGATTGCTTTTCAGTCTACTTTGACAAATTACTTATGTTCCCTTTAAAGGAACCTGTTCCCACAGTCTAGTAACATTGAACAAGGTGGTATATTTTTACCTACAGATGTAGAAAATACTAACTTGACAAATAAGTTACAATATACTCTACATTAGAGATGAGCAAATCAGCCGAAGTTCGGTTCAGATTTGCCAAGCTAGCATGTGTTTGCTGAATGATGTAATGAACCTAGCCTAACCCACTGAATTCAATGAGAGGCAAAACAAAAAACATAGACATTGCTTTCAGGGTGGCCCAAAAGCTATCAAAACAACTCAAACTGTTTGACAGTGGAGCCACACTGTTGTGGCACTAACATTAACTTGCTAGACTATTAACATATATATTGGATGAGTGACAGGAGTTGGCCTGTTGCTCAGAGAACACTGCCATTACGGGTTCTTCTCCACTGGCGTTTTTTGTTTTGCGAATCCCATTGCATGTAAAAACGGTTTGTAATCTGTCAAAGGATTTCCTATGATGCAGTCTCCTTTTCCCCATTTTTTAACGACTCTACATGGGCTCACCTTGAAATCGCAGCATGCTGCGATTTGATGCGAATCTTGCCAATGTTATCCAATGGTGAGATCATTTTCTCGCAAACACATGTGTGTTGTAAATGCTACGTAAGCCAATCGCATTTGCAATTCATCATGAACGTATCTGCTACATGCACGATACGGTTTTCCCATCTCATACACCTGTCTTGTCCTGATTTTAACACAACTGTGACTTTTCTCTGTGATTTCAATTTATTGCCAGCTGCCGCACATAGATTTAAACTGTGTTTGGAAATGACATTGCGCCTCTGCATCCCTCCAAGGAATAACTAAAAATGGCACTTAATGTTGAACTGATGATTGTGCTAATTCAGAAGCGTCCGGAACTGTGGGACACAAGTGACGCAGGCTACGCGGACCGGGCTAGGAAGGATGCCTCCTGGCTCACAGTCTGTTGCGGTATATACCCAAACTTTGATTCATGTAGTCCTCCTGACCATCAGCAAAACTTAAGTAAGTTTTTTTATAAAAAGAAAACATCATCCTAAATGTAGTGCTGCTTTTTTGTTTTTTTTTTGTTTCATTTTTTTTTTTTTGGATGTCTAATTTTTTTTAATTTTTTTTGTTAATTTTTCGAAATTTAAAAATGTGTTGTTATTTTTAATTGTAGCAATTTTTAATGTGTCTTTTGATGTTTTTTTTTTATTTATATAATATTGATATTATTTTTTCAAAAAAATATGAGTTTGATACTTTAATTTTTATTTTATTATTGAAGTATTAATAATATCTGTACAATCTAGAAAAGTTTTAACATAAATTAATACATTTTAAAATTAATTATGTGTTCTTAACTTAAATAAATGGGGATTTTTTTTTTTTTTTATTTTTTTTATTTAAAGTGAATGATGTTACACGCCGATGGCGTTGTTGTAGAGATCAATATCGCCGCGAATGCCAGCCAACTGAGCGACGTGGGGCATCAACCAGCAAGAAAAGGCCATATATACATTTTAATAGGTTGCAGTTTCTTGCACCAATCTTAGAATTGAGACCATAAGTTTTATTTCTTTTTTTAATTTTGCTTTTTTAACCATTTTGTTGTGTTTATATTAGTTTTTTTTTAAGTTTGGTTGCCTTTAACATTTTTTTTGTAGATTAACCTTGTATTAAAAAATCAAACCTTAATTTTATGTTAATTTTTAAAAAAAAACCTGTTTGAACTAACATTTTGTTTATTTTTCAAAAATAAAGCACTACAAGCAACATTGTGGAACCTGAACTACCATCCGAACCTGAGGCTGCAGATTTGGTTGAGGAGGAAACCATCCCACCTACAGAACATAACCAACCAGCCAGCAGTAGTGCTACCCTACCTCTGGACACATCACCACAGGCAATAACAATTGCACAGAGGGCACGGCGAAGGAGGGTGAGCCATACCCACTCGACCAGGCACAAGTTTGATTCCAGAGTGATCGAATATCTCGGCCGCACTATTAACGATGAGGGTGATGAGGCTTTCGGAAGAAGTTAGGCACAGCATCTCAGAGCTGTACCCAACGATTTTAAATTGCGAGTTAAAGCTGCAATACTCCACATTATAGATTTAGCCACTCCCCCAAATAACCCAGAGGGAGTACTGAATTCAATCCATAATTTCAGCAGACGGGAGCCATCCCTGCCACCACCACCACATGTAAGTTCCCTATCTACATTTAATCATCCACCATCACCACCATCAGGATCTAGTCAATTAGCTACCACACATATACAAACAAGGATGCCTGCCAGACAACATTTGGACAGTTTGGATGATGTCTTCACCAAATTCAGGTCCAGTGTCCGTCATCATGGGTCCATCACATAGATCACATCAAACAAGAGAGACTAGTTCAATTTTTGAATCTAGTGAAGAGGGTTTGTATAGCCCCTATCAATATTCTACTTTAGCTAATTCTCCAAAAACCAACACTTCTCCCGTGCTCATGTCCCAAAATGACACAATTACACATAATCCTCTGTTCTTTCTGTCAACATCACCCTCAAACTCACCTCGCATTTACGAACATTTATAGATGTGTAACTTGTCATGAAATATGTTTATTGTGAAATTAACAATTGACTACTTTTTTTTTTTTTAAATCTTATGAAAGCCAAATCAAGATTTAATAAACAGCAAAGCAAAAATGGTACTATAAAATTGTGGTCACAATTTAAAATATAACTTTTAATATCCAAATTAAAATTACCTATACACCACACAACATAAATGGTGTAATTGTGAAACCAACCAAGAAAATTGGAGCTAATGTTTCACAACCATTTAATTTTTGCTTTGCTGTTTATTGACCACTGGTAAGCAACGACACATTCATATATCAAATCAAGATTTAGAAGAAAATTATATTGTAAAAAAATAAAGATGTTGCTGTGTTCAGAAAAATTATATTTCATTGTTTTTACAAAGAGAAATAATTGTTTGATACACAATGTATTGATAACAATAAAAATCAGTTAAAAAAATGTTCCAGCCAATGACAACATAATTATTAATTTTTTTTACATTTTTCAAAAATAAAAAAGGAAACATTCCATACATGCGACAAATAAATTTTTAAAAAATTTGCAACATTATTAACCCAAAAATCATTCGCCATGAACAATTGTTGAAGGTAACCTTCCCTCTGGTGTATTAAAATAATTTTCAAACAAAAACCTTACTCGAAGGCCAGAAGGTTCATGACGTCGCATTCGCTGTGATAGGCCAGAATCAATTGACCTCTGCTCATCATTTGAAACCAGTATAGAGACTGGCATGTCATGTATTCTTGAGAAATTATGCAGTATAACACATACCTGTGTAACATAATTTATATTTTGTGTGCTCAGTTGGATAGCTGAGTGTAATATACGCCATTTGGATGTTAAAATGCCAAAATCCCACTCAACTAGTCTTCTTGCCCGACTTAGTCTAAAATTAAATTCTTTTTGCTCCTCAGTTATGTTGCGACAAGGGGTATGGCTTCATGACATGGGTAGACAGCTGAAAAGCCTCATCACCCACAAATACATATGGTACTGCTTCATTAAATGTTCCTGGCAAACTACTTGGAGCTGGTATTGCGAGCTGTTTGTTCTTCAATCGTTTACCCAGTAATTAATTTTTAAATATTCCTGAATCACAAGTTCGACCATATGCCCCAATGTCAACAATTCTAAACATGCAATTGCTATCGGAAACAGCAAGTAAAACAATTGAGAAAAATTGTTTGTAATTAAAGTATTGTGTACCGGAGTTTGGTGTTTTTTTAACACGAATGTGTTTTCCATCTACTGCTCCCAAGCAGTTAGGGAAGCCAGTCAAAGCATAAATGTTGTTTGATATATTTATCCAATCTTCAGTGGTAGGGGCAGGCATGACTTTGTCTTTCAATATTTCCCATATTTGGGCACATGTATGCCTCACAATTCTTGATATTGTTTTAAGCCCAAGCAAAAACTCCAAATGTAAGGCTGAATATGACAAGCCAGTTGATAAAAATCTAAAACAGAAAATTGTTAAAAATTATATTTTTAAAAAACAAAGGAAGTATATTGTTAACATAATTTCATCAAAAACATAATTATATTTCAAATTTTAAATTTAAAAAAACTTGTTGGCAAATAATATCTAACTGGCTAAGTTAAATTTGGAAAACAATATATTTTTAAATGATTCTTATTTTTAATACATAGTTAGACCAAAATCCTTAAGTACCAATTTTTTTAAAAAAATTATTATATTTTTAATTTATTTTTAAATTTTTAGATAAAAAAAAAACCATAGCGTATTGTCACAAGGAGTTGTTCCTCAGCCGAAATACATTTTCTGAAGCTTGTCGTTTGATAGGAAATATTTGGACGAAGCTCTGCCAAAAGTATATCATAAGTGGATATGGACATCCTTGTATATTTGTAGAATTTATCCTGATGTAGCCGGAGATTAGAGTTGAGCGCGGTTCGCGGTTCGAGGTTCTCCAGTTCTAGGCTCGAGTGATTTTGGGGCCTGTTCTAGATCGAACTAGAACTCGAGCTTTTTGCAAAAGCTCGATAGTTCTAGAAACGTTCGAGAACGGTTCTAGCAGCAAAAAAACAGCTAATTCCTAGCTGGCTTTCCGCTGTAATAGTGTAAGTCACTCTGTGACTCACACTATTATGACATTTCAGTGTATAGTGTGCGTGAACAGCGCCTTCAGATCACTGCTGTTTGTATAATGGCGATCGCCATTTTTTTTTTTTTTCCTTGTCTTCCTTCCCTAAGCGCGCGCGTCTTGTGGGGCGGGCCAGCATGTCAGCCAATCCCAGACACACACACAGCTAAGTGGACTTTTAGCCAGAGAAGCAACGGCATGTGTGATAGGATGTCCATGTCACATGTCCCTGCATTATAAAACCGGACATTTTCTTCCAGCACGCCATTATCTGCCTTCTGCGTCCTTGGTGTCAGACATCACTGGCGCAGCTCCGTCCTAAATCCTATCGCCGATACAGCTGTATGCGCTCCATCCACAGCGCTGGACAGCTTAGGGAGAGCACTTTCTATCAGTCCTTTTAAGGGCTCGTACCGGCAGGGTCAGAGCCATAGGTGACAGGTCCTGAAAACAGAGACAGCGTCTGTGTAGCTAAGGTCAGGGATTTCGTCGCTGCATTTCCCCATAAGGAGGGAATAGAAAGGCAGGCTTCCATTCCTCTACCCAGAGCCCCACAATCCTGGCACTGTACCCTCCTGTCCTCTGCACACTCCAACTCATTATAACTAAGCCATTATACTACTGGTGCCAAGCTATTTCTAGCACCTCTGCATGACACCCTCCTGCTCTGTTTTTAATAAGCTATAATTATAGCAAAAAATACTGCCACTTAGTGGTATACAAAAAATGCCTGTAGGACTCCTTTATTGTGCCACTGGTGCCAAGCAATCTCAAGCACCTCTGCATTCTACACTCATGCCCATTTTGCTATGCTAATTTTATAGCAAACTCAGGGAATTCCTTGCTGCATTTGATCATTACGAGGGATAGAAAGTGAAGCTTCTTTTACTGTCCTGGTACCCACAGAACATGGCCACTGTACCCATCTGTCTACTTTTGCCACTCTATTTAATTTGCACAAAGAGCTGACTCTTTTTCTGCCTTCCTAAAATTGTCTGGAATACTAAGTTAGTGTTCCTTTGCTGCCAAGCAAGGTACAACACATGTGCATTCTACACTCCTTTCCATTTCTGGAATGCAATTATTAACTGCAGGTAGTCCAGGCAATCTGTGATGAAGGTGCAGGCGTGGATATAATGTAGCCTGCATCCAATGATGGTTCGCTCGATGTCTGACAGCTCAACAATACCTTCTGTTTCCACTTCCAAAACAAGTGATGACCTGCCAATCACACTCCCTGTTGCGGGTTAAGGAGTGGAAGTTCAGTGTGAAAAACCATGTGTGACTGCTGTCCCCACAGTCACAGAGGATGAAGAGTACGCAGATGCACTTGATGGGGCAGGCGGTGGTTGCACAGGCATGCTAGTCCGCATTGTAGCACAGTGAAATTCACATTGCGACTTATGCTTCATTTTAAGTCGTGTACAGGGTGGGCTCCCCAGTATGCAGCAAAACCAGGCAAAAGGAAAAGGACTCTAGCCAGTTGGGTTGATAAATGATTGTTTAACTTTACCAAAACAAACAATAAGAACCATGCATACAATTAAAATAATTGAACAATCTATTCTGGTGCCTACTACCTGCTAATCCCTCTGTGTAGCAGTAATTGTGTGTTTGTGCGTGTGTGTGTGTGTGTGTGTGCGAACACGACTTACCAGTGGCGCATCACAAGAGCTTCCACGTTATCTACCTAAACATAGACAAAACACATGACCCCCCCTGAATACCCTTGTTAGCTGAAGCCTTACAGATATTGCAGATGATAACAGTGTGAATGCAAACCACACAGCTCTGCAACACAGTCATGGAAATCTTGAAAAGCAACAGTCAATGCAAACATGTGTTGCTGTCCCTCTATGATTTAAACTGTACGTGACAATTTGACAGTGCAGAGGCAGCAAGTCTTATTGTCTATATAGTCGGCCTACCCAGAACAGATATGTGTTTTGCTAATAAAACAAAGTATTTTGTGCCCGCATTATTGTCTGGGCACAGCCTACCGTACCCGGGTACTGTGATGTCCAGTTGCCAGAAATACAGACTTTACGCTCCTCTCACGGTAAACAGTATAGACAGCACTGTAAGAATGTTGGTCTGTGGCACAGGATGCTGCTCACTGACGTTACAGTGCTCATCATCAAAGTACAACACAACTCCCCTCACAATTGAACAAAGTGTTTCCGCGGTGGCTCCTTGCTGTAACACACACCTTTAGCTTTTCATTCTGTTCATAGACAGCATCTCCAAGTCCACCCCCGAAGAGCAATTTTCTATTGCTATAGTGACCAAAGGCAGATCCAAAAAAACAGCAGCCCCTTGTGTGTAGTCTGCAACAATGCATGCAATGAACGGCAAATAAGCATATTGCGTTGACAGTTGCTAAAGCTGAGCAATACACCTTCACGCTGTCAATTCATATCCATGTGATACTTCATGGAGGAAGTACTCAAAAGTGTGAGTTTTTGCCATCTACTTACAGATTGTTGACAAATCTTACAGATTCCATGACTTGGGTGATCCTTTGCGATGTCCAAAAATTCACAGGCTAGGAAAGGCTTACAGCCCATGCGACCTGCATAGCCAACACGACATCTGCTCAGAGTCAAAGTTGTGGTCCAGGATTCAGTTGTTGACGTGCTTCCAGTACATTGTCTCTGGCCAGGAAGACGCAACGTAACCTCATCATCAGTAGCATCCTCCTCCACCTCCTCTGCTGACCTCATCGACTGGCTGACTTTGGTTTGACAGTAAGTGTTGTCTCCAACCTCATCAATAACCCTGTGTGTTTTCATTCCCCTCGTCCTGAGTCCTCCGAGACAACCTCTTCCTGCCCTGACCGAATAGTAAAGTTGTCCTTCCAATCAGGTATCTGTGCTCCTCATCATGTTCCCCATTGTCTCCACCAGGAGGATTTACTATTTGGAAATGAGGGTGTAGATTAGGCTCAGCACCTTCTTCATCGGGGCCTGGATCCCAGTCACAAAGCTTCAGGCTATCTGCGCAGATCATTTCCCCTTTCTCATGGAACTCGCTACCTCAACAAGTTAGATTATCTGCTACACACGCAAGCTTCAAACTGAATCTGAAAACTCATCTGTTCAGAAATGACTATAACCTTCAATGACACCACCACCATATGTACTTGACGCTCAACCTAAACAACTCCTACTGTCTCCTCCCAAAAATCCTTTAGAATGTAATCCCGCAAGGGCAGGGCCCTCTTCCCTCTGGACCAGTCTGTCTATAGTTACTTGTATATGTATTCTGTATGTAACCCCCTTCTCATGTACAGCACCATGGAATCAATGGTGCTCTATAAATCAATAATGATAAAAATAATAATAACTTCCTTGTCTGTACTCATTGCAGCTTTGGAGCAGACCTCTGATTCCCAGGCTATAGTGCGACTGAACAGCTATGCAAACTCAACCATCTCTGTCACCCCATACTCAGCAGGGCTGGTGGAAACTTGAGAGCTGTTAGGAAGCAAGTGCGATTGGATTGACACCACAGAGGAATGAAGTATTTGGGATCTTGAAATTGGGGTGGAGGAGAGGCCACTTTATGGAGCAATTCAGATCCATTGAAGCAGCTGCTGATTTGGCCTCATCTACATTTGTTAGCGATGGTCGTGTCCATGAAAAAAGGGATCATATCAGATTATCCATGGGAAGAAGTACATCTGTTCTTTTGGATGTTATTTGTTGTTACAAAACGGTGACGCCTTAAACGCAAGCAGCCTGCTGCGGTTTCAGTTGCGCCCAGGCATCAGCTGCCATTTAGGCCTGTGCCTCGGGTTGTCCAGCTGGCTGCTTTCTCCTCCACGTGTAAGTGTGGAGAGGCAGCTAGTGCGCATGCGTGTGACGAATTACCCCAGCCGCAGCCTAACTCCAGTGTTTCGCCTAGTGAGTATGCTCAGCCTGACTGTGCCATTCCTGAGGCTAAGTCTTCATTTCGGGCTACAGCGCATGCTCCCACACTTAGTGCGAAAAGCCTCTTTGCACAGGTACTTGCACTCCGTGACGGGTCTAAGTCCTGTGTTGTGCATAGACACCATGCTAAAGCTGATAGTCTTTTTTCAGAGACTGTATTTCATGCAACTGACTATGGTCAGGCACTTACTGCATCAGAAACTAGGTCCGGTAATGAACTCTTTGGCCCTGCCCGTGATGTGGGGGGCCCATTTAGACCACAGGGCATCAGGTGTCCTGACGATGTGGCCAGGCCACTCCCAAATGGCTTGCAGAGGCCCGCCCCTATGACTTGTCACCTCATTATTGAAGGTCAGACGATGACTGGTGAGGTGTTTGGGTCATGACAGCCATGAGGTCATCATTGAAGTTGCGGTTCCAAATAGGACGCTAGTTATGCCACTCATGACGTGTCACTCTGCTTTTGTCTCCAGGAGGTGCATTGTGGTCCACCCTGGTTTGGGGCGGACCCAGGTTATAGAAGGTGCTGGAGACAACAAGGAGGTGCGCAGTCTTCTATTATGCTCCGAAAGAGCACACCTCCATGTGTTGAACCCATTGTGGCTTTAGGCCAGAGGTAGGCAGGGATAGGGCGTTGATGCAGGCCGCCACCACAGTTGGTAACGCAGAACGGTTAAGACCAGCTCCTGTCCTACAAGTCCTGCTTGTGCAGCCCAGTGGCATTAACAGGCCTGCTGCTGCTGATGCGCCTGCTGTTCACAGGTGTGGCCCCAATGCACACGGTCAGCGTACTGAATGGCCCCTGTGATGTTAACAGGGAGTTCCTGGGCTGGGTGGGCGTGTGGACTCTGTGACGCTAACAGGGCTCCCAGTCTCAAGATCCGAGTGGCGTCTAACTTGGTTCAGGCTACTATTAGTTTCATAGCCACAAAGCTCTGTATCCTCCACCGAACCTTCCAGTTGCCAACCTCTCCTTTTCCATCTGGGAGCACGGTGGACACTGACTGCTGATGGGGATATATACCTTTATCTTTCTTTTCTTATTAATTTTCGTTACATAGCGGTAACATAGTATATACCACCTTATCCAAATCTGCCAGTCCCACCGTAACAGATGGTGTTTCTTCATCAAATGTTACTTTTGCTTAACCACCAAACCCACGGACCAAAACTTTTTTCCCCTTTCCAACACACCTGTTCCCCTTTTCACCCGCATCTGTCCTTTTTAAACTCATTTTGTATATGACCTAAAGTGCAACTCTGCAGGGACACCGTACTCAATGGCATCTCAGCACAGCAGCCAGCCCTCGGTCCCTCAGATGTGGACAAGTAAGACCATTTCCTCCTATCGATGAAAAAGCATTGAGATTCACTCTGTGCACCCTGGTGTTTAGTGGAAAAGCAGATGTAAGATTGCGTAACACCTTCTGCTGATACTCCTGCATACGTGCGTCCCTTTCTATGGCAGGAGTTATTTCGCAAAATTTTGTGTTGTACCAGGGATCTAACAGTGTGGCAACTCAGTAGTCAGCATGACTTGGAATTCGTACAATCCGACGGTCATGTTGTAGGTAGTGCAGCAAGAAGACGCTCATGTGTCTTGTGCATCCAGGAGGACCAAGTCCTTGGTGTGTTGGTGGCAGAGAGGTGAGAATCGTGCCTCCTTCCTCTGCCCTCTCCCCCCAACCTCGCACAACCGAAATGTGAGCAAGCTCTCACTCATCTGCTGAGTCTTCCATGCCCATCGCAAGTTCGTCCTCCATTTCTTCATGGCTCCTGCACCTTCCTCAACAATTTTTGCTGATACTATGCGCCCTTGTTAATCCCTATCCCCCACCATAACTGCTGCCTAGGTGCCGCTTACCGTATGGACCTTGTAGATCTTATTATCCCTTCTGCATATGACTCCTCCTGTACTTCCTCACCTTCCTCTTGGACCAATACCTGACTCCGAATAATGCTTACAGTGTGCTCCATCATGTAGGTGACCAGAATTGTCATGCTGAGAATGGCATTGCCAGTGCTAAACATCTTCGTCGACATTTGGAAACTGTGTAGAAGGGTGCATAGGTCCTTGATCTGACACCACTCCAGCAGCGTGATCTGCACCACCTCTGGATCAAGTTAGCCCAGGGTATACGTCATACCGTATTTCAGCAGGGCTCTGCGGTGCTGCCACACACGCTGCAACATGTGCAGATTCCAATTCCTGCGTGTCGGAACATCGCATTTCCGGCGTTTAACTGCCAGACCCTAAGACTTCCGGAGCGATGAAAGTTGTTGAGCTGCTGGGTGCGAAGGATGAAAGTGACCACATAGCAGCGTGCCCGCTGCACAAGGCCATGTAGGCCAGGATGGTATTTTAAAAACTGCTGGAGAATCAGATTCAACACGTGAGCCATACAAGGCCCGTGTGTCACATTGCCCTGACGAAGGGCCGCAGACAGGTTTGCATCATTGCCGCACACGGCTTTTAAGTCACCAACGTAGTCCACTCAATCAATTTGTACTCTGGTCTCAATGGGAAGACACCACACCCTTTTTTAGGCCCCTCCTGTCTGCAGACCACTGCCAGACAAAGCTATGAACCTCTTGTTACTGTTACCCCCAGTTCAGTTTTATGAGTTTGTGTGCTTGTTACCTGACTACGTTTCCTGCTTGCTGTTTATGTACCTCGTTGGCCGATCCGCATTTCACCTCTGCTTGTTTTCTGATTAAGTCCTGGCCATCCCATTCTGTTCCTCTTCCTCAATTAATGTTTTTGAACCTCCATGACTACTATTGTCTGGAACTGCAGCCTTCCACAGGTATTGATCAACGTGGGCCCTGTGTAATTCCAAATCACTGTATAGGGGTTAAAGGGTTTCAGGGTTCTGGGTGTCCAGCTTGGTGAGTGGCTTGCCTCTAGCCTATCCTTTACAGCCCATCTGAGTGTGTCGATCCAGGCAGGCGTTACACCGTGCCCTCTGCAGAAGGCCATGTAGGCAGGGATAGTGTTTTAAAAATTGCTGGACAACCAGGTTCAACACGTGAGCCATACAAGGCACGTGTGTCCCATTGCCCTGAAGAAGGGTCGCAGACTGGTTTGCATCATTGTCGCACCCGACCTTCCCTGACTGCTGGTTGACTGTAGACAACCATTGATGAAACTCGGTCTCACTCTCCAGAGCTAACCGTCCACAATTCCTCAGCGGTGTCTCACATTTCTCCTACATTTCAAAGTAAACATTTGACCGCATGATGGCCTTGAGCTCTGTTGCCAGCATAGTAAGGAGGTGTGTGGGATTCCTTGGGCGCAGTTAAAAGGAAGGGTGGCCTGACCACACAGGGTTTGGGCCGAGGTGGAGGACCCACACGAGGTTGAGGAGGCAGAAGCAGTGGAGGAACTTGTACATACAAAGGAAGGATTGACACACAAGTCGTGGGGACGGCAAGACTTGTACAGCAAACCCTTCTCCATCTCTCACCATAGTTACCCAGTGGCCAGTCAGCAACATGTAACTCCCCTGTCCATGCTTACTGGTCCAAGTATCTGTGTTGAAATGCACCCTGTCACACACAGAGTTTCTCAAGGAATCGGTGAGGTTGTGTGGGACCTACTGTGGTAGCGCGGGCAAGCCTTTTTTGGAGAAGGAGTGACGACTGGCCATCGGCTCTTGGGGCACTGCAATGGGCATAAGGTCTCGAAAATCCTCGGTCTCAAAAGGGTGTAAAGGCAGCCTTTCTGTTGCCAACAAGTTGCAGATGATGAAACTCAACCTCTTAGGCATGTCATGCCCTTCGAAAATCATGTAAAACATAGCGAGGGGACTCCAACCACAGTCTCCCTCGTTTCCACTAATTGGGCCACCCACACCCCACTTGATTGGCATCAGTTGACCCCCATTTTCAAGATGAAAAAGATGCTTTGCATGAAGCACTCTCAAAAATACGCGTGCCTTTGCCGTCCCCTGGCTGACCCAGGGGAAGAAAAGACCTCTGAGAGCCATGACTTGTTCATCTTGGTTCTTTTAGAAACACAGCGAGGGGACTCCAACCACAGTCTCCCTCGTTTCCACTAATTGGGCCACACACACCCCACTTGACTGGCATCAGTTGACCCCCATTTTCAAGATGAAAAAGATGCTTTGCATGAAGCACTCTCAAAAATACGCGTGCCTTTGCCGTCCCCTGGCTGACCCAGGGGAAGAAAAGTCCTCTGAGAGCCATGACTTGTTCATCTTGGTTCTTTTAGAAACACAGCGAGGGGACTCCATCCACAGTCTCCCTCGTTTCCACTAATTGGGCCACACACACCCCATTTGACTGGCATCAGTTGACCCCCATTTTCAAGATGAAAAAGATGCTTTGCATGAAGCACTCTCAAAAATACGCGTGCCTTTCCCGTCCCCTGGCTGACCCAGGGGAAGAAAAGTCCTCTGAGAGCCATGACTTGTTCATCTTGGTTCTTTTAGAAACACAGCGAGGGGACTCCAACCACAGTCTCCCTCGTTTCCACTAATTGGGCCACACACACCCCACTTGACTGGCATCAGTTGACCCCCATTTTCAAGATGAAAAAGATGCTTTGCATGAAGCACTCTAAAAAATACGCGTGCCTTTGCCGTCCCCTGGCTGACCCAGGGAAAGAAAAGTCCTCTGAGAGCCATGACTTGTTCATCTTGGTTCTTTTAGAAACACAGCGAGGGGACTCCAACCACAGTCTCCCTCGTTTCCACTAATTGGGCCACACACACCCCACTTGACTGGCATCAGTTGACCCCCATTTTCAAGATGAAAAAGATGCTTTGCATGAAGCACTCTCAAAAATACGCGTGCCTTTGCCGTCCCCTGGCTGACCCAGGGGAAGAAAAGTCCTCTGAGAGCCATGTCCACATTGTCAGTGGACAGACGCGTGTGCTTATCTGCCAGCAGACCCCCAGCAGCACTGAAGACAGGTTCCGAGAGAACGCAGGCTGCAGGACACGACAAGATCCCCAAGGCGTACGTGGCAATCTCAGGCAATTTATCCAGATTGGAAGCTTAAAATGAGCAGGGCTCAAGTTGCACAGTAATGGCATCGATGTTTCCTTGCATATACTCATATATCTGTGTGTCCTCCTCTTTTTCCTTGTCCAGCTCTTTTGTTTTCGCATGAGTATATGTCCTTGTCACTTTCCCATGTGTTTGTGTTGTGTTGTGAGTTGTTTGTCACCTTTTGGACACCTTTGAGGGTGTTTTCTAGGTGTTTTTATGTGTTTGTGAATGCCTGCCATTGTTTCCTATGCGGTTCGAGTTCGGTTCGTCGAACGTTCGACGAGCCGAACTCGAACGGGACCTCCGTTCGGCGAACCGACCTCGAGCCGAACCGGGACCGGTTCGCTCATTTCTACCGGAGATCAGCATACAGGCATGAAAAATGGCCTTTGGCATGTCTTTTTGAAATCAAGGGGTGCTCCGAAAATCTATGACGTCTGGTTGGACTAAAATCATTTGGATATGGTTCTCCAAAGCGCCGAGATATTAGCCAAAAAAACAGTACACGCTCAGTTTGACTAAGACGCAACATCAAACCTGCCTCCAGAGACATAGTGAGAAAACTGATCACAACGATGTCGGCATGCGATCAAAAATAACCAGAGACCACAAAGCAGACAAGTGTTGCCCAGTTCACCTTTATATGTTTGTTAAAACAAAAGCAACAGATGTCAAACATTAACACTCAGCAAATAAAATTGACACACGCCTAGCAGACGCAATTAAGACGATAAAGATATGTTTTAAAATCAGCAGATCGCATCTCAAACGCAGAAATAACGCATGGTACATGTATCATGAGACACGGACACAATGAACACAATTGCAATTAAATCGCAAAGCATACTGAAGATAGGGAATGTTTGGAGATGCACAAGCGCAAAGCACAAGCTGCACATACGCACACAAAACTCATAACGCTCGCATCACATATGCATCCAATAATCGCTGCAATTTTCTACACGCCAGTAGAGAAGAGCCCTACAGACAAGTTTTAACTTGGAGACCTATCTTGGAGACTTCACATTTCCAAAAATTAAAGGCAGACCGCAGGACAATGGCATCAATTGGCCCTCAGTACCCATTTTGTCTATGGGCCATGCACCACACAGGGCCTGGCCCATCATTTACAGTTTCTAAATCAAGAGGTGAGTGGATAGATGACTGACAGGAGCAGGTCTTGCCACAACAGGCCAGACACATCTTGGAGACCATCTTGGAGTCTCCACATTTCCAAAAATTATGGGCATACAGTGGCTTAAATTGGCCCACAGTACATAGTGTCTTTTTATAGCAGTCAGATATGGGCCTTGCACCATATAGGGTCTGTTGGGAGCAGTCATATGTCATGCAACAGCTAAAACTACTTTTATGATCATCCCTAGTCAGGTAGCTGCAGTATTAGCTTCATAGCCTGTCATTGCTAAATACATTTAACCCTTTATGACCAAGGATGAAACTGTACATCCATGGTCGCCTGCCTCCAGTTACCGTGGGCGCCGGCGGTGACCCGCCAGTAATTCCCTCACATCTTTGCTGATCTGATCAGCAGAGATGTGTGGCTAACAGGGGAAGGCGCCTGTAAACCCCTTAGATCGTACTATTAAATACTAACGGCACAATTTAAACGGCCGCAGCAGGGATCGCGCCATTCCCTGCAAACATTTCCTGCCCCGTGATGTGATCACTGGGCGCCTTGTGTTGCTATGGTAGCATGAGATCAGCTGATGACCTTTGACGTTACCATGACCTATGTCCGCTGAGAGTCAATAGAGCGCTAGTACTCACAGGAGATGAACATTTCTGCTGATCAGAGCAATTCTGCTCTGATTGGCAAAAATGCACAGACGATCGGACTATGCAGGCATAGAATCTCCTGGGGGACTAGTAAAATAAGTAAAAAAAATGTAAAAAAAGTTTTAAAAAATGTGGAAAAATAAAAAAAAACCTAAAAGTTAAAGTTACCCCCCTTTCACCCCATTGAAAATAAAGCAGTTGAAAAAAAATTAAAACATATATTTGGTATTGCCGCATTCAGAAATTCTCCATCTATCAAAATATACAATTAATTAATCTGATCGGTATATGGCATGGCAAGAAAATTTTTTCAAAATTACGTGTTTTGGTCACCAAAAATAGGAATTACTACTTACCGGTAATGATGTTTCCAGGAGCCATCATGACAGCACTGTAGGAGTTGCTCCTTTGACCTTTACAAGGGCAGGAAAACGCAAGAGGTTAAAAGCCCCTCCCCATCCCCCTCTCCTCAGTGATTTTTCAAGTACCACACCAGGATGGGAGATAACACCATTTTATTAATGCATAAACGTACAACAAACACGGTACAGAATCAGACGGGAGGGAAATAAGAGTGCTGTCATGATGGCTCCTGGAAACATCATTACCGGTAAGTAGTAATTCCTATTTTCCAGGACGCCACATGACAGCACTGTAGGAGAATGCCAAAGTAATCCCTATGTGGGGGGGACCACAGCCTGCAGAACCTTTCTAACGAACAATGTATGTTGATCAGTGAGAAGATCCAGTTTATAGTGCTTACAAAACGTGTGGGGACCAGCCCACGTCGCTGTACGGCAAATTTGTTCTAAGGAAACCCCCGCCCTTTCCGCCCATGAAGTGGACAGAGCTCTGGTGGAGTGAGCCCGAAGGTGAGTAGAGGGATCCCGACCCACGAACTGGTAAGTAGCTGTAATAGTAGACCTAACCCACCAAGACAGAGTTGTCTTAGACACCGTCTTCCCTCGTTTTTTTCCCGCAAATTGCACAAATAGGGTTGAATCTATTCGCCAGCTCCGGGTAGCTTCCAAATAAGCCAGCACCGCTCTTCTGACATCCAAAGAGCGAAGGGATTCTTCTTGTTGGATGGAAGAGTCGGAACAGAACGCCGGCAAGACCACTTCTTGTTCTAGATTAGTCGTGGACACCACCTTCGGCCGGAACGTTGGATCAAGCTTCAAAATGATTCTGTCGGGCAGGATCTGGAGATATGGAGGTCGAATGGATAAAGCTTGCAGTTCTCCAATTCTCTTTGCAGTGGTAATGGCTACCAAAAAAGCCGTTTTGAAGGATAATTGCTGAATAGTTACATTATCCAGAGGTTCGAACGGAACTTCGCAGAGTCCATTGAGAACTAGACCCAGATCCCATGGAGGAACTGTGGATCGAATAGTAGGCCGCAATCTTTGAAGTCCTTTGACAAAACGGACAATCCAAGGATGGGAAGCGAGGGAAGTATCGAAAAACACACTGAGCGCCGAGATCTGGACTTTTATTGTACTGGGTTTCAGGCCCTGGCGGAAACCTTCTTGAAGAAAATCAAGGATCCGAGGAATATCTGGACAGGCACTGTCCTTCGGTTCCTCACCTAGGAAGGCACAAAACCGAGTCCATATCCGCCGATAAATTGCCTGAGTAACCGGCTTCCTACTGGCTTGTAGGGTAGTAATAACCGCTGCGGATAAGCCCTTATTCTTCAAGAATCGCCCCTCAGGATCCAAGCCGACAGATGAAGATTGGGAAGATCCTGGTGGAACACTGGACCCTGGCTGAGTAGATCCTCCTGTAGGGGAAGAAGAACGGGCTCGTCCCCCGCCATGTTGTTCAGGAGCGAGAACCAGCTCCTTCTCGGCCAAAACGGAACAATGAGGATGACCTTGGCCCTGTCCTGCCGGATCTTCTGAAGGACTCTGGAAATCAATGGAAGAGGAGGGAAGGCATATGCCAGTTCCATGACCCAAGGTTGAGACATCGCATCCACTGCTGCTGGTCGGTCGTTGGGATTGAGAGAGAAGAAGTTCTTGCACTTCGAGTTGCTCCTGGACGCGAACAGGTCCCAATGAGGTGTCCCCCACCGGGCAATTAGTGACTGGAACACTGAGTCGTTGAGGCACCAACCTGCGGGGTCTATCCGGTGTCTGCTGAGATAATCCGCCAGATGATTGTCGGATCCCTTCAGATGGACAGCCGAAATGGACAGAACAGATGTCTCGGCCCAGCGGAAGATGAGGTGCGCCAAGGCTTGCAAATGGTGATGTCTCGGGCCGCCCTGGTGTCTGAGAAACGCCACCGTTGTTACATTGTCCGAGAGGATGCAGACATGTTGATGCAGAAATAGGTGTTGTCTGCTGCTGAGGGCCTGCCAGACTGCGTTCAACTCCCTGTAGTTGGAAGAGTAGGTCATCGACTGGTTTGGCCATGTTCCCTGGAAAGAAACCTTGCCCACGTGTGCCCCCCAACCTGTTTGGCTGGCGTCGGTAATGAGCGTAACCGATGGCGAGTAGTCCCAATGAACTCCCACCGAGAGATGCTCCTTGTTTGTCCACCATTGCAGAATGCGTCGAAGCCGCACCGGAAGGATGATCTTGCGGTTCAAGGTGGTTCGGCTGGTCAGTGAGCAGTGGCGACCCACTGGTCTTGAAAGAATCAGTTGCTGAAGCGGTCTTGAATGGAACTGGCTCCACCGTACACATGGGATACAGGACGTCATCAGACCCAACACCCTCATAGCTTCCCAGATAGTGCACTTCTCTTGACTTCGGAAGGCCCGTATCCTGCGTCGGAGTAACCTCACCTTCAGGGCCGGTAAGAATGACATTCTGGCATTCGAGTCCAGAAGTATGCCTAGGAAGATCTTTCTGGATTCCGCCAGTAAATTCGATTTGTGAATGTTCACCATCCACCCCAGAGACTGGAGTTGGAATAGAGCGAGCTTCACCTGGTGGGACAATTCTCTTGGGTTGGCTGCAATCAGGAGGAGATTGTCTAGGTATGGAACGATGGTGACACCCAGTGTTCTTAGGTGGGCCACCACCTCCGCCATAACTTTTGTGAAGGTTCGGGGAGCAGATGACAGGCCAAAAGGAAGACACCGGAACTGGTAATGATAAATTACACCCTGTTTTTCCAAAGCAAATCTCAGGAATTTTTGACAGACGGGGTGTATAGCTATATGATAATATGCGCTTGACAGGTCTATTGTGGCCATAACCGAATGATGACTGATGAGTGGGATGGCAGATCTGATGGATTCCATACGGAATTTTTTGTAGCGAACGAACCGATTCAGGGGCTTGAGATTGATAATGGTGCGCACATCTCCCGACGGTTTTAGAACGGTAAAGAGACTAGAGTAGTGGCCCCTGAAGTGTTCCCGAGGAGGAACCGGACATATTGCTCGGGTACGTAACAGATTTTGGACCTCGGACCAGAGACGGCAGGATGAGTCTGGGGAGTGAACTCGTGTGAGAAGAAATTTGTCGGGGGGCACCCGAGAGAATTCTATCAGGAGACCTCCTGAGACCACTTGGAGAACCCAAGGATTGGACGTGATACGTTCCCACGCCGCTTGAAACCCCGCCAGACGTCCGCCCACCTTGGCGTCAGGATCGATTTTGGTTTTTTTCTAGTGTCAAAGGAGGGATTCCTCTCTTTTCCTCCTTTGTAATAATTCCATCTACCTGATTTACCCCTACTTTTGTAGTCAGGATTTCTAAAGGAACGAAACCGACGGGTAGGAGGGCCCCGACGAGTCTTTTCCTCGGGGAATCCCCCTTTCTTATCAGATGCCTTTTCTAGTATATCGTCTAGAGCGGGACCAAAAACTCTCACACCTGAAAATGGGATAGCACATAATTTGTTTTTAGAGGCGCAATCCCCCGACCACGTTTTTAACCATATGGCCCTGCGGGCAGAAAAAGTTAATGCCTCATTTCTAGCAGAAAATCTATTCGATTCCGCTGAAGCATCTGCCATAAATCCTGTGGCAAGTTTCAGGAGGGATATAGAATCCTGGACAGTCTCCCTGGGAGCCCTATCCACAATCAGGGATTCTAGGTCATCTAACCACCTGGACATGGACCTGGCCACTGAAGTAGCCGCAATGTTAGTCTTGATAGTGGTGGCTGCAGCTTCCCATGCCCTTTTCAGAAGGCCGTCTGCCTTTCTGTCCATTGGGTCTTTCAACCCGGACGAGTCCTCAAATGGGATAGCAGTCTTTCTAGCTACCTTAGCCACCGGTACATCGATGGTTCGAATGGGAGGCGAGCCCGAAATTCCCTGGGAATTACTAACTTCCTCTCAGATTCCTGCCATTCCTCCATTATCATTGCTCTGACATGGGGATTGACAGGGAATACTCGATGGCATTGAGACCTGAGTCCTCCGAACATTTCGTCCCGGACAGACCTCGGTTTCTACTGCTCCTCCACCACCATTGTCTTTCTGACGGCTCGAAGAAGGTCATCCGTATCACAGGAGGAAAAAAGATACCGACGGCCCTCCTCTGGTGCCAGACCTGCCGTCTCCTCCTCTAACTGGGAATCAGAGTCATAAGAAACCTCTCCCTCTTCTGAAGAGATCCCCATGTCCTGCCGCTGTCGTTTGCGAGGCGTGTCTCGACATTCCAGGTGGGATGATGTACTGGCAATGACCGACTGCACTTCCTCGCGTATCATAGCTCTCATGTCCGTCAGCAGGGAATTTTGTTCACTGGAGACCAATTCAGCTATACAAGGGTCACATAGCTGTTTAGTACAGGACTCTGACAGATGTGAATGACAGACTGCACATTTTTTTATCCTGGCTGATTTCCTCTGAACTTTCTTAGGAATAGTGCCGGTGCGTGTCGTGGAAGAATCCTAAAATGAAGGGGTAGACTGAATCAGGTACTACCCTTATCATGCCTGGTCAGAACCCAGGTACACCTGCACTTACTTGACCCTGGGACTCTGTAGGGGCTCCAGCATCCGACCTGTCATTCTCATCCATTACAAGCGAATACAGAGAATAGTGAGCCATCCCCCGGTCCCACGGTTTTATTACCTGTTTGGGCAACGTCAGGGTCCGTTCCCGCCTTCAGTGCTCCGTCCCGGATCACCTATTGCCTTCCAGGGCATCACCATATTCCTGACCAGGAAATGCTGCAATCTCTGCACGGCGCATGCGTCAGCGTGCGTGTCATGCTGGAACGCATGGTGTGCGCATACCCGGAAGTGCCTCATGGCCTGCAGTGGACAGCGGGATGCCGAGAGCCCTCACCTGAGGGAAGCGGCTGTTGCCGGGAAATCTCGCTCCACCGGCTGGCTGAGGGACCTCTCCTTTAGAGGTGTCGGCCAGGGGCTGCTTGACCGGCAGGAAGGAGAGAGCAAGCCCCCCCGATCCGCCTGGACCCCGTACATCCGACGGTAAGACTTGCGTCCGTCCTGTACAGGGACATGAAAAACACTGAGGAGAGGGGGATGGGGAGGGGCTTTTAACCTTTTGCATTTTCCTGTCCCTGTAAAGGTCAAAGGAGCAACTCCTACAGTGCTGTCATGTGGCGTCCTGGAAATATGCAATAACAGGCGATCAAAAAGTAGCATCTGCATAAAAATGGTATAATTAAAAACACCAGCTCAATACACAAAAAATAAGCCATCACTGAGCCCCAGATTCCGAAAAAGGAGAACGCTACGGGTCTCGGAATTGCGACAAAAGCGGCACTCTTTTTCTTTTGGATAAACTTCAGAATTTTTTTTCACCCTTTAGATAATAGTAAAAGTATACATATTTGATATCATCAAACTTGTACTGAAGTGAGGCATCATACTGTCACATCAGTTTTATCATATAGTGAATATTATGAATAAGAGACCCTAAAAACAATTCTGCAATTGCACTTTTTTCTGCAATTTCAGTGCACTTATATGGTAAAACTAATGATTCCAGTCAAAAGAACAAAACATCCCGCAAAAAATAAGCCCTCATATGGCAATATTGACAGAAAAATATAAAAGTTATGGCTTTTGGAAGTAGGAGAGGAAACGAAAATGAAAATCGAAAATCACCCGGAGGTAAAGGGGTTAAGGATAGTAAGAGTGGTAGATGAGTGAAAGGTGTATGCCTGCCAGTCTGGGAGTGCTACTGCTACAGGCAACACACAACAAGGAGACCCAATCAGTGTTAGTCTAGGAATCTGACTGCGCTTAAACAAAGGGCACATCAAACATGAGGCCTGTATAATGAAGATGACCGAAAAGTTCAAATATTGTGTGTGGTGTGGCAGCTGGAGACCACATAAGCGGAGTTTACCATTCTGGGAAAAGGGGTGTAGGATAAATGAGTGGTGACTGCCCTGGTGGATGAAACAGATAACATAACTTACAAAAAAAAGACATTGGACATCCATAATAATGATCTGTTAGAGATCAAAACCTTAAAACTGTATATAGTCGAATCTTCTGCATAAAAACAAGTTGGCAGTGTACCCTGAAAGACAAAAAGAAAAAAAACAAACAAATATTTGGCTTAAGTACATAAATATATTGTTTGTCCTTTTACAGTTTTTAAAGGAGGAGTGGGACAACAGAGAGGATGACAATGAGATTATAGAACAAATCCCCACACGCTACAGCCCTCATTCACCCTTTTTTTTTCATCATAAAGATCCACTGTAATCCATAGAGATAACCCACAACGCTCACCAAAACCAATCCTGACAGACATAAAAAGATAAAATTAAGAAATAAAAACAAAAGCCACCCTCAGGTCTTTAAATTCCTCCATTCCTGTCTCCTCCATCTCCTCTAGGGCCTCCATCTGTGCCCTCAACCTCTCCCTTAATGTGACCTTCCATTCCAACAATGCAGAGAGAATTCACAAAACTTCAGTATTGTGCAGCCAGGGTTCACCGCAAACAGGCAGTGTTTCTATTAAAATGCATTGGAGGAATAGGCGTGGTGTTCGAGGTGTACATGAGTAAATAGTAAAGTTACTCAAAGCTCTACTAAACAAACATCACCTCATCCTATCCAAAGACAACTAACAACTTCTGGTAGTTGATGGGCTACTTGGCTGCTTTTCTTTGGAAGCTGCACAGTGGTATGACTTGTAGATGAGGCCCAGTAAGAGCATACGCTACATTCAATGGCAAGAGCTGCATTAAGTGGCCTCTCCTCCTCTTCCTCCACATCAACATCACACACAGTACAGTCTTCAGAGGTGGCACCCCAGTTACCCTTGTTTTCCCCTGCGTCAAAGCTCTTTAAACACCCAACTGACTGGTAGGAAACACAGATGGGTAAGTTTGCAGATCTGTTCATACATTCTATACCATGGACACTGCTCCATAGATTAACATGCTCTAGAAGAGGAAAGCATCTGCAGCAATGCCCAAAATCTTTGTCAGTTGGATCCATGGCCGCATCATCATCTACCACTCTGGCTGTAGCCAGCAGCAGTTGCGGGGCTGCAGTTTGCATGAGTGGCAGCGGTTACCTAGTCTGGACTTTTTTTGAGACGACAAAGGATGACTCAACACATGTTATCTGCCAACTTTGTAAACAACGAGTCAGTAGAGGCAGTAATTCCATTAATTTGAGTTCTACATGCATGAGCCGTCATATGCGCATGTAACATGCATTAGTTTGGGAATTTTACTGCTCTAAAATGTGGCCTAGTGGGCCTTACCAACTGCCACATGCCACATTTACTGCATCTGCTGCTTCTTCCTCCTCTGTCACTGTGGAAAGTGTTCTCACACCGGCCACAGAACCTCTACTTGTTTACCCACTACAGCCGGGGTGAGTGAGAGCCCATAAGCTGTTACAGAAGTGGACATGCCTGCTGTTTTTTGACAAATCTCAGACAAAGAGCACCCCACATGTTTCTCAATCCACTATAACATCACAGTCTGTACCTCCCTCACAGTCCACCAGTTTTTGGTGTACACCCTACTCCGTGCTCTCTCGGCACAGCAGCCAGACATCGGTCCCACACTTGAAGTCACGCAAAAGATTTTTTCCTCATCGCAAGGGTATTAGTTCCTGCACTCATTCGACCTTCTTAGTATGTTAGCACATCCACAGGGGCATGCTAACATGCTATTCAATGCCCATTTCCCAGTGTACTAATCAGTGGTGATGTGCATACCAGTTAGTTTTCAAATTATCAGACGACGGGCAGTACGTCTGATCAGAAGTCACCACACTTCCGGTCATGTGCACTATGAAGCCGGGTGTTCACATCCCAGCTTCAGAGAGGTCTAGTGCGCATGGCCGGAAGTGCCAGGGACGTCTGATCATGCGCACTGCCCAATGTCTCTGTCGAGAGCTCCATCTGCGCATGCGCTGACTCCTGGCACCATCATTTGAAGCTAGAGCATCTGGGACACTCGCTACATAGCTACCACAGCTTACACTGCCAGCACAGCAACCGCAGCCCGCACAACCAACTGGCAGAGAGGCAGCGAACCAGTCACCCGCACAGTTAGGCAGTCAGCCACTTGCCTGCACAGAGAGGCAGCCAGCTGCTTCCCCACCACTTTCCTTCTTCCACTTCCCCCCTCCTATTTCCCTCCAATTCTTCCCCTTCTCCCTACCTCTTTTCAATCCTTATTATCCCCAGGTTCCATATTCACTCATATTCCATCACTCACGGGACCGCCCACCTGATCTGCTAGTTCCCCACCCCCACCCTCCTGTGCTATCAGCTTGTGCCCAAGGCGTATCATGTGACACAGTATGTCATTGTAAATGTGAACCCCCCCACAGGACCCTGCTCCTCTTCCTCCCTGCTTATATGAACGAACACTCAGCATTCAGACCCACACATGGCAGGCCATCCAGACAAAGCATACTATCTGCAAGGCACCTTGTGAGTCTTTTGATAATTTCTACAGCATGTGATTATCATGTGCTTTCCCCCCCACCCACGGCTACCTGTGACTACAGTGACCACTTGTTTACACTGAACCCATTGGGTCGAACATCCTCATCTTTATACCGTGGATCACTGCCCATACTTCAGAACCCACAACAATTTAAAGGGATATCACATTCCTGGCCTAACTCTGACATATAGTGTCTCTATCTACAGGTATGCTATTATCTATATTTCCACACCATAGTTATTTCCATATAACTTAGTGCACAGGTGCTGTACATTACTTTAACCAACGCTTCCTCACTGGATGATTACATTCCACCATCTACTTACCTTCTGTTTTATACATTCCCTTATAATTATAATTCCCTTATTCACATTATGGACGTTTTTCTATGTATCCATGTCCTGACACTTTTTTTATATTTTCCAGCTTGCCAAGTTGTGAACAATCTGCACCTTGGCCTTAAGTTTCTTTTCATATTGAGTGTAAATACACATGCTTAGGCCAGGGCCACACTGGGACTAATACGATCCTCGCATGACACTCGGCTTACGCTGGCAGCACAGCGGGAGCCGAGTGTCATGCCAGGGTCATAGCGACTGCGGTCCAATCATGCGATCAGACCACAGCTGCGGGGGGCGGGCCGGCATTGAGCAGGGGCGGGCCAGCACGGAGGAGGGGAGGGCCAGCGCTGCTGAGGGGAGGGATTTATTTCCCTCTCTCCTCTATTGCCGGCTATTGCCATTCACGCACTGCACTCGCATTACACCGGTGTAATGCGAGTGCAGTGCGATTTTTCTCTCGCCCCATAGACTTGAATGGGTGAGAGATAAACAAGGATCACGTTGCACCCGCAGCATGCTGCGACTGTTTTCTCGGTCCGATTAGGGCTGAGAAAATAATCGCTCATGGGTGCTGGCACATAGGTTAATATTGGTCCGAGTGGAATGCAATGTTTTATCGCATTCCACTCACTACAATTTTCATGCCGTGTGTCTTAGGCCTTACTCCACTATTCTCTACCCGTGAGTCATTTACCTTTTACAATTTTATTCTTATCATTTTCTTTCACCTCATTTCTATGATCATTGTATACCAGTAAATATAAAATTATTCTAGATGCTTAATATTTCCAGAGTGATATTATAGCATTGTATATCTCCTATCCCTAGGGATTTTCTAGATATGTCGTGCCAATTTTGTATATACTGTATGTACAGTATATATGTATAATTTTCAATGTTTGTCAGTGTGTTCCCTGAGCTGCATTACTATTTCCGCTTTTGCTTGTATATGATAGTAATTTTACTTTCTCTCTATATTTATAGAAGCTACCATATGAGTAAGTCCGGTTAGGTCGATATGCCAGCTATTTTGTCACCCTTGATACACACACATTGGCCTTTCTTTGTGTTATCCAATCACTGTAAATAAATTCAAGTGTACAAGTGTGCTGCAGTTTTTTGAACTTTTGCCCGCACAGCGAGGCCCGCACAAGTATACAAATCTTTTGATCTCTGATGAGATACTGGGGCAGAATGAAAGAATAATCAATCAGTGTTCATATGATGAAATGCCAATTTGGAAATGGAACATAGATATGGCACTATTTAGATGCAGAAATAGCAATTTGGAGCTGGACCACAGATGTGCCCTATTTAGATGCAGAAATAGCAATTTGGAGCTGGACCACAGATGTGCCCTATTTAGATGCAGAAATAGCAATTTGGAGCTGGAACACAGATATGGGCCTTTTTAGATGCCAAAATAGTAATTTGAAGCTGGGACACAGATGGTGCCCTACTTAGATGCATAAATAGCAATTTGGAGCTGGGACACAGATGTGGACCCTATTTAGATACAGATCAAACACATCCCCTCATCAAACACATCCCCAAGCTCTTCATACTGCACCACTATAGTAGTTAAAGTACTAGTAAAGTATTATAAAATCTGCAAATGTGGCGCCTCTGAGGCTTCAGTCACCACACGGTACTGCACCTCACTTAAGGTGTGGTACTCATCCCGGGTAAGGAAGAGGTTAACTGCTGGTGTTTCTCACATTCCCAAACCACACACAGTTAGGTGCTTTCCCACCGGGGTTGGCCTAGGGTAGATAGGGTGGTGGCCATCACGAGGCATGGGACTTTCCCGGTCACTAGGACAACCACCTGGGGGGCAGTCACCACTTGGGGAAAAGGAAGGAGCATCTCCACACTTTAGTCAGTTTACCCCAGGCACAGCTTGGGGTGAGGAGGACAGTCGGGAATTCGGTCCAGGCATCACCCTCTTACACTTCTGGGAGCACTACAAGACTCGTGGCTTGGAGCATTCAGCTCTGTTCGGGCTCTCTACAGCTACCGGGGATTCCAGGGTTGGAGGAGAGTGCAGGAAACATCCACAGCCCGTTTCACATTCCATCCAAGGGACTGGAGGGACCCCGACCAGAAAGGACACACAGTGGGAACACCAGCAGTAACCTCAGAATTATCCGGGATCGGCTGGAGCCAATCATGGCAGAGACCGATACCCCCGGGCAACCAAAGGACAGTGAGTAAAGACCTGGAACCCCAACTACCGTGTCTGTCCTTGATTGCCAACGGCCACTACAACCTCCTTCACCTTCGGGAAGCTGAACTATCCAAGCTGCGTCACCATCCACCCCAGAGGATAGCGACCGCAGGTGGCGTCACAAAACAACTCCCAACCTCCTCATCATCATCCCATCCATCCATCCCTTTTTTGTGGACACCTCGGGGTCACAGAAGCGGGCAGGGCCACCCATGACATCCCCTGACCCTTCACCGGCCCAGTGACGAGTGTCCCCCAGACCCCGTGGGGTGCTTCACAAACAGTTATCGAACAAAACCAAACATTGCCGTCTTTTGGGGAAAGTGCTTTGTTTTCTAAGCTAAAGAGGCCAAGGCTTGTACCGAATTTGAGATTGACAGACCTTTATTTAACAAGGTCGCTCATCACTACTATCAATACAATTAAGCACAAATCTGCACCACACAGCAAAATTTAGTCCAGTACAGGGTATTGAAATGGTTTGTGCAGTATTATATCCTAAAGCACTAAGTCTTAAGATAACATGTGCGATATCAGTACTAATCTTAAACCTGAAAAACAACCAAAATGTTATAAAATACCTAAAAAAATAATTGCTTTGCAGTTGTGCATGCTCACAACCTCTCAGCTGAGCTGAGAGAAGGCATTTATTTAATTTCTATTCAATCTTGAAGAAACATTGTCTAATCCACAAATCAACCACTTCTAGATGGTATATACTGCATGTCATTGTGTAACGCCTGCCTGGATCCACAGACTCAGATGGGCTGAAATGGACAGACTAGAGGGAAGCCACTCACCAAGAAGGACCCCCAGAGCCCTGAAACCCTTTAACCCCTATACAGGGATTTGGCATTACTCATGGCCTTGGTGATCACTACCTGTGGAAGGCTGCAGTCCGATGAGAGTACTAGTCAAGCAGGGTCAAACCAGGAATTGCGGAACAGGGACAGAATCGGCAGGCAATGACATAGTCAGCAAACGTAGCAGAGGTCAAATCCGGATCAGGCAGCGAGGTACAAAAACAGTAGGCAGGAGGGTAATCAGAAAACATGCAGACATCAGCACACAGGTATTACTAAACAGAATAGGACGTAACAGGAGCCAGGAAGATCAGAACTATCTCTGGCAGTGGTCATGTGACAGGAGGAGGAATAAGAAGGGTGTGGTGTCTTCCCATTGGCTGTAGCTGAACGCTGGCAACTTCAGCTGGAAGACACATGCCACCCATAGTCAGCCAGCGGTACTGCAGTTCCCAAGATAACCCAGCCCAGTGGATGATCGGAGCCTGCGCCCACCGGTGCCACTGGCATCGACTCCCCTCCCATCACCAGCATCATCCAAGGCAGGAACACGGCGTCGCCTGGCGATCGGAGCAGAAGTCGCTGGAGCAGACTCTGGCGGTGACGTAACACATTGCTCATTTTCATTTAGCTGTAATAGGGTATCATACAATGTTTTATATTGCAAGTGAGCTCTTTTTCTTTAACTCGTGTTCTGTAGCAATAAAAATGCAATTGTATTCACTTTTTTCACTATATTAATATTAATATAGTTAGCACTTCAAGACTTAATTTCACAGTTTTTAGGTATGCAGCAAGGGAAGTGATTCATGTCAGCATGTACATGAATCACCAATGCTTGAAGAGGAGGCATTGCTTCTTAGAAGCAACTTGACCTAATTATATAAAGAAGCACTTGCATGCATTTCGAGCAGACGGCTCATTAGTCCAACTCCCAGAACAGTTAAAGATCCTGTTAGATTATTAGGAAATCTGTTATAAAGTGGAAAAAGGTTATTAATAAAACATGTACATTTGGAAAAAAAATGAAAAAATAACAATGCTTAAACTAATTTTTGTAGCTACAAAGGATTTGTTAAATCTTTATTACCTGCCATAAGATTAGAAGGAAATCTTATGTATAAAGAACTCATTTATACTCCATGTTGACAAAGTAATTTTTTTCATTATTTCTTCATTTACACCTTGAATATGGATAAGACACTACTGCATTGTGTCATGTATTGATAAAAGTTTAATTTCTTGACTTTTATGTGGATAAGAAAACTCAAGACTTCTTACAGTTCTTATTATCTTTTATCCACAAATCTTCTCATTTGCTATAAAGTTCAGAAAGATGATAATGTCTGTAATGAATACTTTTGTTATCTATTTCCTTTAACCCTCTTGTACTACTGTAGCTATACCTTGCTATTGATAACCTTCCTTATAATAGGCTGCTTGTTAGATTTTTTTTTTTGTAAAGGAAATTACAATAACTGAAAGTATCTTGTTATATATCCAACAAATTCTTCCATCTTAAAAAGGAGAGGAGTACAGGTGATAGGGCTCCCACAACATGTGATCAAAAAGGTAACCAGCAGACTAGCAGAAATAAACTCCTGCTAGAGTGATCACTAATGAGCACACAGCTGGTGAACACCCGAGCTAGAGTCTGTGATCTGCCGCCATGACACTCGGTGAGTCAAGAGTGTGATAGTATCCCTCCCTCTATGAAGGGCCTCTGGAACCTCAGTACCAGGTCTCTCCAGATGACAGCGATTAAATGCCCTAACCAGACAGTCCACATGGATATCAGAGGCTGGTACCCAAGTCCTCTCCTCAGGACCGTAACTCTGCCATTGAACCAGGTACTGTAAAGAACAACGAACGACCCGAAAATCTATAATTCTCAATACTTGGAACTCCATCAATCCATCATCTAAGACCCCATAGGTGGAGGAGCGGGAAGACGAGCTCCCGAATCCACACATTTTCTTTAATAGAAATTTGTGGAACACATTATGGATTTTGTATGAAGCTGGTAAGGCTAGATGAACAGCCAATGGATTGATGACAGCAGTAATTTTCAATGGACCGATGAGTAGAGATCCTAATCTAAGAGATGGTACTTTAAGCTTAATGGTTTTAGTGGATACCACACCAGATCACCCACTCACAGGTCCAGACTAGGCACATGTCTACTCTCAGCCACATGCTTAAACTTAGAGCTCATGTTAAGCAATTGCTGCTGAACCTTTTCCAATGTAACAATAGTGCTGAGCCCAATTGATCCTCCTTAGGTACCCTGAACAAGTGCCGCTGAAGGATAGTACAGAACTGGGATAGGTAACCATAGACACAAAAGAAAGGAGATATACCAGACGACTCATGCCAGTGATTATTGATAGAAAACTCTGCAAAAGGAAGGAACAAGGACCACTTCTGATTATCCAAGACAAAACAGCGCAAATACTGTTCCAAGTTTTGATTTATGTGCTCTGTTTGTCCATTAGACTGTGGATGATATGCTGAAGAGTGAGACAGTTTAATCACTAAGCAAGAGCCGAAAGACCTCTAAATATTTGAAAAAAATTGCGTACATCTATCAGGAACAATATCAGATAGGACTCCATGGAGTCTAACGATTTTACGTATAAATACCTGAGCTAAAGTTGCATTGCGTAATGATGGTAATGCAATAAAATGTGTAATTTTATATAATAATAAATAATAATAATAATAATTTTAGAAAACATATCCACCTCCACAAAAATGACTGTATTACCAGCAGAGGGAGAAAGAACAGGAATAAAGTCCATGGAAATGTCTGTCCAAGGCTTGCTAGGGACTCTCAATGGCTGCAGACAACCTGATGCATGAGACTGCAATGTCTTAGGGGTACTTTGCACGTTGCGACATCACTACTGCGATATCGTTGGGGTAAAATCGAAAGTGACGCACATCTGGCGCCAGTAGCGACGTCGCAACATGTAAAGCCTAGATGCACCGATAAACGATCGCAAAAGCATCGTAAATCGGTGATCTGTGCAGTGTCGGACATTTCCATAATGTCGCACCAATAGGAGATATGATGTTGTTCCTTGTTCCTGCGGCTGTGTGTGAAGCCGCAGGAGCGAGGAACATCTCCTACCTGCGTCCACCGGCTATGCGGAAGGAAGGAGGTGAGCGGGATGTATACGTCCCACTCATCTCCGCCCCTCAGCTTCTATTGGCCGCCTGCCGTGTGCCGTAAGTGCATGTGAAGCTGCCGTAGCGATAATGTTCGCTACAGCAACTATCACAAGATATTGCATGTGCGACGGGGGCGGGTACTATCGTGTTCGGCATCGCTATCATAGGCTAGTGATGTCGCAGCGTGCAAAGTACCCCTTAGAGTGTGCACAGGTGGCACATGCAGACACATAGAACACCACATCCCTCTGTATTTTGGGGCACCAGAAATTACGCAATAAGAGATGTAGAGTACCTTTCACCCCAGGGTGACCAGCCAGGATGGAATCATGATGTTCCTCTAGAACGTTAAGGCAAAGATTCAGGGGAACAAATGACTTGTCAGCTGGTACCCCTGAAAGTGCCTCATCCTGGGCTTCCACAATCTCAGTTTCAACCTCAGTAGTGAGTGACGATACCACCTCTCACTTCTGCAGGATGTACACTGATTCCTCTCAAGGTTCTGCACTGGAAAACTCATGGAAAATGCATCAGCCTTGGTATTTTTAGACCCTGAGCGATAAGTTACAAAAAAGTTAAACCTGTTAAAAATAATGACCACGAAGCTTGTCTCGGTGTAAGATGTTTAGCTGACTAGAGGTACAGGAGATTTTTATGATCAGTAATAACAGTAACAGGATGAATAGCTCTCTCCAAAAGTGTCACCACTCATCAAATGCTAATTTGATGGCGAGTAGCTGTTATCTTTCGGGGTCCTTCTGAGCCCTGAACCGGTCCAGTTCCATCGTTGACTCCTATATCGGGATCGGTCGACTCCGCAGCGCCACCTGTCCATTGCTCAAGGTGTCGGGCTGACAGACATCAGGTGGCTAGAGTTTTGTACCATCCTGAGTCTAAGTGCTCATTTAATCCTACTGAGCATGTGAGTGATGTCATCAATGCACGCCAGCCGCTCATTGGTCATCGGTGACATTAGCAATGACGTGGCAGCCGCTGATTGGTCATCATGACATCAGAGATGATGTGGCAACTTCTGTATGGCTACAACCGGCGCCATTACCACATCCCATGTGGCCTGGACCAGGAAGGTGGCTATAAAAGGCCCGTAGCTCCGCCCATCGGTGCGCAAGCGTCACATTGTCTATAGTTGCAGGTCACTGAACAGGCTGTGCTGTATGTATGCATGGGTTCCAGCGCCATCTTATCCTGCAGAGTCAGTGTCAGGTGTATGTGTGTATAGGACAGTAGTATGCAGGGCTAGGGCATCAGTGCCGGACACCACAATTCTCTGGTAACGCGGCGCGATTAAGGTCAGCTCCTGTCCTATTAGTGTGTATGTGTTTCAGGCCTAGGTGCCGATACCGGGTATTCGTATCTCGGTACACCTGTGTCTTGGCATGGTGAGGGTCAGGGTCCACATGGTCTGACGTGCCCCCTACACACGTGACCGGCTGCAGTGTCAGTGACAGACTTGTGTGTGTGTGTGCCAGTCATCGGTTTCCCTGTGACGCTAACTGGGTTACCTCTTGGTCTGACGTGTTTCTACACATGTGACCGATACCCGTGTTCCTGTGACACTAACAGGGACATGCTACATGTTGGGGTGTGCCCTTAAACATCCCCTTCATTCTTATTTGGGTTTTCCTTAGTTGCTGTATCTGTTCTCCAGTCCCGTAGCGGCCTTGTCATCTGCCTGATGAACTTCAGGCGATGATTGGCTTCATATTATGTTATATCCAATCGTCCCCTCCGTAACAGTAGCTCCCTATTACCAGTGTCATAGCTGCATTCGGACAGAAATAACTTTTTGGAAAAGAAGGCTCATGGGTACAGTTTACCAACAGACTGACCTTGAGACAATACAGCTCCCACTCCCACCTCTTATGCATCAACTTCCACCATGAAGGGTAAAGAAACACCAGGTTGTATTATTACAAGTGCTGATGCAAAGCTTTTTTTTAGACAGTCAAACATGTAAAAAGCACTCTCAGACCAGTTAGAAACGTCTGTACATTTTTTTATCATGTCAGTCAGATATCTTGCAATAGTAGAATTTTTTTTTAATAAACTTCCTATAATAATTAGCAAACCCAAGAAAGGTTGCAATGCTTTAATGTTTTTAAGATGGTCCCATTTTAATATAGCCTGTAACTTAGAGAGATCTGTCCTAAAAACAGAGGTGGAAATTATATAACCCAAAAATGAAATTTCCTGAGTATTGAATACACACTTTTCTAAGCGTAAAACTTGTTCTCTCTGAGAATTTTCAAAACCTGTTCAACATGTTTCAAATGTGACCCAAAATACTGTGAATTAATTATATGAATGTGATCCAAGTAAATGATAACAAATTTCCCGAACAGGTGAGCAAATACATCATTAACAATGTGTTGAAAAACCACAGGAGCGTTAGTCAGGCCAAACGGCATCACCAGATTTTCCAAGTGACCTTTTAGCATTTGAATACCATCTTCCACTCATCCCCCTGTTAAAGCCAAATCAGATTATAGGCCCCCCTGAGATCAAGTTTGGAGAACTATTTGGCACTGGTAATCTAATTGAATAGGTGCTTAATGAGTGGCATAGGATACAAGTCCCGAACCGTAATGTGGTTAAGCTCAGAGAAATCCAGGCACGGACGCAGTTTGCCAACCTTTTTGACAAAAAAGAAAACCACAGCCACAGGGCACAAAAATGAACTAATGTGACCATTAGCCAAACTCTCTGTTATATATTCCTTGAGTGCTTGTCTCTCAGGACTGGACAGATTATACAGTCTGAACTTGGGCAACTTGGCCCCTGGCTTCAACTTTATGTTGCAGTAATAAGGTCTGTGTGGCGGCAGCTCCTGACAACCCTTCTCAGAAAACACATCACCAAACTCTGAGAAAGGATCGGGAATACTGGTGATTGTTGCCAAGATTCAGGTCCCTAGAGAGTGTTTATTACAGTAAGAGCACCATTTAATTATGTCCTAGATCTTCCAGTCAATAACAAGGTTATGTATTGTAAACCAAGGGAAGCCTAACACAATTTGTGCAGGGAAGTCTTCAAGCACATAGCATGAAAAGTGCTCCAAATGGAGTACCCCTATGCAGAGTTCCAACCCCTGTACATACTCCACAAAGTCCCCATTGGAGAGAGGTGATGATTCAATGGAAAAAATCAAGACCGGAACTGATAAGTTTTCGTCAATTATGTTTGCCCCAGAACTACTATCTAGAAATACCTTAATGGATGTCCTAGTCCCTTATTATAACCCTGGAAGGTATAACACACTGAGAAACTATGATGGAGGAAATACGTAGACCCAGAGTTGAATCCCCCCAACCCACCAGGGTCCAAAGGTTTTTTCGACTGCTGTTTTTTCTTAGACACCAAGGGACAGATGGTAATCAAGTGTCCCTTTTTACTACAATAAAAACAGACTCCTCCCATTTTAGGAGTAGGGGATTTTATTTTACCCTCCTAGGACATCTCTCCAAGCTGTATGGGCTCAGGTAAGGACCTACCATGACACTTAGAAAGTTTAGAGCAAAATACAGTGGGACAACTCTGGACATCTCTGACCGCTACAAGAAAACCCTGGCCCTGACTGGGTGCGTGGACGTATATGGTGCAGTTCATACCTTTTAGCAAGCCATATGTCACCCTTGCCTTTGGCAGTCCAGGACCAAACAGCAGTGTAGACTGAAATCGAGACAAACAGTTCTTGTTAAACAACAGTATTTTACTAAACAGTTCTTTAGGCACATCTTTATATGGGAGATAGCTTGCACACAGCTTAAACATGGTTCCAGTTTCAAAGCTCAGCATCAGACTCAGTTCTAGTACTCGCTGGGTTGTTCCTGATCTTTCTGGATCTGTGAGCTCCAGCACAACCAGCTCAACACAACAGCAAAGTCTTTGATGGTCACCATCCCATTCATGGGTCCACATATCCTTCCCTCCCATAACAAGGATTCCAGGGAGCTGGGCCACTAAGGCAGGAATGGAGCAGCAAGCTCCCAGACACATCCAAGTAGAGGTCTGTAAGGGATCTGTCATAGTGCCAGCAAAAACCCTTATGCTCCCAAAAGGGAGTCCGCAAAGGAAAGTTGAACACTGTGACATGACAGTGATAATAACCTGATACCTTGAAGTTTAAGGGGCCTGGCTATTTGTCTGTGCTTTGGCTCTTTCAGTTTAGAGCCTCTCTTCCAAGAGTCGGTTTTTAGCCCTCCAGTTATTCCAGTATGATGTTTCAGTAACACTCGAGGATCATGTTATTTCACCCTGGTCTCTAGATTACAGTTGCCATGAATCACCCACTACATGTGGCCTTGCTGACCTGACTGACTTGTATGTCCGTACCAGTCACTAGTAGCACACTCTCTGGTGTTCTATAAGAAAACAGTCCCTTTCCCTGGAGACTAACTCCTCCCATTGTGGGCTAGTCCCAACATGCAACTATTAAATACTAGTGATGAGCGACTACCAAAAAGCTCGGGTGCTCGAGGCTCGGGCCGAGCATCCGAAGATACTCGTGTACTCGGCCCGAGCACCGAGCCCAATGTTATCCTATGGGAGACCCGAGTATTTTAGGAAATGACCCCCGGCAGCATGTAGAAACCCTAAAAATGTCACAAAAGTTTTAGAAGAGTGCTCAAATGACATGGCAACAGCATGGGGAAGACCCCTTGAAGCATTTATCACTCAAAAGTCACAGCTATGAACAATTTTGTCCGAGTTTTACGCCACTTTTACGGACTCACCAGAAAACCTTCCAAAATGACACCAAAATGAATTTTCATGGCGGAAATGTTAAGGGCACATACCCAATAGTGAGATAGAGCTGGTATATGTTAATTTTTGAGATTACATGAAAGATTTTACGTGAAAACATTGTGTGGCACTCCAATGTCCAAAACGCATGTTTTGTGCTTTTTACTAGCGATGTCGGTCATTTTTTTTTCCATTCTATCTCCCTCAGTCCGTCGGTCGGTCTCTCTGTCTGTCTGTCGGTCTCTCTCTGTCTTGTCCCCCCTCTCTCATACTTACCGTTCCCCGATCACTGCCGCGGCACTGCACAGCTCACTAAACTCCGGTGGCTTTTCCTCTTTTGAAAAAGCCGGCCGCTCATTAAACAATATCGTATTCCCTGCTTTCCTGCTTTTCGGTGCCTATGATTGGTTGCAGTGAGACATGCCCCCACGCTGAGTGACAGGTGCCTCACTGCACCCAATCACAGCAGCCGGTGGGCGTGTGTATACTGTGCAGTGAAAAAAATAATTAAATAATTTTAAAAAACGGCGTGCGGTCCCCACAATTTTAATACCAGCCAGATAAAGCCATATGGCTGAAGGCAGGTATTCTCAGGATGGGGAGCCCCACGTTATGGGGAGCCCCCCAGCCTAACAATATCAGTCAGCAGCCGCCCAGAATTGCCGCATACATTAGATGCGACAGTTCTGGGACTGTACCCGGCTCTTCCCGATTTGCCCTGGTGCTTTGGCAAATCGGGGTAATAAGGAGTTATTGGCAGCCCATAGCTGCCAATAAGTCCTAGATTAATCATGTCAGGCGTCTCCCCGAAATACCTTCCATGATTAATCTGTAAATTACAATAAATAGTGACAAGCGTACTCGCTCATCACTATTAAATACCCTACTGTTTGTTGCTGGGCAGACTAATCTTAGCAAATGTGGCACCCTGGACAAGTCAGGACGTCACAGGTACTGCAACAACACACCCCACACCCCAGCTAGGCACACCAAAGTCAGACAAAAATCCTTGTTGCCTCCCTCCAGGGGCTGATGTCCACACCAGGGGGTGGAGCCAGGCAGTTGGCCCCACCCACCGAGGAGTGCACAGTCCTGGAGGCGGGAAAAGGAAGAGAGAGCAGTCAGTTGAGTGGAGTTGAGTCAGTGGAGTGAAGTTGAGTGGAGTGGAGCAGACAGACCGTGTCCGGGTACGTGGCCCGGGCACATACAGCAAGGTTGGCAGACGGTGGTGACCGTCTGCAGGTGAGGCTGATTGACGTGAACCGTAAGGACCGGGGATGGGCGGTGGCCCGCCGGTACTGGATCGGGGAGCGAAGAGAAGCCAGCACCATTCGGCAGGGCCTACGGACCCCGACCAGGCTTGGAGTCGCCGTAAAACCGGTCAAATCCATTAGCGAAGAGAACCTCCGGGGTTTCCCAGCAGCCAAGACCCAATTGAAGGCAACCGCTCAAACCGTGAAGGGAAATACAGTCACCGCCAAGGCTACAGTTCCCAGGGCCAGAGCCTGCGGGCAAAAGGGGCTCCCTCAGCATCCATCCAAGCTGGGGAGCGGGTTACCGGTGGGAAGCCATCAGAACCAAGAACATAACACAGGTGCAGGGAAAGGCAGTCACCGCCAACCTACCGGGAGAAAAACCACCACAGCCGTCTGTGGGACCCGTCCATCCAGCCGTTTGTTTTACCGGAGACTTTGCATTCATCATTGGCTGAGTGAGTACCACTGTGCCGTGCGGCACCGCGCTGCCCCCGCGACCCTGCACCTCACCAGGTCCCGTAACCCACCTGCCATTCCCTCCCTCACCGGGCCCCAGGACAACCAACCCCCCCTACCCACGGAGGGGAAAACAACATCTAAGCTGCTCCCTGTCATCGCTCCCGGGATCCCCGTCCAGAGCAGTGGTGGTGTCACACCCTCACCACAACCGTGGGTGGCGTCACAGACAATAAATCCCCAAAACCATTCCCCTTTTCACCCATGGGCGAGGAGCACCGCTCGAGTCCCCGGATCCGGCCCACCGCTCGAGCCACCGAGCAGCAAGCGAAGCAACCCCGATCCGGACCCAAGCGTGGCGAGCGCAGCGTCATCCTCCCCGCCCACGACACAAACATCCTCCATACCATTTCTATACAGTGCCTACAAGTAGTATTCAACCCCCTGCAGATTTAGCAGGTTTACACATTCGGAATTAACTTGGCATTGTGACATTTGGACTGTAGATCAGCCTGGAAGTGTGAAATGCACTGCAGCAAAAAAGAATGTTATTTCTTTTTTTTTTTTGTTTTTAAATTGTGAAAAGTTTATTCAGAGGGTCATTTATTATTCAACCCCTCAAACCACAAGAATTCTGTTTGGTTCCCCTAAAGTATTAAGAAGTATTTCAGGCACAAAGAACAATAAGCTTCACATGTTTGGATTAAATATCTCTTTTTCCAGCCTTTTCTGACTAATTAAGACCCTCCCCAAACTTGTGAACAGCACTTATACATGGTCAACATGGGAAAGACAAAGAAGCATTCCAAGGCCATCAGAGACAAGATCGTGGAGGGTTACAAGGCTGGCAAGGGGTACAAAACCCTTTCCAAGGAGTTGGGCCTACCTGTCTCCACTGTTGGGAGCATCATCCGGAAGTGGAAGGCTTATGGAACTACTGTTAGCCTTCCACGGCCTGGACAGCCTTTGAAAGTTTCCTCCCGTGCCGAGGCCAGGCTTGTCCGAAGAGTCAAGGCTGACCCAAGGACAACAAGGAAGGAGCTCCGGGAAGATCTCATGGCAGTGGGGACATTGGTTTCAGTCAATACCATAAGTAACGTACTCCACCGCAATGGTCTCCGTTCCAGACGAGCCCGTAAGGTACCTTTACTTTCAAAGTGTCATGTCAAGGCTCGTCTACAGTTTGCTTATGATCACTTAGAGGACTCTGAGACAGACTGGTTCAAGGTTCTCTGGTCTGATGAGACCAAGATTGAGATCTTTGGTGCCAACCACACACGTGACGTTTGGAGACTGGATGGCACTGCATACTACCCCAAGAATACCATCCCTACAGTCAAGCATGGTGGTGGCAGCATCATGCTGTGGGGCTGTTTCTCAGCCAAGGGGCCTGGCCATCTGGTCCGCATCCATGGGAAGATGGATAGCACGGCCTACCTGGAGATTTTGGCCAAGAACCTCCGCTCCTCCATCAAGGATCTTAAGATGGGTCGTCATTTCATCTTCCAACAAGACAACGACCCAAAGCACACAGCCAAGAAAACCAAGGCCTGGCTCAAGAGGGAAAAAATCAAGGTGTTGCAGTGGCCTAGTCAGTCTCCTGACCTTAACCCAATTGAAAACTTGTGGAAGGAGCTCAAGATTAAAGTCCACATGAGACACCCAAAGAACCTAGATAACTTGGAGAAGATCTGCATGGTGGAGTGGCCCAAGATAACTCCAGAGACCTGTGCCGGCCTGATCAGGTCTTATAAAAGACGATTATTAGCTGTAATTGCAAACAAGGGTTATTCCACAAAATATTAAAACTAGGGGTTGAATAATAATTGACCCACACTTTTATGTTGAAAATTTATTAAAATTTAACTGACCAACATAACTTGTTGGTTTGTAAGATTTATGCATCTGTTAATAAATCCTGCTCTTGTTTGAAGTTTGCAGGCTCTAACTTATTTGCATCTTATCAAACCTGCTAAATCTGCAGGGGGTTGAATACTACTTGTAGGCACTGTATATCTTAAAACACACTATAAACATCACTATGCATTATACTTAAAATACTGCTGTATATGCCTTATACAATCTACACATTATGCCTTACATCCTATTGCAGCAGTTGCACAGTTCACTGCTGTGGTTCTTCATAGGCTGTAACAGTGAGTCTGCGGACGTCATGGAACCTCCTTACTGGATTACGGCATACCTGGATTAGGGATTTAAAGGCTAATAAATTGGTGAACGAGGCTGTCTTTTATCTTTAATATATCTCTCTTTTTATGTCTTTTACATTTAAATTTGGAGGAATGTTGTAAGACCTCCTTGTGGATTATAGCGGAATTGAAAGGATTTTTTTCCTAATAAATTGGTGCTTGAGGGCTGGTGTCGGGGGATTTATTATAAATTTATTTGCATTTACAAACTGTATTAGTAATGGGGGTGTCTGTTACATGCTCACCCTTTACTAATTCCAGAGCTTGATGCCAGCTGGTAAGTCACAGCTGGTATACACCCATATATTACCCCATTTGCCACTGCTCCAGGGCAATGGTATGAGATGAGGCGAAGCGCGACGATTGGCGCATCTAATGAATGCGCCACTTCTGGGGCGTTTGCAGGCTGCTAATTTTAAACTGTGGAGGGCCCAATATCCATGGACCTCCCCAGCCTGAGAACACCAGAGTCCAGCTATCAGCTTCACCTTTGATGGTGATCTAATTTAAGGGAGACCCCACTTTTTTTATTTTTTAAATATTTATTTAATTTTAAATAAACAATTTAAAACAACAGCAAAGGTTGACCTCTGTTTTTGGATTACCAGCCAAGGTGAAGCTGTCAGCTGCGGGCTGCAGGCTGCAGCTGTCTTTTTTACCTTAGCTGGCAGCCAAAAATAAGGGGGGCACCACATCCCTTTTTTTAATATAAAGTTATCAAATTTAAGGGTAAAAACAAGGCTAAACAACCATTAGTGCCACTTGAAAGGCACTTAAGGGTGCAAGATTGCAATATGCAGAGGGTGGGGCATTATTTATGCATTGCACATTTATCTATCTATATCTTTGGACAGTATGTATAATTCCATGTTAAAAACGCATGTCCGTTTTTCTCGCACTCATTGACTTCTGTTGGCAAGGCACACAGACAATTGCAGGATGCTGCAATTTTCCCCATACTCCGAATATTGCAGGGGGAAAACTGGCAGATGTGTGCCTCTCTATTCTGTAACATTGGTGCGTGTGCAATGCCATTTTGCATCGTATTGCACTCACAGATTTTTTACACAGATGTTACTGGACCCTTACAGTGTATCTCTAAACTCAACATGTGCTACTGTTTTTCTACTATGCATTTACAATAAGAGTTTACATATGCTATGTCCTTATTAATATTATTATACTGTAGTCCAATGAAATAGCTTGTTAGTAGCATTTTTTTCCATATTTTTAGCAGTAGATTGCTCTATCAAATTGATTGATACCAGCAATATGAACTTGGAATCACTAGTAAACATTCACTTTATCATCATACTATATTAACCTTTCTGATAACTTTGACTTTAATTTCACAGAGATACAGTCCTTGACAGAAGTTCTGTCGCTTATCTATGTAATGTAAATAAAAGCTTATAACCTGACTTTAAATTCATCCATTGGTTTTATAAATTACTCTTTTGAAAGCTGAAACCCTCCCAAATTTGGTTTAGGTTATGAAAATAAAGTCGCTGCAAAGCTGAAATATTGATCATTTAGGCTGCTTTCACACATCAGTTTTTTGCTATCAGGCACAATCCGGCACTTTGCAGAAAATACGCATCCGTTTTTTTTTGACACCGGGTGCGGTTTTTCCTCATAGACTTTTATTAGCGCCAGATTGTGCCGCATATACTCATGTTTGATCCGATTTTTGATGGTTGCACAAGACGCAGAGAGGAACGTTTTTTACCAGCAGCAAAAAACTGCATAGCGCCGGGTGTGGCACTGTGCGGCATGGTGCATTATGAAAGTCTATGCACGCCGAATCCGGTGGCATGCATCAAACGCTGGAAGCATGTACCAGATTCGGTCTTCTCTCTCTCACTCACTCACTCTCTCACACTGACTCACTTACTCTCACCCACTCACTGATCATGAGTGCGGTGCTGCACGGCTGTCACACTGCTGGCGGCTTCTCCTGATTTGAAAATGCCATCCGCCCTTTATTCAATCTTGTATTCACTGCTTTCCCCGCCCACCGGCGCCTATGATTGGTTGCAGGCAGACACGCCCCCACGATGAGTGACAGCTGTCTCACTTCAACCAATTACAGCCGCCGGTGGGCGGGTCTATTTCTTGCAGTAAAAAAAATAAATAAATAGTTTAAAAAAACGGCGTGCGGTCCCCCCCAATTTTGATACCAGCCAGGATAAAGCCACACGGCTGAAGGCTGAAATTCTCAGGATGGGGAGCGCCATGTTATGGGGAGCCCCCCAGCCTTAAAATATCAGCCAGCAGTGCCCAGAATTGCCGCATCCATTAGATGCGACAGTCCCGGGACTCTACCCAGCTCATCCCGAATTGCCCTAGTGCGGTGGCAATCGGGGTAATAAGGGGTTAATCATGGCAGGCGTCTCACCGAGATACCTTCCATGATTAACCTGTAAGTTAAAGTAAATAAACACATACACCCAAAAAAATACTTTATTTGGAATAAAAGACAAAAAAACACCCTCTTTCACCATTTTATTAAAATCCCCAAATTCCCCTCCAGGTCCGATGTCATCCACAGAGGTCCCGTGACGATTTCAGCTCTACTACAAGAAGCTGACAGGAGTGACAGTAGAACACCGACACTCCTCGGAGCTCCACGCAGCAACTGAAGGGAGTTGCGCTGTCAGGGGGGATGTCACTAAGGTAGTGCCGGGGCATGTGCGGTGATGATCCGTGTGGTAGTGCAGGGGTGTGTGGAGATGATGCGTGCAGTAGTGCAGGGGTGTGCGGTGATGATGCATGCGGTAGTGCCTGTGTGTGCGATGATGATGCATGCGGTAGTGCCTGCGTGTGCAGTCATGATGGGGGCGATAGTGCCGGTGTTTGTGCAGAGATTATGGGGGCGATAGTGCCGGTGTTTGTGCGGGGATGATGAGGTCTCTCTCTCGGCATAAAAAAACAAAAAAAAAAATGGATCCTTTTTTTACCGAATCCGTTGCATCAGTTTTTACACAATCGGAGACGGATCTGTTGCATCAGGCACAAACCGGATTGTGCCTGATTGCAAAAAATTGATGTGAGAAAGTAGCCTTAATGAACCCAGAAAGGTCAGATTTTGTCAAGACAAACGTTTTGTCGCCTTGTCATATAATGCACCAAATCCTAGTTTACATCCTCACCTGTGCTCACTCAATGATCGGTTAATTAGTGGGTGTGTATAAAAAGAAACCCAGCAACCCAGAACTTTAATTGAACTGCAACTTGACCTCTGACAACATGCCAAAAATCCACCCTGTGACCAAAGTCTGGATTATAAAGAGGCTGAAGACCAGATCCACTGCAGAGGTGGCTGGCATTTTAATGTGTCTCAGCATCAAGTTCAAAAAATTAAAAAAAGATTTGAAGAGACTAGAGATGTTTTTGACAAGCCCAGGTCTGGCAGAACCTGCAAGACCACTGCTCAGGAGGAAGGTTTGTTTGTTAAAAAAATCCAAAGCCAGCCCCTCTTCCACAGCAGCAGAGCTCCAAAAGGCCTGGTCACCTCAAGTCCCTGTGTCAACTAGAACAGTTTCTAAGATTCTGTCTCGAAATGGCCTCCATGGTCGAATTAGTGCCCAGAAGCCAGCACTAAATAAAAGGCAAATAAAAAACCGTGTGGCATTTGCCAAGTCCCACAGCCTGCTAACCAGATGGACACTAGAAAAGTGGCAGAAGGTGGATTTCTATGATGAATCTTCAGTTGAAGTACACCACCGCCGCCGCAAATACTGTAGGAGACCTACTGGAGCCCGAATGGATCCAGAAAACAGTTAAGTTTGGTGGTGGAAAGATCATGGTCTGGGGTTACATTCAGTATGGTGGTGTGCGAAACATTTGCAATGTGGAAGACAATATCAATAGCTTAAAATATAAAGAAATATTAGCTACCTCTTACATTCCCAATCATAAAAGGGGTCAAATTCTGCAGCAGGATGGTATTTCATCTCATACATCCATCTCTACAACAAAGTTCCTCCTTGCAAAGAAGATCAAGGTGCTCATGGACTGGCCATCCCAGTCACCAGACATGAACATCATTGAGCATGTTTGGGGTAGGATGAAAGAGGAAGCTTGGAAGACAAAACCAAAGAATCTAGATGAACTCTGGGAGGCATGTAAGACTGCATTCTTTGCTATTCCTAAAGACTTCATCAATAAATTGTATGAATCATTGTTGAACTGCATGGATGCAGTCCTTCAAGCTCATGGAAGTCACCCAAAATATTAAATATGACTCTAATAGCACCACAACTTCATTCACCAATGTTATGCAACATATCTTTGTATTGGAAGTTAATTATTTGTTTGATTTTCACATTACTTTCTGTGGGTGACAAAACTTTTGTTTTGCCAAAATCTGACCTTTCTGTGTTAAATGATCAATTTTTTCAGCAACTTTATTTTCATAACCTAAACCAAATTTGGGAGGGTTTCAGCTTTCAAAACAGAAATTTATGAAGCCAATGGATGAATTTAAAGTCAGGTTATAAGGTTTTATTTACATAACATGGATAAGTGACAGAAGTTCTGTCAGGGACTATAAAGCTTAAAGTTTTTATTTCCTATTATAAGCATGTGCTAAAAAGTAATAATGCTATATCACCTTTTACAATTTGCTACTTCTAAGGTACTCAACCAAAAAGAATTAAATAGCAATGAAGCAAATTTCAATGACACTCATTACCCATTATAGCAGATAGTTACATACAGTAGTTAATAGGTTGAAAAAAATACCTAGGGCCATCAAGTTCAACCTTTCTCCACCAAGAATACATTTGTTTTTTCAAAAATCTTTTTTTATTAAAGATAAAGAATGACAACATGTTATAAGAAAATACACTCATGGTAGCAACAATTCAATAATAAGAAATAACAACAACATACAAGAACTGAGTTTCATGTCCTACCACATACAGTCCCTCCATTGGGGTTAAAACATAGGGGTGCACCTAATGATGAGTTAGAAGTCAGAAAGTGTCCATCGTGCTTGCTTCTTTGTAAAAAAAAATTTTTTTCCTGTATCTTTTATATGGAGGAATACAAGAAAGCAAAAAGATACCTCTATGCTGTGCAAACACACTATTTGAAAATGGGGTTGGCAATTGATGCCACTATCCTGCTCTCTGCTTGAAAGGTTTTTAAATCTTTAGACTCCAAGATGGGTGTCCAAGTTGTGTCTTGACTTTACTGGCAGGGGTGTGGGAGCACCAGCCCTGCATCTGTCTCTCATTCGCCTCTATATTTCTTATGTCAATAGTCTAGGAAGCTAATGGCTATGCCAAAACAGTGGGGCTGCACTGCAAAATGTTTTTTTGCTGTTTTGGAAGCTTTTCACACCTCCTAAAGTTGTTTTATCTGCCTTAGGTTTAGCCTCACATTGAATCCAATGAGGTTTGAAAAGGTTCATCAAATGGTTTGATGAATAGTTTGGTGAATGTAGCGTTTGTTCGATAAGGCTTGGTGAACCAAACTTTGAAAGGTTCGCTCATCTTTAGAAGAGAGGCCACTTGAAACAGCACTTGCCATCCACTCCAGCACATGCTGTTTATCACCCTCATTTCGAAGTTGAAGGGAAGTGTGACTGCCAAAAAAATCTAGTGGCGTACGCTGTCCAGTAATGGAAGTTGTTCTCATTTCTTTTGGGACAGGATGAGGCAGTGTTTGCTACTAGAACTTTGACTCGCCTGGGGGGCAGTCCGGTCTGATGGTTGTTGCTACTTTCTGGTCTGTCGCCGTCCTCCTTCTCCCCAGTCCAATATGGATGACATGTCCTACATCATCCACACAGGTCAGCATTGCGGTCTTGCACAGGCGCACTTTGATTTGCCCTGCTCAGGGCAGATCTAAGTATTGTAATGCGCAGGTACGAGGAAAGGTTAAAGACCATTCACGCATTCACAATACAATACTAGTTATGGTGCCTGGCCTAAAAAAAGTTGGTAGAGAAGTATCTAAATAGTAGTTCATGGCAATTTTATTTGCCTGCTCAAAATTCCTCAGTGAAATACTGTTATAGGTATTTTTAGTGGTGGTTGCTCAAAATTTGCATTTGAACAAGCTAAAAAAGTCTTCTTGGCACTTTTCTGTGACTGCTCCAAATTACACATTGAAACACATTTGTCACAATCTTGCCTTTACAATATGGCTAACTCAGGCAGAAAATAAATAATTTATCTTTTGTGTCAGGTGTCTGACAGGTGTGGGTGTAGGGTTGTGGTTTGAAAGGGGAAGAAAACACCAACCATGAGTGGTAAATCACGAGGTTGTTGCTGACGGAGGTATAGGGGCAGGGTGTTGGAGGTGTACATGTGAGACGTTCTGTTACTCAAAGGTCTAGTGAGCAAATGCCGACTCACCTATTCCAAAAGAAATGAGAACAACTTCTGTTACTGGACAGCCTCCACTATTAGATTTCTTTGGCATCCGCACATAGTTTCAACTTTGAAATGAGGCTGATAAACAGCAAGTGCTGGAGTGGATGGCAAGTGCTTCATCAAGTGGCCTCTCCTTCGCTTTCTGCACCTCAACATTACACACAATTCATTCCTCAGAGGTGCTACCCCAATTACACTTGTTTATGCCCACATCACAAATCCCCAACCAGCAAACTGACTGTGGGGTACCATTCATGGGTGAGTCTCAAGAGCTGTTCACACATTCTATCCCTTTAGCATCACAATTCCACTCCAAAGATTCCCAGACTGAAGAGGAGGAAAACATCTGCATCGATGCCCAAAATATTTGTGAGTTGGATCCTGGCCTGGATCCTGGCCCGGACAAAGCATAGTCTGAGCAGGATCCTGACCCTTGTCAACTGATAACCCCCGGGAGTGAAGGTGATGACGATAAGACTCATATACCTAAGGCACACGAGTACTGTCCTGTGATGTCAGGTCAGGAAGAGGAGGAGTGGTACAACAAAGAGTCTGATGATGAAGTTGTGGATTCCACTTGGCGTGAACCTAGAGGCACATAGCTGTGTAGCTCAGCAGATAAGAAGGAGGAGAAAGTGTCACGGTCACCTCTTACTGTCATGGTCACCTCTTAGTGAACTTAGTGACAAGCTCAGGGTCTCTGTTATGGTCCAAGGCTTAATACATTAAATGTATGTTTTTCATTTTGTATTCACAGGGTAAATGACTGTTTTTCTTGCAGACTGTAAGCTCATTAATTCTGCCTAAGTGATTCCTCTGATGGTACGCTTCGTCTTAGGGTCAGCGTAGGGTTCCCCATCCAGTCACTTTTTGTGATAGGAATCCGAGGAGGTTACGCTGGCAATTCCCAAATGGAGTCTTCATTCATATTTGTATGCAAGGGCAGCAATGCTGCCAAACTGGGGTGAAAATGAATCACTCAAAGTCTGATGATGTCGTTACACTGTACATGAAAAAGATACCCTTTCTTTCCACCTCACACATAAAGAGAGTTTCAACTGTGAAGTGCCACCAAAAGACAGGCTGTCTTCTGAGAGATCTTCCCTGCAGGTGCCCATGGTGCCGCCCTCCCTACTAAATGAGCATCTCTTATACGGATCATGCAACTTTATCTGGTTGAACTTCGAGAGCAGACACCCTTTCATCTTTGTAAACCTCAAGACCATACACACAATCAAATCCATCAACTTTTATAAGACATAGAGAAGGTTTGACTAGAACTTGATCCAAAACAGTTCCTTTCCATTGAGATATTGGACAACTGTCCTTTTTCCAGCCATGTTGTACCCTGCAACCTACAATATTTCTTCTTGGTTGAGAAATTGGTTTAATTGGTTCCATATTGCATATTTGCAGAAATGCCTGCATGTGCTGCATCAGCTCTTGGTCACTAAGCTGCAGCCTTTACAAAGGCTTCATTCATCTATGTATGCAATGGCAGCAATGCTACCAAACTAGGGTGTAAATAAGTCTCTCAAAGTCTGATGATATCGTTACATTCTACATAAAAAAGATACCCTTTCTTTCCACCTCACAAGTAAAAAGATTTTTGTCTGTAGTGCAAGTCTTCTGTGACCAAGAGGCCTACACCTGTCTGTCATGCATCTCTTGATTTTTAACAGTTAAATGCCAAGCCACATCCTGTGTATTGCATGGACCATACCTCCCTGCTGTGCAAAGACACTATAGTGAAATGGGAGGTTCGGCAATTTATGAAACTGGTCTGCGGAAATGTTTTCAAACATCTCTGTTGAGTTTTAAAATGTAAATGCCAGGCAACATCCTGTATGTAAGTCAATGCAATTAGGCAGTGCTTAAATTAATATGCATCAGAGAACGCAGTGGAACACCTGCAGAGTTGTGGAAAACTATCCAGGCCGAGTTTGATAAATGGCTATCTCACTGAACTTGGAGCCAGGGAAGGCCATGTGCGATTACAGTACAAACCTAGTGGTGGCACTACACCTGGGTGATATCACATATGTACTGCATGGATCAAACTGGTTGTACAGAAATTTCTTAGGCACTATATATATATCCTGGATGCGCTGCTACAGAAGGTACGGTCGCTGATTGCTCACTTTTTAAAATTGAAATGCAGGGCCACAGCCTGTGTGTTGAATTGGCTGTACCGCCCAGCTATTTTAAGGCTCTATGGAGAGGGGGACAATTGATGCTACTGTACTGCTGTCTGCCTGAAAGGATTTTGAATGTCGAGACTACAACATGGGTATCCAAGTTTTGTCTTGTGGGTAGTGCCAGTCTTCTGGGAGCAGGAGGCCTACACCGGTCACTCAAGCATGTCTTCATTTTTAAAATTGAAATGCCAGGCCACAGCCTGTGTGTAGCATGGACCATAACTCCCTGCTATTTTAATGCCCTATGGGGAGGGGGCAATTGATGCTACTGTACTGCTGTCTGAAAGGTTTTAAAATGTCAAGATTCCACGAACCGAACCTTGAGAGGTTTGCTTATCCCTACTAGTGACACTTGTAACTTGTATAGAGCCAAAACTATGTTCTTATCATGAGCATTTATGTCTCTTAATGCAGAAACATTATTTTATTTAGCTTGGTATTAGCTGCCTCTCACTAGACACTAAACCTTAGTTTGCCATGCAGGCATAGGCCCAAGTGTTTTTCAATGACAGTTTTATCCAGTGTTTTACAATTTAGTTCATAATTATACAAATCAGTCCTCTGTCCAAGTGTATGACCTTACATTTACTTGCATTAACCCTTTTACGACCATGAATGTACTGGTACGTCCTTGGTCACCTCCTTCTGGTTACCGTGGGCTCCGGCGGTGAGCCCACTGTAATCCCCCCACGTCTGCTGATCTGATCAGCAAACATGTGACTAACAAGTGCAAGTAGATCGGAGATCCACCCACGCCTGTGTTAACCCCTTAGATTGTGCTGTCAAACACTGACAGGTTGCCAATGTGTTGTCATGTTAGCACGGGGTCAGCTGATGACCCCTGACACTGCCATGACTCCCTATCTGTGGGAGCTGACGGAGTGCTGTCACTCACAGGAGAAGAGCATTTATGCTGATCAGAGCGATGCTGCTCTGATTAGCCGAAATACACAGGCACATCGGATAGTGCAGTCATAAATTCCCTTACGGGGGCAAGTAAAATAAATAAACATTGTAAAACAAAAAAAATGTAAAAAATTTGAAAGAAATAAAAAAACCTAAAGGTTCAATTCACCTCGCTTTTGCCCTATTAAAAATAAAACAATTTTAAAAAAATACACATATTTAGTATTGTCGCATCCAGAAATGCCCGATCTATCAAAATATCAAATCAATTAATCTGATCGGTACATGGTCTGGCAAGAAAGAAATTCCAAATGCCAAAATTATGCTTTTTGGTCACCACAACATTTCTTCAAATGCAATAACAGGCGATCAAAACAGCACATCTACACAAAAATGCTGTAATTAAAAACATCATCTCAAGACGCAAAAAATAATCTATCACTGAGCCTCAGATCTAGAAAAATGAGAACTGTGTCTCTGTATAAAATCCCCCACACACACTGATCCTCTGTATAATATCCCACCACACACACTGCTCCTCTTTATACTATTCCCCACAAAAGCTGCCCCTCTTTTTATATATATATATATGTATATATATATATATATATATATATATATATATATATATATATATATATATATACATATATATATATATATATATATATATATATATATCCTCCACACTGTTCCTCTGTATATCGCCCCACACACTACCACTCTGTATACTATCCCACACACACACACACACACTGCCCATCTGTATAATATCCTCCTGGTATATATGTCTCCCTCCTGGACCCATCCTTGTATATATGCCCTTTTTATATATATATTTATTTGCACTTTTGTATCTTGGTGGTGGCGATTCAATCAGGTAGTTAGGAACAGTGAGGGCGAGCCGCCATGGAATGGGGGCACCACAAATCTAGGATGCTTAAAGCCCCATTGGCAGGTAGGACACAGATCAGGGACAGATATAACCCTTCCTGGTCCATATTATCAATACTTCATCTATACCACCCTCAGACCCCTCCATAAGCTTTCCTACACCTGGCCACTCAGTGTGCACCTTCACACTACATGCACTTCTGTATGTTTGATGTTTTGGTTGATTGAAAATCTTTTAATTGATTGCTAATAAAGTTATTATTTTTATGGGTATTAAATTCTGGTCTGTATACTAAGGTACCCTAACCTATACAATGCTGGTTTATTCTTTGAACATAGTTGTCGATCAATAAAAAAAAACCTCTAAAATACAACTTGCCTAATAATTCTGCACACAGTTTATTTATATGTATATATATATATTTATATATATACAGTATATATATATATATATATATATATATATACATATATATACTGTATATATATATATACTGTATATATATATATATATATATATATATATATATATATATATATATATATCCTCCACACTGTTCCTCTGTATATCGCCCCACACACTACCACTCTGTATACTATCCCCCACACACACACACACTGCCCATCTGTATAATATCCTCCTGGTATATGTCTCCCTCCTGGACCCATCCTTGTATATATGCCCCATCCTGGTTTATTTGCGCCCTTCCGAAAATATATGTTGTCCTCCAGGTATAAATGTCCTCATCCTGGGCCTCTCCTGGTATATATGTGCCCATCCTGATTTATTTGTCCCTATCCTGGAATATATGTTCCATTCTGGATCCCTCCTGGTATGTATACAGTGGGTATAGAAATTATTCAGACCCCTTTAAATGTTTCACTCTTTGTTTCATTGCAGCCATTTGGTAAGTTCAAAAAAGATCATTTTTTTTCTCATTAATGTACACTCTGCACCCCATCTTGAGAGAAAAAAACAGAAATGTAAAAATGTTTGCAAATTTACAGTGCTGGCCAAAAGTATTGGCACCCCTGCAATTCTGTCAGATAATACTCAGTTTATTCTTGAAAATGATTGTAATCACAAATTGTTTGGTATTATTATCTTCATTTAATTTGTCTTCAATGAAAAAAAATAAAATAATTGTCATAAAGCCAAATTGGATATAATTCCACACCAAACATAAAAAAGGGGGTGACCAAAAGTATTGGCACTGTTTGAAAAATCATGTGATGCTTCTCTAATTTGTGTAATTAACAGCACCTGTAACTTACCTGTGGCACCTAACAGGTGTTGGCAATAACTAAATCACACTTGCAGCCAGTTGACATGGATTAAAGTTGACTCAACGTCTGTCCTGTGTCCTTGTGTGTACCACATTGAGCATGGAGAAAAGAAAGAAGACCAAAGAACGGTCTGAGGACTTGAGAATCCATATTGTGAGGAAGCATGAGCAATCTCAAGGCTACAAGTCCATCTCCAAAGACCTTAAAGTTCCTGTGTCTATGATGTGCAGTGTCATCAAGAAGTTTAAAGCCTAAGGCATTGTGGCTAACCTCCCTAGATGTGAAAGGAAAAGAAAAATTGATGAGAGATTTCAATGCAAGATTGTGCGGATGGTGGATAAAGAACCTTGACTAACATCCAAACAAGTTCAAGCTGCCCTGCAGTCCGAGGGTACAACAGTGTCAACCCGTACTATCCGTCGGCGTCTGAATGAAAAGGGACTGTATGGTAGGATACTCAGGAAGACCCCACTTCTTACCCCGAGACATAAAAAAGCCAGGCTGGAGTTTGACAAAACTTACCTTAGAAAGCCTAAAACGTTTTGGAAGAATGTGCTCTGGTCAGATGAGACAAAAGTAGAGCTTTTTGGGAAAAGTCATCAACATAGTGTTTACAGGAAAACAAAAGAGGCATTCAAAGAAAAGAACATGGTCCCTACATGGCGGAGGTTCCCTGATGTTTTGGGTTTGCTTTTCTGCCTCTGGCACTGGACTGCTTGACCGTGTGCATGGCATTATGAAGTCTGAAGACTACCAACACATTTTGCAGCATAATGTAGGGCCCAGTGTGAGAAAGCTGGGTCTCCCTCAGAGGTCATGGGTCTTCCAGCAGGACAATGACCCAAAACACACTTCAAAAAGCACTAGAAAATGGTTTGAGAGAAAGCACTGGAGACTACTAAAGTGGCCAGCAATGAGCCCAGACCTGAATCCCATAGAACACCTGTGGAGAGATCTCAAAATGTCAGTTTGGAGAAAGCACCCTTCAAATTTCAGGGACCTAGAGCAGTTTGCCAAAGAAGAATGGTCTAAAATTCCAGGAGAGCAATGTAAGAAACTCATTGATGGTTACCGGAAGTGGTTGTTCACAGTTATTTTGGCTAAAGGTTGTGCAACCAAGTATTAGGCTGAGGGTGACAATACTTTTGTCTGGCCCATTTTTGGAGTTTTGTGTGAAATTATCAATGATTCGATTTTTGTTTCATTCTCTTTTCTGTTTTTTTTCATTGCAAGCAAAATAAATGAAGATAATAATACCAAAGAATTTGTGATTGCAATCATTTTCAAGAAGAAACTGAGTATTATCTGACAGAATTGCAGGGGTGCCAATACTTTTGGCCAGCACTGTATTAAACAAGCAAAACTGAAATGTCACATAGTCATAAGTATACAGACCCTTTGCTCAGACACTCATATTTAAGTGACATTCTGTCCATTTTCTTGTGATCCTCCTTGAGCTAGTTCCACTCCTTCATTGGAGTCCAGTTGTGTTTAATTAAACTGATAGGACTTGATTTGGAAAGGCACACACCTGTCTATATAAGACTTCAAAGCTCACATTACATGTCAGACCAAATGAGAATCATGAGGTCAACGGAACTGTCCAAGGAGCTCAGAAACAGAATTGTGGCAAGGCACAGATCTGTCCAAGATTACAAAATAATTTTTACAGTACTCAAGGTTCCTAAGAATACAGTGGCCTCCATAATCCTTAAATGGATGAAGTTTGGGACCAACAGAACTCTTCCTAGGCCTAGCCATCCAGCCAAACCGAGCAATCGTGGGAGAAGACCCTTGGTGAGAGTGGTAAAGAACAACCCCAAGATCACTGTGGCTGAGTTCCACAGATGCAGTAGGGAGATGGGAGAACATTCAACAAAGTCAATTACCACTGCAGCCCTCCACCAGTCGGGCCTTTATGACAGAGTAGCCCAACGGAAGCCTCTCCTCAGTGAAAGACATATGAAAGCCTTCATAGAGTTTGAAAAAAAACCAAATGAAGGACTCCCAGACTATGAGAAATAAGATGATCTGGTCTAATGAGACGAAGATAGAACTTTTTGGTGATAATTCTAAGCGGAATATGTGGAGAAAACCAGCTACTGCTCATCATCTGCCCTATACAATTCCAACACTGAAACATGGTGGTGGCAGCATCATGCTGTGGGGGTGTATTTTTAGCTTCAGGGACAGGATGACTGGTTGCAATTGAAGGAAAGATGAATGCGGCCCAGCACAGAGATATCCTGGAAGAAAACCTCTTCCAGAGTGCTTTGGACCTCAGACTTGGCCAAAGGTTCACCTTCCAACAAGACAATGACCCTAAGCACACAGTTAAAATAACAAAGGAGTAGCTTGAGAACAACTCTGTGACCATTCTTGACTGGCCCAGCCAGAGCCCTGACCTAAACCCAATTGAGCATCTCTGGAGAGATCTGAAAATGGCTGTCCACCAACGTTCACCATCCAACCTGGCGGAACTGGAGAGGATCTGCAAGGAAGAATGACCAAGGAATCCCAAATTCATGTGTGAAAAACTTGTTGCATCATTCCCAAGAACTCATGGCTGTACTAGCTCAAAAGGGTACTTCTACTCAATACTTATGACCATATGTTATTTCAGTTTTTCTTGTTTAATAAATTTGCAAGAATTTCTACATTTCTATTTTTTGTGTCAAGATGAGGTGCAGAGTGTACATTAATGAAAAAAAAAGAACTTTTTTTGAATTTACCAAATGACTGCAATGAAACAAAGTGAAAAAGATACAGGGATCTGAATACTTTCTGTACCCACTGTATGGGCTCTGTCTCCTTCCTGGTATTTATGTCATCCTCCTAGTATATATGGCCCCTTCCAGGCATATTTGTGTGCTGCAAAAAGAAAAAAAAAATTTTACTCACCCTCTGACGCACATCCAGCTGAAAAAGTAGAGACTGGGGTCCCCACCACCCCCAGCAATCGTCCTGCTCTGGTCTTCAGCTCAGCTGACGGGTTGAACTAGATGGACTAGAAGACGGGTTGAACTAGATGGACTTAGAGTCTCCCTTCAACCTTAAAACTATGAATATGAATATGGAACACAGCTACCTGTCCCAGCCAGATGCCGCCCGTGTTCTTGTCATCTTTGCCACTCTGTTACCTGCAGCAGGTGATGAGGTTGCAGAGTGATAACCTCATCATGGTGCTGCAAGCTGGGCCTTTGGAGGATGCGCCGTCACCTTGCTCTGCTTGACTGACCATGCCTTCAGCACAAGGCTAATTTGCATATGATTCCCTTGAAGGGCTTTGCCTGCAACTTTCCGCCCCGGGTGGCACGTGTCAGGGGGGTGGCATTTTGGCAACTCGCCTTCAGTTCTGCTGACCCCGGGCCGAGTTCCGGGGACAGCAGTCCTCGTCAGGAAACTGTGGCTGCCGTCTCTTTAAGACCACAGCGTCCTCCTGGTTTGAGCTTCATCTGTGGGCAGAGCTACCGCACGGCCTGCTCAGTCCCACAGATGAAGGAGGCGCAGTGCCAGCCAGCGGCCTCCGACGCTGTGTGGCCCCCCTCTCCTCCGTGACCGAGCGGTAAGTGCTACCCCCCTCCTCCCCTCGACCTGTATACTCCCTCCCAGCCACTCAGTTTATGGGCCCCAGTGAGCTGCATGGGCTTTCCCCCCACTGGATCTGCGTGTGTGGGCCCCCAGGAGCCACGTGTGCATGCCCCCAGGAGCTGCGTGTGCAGGACCCCAGGAGCTACGTGTGTGGTCCCCCAAAAGTCGCGTGTGTGTCTATATGTGCAGCAGAGTTGTGTGTATGTATGTATGCATGTGTGCAGCAGCTACAGAGTTGTGTGTGTCTGTATGTATGCATGTATGCAGCAGCTACAGAGTTGTGTGTGTCTGTATGTATGTAGCAGAGTTGTGTGTGTCTGTATGTATACATATATGCAGCAGCTACAGAGTTGTGTGTCTGTATGTATGCATGTATGCAGCAGCTACAGAGTTGTGTGTGTCTGCATGTATGTAGCAGTGGAGAATAAGTTGTGCTCACTGCTATAATCCTGGTGCTCGGGAAAAAAATAAGTCGATCAAGAGGGGTAATCCCGGCACACAGTGTATGAAAAAATGGTAAGTCCAGGTATGATATGCTTGAACAAAATTTCTTTATTTTTCACCAATTATTGTACTGCCCGCCCAACGTTTCGGCTCACGCAGGAGCCTTCATCAGGGGTCAAGAGCACCGAGAAAATGGTTATGGTAAGGAATCATGTAGGTACAGCAGGACTTAGTGAAGTCAGCTAATGGGTTAATCCGACAGGAGGAAAAGGTTGCTACCGATAAAGTAGACAAGGAAAACCCGAAAGGGGGGTGGCATATAATGTGAAGGGGCTCACACGGTAGTTTAGGATATAAGGTGAATGCAATGGGACATTGTCATATGTGTACTACGATTATCAATCATATGTAGTATGACAAATAGATTGTCAATATGACATCAGTGATGCTAGGAGCACTCTGGATAGGGGTGAGAGCACCAAGAAAAAGCCTAGAGTGGCATGGTAGTATGATAACTACGTGGAGGGGCTCCCTCCACGTAGTTATCATACTACCATGCCACTCTAGGCTTTTTCTTGGTGCTCTCACCCCTATCCAGAGTGCTCCTAGCATCACTGACGTCATATTGACAATCTATTTGTCATACTACATATGATTGATAATCGTAGTACACATATGACAATGTCCCATTGCATTCACCTTATATCCTAAACTACCGTGTGAGCCCCTTCACATTATATGCCACCCCCCTTTCGGGTTTTCCTTGTCTACTTTATCGGTAGCAACCTTTTCCTCCTGTCGGATTAACCCATTAGCTGACTTCACTAAGTCCTGCTGTACCTACATGATTCCTTACCATAACCATTTTCTCGGTGCTCTTGACCCCTGATGAAGGCTCCTGCGTGAGCCGAAACGTTGGGCGGGCAGTACAATAATTGGTGAAAAATAAAGAAATTTTGTTCAAGCATATCATACCTGGACTTACCATTTTTTCATACACTGTGTGCCGGGATTACCCCTCTTGCATGTATGTAGCAGCTGCAGAGTTGTGTGTGTCTGTATGTATGTAGCAGAGTTGTGTGTGTCTGTATGTATACATGTATGCATGTATGCAGCAGCTACAGAGTTGTGTGTGTCTGTATGTATGCATGTATGCAGCAGCTACAGAGTTGTGTGTGTCTGTATGTATGTAGCAGCTACAGAGTTGTGTGTGTCTGTATGTATGTAGCAGAGTTGTATGTCTGTATGTATGCATGTATGCAGCAGCTACAGAGTTGTGTGTGTCCGTATGTATGTAGCAGCTGCAGAGTTGTGTGTGCCTGTATGTATATTTGTGTGCAGCAGCTGCAGAGTTGTGTATGTCTGTATGTATGCAGCAGAGTTGTGTGTGTCTGTATGTATGCAGTAGAGCTGTGTGTGTGTGTGTCTGTATTTATGCAGTAGAGTTGTGTGTCTGTCTGTATGCAGCAGAGCTGTGTGTGTGTCTGTATGTATGCAGCAGAGTTGTGTGTGTCTGTCTGTATGTATGCAGCAGAGTTGTGTGTGTCTGTCTGTATGTATGCTGCAGAGTTGTGTGTCTGTATGTATGCAGCAGAGCTGTGTGTGTGTCTGTATGTATGCAGCAGAGTTGTGTGTGTCTGTATGTATGCAGTAGAGCTGTGTGTGTCTGTATGTATGCAGCAGAGCTGTGTGTGTCTGTATGTATGCAGCAGAGCTGTGTGTGTCTGTATGTATGCAGCAGAGCTGTGTGTGTGTGTTTTTGTGTGTGTGTGTGTGTATAATAGGCCTACATGTGTGTAAAAAGGTGAAAGTCTAGGACTAATAGCAGCAGTCTACAAGTAGATCTTTGATTGCAGTTCCATGAAAAATAAATATTTTGATGGTTTTCTGGATTTTTGAAAGTTTCTGGATTATCGACGGCCAACAGAGGGGGGCGGCAAATTTGACGACCGCCCCGGGCGGCAAAAGTAGTAGCTTCGCCACTGAGTGCGGCGATGCACTAAAATCACAAGTAATCCATCCATAACTGTATTAATAAAGTTTTGACAAAGCCAAACATCAGGAAGTATCATAAACAAAGCAGCTTCATCGAACATACCATACCAAAATGAGACAAAAACTGCAGCATTAAAAATGCAATAAAAATTTATGTAAAAATATGCAATCAGAAATGCAATGAGAAAAACAGAGGTAACCTAAATTACCTAATAGGTGCAGAAATGCTTCAGATATTCTGCCATATAAAAATCTCACCAAATACTCTTTGTCGGAACATAGGCTCATGTGATTTTCCACATATCATATGTTTTGTTATTTTACAAATCCACATTCGTAATAATGTACAATGGGTGCCGATGTCAGTTACACACCTTGACTGTTGAATAAAACAGTATATTAATGTAGTTACTAATAAATAATATATTAACGTGTTGGAAAACAATAATGTAATATTCATGAAGTTTTAATTTTGCATTCTCAATTGTTATAACTGTTTAAATTTTAACATGAGGTTATAGGAGAAATATCTATTTCTATTTTTAAGCTTCTCCAAGATGACTCATCAGACGTCTTGTAACTGACACCGATTTCTTTTGAGGATATACAAGTGTATCCTTTGTCAAAAGAAGTATAAAGTTACTTGCAGGACTGAATTCTAATAACACAGTTACTGCAATTATGAAAGCAATCTGGGTTTTTTTCAATATTTTTTTTTCAGAAGTATTCAAAGATTCTAGATTCCTTTGTTCAGTTCTTTAGAGAAACTTTTGCATCTTCAAATAAAGTTCTTTCAAAAAGTATTCATACCCAGTAAACTCTTCCACATTTTTCTCCCATTATAACCACAAATTTAGATATATTTTCTTACATGTAAAATATATCTTTGTACCGTGTTAGGTCTCTGCCACACTCACGTGGAAATCACGCACGTGCCGCGAGACACGTATTTCCCTGCTTGTTGCGTGTGGTAAGTACGTGTCTCCGGTACGTGCGGTCCACGTGTGTTCTCCGTGTGCTATCCGTGATAACACACAGAGAACCGTTAATTTACATACTCACGTGGTCCTTGCTGCTGTCCAGGGTTCTGATCTTCGGCTCCAGCCCCGCCCACTCCCCGCTGATGCTGCTTACAGCCGAGCAGAGGGGCGGAGATTAGAGCCCGTGACAGCACGCCCACCTCCTTTACACTGCTCATAATGATCAGCTGCCGGCAGCAACTGCTTGCAGCGGAAGATTCTGCAGGGCTGGTGGAGGCGAGTATGTGTTTTTTTTTATTTTAAAATAATGACATGTGTTTCTCCGGCGCGTGTCACACAGGACCGCATCCACACTACATCCGTGTAGTACGGCTGCAGGCCATGTGACACCCGTGCGGCCGGAGAAAACGTGGACATGATGGTGTGAGGAACACACAGACACACGTAAGTACGGAACGTACACACGTTCCATTCCAAAATACTTCCGTGTGTCCAAACCATTATGAAATCATATGTCCACATGTGTACATGCCTCCGATATGTGAAAAAACTGCCAAAGACATACCGGAGGCACGAACGTGTGACAGAGGCCTTAGCCAGTAGAGATTAAAACATTTTTAAAAGAACTGAAGTTCTCAGTGGTTGATACCTTTTAATGGCTAACTGAAAAGATGGTAATAATAGCAAACTTTTGAGACTACTCAGGTCTCTTCATCAGGCATTGTATGATATATTTTATTGGAATTCTATGTGATCTATCACCACAAAGTAGCAAGTATTTGTGAAGTGTAAAGGAAATTGTTTATGGTTTTCTAAATATTTGAAAAATAAAATCTGAAAATTGTAATGTGCATTTATATCCAACCCAAGGTAGTCTGATACCCTAAAAAAAAGATCTGCAAGATCAATTGTTTTCAAAAGTACCTAATTAGTAAATTGAGTCCACCTGTGTGTAAATGTATCCACAGTGTAACTACAGCTGTTCTGTGAACACATGAAGTGTTTGGGTTTTTTTTGAGAAAATGATGGCTTAAACAGCATCATGAAAATCAAGGAGCACACCACACAGGTCAGGGATAAAGTTGTGGAAAAAAGAAAGATAGGGTTTGGTTATAAAAAATATAGCCCAAGCTTTGAAAATCTCACAGAGCACTGTTCAATCTATCATCAAAAAATAGGAGTTTGGCACAACTGCAAACCTACCAAAACATAGCCATCCACCTAAACTGACATTCCAAGAAAGAAGAGCACTAATTAGAGAAGCAGCCAAGAACCCCATGAACACTCTGGAGAAGCTGCAGAGATGCAGAGCTCAGGTGGGAGAATCTGTCTACAGGGCAATCTTGAAGGAAAACCTGTTAAAGGCTGCAAAAACTTGATACTGAGGCATAAATTCAGCTTCTCACAAGACAATGACCCTAAACATACTGCAAGAACTACAATAGAATGGTTTAGATCAAACAATATTTATGTGTTTGAAGCATCAGGGGGGGGCTTAATCAAATGCATGTCACAATTTTTTAAGATTCTATTTTTAAAATATTTTAAGATCTATATATTTTCTTTACATTTGAAAAATACTTGCTACTTAGTGATGGAATGTCACAGAAAATCCCACAAAATACATTTAAAATTGTGAGTATAATATGAAAAAAATGTGGAAAATGTTATATTCTACAAATACTTTTTAAAGGTATTGTAAATGTAGATCCCCAAAGTAATTTAATTCTTCTGATGTCTCGTTCTAACTGACATCATAAAAGTGACTTATAACACAACTCCTTAAATTTTCTGCATTTATTATTGTTACTGTCATCATTGATTTATTCTATATTGGCTTTGGTTGTAATTACTAGGTCATAAAGACTATTCTTGAAAGTATATAAAAAAAAATGTCATCTTCATTAAAAACAATCCATCTGGACAATTTTCCTATTGAAATTAATGCTATGGCCATATAAGTCCTAGTATAAAAATAAAGCTTGTCTTGTAGGAATCTGATGTACCAGCCCTGAGAAATCAAGCTTTGAAGCAACATGCATGGAAATGCATTGCGGAGCTTGTATGAGTACATAGACATGTCCCTAGTAACTTTCAGATTAACTTGCATGAGGTTAAAGATTGATTTTTTTGCACTGTCATTTTGATTTTCTAGTATTTTATTTTACTATACTCAGAGCTATAGAGTCCTACCAGTAGTTACAGTAGGAACATTGTCCTGGTTTCTTTTAAGTTATAGGTGTACATTTACTTGTGATGGTAAATGTGCCAAGAGAATCACTTTATTACAGCAGCAATACAAAAATGCATTTAAAAGCATTTGACACTGTATAGACATCCTCCAATCTTGAATATTTATTTTTTTTAGAATCTATCCAAAAATCCAAAATGTTGTAAGAAAATCAATAAAGTAAATGATGATTACCTCCTCTCTAATGGCTGCTTTCAAGGCTGCAGTATCTGTACTTCCTCTTCAGAGAATTTGACCAATGAAACCTCTCAGGGTGATGGCAAAGTGTCAACCACAGCCTGTCAGGGAGATGGACAAGCGGTACTCATAGCCTGTCAGGTTAATGGGAAAGTGTTATCCACATCCTGTCAGGATGGTGGAAAAGTGTGTCCCACAGCCTTTCAGGATGAGGGATAGGTGATACCTACAGACTATCAGGGTCATGGAAAAGTGGTACTTATAGCCTGTCACGATGATGTGAAACTGTTATCCACAGTCTGTCATGGTGAGGTGAACAGGTAACTCACGGCCTGTAAGGCTGATGGGAAAATATTGTTTTTCACTGGGGAGACAGCTTACATAGCCACTGTCACCTCACAGTCACGGTGCCCAGAACACAGGCAACGAGCTGCCTTCTGAACCGTCCTCATCCAGAATGATCCAGAATCAGTTACTGACCAAGTGGGTTCCTGTGAGGTTGCCTTAAAGTCACTTGTAGACAGTGGCGTAACTAGCGTTTGATTGGCCCTGGTGCAAAATTTGGTCCGGGGCCCACCTCCACGTACACCGACACTTAGGGTATGGGATAATGACACTGACACTCGGGGTACAGGATAATGATGCTGACACTTGGCTTTTACCCTCCACACCCAGGTTTCCCATGATCTGAAATCCCTCTATCAGCACCCAGCTTTCCTATGTTCTGATATCCATCTTGTCCTCGGCACCCAGCTTTCCCATGCTCTGCTATACATCTTTCCCTCAGCACCCAGCTTTCCCATAACAGAGCATGGGAAAGCTGGGTGCTGAGAAATGTACAGCAGAGCATGGGAGAGCTGGGTGCTGAGGGAAAGAGACTTTTTCCCTCAGCACAAAACATTACCATCCCATGCTTGTATCTTTGTCCCCCCTTGTATATAGAGCTCCAAATATTATAATGGCCCCCACATAGCCTTCCGTATAATATAAAGGGACCCACTAACCCTTCATATGTTATAATGCACCCCCATAGTTCTCCATGTATTACAATGCATTTCCCCAAAGTTCTCCATGTATTATAATTCACCCCATAGTTCTCCATATATTATACTGCACCCCATAGTCCTCCATATATTATACTGCACCCCATAGTCCTCCAAATATTATACTGCACCACACAGTCCTCCATATTTTATAACGCACACTCATAGTCCATGTATAAGGTAGCCTCCATATTCCTCCATATATTATAATGTAGCCCCCATTGTCCTATATGTATTATAATGCAGCACCATAAATCATCATATTGTATTATGCAGCCCCATACTCCTCCATATATAATGCACCCCTATATTCAATGTATAAGGTGTCCTTCATTTTGTATTATGCAGCCCCATACTCCTCCATGTATAATGCACCCCTAGTCCATGTATAAGGTGTCTTTCATGTTTATTATGCAGTCCCAAAGACCTCCATGTATCATGGAGTCAGCACCCCCAGGCCTCCATGTGTCATGCAGCCAGCAAAATAAAAAAACAAGTACCTTTCTTCCCCTGCCCCCATATGTCACACACCCTGCTCCCCATACAGCCTGCACCCCCATATCACACACACTACACCCCCATATCTCACACACCCTGCTCCCCATACAGCCTGCACCCCCATATCACACACACTACACCCCCATATGTCACACACCCTGCTCCCATACAACGTGCACCCCCATATCTCACACACCCTGCTTCCCATACAGCCCGCACCCCCCAGATTACACACACTACACCCCCATATCCCACACACCCTGCTTCCCATATCACACACACTACACCCCCATGTAACACACACCCTGCTCCCCATACAGCCTGCACCCCCATATCACACACACTACACCCCCATATGTCACACACCCTGCCCACACATCTCACCCTGCCTGTACCCCAACTTACCCCTCTTAAACACTCTGCACCCTTCACAGCCTTCTGTCACAGTCTGCACCCCTCATATGCACTCACCCTGCAGTCCCCTTGCCCCTCATGTCCCTTTTCTTATTACCAGTCATCATGTGTCCAAATCTCCTTTAGGATTCCGTAACTCTTGCTTTCTGCCCGGCATCCTGTATCTCCTCCCACACAGTCACATGGGCGTGACATCATCGCAGGTCCTGCAGGATGAATTATTCCGTCTGCTGCGCAGGTCAGGACTGGAGCACTCCTGCTCTGCTGCTGCTCAGAAACGGCTGGTGGGCCTCTCCAGGTCAGGGGCCCCTGTACTGACACTGGGCTCCCCTGACTCAAAGGCCGGCCCCCTGACGGTCGCATTGTCAGCCACTACACAGCGGCACTACACATAGGGGCCCGGCAGCCGGCTCTGCAGAGCGGCTGCCGGGCCTCTATAACCCTGTGGGCCCGGTCGCAGTGGCGACCTCTGCGACCGCTGTAGTTACGCCCCTGCTTGTAGGTTAGGAAGGGATTAGGAATTTATCTGTTAATGAGTCTTAAATGCCACCTCTAAAAAGAGGAGGCATCACAGGGAAAAATTGTGCTATCCATAAGACGTCTCTGGATAGGGGTCAATATTAACCCCCATATTGGACAAATGGGATTAATTATAACTGAGGAAGAAAGAGAAAGCTAACATTACATCTGGCCAATGTTTAGCTAGGACACGCTAGTGTGGACTGCTAATTCAACTCATTATCTGAGGTCTGGGGTCTGAATATACAGAGCCAGCATAGCATCAAATATATCCCCTCAGCAGATCACTCTTCAGAGCTTCAAAAGGTTGACCCAGCCTTTTTGCGGCCAAGGATCAGGGATGAATATTGGGCTTTGTATTGATCCAATATTTAATGGAGACACATTTTTGGTATCCTATTCCAGAGGAGAATAGCATGCATATTTTTTCATAATTTTGCAATCAGTACATTACCTTCACATTAATATTGGTTAGATTAATTATTCTATCCATGCCATGTTTCATCTCTATAGAAGGGCAGAATCATGATAAGAAACATGACCACAATATCTTTTGCCTGGGAAATCAAGGGGTGAAGATATCCTGAAAGTTGGGTATTTCATAATTTCCTAGAGCCTGGAGCAACATCCCATAACCTGCCCTGTTATGAGCTACCAAAGAGATGGTATATACAGTGCCTACAAGTAGTATTCAACCCCCTGCAGATTTAGCAGGTTTGATAAGATGCAAATAAGTTAGAGCCTGCAAACGTCAAACAAGAGCAGGATTTATTAACAGATGCATAAATCTTACAAACCAACAAGTTATGTTGCTCAGTTAAATTTTAATAAATTTTAAACATAAAAGTGTGGGTCAATTATTATTCAACCCCTAGGTTTAATATTTTATGGAATAACCCTTGTTTGCAATTACAGCTAATAATCGTCTTTTAAAAGACCTGATCAGGCCGGCACAGGTCTCTGGAGTTATCTTGGCCCACTCCTCCATGCCGATCTTCTCCAAGTTATCTAGGTTCTTTGGGTGTCTCATGTGGACTTTAATCTTGAGCTCCTTCCACAAGTTTTCAATTGGGTTAAGGTCAGGAGACTGACTAGGCTACTGCAACGCCTTGATTTTTTCCCTCTTGAACCAGGCCTTGGTTTTCTTGGCTGTGTGCTTTGGGTCGTTGTCTTGTTGGAAGATGAAATGATGACCCATCTTAAGATCCTTGATGGAGGAGCGGATGTTCTTGGCCAAAATCTCTAGGTAGGCCGTGCTATCCATCTTCCCATGGATGCGGACCAGATGGCTGGGCCCCATGGCTGAGAAACAGCCCCACAGCATGATGCTGCCACCACCATGCTTGACTGTAGGGATGGTATTCTTGGGGTCGTATGCAGTGCCATCCAGTCTCCAAACGTCACGTGTGTGGTTGGCACCAAAGATCTCGATCTTAATCTCATCAGACCAGAGAACCTTGAACCAGTCTGTCTCAGAGTCCTCCAAGTGATCATGAGCAAACTGAAGACGAGCCTTGACATGACGCTTTGAAAGTAAAGGTACCTTACGGGCTCATCTGGAACGGAGACCATTGCGGTGGAGTACGTTACTTATGGTATTGACTGAAACCAATGTCCCCACTGCCATGAGATCTTCCCGGAGCTCCTTCCTTGTTGTCCTTGGGTTAGCCTTGACTCTTCGGACAAGCCTGGCCTCGGCACGGGTGGAAACTTTCAAAGGCTGTCCAGGCCGTTGAAGGCTAACAGTAGTTCCATAAGCCTTCCACTTCCGGATGATGCTCCCAACAGTGGAGACAGGTAGGCCCAACTCCTTGGAAAGGGTTTTGTACCCCTTGCCAGCCTTGTGACCCTCCACGATCTTGTCTCTGATGGCCTTGGAATGCTCCTTTGTCTTTCCCATGTTGACCAAGTATGAGTGCTGTTCACAAGTTTGGGGAGGGTCTTAATTAGTCAGAAAAGGCTGTAAAAAGAGATAATTAATCCAAACATGTGAAGCTCATTGTTCTTTGTGCCTGAAATACTTCTTAATACTTTAGGGGAACCAAACAGAATTCTTGAGGTTTGAGGGGTTGAATAATAAATGACCCTCTGAATAAACTTTTCACAATTTAAAAAAAAAATAAAAAAAGAAATAACATTCTTTTTTGCTGCAGTGCATTTCACACTTCCAGGCTGATCTACAGTCCAAATGTCACAATGCCAAGTTAATTCCGAATGTATCAACCTGCTAAATCTGCAGGGGGTTGAATACTACTTGTAGGCACTGTAGGTGTAACTTGTGTAAATAAAGCAAATGGCAAATTATGATCCTTGTTAAATTCCAGTAAGATACACTGCTGTGTAGGATTTTTCCATGTTTCATTAGAGTTTTTCCCTTTAAAGATCTGACCCATTTCAGTGACAGGCGTAATCATTTTTTTGCTATTCCTTTATTGTTTTATGTAATTGTGTACATTGTTTTGTTTTGTCCACTTTGTAACATCTTTTGCATATTTTTAGAAACATTCCCTACTTTTTGGCTTAAATATATAAAATATAATAGCTGTTCTTCTTGCTTTATTAACCACACTTCCAAAGCCATACACTATCTGTAATGGGTGCCCTATCGACCTGTATATAAGTTTTATATATATATATATATATATATATATATATACATACAGTACTGACCAAAAGTTTGGACACACCTTCTCATTCATTGCACACTCTTGTCATTCTCTTGATGAGCTTCAAGAGGTAGTCACCGGAAATGGTTTTCACTTCACAGGTATGCCCTGTCAGTTTAATAAGTGGGATTTATTGCCTTATAAATGGGGTTGGGACCATCAGTTGTGTTGTGCAGAAGTCTGGTGGATACATAGCTGATAGTCCTACTGAATAGACTGTTAGAATTTGTATTACGGCAAGAAAAAAGCAGCTAAGTAAAGAAAAATGAGTGGCCATCATTACTTTAAGAAATGAAGGTCAGTCAGTCCAAAAAATTGGGAAAGCTTTGAAGGTGTCCCCAAGTGCAGTGGCAAAAACCATCAAACGCTACAAAGAATCTGACTCACATGAGGACCGACCCAGGAAAGGAAGACCAAGAGTCACCTCTGCCGCGGAGGATAAGTTTATCCGAGTCACCAGCCTCAGAAATGGCAGGTTAACAGCAGCTCAGATTAGAGACCAGGTCAATGCCACACAGAGTTCTAGCAGCCCACACATCTCTAGAACAACTGTTAAGAGGAGACTTTGTGCAGCAGGCCTTCATGGTAAAATAGCTGCTAGGAAACCACTGCTTAGGGACAGGCAAAAAGCAGAAGAGACTTGTTTGGGCTAAAGAATAAAAGGAATGGACATTAGACCAGTTGAAATCTGTGCTTTGGTCTGATGAGTCCAAATCTGAGATCTTTGGATCCAAACACCATGTCATTGTGCGACGCAGGAAAGGTGAACAGATTGACTCTACATGTCTGGTTCCCACTGTGAAGCATGGAGGAGGGGGTGTGATGGTGTGGGGGTGCTTTGCTGGTGACACTGTTGGGGATTTATTCAAAATTGAAGGCATACTAAACCAGCATGGCTACCAGAGCATCTTGCAGTGGCATGCTATTCCTTCCGGTTTGCGTTTAGTTGGACTATCATTTATTTTTCAACAGGACAATGACCCTAAACACACCCTCAGGCTGTGTAAAGGCTATTTGACTAAGAAGGAGAGTGATGGGGTGCTATGCCAGATGACCTGGACTCCACAGTCACCAGACCTGAACCCAATGGAGATGGTTTGGGGGTGAGCAGGACCGCAGAGTGAAGGCAAAAGGGCCAACAAGTGCTAAGCATCTCTGGGAACTCCTTCAAGACTGTTGGAAGACCATTTCCGGTGAGTACCTCTTGAAGCTCATCAAAAGAATTCCAAGAGTGTGCAAAGCAGTAATCAAAGCAAAAGGTGGCTACTTTGAAGAACCTAGAATATAAGACATATTTTCAGTTGTTTCTCACTTTTTTATTAAGTATTTCATTTCACATGTGTTAATTCATAGATTTGATGCCTTCAATGTGAATCTCCAATTTTCAGAGTCATGAAAAGAAAGAAAACTCTTTGAATGAGAAGGTGTGTCCAAACTTTTGGTCCGTACTGTATATAATATGAGTAAAGTTTATTTCACTGTGTTACTAAATGTGGATTGTTTTAAGACAAATTTATAGGGTGGACAACTTTTTTACAGGGAATCTATCAGCAAGTTTTTGCTTTGTAATCTGAGATCACCATAATATAGGAGCAGTAGGAGCAGAGTGATGTCACTCACTGGGCTGTGTTTTGCGGTTTCCATACAATCAATATTTTATCAGCAAGAGATTATCATTGTAGGACAAGTTTGCATGTGTAGTGTAGTCTAACCATGCCTCCATCACTGACTAACAGCTCTCTGTCACTATACATTGTAAATCAAAGGGACTAACTGAGAGGGTGTGATACGATATACAATTACAAAAACTGTGTCTAGTAAAATGTCTAAAGTAAACCTGACTAAAAGTGTAAAGTAGGATACATATAGAGCTGCCGACTCAATGCTGCACTCAGCAAAACTCACAGAAAAATGGCAGCAGATGTAAACTGCCCAAGGTAATGCACTACCAGGATGCAGCAAGACTTCCAATAAATGGAGGCATCGCAGGTGCAAAAGGAGCAAATCACTCTACCGTTTCCAATGAGGGAAGGCAGCGATTGCTTGATGGTAAAATTGCACACTTGTGGTTTGCATAGGGCTCCGTTCACACATGCAAGCTCACAGTATCTGGTAAGCAGCCTATTAGTTTTGCCCATCCTATTAGATGCCAGCGGGCTGCGCCAGTACTACATATGTGCACCATACCGGAACAGTGACTATAGTATGCAAGGCCTAACAAAAAGAGGCCTGGCTGCATCCTGTATACAATGTTCTGTGCAAAAGAAATATAAATATATGAGGTATTGGTCGGTATTATGGCCATAGTACGATAGCCCACAATCCACGTCACGGATCTTCATTCTTGTGAGTCCCTACACTAATATATATATGTATATATAAAAAAATAACAACAAAAAAAGAGGAATTAAATCCTCCAATACCTAAGCAATTACTCACAGAAAAATGGCAGCAGATGTTTTTTGGATCTTGGAGGTCTTGCTGCATCCTGGTAGTGCATTAGTTTTTCTGGCCTGGGAAGTTTACATCTGCTGCCATTTTTTTCTAACACCTGGATATGTTTATTTGTGAACCATTCCATTGTAGATTTTGCTTTATGTTTTGGATCATTGTCTTGTTCAAAGACAAATCTCCGTCCCAGTCTCAGCTCTTTAGCAGACTCCAACAAGTTTTCTTCAAGAATGGTCCTGTATTTGGCTCCATCCATCTTCCCATCAATGTTAACCATCTTACCTGTCCCTGCTGAAGAGAAGCAGGCAAAAACCATGATGCTGCCACCACCATGTTTGACAGTAGGGATGGTGTGTTCAGGGTGATCACTGATGAGCTGTGTTGCTTTTACACCAAACATATCGTTTGGCATTGTTCCCAAACAGCTCAATTTTGGTTTCATCTGACCAGAGAACCTTCTTCCACATGTTTGGTGTGTCTCCCAGGTGGCTTGTGGCAAACTTTACACAACACTTTTTATGGATATCTTTGATAAATGGCTTTCTTCTTGCTACTCTTCCATAAAGGCCAAATTTGTGCAGTGCATGACTGATTGTTGTCCTATGGACAGACTCTCCCACCTCAGCTGTAGATCTCTGCATTTCATCCAGAGTGATCATGGGCCTCTTGGCTGCATCTCTGATCAGTCTTCTCCTTGCTTGAGATAGAATTTTTGAGGGACGGCCGGGTCTTGGTAGATTTGCAGTGGTATGATACGCCTTCCATTTCAATATGATCGCTTGCACAGTGCTTATTGGGATGTTTAAAGTTGTGGAAATTTTTTTGTAACCAAATCCGGCTTTAAACTTCTCCACAATAGTATCACAGACCTGCCTGTTGTGTTCCTTGGTCTTCATGATGCTCTCTGTGCTTTAAACAGAACACTGAGTCTATCACAAAGCAGGTGCATTTATCCGGAGACTAGATTACACACAGGTGGCTTATATTTATCATCATCAGTCATTTAGGACAACATTGGATCATTCAGAGATCCTCAATGAACTTCTGGAGTGAGTTTGCCGCACTGAAAGTAAAGGGGCCGAATAATATTGCACACCCCAATTTTCAGTTTATTCTTTTTTTACAAAAGTTTAAAATAAGCAATAAATTTCGTTTAACTTTACAATTGTGTCCCACTTGTTGTTGATTCTTCACCATAACATTAAAATTTGTATCTTTATGTTTGAAAGTTGAAGCCTGAAATTCAAGGGGGAGAATACTTTCGCAAGGCACTGTAGTACTAGCGCAGCCCACTGGCATCTTATGGGATGGGTGTAACTAATAGGCTGCTTACCAGATACTGTGACTGAGCAATACCCAGCAACTCTGATGAGAGTAGTCTTTACCTGGCCTCTGTAAATAGCTGTATTTACTGCTAACCCCCGAAGTAGCTGTCCTGGATTGTGGATTATATCAGAGTTTAGCTTTTTTTTAAATAAATTGGTGAACGAGGGAGTGTGAAGGAGTCTTTATTCAAGTGAACTAATTTTTTCCTGCGTGTGTTTTTTAACTTTATATTTACAGGGTTAATAATAGGGGTATCTGATAGATGCCTCTCCATCACTAGCCCCTGGACTTGACGCCAGCCGATATTACATGGATGACATCAACCCCATCAACTTATTAATTTAAGTGCCACCGCATCAGGGCAATCAGGAAGATCTGGTACAAAGCGCCACAATTTGTGCATCTCATGCTATACCCTAGTATGTAGATATATATATGCATATATATATTTTTATATATATATATATATATATACACACACATATATATATATATATATATATATATATATATATATATATATATATATATATATATATATATATATATACATATATACAGTCATGGCTGAAAAAATTGGCACCCTTGAAATTGTTCCAGAAAATCAATAATTTCAACCAGGAAATTGTAAATTATAGCAATTACATGTTTTGTTACTCACGTCTTTTACTTTGTGTGTATTGGAACAACATAATAAAATAGAGAAATAAAGGCATCTACACAAAACTCCAAAAATGGTCAGGACATCATTGTTGACACCCTCACCTTTAATAATTGGTGGCACACCCTTTGGTAAGTAACTGCAATCAATTACTTACAATATATAGTATATTATTATATTACATATTACTCTTATATTTGAAGGGTGCCTTCTCCCAACAGCAATTTTAAGATATACTCAGGTATTCAATGGGATTTTGATCTGGACTCATTGCTGCCACTTCATAACTGTCCAGCACTTTGTTTCCATCAATTTCTGGTGCTTTTTGAAGTATATTTGGGGTAACTGTCCCTTTGGAAGACACAAGTCCTAGGATGTTAAACCCAGATTTCTAACACTGGGCACTCCCTTGCGGCCCAAAATCATTTGGTAATTTTCAGATTTCATGATGTCTTGCACAGAGTCCAGGTACCCAGTGCCAGAGGCAGCAAAACAACCCCAAAATATCTTTGTATTTCCACCATATTTCCCTGTAAGTACTGTGTTCTTTTGTTTGTAGGCCATATTCCATTTTTGGTAACCAGTAGAATGATTGTCTATACCAAAAAGCTCTCTTTTGGTCTCATCTGTCCAAAAGGTGCTTTCCCAGAAAGATTTTGGCTTGCTCACATACATTTTGGCAAACTGTAGTCTAGCTTTCTTTTGTCTCTGTTTTAGCAATGGGGTCCTCCAGGGTCTCCTGCCATACTATTTAATTTCATTCAAATGTCGATCGATAGTTTGCACTGACACTCATGCCCCCTTAGTCTGCAGGACAGCTTGAATTTCTTGGAAATTTGTTTAGGGCTGCCTATCCACCATCTGCACTATGCCGTGTTGCAACCTTTCATCAATTTATCTCTGATGTCCATGTCCAAGGAGATTAGATACAGTGCCATGTGTTGTAAACTTCTTGATTATGCTGCACACTGTGAACAAAAGAACATCAAGAGCTCTGGAATTGAATCTTTTCTCCTCTTTCTGTTCCATGCTAAGTGTTGCACACACAAAGCAATGATTGAGTAAACGTCTCCCCTTTTTATCTGGTTTTAGGTGTGACTTTCATATTGCCCAAACCTGTTACATGCCACAGGTGAGTTACAATGGGCATCACATGGTTGAAACAAAGTTGTTTACCCACAATTTTGGAAAGATGGCAACAATTTTGTCCGGACTATTTTTAAGGTTTTGTGTGCAGTTATGTCCAATTTTCCTTTTTTTCCTCATATTGTTTTTGTGTTGTTACAGTACACAAAAGGAAATAAACGTGTATAACAAAACATGTGTAATAGGAATAATGTTCTGGGAGAAACACTTCATTTTCTGGAACAGTTTCGAGGGTGCCAAAACTTTCATCCATGCATATATATATATATTGGAGCATAAACAGAATGAAAGCAGGGGTTCCTTTGCTGGTTTCCCAAGCTGGTACTAACCTGACTTCAAACCGAACTGGCAGCATCTTTACAATGTGGACAGGTGCGTATCTGGGTGATGTGCAGAGTTGAGCGCGGTTCGCGGTTCGAGGTTCTCCAGTTCTAGGCTCGAGTGATTTTGGGGCCTGTTCTAGATCGAACTAGAACTCGAGCTTTTTGCAAAAGCTCGATAGTTCTAGAAACGTTCGAGAACGGTTCTAGCAGCAAAAAAACAGCTAATTCCTAGCTGGCTTTCCGCTGTAATAGTGTAAGTCACTCTGTGAATCACACTATTATGACATTTCAGTGTATAGTGTGCGGGAACAGCGCCTTCAGATCACTGCTGTTTGTATAATGGCGATCGCCATTTTTTTTTTTTTCCTTGTCTTCCTTCCCTAAGCGCGCGCATGTAGTGGGGAGGGCCATTATGTCAGCCAATCCCAGACACACACACAGCTAAGTGGACTTTTAGCCAGAGAAGCAACGGCATGTGTGATAGGATGTCCATGTCACATGTCCCTGCATTATAAAAACGAGTATCTGCCCGTCCGGACGCCATTATGTCTTCTGCGTCCTTGGTGTCAGACATCACTGGCGCAGCTCTGTCCTTTGTCCTATCGCCGATACTGCTGTATGCGCTCCATACACAGCGCTGGACAGCTTAGGGAGAGCACTTTCTATCAGTCCTTTTAAGGGCTCATACGGGCAGGGTCAGAGCCATAGGTGACAGGTCCTGAAAACAGAGACAGCGTCTGTGTAGCTAAGGTCAGGGATTTCCTCGCTGCATTTCCCCATTAGGAGGGAATAGAAAGGCAGGCTTCCTTTCCTCTACCCAGAGCCCCACAATCCTGGCACTGTACCCTCCTGTCCTCTGCACATTCCAACTCATTATAACTAAGCCATTATACTAGCAAACACTGAGTGTACCTAGTGTCATCCTAAACATGGCTATTGGACTTCTGTATAGTCCCACTAGTGCACAGATATTTGCAGCATGTCTGCCTGCATTGCACACTCCAACTCATTATAACTAAGCCATTATACTAGCAAACACTGAGTGTACCTAGTGTCATCCTAAACGTGGCTATTGGACTTCTGTATAGTCCCACTAGTGCACAGATATTTGCAGCACCTCTGCCTGCATTGCACACTCAAACTCATTATAACTAAGCCATTATACTAGCAAACACTGAGTGTACCTAGTGTCATCCTAAACGTGGCTATTGGAGTTCTGTATAGTCCCACTAGTGCACAGATATTTGCAGCACCTCTGCCTGCATTGCACACTCCAACTCATTATAACTAAGCCATTATACTAGCAAACACTGAGTGTACCTAGTGGCATCCTAAACGTGGCTATTGGAGTTCTGTATAGTCCCACTAGTGCACAGATTTTTGCAGCACCTCTGCCTGCATTGCACACTCCAACTCATTATAACTAAGCCATTATACTAGCAAACACTGAGTGTACCTAGTGTCATCCTAAACGTGGCTATTGGACTTCTGTATAGTCCCACTAGTGCACAGATATTTGCAGCACGTCTGCCTGCATTGCACACTCAAACTCATTGTTACTAAGCCATTATACTAGCAAACACTGAGTGTACCTAGTGTCATCCTAAACGTGGCTATTGGACTTCTGTATAGTCCCACTAGTGCACAGATATTTGCAGCACGTCTGCCTGCATTGCACACTCCAACTCATTATAACTAAACCATTATACTAGCAAACACTGAGTGTACCTAGTGTCATCCTAAACATGGCTATTGGACTTCTGTATAGTCCCACTAGTGCACAGATATTTGCAGCACGTCTGCCTGCATTGCACACTGCCACTCATTATAACTAAGCCATTATACTAGCAAACACTGAGTGTACCTAGTGTCATCCTAAACGTGGCTATTGGACTTCTGTATATTCCCACTCGTGCACAGATATTTGCAGCACCTCTGCCTGCATTGCACACTCAAACTCATTATAACTAAGCCATTATACTAGCAAACACTGAGTGTACCTAGTGGCATCCTAAACGTGGCTATTGGACTTCTGTATAGTCCCACTAGTGCACAGATATTTGCAGCACCTCTGCCTGCATTGCACACTCAAACTCATTATAACTAAGCCATTATACTTGCAAACACTGAGTGTACCTAGTGTCATCCTAAACGTGGCTATTGGACTTCTGTATAGTCCCACTAGTGCACAGATATTTGCAGCACCTCTGCCTGCATTGCACACTCAAACTCATTATAACTAAGCCATTATACTTGCAAACACTGAGTGTACCTAGTGTCATCCTAAACGTGGCTATTGGACTTCTGTATAGTCCCACTAGTGCACAGATATTTGCAGCACCTCTGCCTGCATTGCACACTCCAACTGATAGTTACTAAGCCATTATACTAGCAATTTATGCTGCCAGTTTAAGGGCCGTAGTTGCATTGTCAGGGATATTTATTCTTTATTATTCTGCTGTTAATAAAGCTAGACCACCGCTGCAATCTACACCACCTCTCCATTTTGTACTACCACATTATCAGTGCACAATCTTGTCGCAATCAACATGAGTGGCAAAATGACAGATGCTGGTGGAAAGGGGAAGAGGCGTGGTGGAAAAGGAAAAAAAGGGTTTGTCCGTGGGGAAGGTGGCAAAGCTCCATTATCATCTGCTGAAGATAAACCATCTACCAGCAAAAGTAAGATGTCTACTACTTACCGTGGACAAGCCGATGTGCTCCCTTTTTTACGGACACGAACAACAGGAACAAAGGTAGATGATGGCCAAAAAAGGAAAATGCTTGAATGGATCTCAAGTGGTCCAACAAGTGCCCTCTCAGCCACTTCAAGTACCGCATCCAAAAAACACCAGTCCTCTGAGTTGTCATCCCAATCAAACTTGCTTTCTCCCAGCTCTGAAGTCTCCATCAGCCCTGCACAGTATGGTGGAACTGAGATGGCTGAGTCTGCAGAGCTGTTCAGTCACACTATAGCCTGGGAATCAGAGGTCTGCTCCCAAGCTACAGTGAGTACAGAACAGGAAATGGTCTGCAGTGATGCCCAGAACCTTTGTGACTCTGATTCAGGCCATGAGGACCAAGTTTCTGAGCATAATATTGACCCTTTGTCACAAACTGTAACACCTGTGATTATAGACAATGAGGAACATACTGATGAAGATGAGACGCAGATACCCGATTGGGATGACAACTTAACCCCATTACGACCGCGTTACGTTTTAAAACGGCACTAAAAAAGGGTACTTATTCCTTTCTGCCGTTTTAAAACGGCGGTCGGAAAAAAGGGTCTAGCGCCCCCCAGAGTCAGAAAATTTCTGGGGTCTCAGCTGCCGGGGGTAGCTGAGACCCTGGAGATCATGATTCGGGCCGGTTTTTCCGGTCCCCAGTCACGTGATGACCGGTATACACCGTATACCGATCATCAAGTTATAGTAAATGACCGCGCCGGTAAAAAATGATTTATCTCCCATCTGGCATGATCAAACATGCCAGATGGGAGATAAATCTTTTTCCCGGTTCCCTCCGGTCCCCTCGGTATCCCCAAAGTGCCCCCCCCGACCCCCAACCCCCTCCCGAAAATCCAAGATGGCCGCGCGCATCGGAGAGCACAGCAGCGCGCCGGCCGCATTTACAGTGTTCCTATGGTTTCTGTCGTATGTGCCATAACACATACGACAGAAACCTGCTCCCTAGGCCCTGCCGGGTTCCACCCTACCCCCCCTGGTGTTCCCCGGTGTCATACATACCGGAGCGCTGATCCCCTGCGGCCCCCTCCTCCGGCTCCTTCTCAGCAGACGCCGGTCACATGTGCCGAGCAGCTGACAGCCAGCACTGTGTTCAGGACGCTGGCTGCTGCTGCTGCTCGGCACTGTGCAGCTGTGACCCAGGGAGGGTGGGTGCAGATTCTTTGCACCCACTCTCCTCAAATGGAGGGTCTGCCCTCCTAGAAAATGGGGGATACGTTCCCTGAACGTGTCCCCCATATTCTAGAAGGTCCAGAGTCGATGTGGGATGTCCAAATGGATTATAGTGGATTTTTTTTTTCTTTTCAATAAATTGGTCAATCAGGGAATGTTTTGGGGAGTGTTTTTTCAAATAAATTTTTTTTGTTGTCAATTTTTTTTCTTATTACTGTCAATTAGTTATGTCAGGTATCTGATAGACGCCGTGACATAACTAATTGCTGGGCTTGATGCCAGGTGACATTACACACCTGGTATCAACCCCATTCATTACCCCGTTAGCCAACGCACCAGGGCGCGGGATGAGCTGGGGCGAAGCGCCAGAATTGGCGCATCTAATGGATGCGCCACTTCTGGGGCGGCTGCGGCCTGCTATTTTTAGGCTGGGAAGAGTCCAATAACCATGGCTCTTCCCATCCTGAAAATACCAGACCCCAGCTGTCAGCTTCACCTTGGCTGGTGATCTAATTTGGGGGAACCCCACGTTTGTTTTTTTTTTTTAATTATTTATTTATAAATAATTAAAAAAAAAAAACAGCTTGGGGAGCCCTCCAAATTGATCACCAGACAAGATGAAGCTGTCAGCTGTGGTTTGCAGGCTACAGCTGTCTGGTTTACCCTAGCTGGCTATCAAAAATAGGGGGGACCCCACGTCATTTATTTTAATTATTTTTTTTTTTTGGGCTAAATACAAGGCTAGGCATCCTTTAGTGTCACATGAAAGGCACTAAAGGGTTTGCAACGTTTTGGGCGCAGAGTGTTTTCCCTGCGTCCATAACGCTGCGTTGTGCAGTAGAAGCACAGTGGCAGGATTTTTAGAAATCCCGTGCCCACTGTGTTTCTTTTCTCCGCAGCATAAATCGACCTGTGGCGCAGCTTCCCGAGCCTCAGCATGTCAATTTATGCTGCGGAGATGAGTGTTTGTTCTTTGCAGGTAGAATAGAACTAAAGTCCACAGCAGACTGAACCCAAATCGTGGGCATGGGCAGCTGCGTTCTCCCGTGGACAACACTCACATTTCTGCAGGAGGCTGACACTGGGTACTAGACGCCGTGTCACTGGATCATGGCCACATAGCCTAAAGGCTACTTTACACGCTGCGATATCGGTCCCGATATCGCTAGCGTGGGTACCCGCCCCCATCTGTTGTGCGACACGGGCAAATCGCTGCCCGTGCCGCACAACATCGCGCAGACGCATCACACATACTTACCTGCCCGGCGACGTCGCTGTGACCGGCGAACCGCCTCCTTTCTAAGGGGGCGGTCCGTGTGGCGTCACAGTGACGTCACTGAGCGGCCGCCCAATAGAAGCGGAGGGGCTGAGATGAGTGGCCGGAACATCCCGCCCACCTCCTTCCTTCCTCATAGCGGCCGGGAGGCAGGTAAGGAGAGCTTCCTCGTTCCTGCGACGTCACACATAGCGATGTGTGCGGCCACAGGAGCGACGAACTACATCGTTACTGCTGCAGTAACGATAATCGAGAATGGACTCCCATGTCACCGATGAGCGATTTTGCACGTTTTTGCAACGATGCAAAATCGCTCATTGGTGTCACACGCAGCAACATCGCTAATGCGGCCGGATGTGCGTCACCAATTCCGTGACCCTAACGACTCCGCATTAGCGATGTCGCAGCGTGTAAAGCCCCCTTAACAGTGAGAAATTTGTTGCTACAGCAACATTTTTGTGAAGTACCTGTGGATTCAAAATGTTTACTATACTCCTGAATAAAATACTTGAGGGGTCCAGTTTCCAAAATGAGGTCACTTGTGGGGGGTTTCTGATGTATAGGTACCCAAGGGGCCCTGCTAATGTGACATGGTGCGCGCAATTTACTTCAACTTTTCCAAAATTCAAATGGTGCTCCTTCCATTCCAAGCCCTCCCATTTATCCAAACAAAGGTTTTTGGCCACATGTGGGGTATCCCTGCGCTCACAAGAAATTAGATAACAACCTGTGGGGTACAAGTTTTGTTGTTGCCTCTTGAAAAAGTGAAAAATGTGTCGCTAAATCAACATTTTTGTGAAAAAAATGAAAATTTCAATATGGCAACCTAAGCTTATCAAATTCTGTGAAGTATTCGTGGATTCAAAATGCTCAATATACACCTAGATTAAAGCCTTGAGGGGTCTTATTTCCAGAATGGGGTCACTTGTGGGGGACCTCCACTGCTTAGGCACCTCAGGGGCTCTCCTAATGCAACATGGCGTCCGCTATTGATTCCAGCCAATTTTGCAGTCAAATTGCACTCCTTCTCTTCTGAGCCCTGTAGTGTGCCCCCAAACAGTTGATTTCCACCACATACAAGATATCAACAAACTCAGGAGAAATTGCGCAATAAATTTCATGGTGATTTTTTTCCTGTTACCCTTGTGAAAAAAAAGCTACCTGGTTGAAGTAACAATTTTGTGGTAAAATTTTATTTTTTTATTTTCATGGCTCAACGTTATAAACATCTGTAAAGCACCTGGAGGTTCAGGGTACTCACCAAACATCAAGATAAATTCCTTGAGGGGCCTAGTTTCCAATATGGGGTCACTTGTGGTGTTTTTTTGCTGTTTACGTACCTTAGGGGTCCTCCAAATGCGACATGGTGCCCGCAATCTTTTTCAGCCAAATTTCCTTTCCAAAATTCAAATATTGCTCCTTCCGTTCCAAGCCCTCCCATTTCTCCAAACAAAGGTTTCAGACCACAAGTGAGGTATCACCGCGCTCATAAAAAAGTGGGTAACAAACATTGGGGTCAAATTTTTGGAATTACCTCTTGAAAAAGTGAAAAAATTGATGCTAAAGCAACATTTTTGAGAAAAAAATGAAAATTTTCAATGTGACAACGTAACGTTATCAAAATCTGTGAAATACTTGTGGATCCAAAATGCTCACTATACCCCTAGATAGAAGCCTTAAGGGGTCTAGTTTCCAAAATGGTGTCACTTGTGAGGGGTTTCTGCTGTTTAGGTACCTTAGCGGACATGTAAATGCAACATGGTGCCCGCAATCTATTTCAGCCAAATTTGCTTTCCAAAATTCAAATATTGCTCCTTCTGTTCCGAGCCCTCCAATTTGTCCAAACAAAGGTTTCTGACCACATGTGGGGTATTGGCGCGTTCATAAGAAAGTGGGTAACAAGTTTTGGGGTTCATTTTGTTGTGTTATTTCTTCTAAAAGTGAATAAATTTGGGGTAGAGCAACATTTTAGGTAAAATTTTATTTTTTGCTTTTTTCATTCCACTTTGCTTTAGTTCCTGTGAAGCACCTGAAGGGTTAATAAACTTCTTGGATATGGTTTTGAGTACTTTGAGGGGTGCTGTTTTGAGAATGGTGTCACTTTTAGGTATTTTCTGTCACTTAGGCCTCTCAAAGTCACTTCAAATGTGATGTGGTCCCTAAAAAAATGGTTTTGTGAATTTTGTTGAAAAAATGGGAAATTGCAGATGAACTTTGACCCCTTCTAACTTCCTAACCCCAAAACATTTTGTTTCAGAAATTGCGCTAATGTAAAGTAGACATGTGGGAAATGTTATTTATTAACTGTTTTGTGTGACATAACTCTGGGTTAAGGGCATAAAAATTAAAAGTTTGAAAATTGCAAAATTTTCAAAATTTTCATCAAATTTCCGTTTTTTTCACAAATAAAAGCAAAAAATATCGTTCTAAATTTATAACTATCATGAAGTACAATATGTCACGAAAAAACAATGTCAGAATCACCGGGATCCGTTGAAGCGTTCTAGAGTTATGACCTCATAAAGTGACACTGGTCAGAATTGCAAAAAATGGCCTGGGCATTAAGGACAAAACTGGCTTCGTCCTTAAGGGGTTAAATATTCGGTCAGGGCAAGAAAAGGCTCGGTCTGAGGGGGAGGGGAGTGCAAACACAACAATTGATGATGAAGTTCTAGATCCCACCTACTGTCAACCCACAGTCAGGCACTCGAGGAGGTCAACAGAGGTGGTGGAGGAGGATGCAACTGATGACGAAGTTACCTTGCGCCTTCCTGGACAGAGTCGGAGTACTGGTAGCACGTCTACAACTGCATCCTCAGCCACCACTCTGCCTCTGAGCACTAGTCGGGGTGGATCAACAGGTCGCATGCCCTCTAAGCCTTGCCTAGCCAGGTCCTTTTTTGACATAGCAAAAGATCGCCCAAATTATGTGATCTGTAAAATTTGTCATGGTTCTCTTAGTAGAGGTCAAAACCTCAGCAGTTTGACAACTTCTTCCATGAATCGTCACATGAAGAAATATCATATGTCCCGGTGGGAAGCTCACCGTGCTGCAATGCGGCCTAGCAGAGCGAACCATCCACCGCCTGCCCCTTCCAGTGCATCCGCGCGCTCTTCATCTTCTAGGACTGTGGGGACAGCTGACACACCTATTTTGCCACGCACAACTTCCACCACTGTAACCGCAACAGGCAGTTTGCTTTGTAGGTCGTCAGTTGGTTTGGAAGGGGAAACAAGTGAGTGTGTACAGCTCTCTCAGACATCGATAGCACCAACGTTGGATGAAGGCAACATCATGTCTCCACCTGCACTTTCCTCACAAACCTGCATTTTTCCAGGGAAACCCTACTCAACACCGTCTACACACAGCAGCCAGATCTCTGTCCCTCAGATGTGGTCAAATAAAAGGCCACTTCCTGCGACCCATGACAAAGCTAAGAGGTTGACTCTATCCCTCTGTAAGCTCTTGGCTACCGAAATGCTGCCTTTCCGCCTAGTGGACACACAGGATTTTAGAGACCTTATGTCTGTCGCTGTGCCCCAGTACCAGATGCCTAGTCGCCACTACTTATCTAAGAAAGGTGTGCCCGCGCTACACCAGCATGTCGCACACAACATCACCGCTTCCTTGAGAAACTCTGTGTGTGAACGGGTGCATTTCACCACCGATACTTGGACCAGTAAGCATGGACAGGGACGTTACATGTCGCTGACTAGGCACTGGGTAACTATGGTGATAGATGGTGAAGGGTCTGCTGCACAAGTCTTGCCGTCCCCACGACTTGTGTGTCAATCCTCTGTCTGTCCAAGTTCCGCCACTGCTTCTGCCTCCTCCACCTCATCTGGGTCCTCCACCTCTGACCCAAGCCTGCCTGGTCAGGCCACCAGCGTTCTCACTGCGCAGAAGGAATCCCGCACCCCTCATTACTATGCTGGCAGCAGAGCGCAACGGCATCAGGCGGTCTTTAGCTTGACATGTCTTGGGAATAAGAGTCACACAGCTGAGGAGTTGTGGTCAGCTCTGTGGTCCGAGTTTAATAAATGGTTTTCTCCACTCAACCTGCAGCCTGGTAAGGCCGTGTGCGACAATGCTGCAAACCTGGGTGCGGCCCTTCGCCTGGGCAAGGTGACACACGTACCTTGTATGGCTCACGTGTTGAACCTTGTCGTCCAGCAATTTTTAACACACTATCCCGGCCTAGATGGCCTTCTGAACAGGGCATGAAAACTGTCTGCTCACTTCCGCCGTTCAAGCGCCGCAGCTGAGCAACTTGCATCGCTCCAGAAGTCTTTCGGCCTGCCGGTTCATCGCCTGAAATGCGATGTGGCGACACGCTGGAATTCAACTCTCCACATGTTACAGCGACTGTGGCAGCACCGCCGAGCCCTGGTGCAATACGTCATGACTGATTGCCTGGGCCAACGAGATGCAGAGGTGGGGCAGATCACCCTGATGGAGTGGTCTCAGATCAAGGACCTATGCACCCTTCTGCACAGTTTCGACATGGCGACGAATATGTTTAGCGCTGACAATACCATTATCAGCATGACAATTCCAGTCATTTACATGCTGGAGCACACGCTAAACACTATTCGGAGTCAGGGGGTGGGACAACAGGAAGGGGAGGAACTACAGGAGGATTCATATGCGCAAGGGACAACAACATCACCAAGGTCCAGACGTTCATCATCACCAACGCGGCAGGCATGGGACCATGGGGGACAGGGATCAACAAGGGCGCATAGTAGCAGGCTAAATGTTGAGGAAGGTGCAGGAGAACATGAAGAAATGGAGGACGAACTGTCCATGGACATGGAAGACTCAGCAGATGAGGGAGACCTTGGTCAAATTTCTGTTGAAAGAGGTTGGGGAGAGATGTCAGAGGAAGAAAGAACGGTTAGCACCTCTATGCCACAAACACAGCGTGGACTTGGTCCGCATGGCTGCGCAAGACACATGAGTGCCTTCTTGTTGCACTACCTCCAACATGACCCTCGTATTGTCAAAATTAGAAGTGATGATGACTACTGGATTGCCACACTATTAGATCCCCGGTACAAGTCCAAATTTTGTGACATAATTCCAGCCATAGAAAGGGACGCACGTATGCAGGAGTATCAGCAGAAGCTGTTACTCGATCTTAGCTCGGCTTTTCCACCAAACAACAGTGCAGGTGCAGGGAATGATTCTCCCAGTTGTAACTTGACAAACATGGGACGGTCTCGTCATCTTCAACAGTCTACCCGTACCAGTAGGACCGTATCTGGTGCTGGTAAAAGCAATTTTATGGAATCTTTTCATAATTTTTTTAGACCCTCCTTTGCAAGGCCACCAGAGACAACAAGTCTGACACATAGTCAACGGCTGGAGAGGATGATACAGGAGTATCTCCAAATGAACATCGATGCCATGACTTTGCAAATGGAGCCTTGCTCCTTTTGTGCTTCAAATCTAGAAAAATGGCCAGAGCTCTCCAGTTACGCCTTGGAGATTTTGTCGTGTCCAGCTGCCAGCGTTGTCTCTGAACGTGTCTTCAGTGCTGCTGGGTGTGTGCTGACAGATAAGCGCACGAGTCTGTCCAGTGACAATGTGGACAGACTGACGTTCATCAAAAGGAACAAGTCATGGATCCAGAAGGAATTTACTACCCCTGTGTCATCCTGGGGAGAGTAAATGCTTGTGGATTTGTGGACATCCTGTTTGCAACTAGTGCACAAGTGCTGCCACTGATAAGGTGTCTGTGTGGGGCCCAATTTTTGGAAAAAAGGGAGACTACGCTTGGAGTAACCCTTGCTTACATTGTTTTTAAAAGAAGCCAAGATGAACAAGTCATGGTTCAGCAAAGACTTTGCTACCTACCCCGGTGTCATCCTGGGGACGGTTAAGAATAGCGTATTTTTGAATGTGCTTGATGCAAATCTAGCTGTGAATTGTACAACTGGGGCACAACTGCTGCCACTGAAGGGGTGGGTGTGTGTGGGGCCCAATTTTTGGAAAAAAGGAAGACTCCGCTTGGAGTAACCCTTGCTTACATTGTTTTTAAAAGAAGCCAAGATGAACAGAGCTGGGATCAGGAAAGACTTTGCTACCTACCCCGGTGTCATCCTGGGAACGGTTAAGAATAGCGTATTTTTGTATGTGCTTGATGCAAATCTAGCTGTGAAGTGTACAACTGGGGCACAACTGCTGCCACTGAAGGGGTGGGTGTGTGTGGGGCCCAATTTTTGGAAAAAAGGAAGACTCCGCTTGGAGTAACCCTTGCTTACATTGTTTTTAAAAGAAGCCAAGATGAACAAGTCATGGTTCAGCAAAGACTTTGCTACCTACCCCGGTGTCATCCTGGGGACGGTTAAGAATAGCGTATTTCTGAATGTGCTTGATGCAAATCTAGCTGTGAATTGTACAACTGGGCACAACTGCTGCCACTGAAGGGGTGGGTGTGTGTGGGGCCCAATTTTTGGAAAAAAGGAAGACTCCGCTTGGAGTAACCCTTGCTTACATTGTTTTTAAAAGAAGCCAAGATGAACAGAGCTGGGATCAGGAAAGACTTTGCTACCTACCCCGGTGTCATCCTGGGGACGGTTAAGAATAGCATATTTTTGAATGTGCTTAATGCAAATCTAGCTGTGAATTGTACAACTGGGGCACAACTGCTGCCACTGAAGGGGTGGGTGTGTGTGGGGCCCAATTTTTGAAAAAAAGGAAGACTCCGCTTGAAATAACCCTTGCTTACATTGTTTTTAAAAGAAGCCAAGATGAACAAGTCATGGTTCAGCAAAGACTTTGCTACCTACCCCGGTGTCATCCTGGGGACGGTTAAGAATAGCGTATTTTTGAATGAGCTTGACGCAAATCTAGCTGTGAAGTGTACAACTGGGGCACAACTGCTGCCACTAAAGGGGTGGGTGTGTGTGGGGCCCAGTTTTTGGAAAAAAGGAAGACTCCGCTTGGAGTAACCCTTGCTTACATTGTTTTTAAAAGAAGCCAAGATGAACAGAGATGGGATCAGGAAAGACTTTGCTACCTACCCCGGTGTCATCCTGGGGACGGTTAAGAATAGCGTACTTTTGAATGTTCTTGATGCAAATCTAGCTGTGAAGTGTACAACTGGGGCACAAGTGCTGCCACTGAATGGGTGGGTGTGTGTGGGGCCCAATTTTTGGAAATAAGGAAGACTCCGCTTGGAGTAACCCTTGCTTACATTGTTTTTAAAAGAAGCCAAGATGAACAAGTCATGGTTCAGCAAAGACTTTGCTACCTACCCCGGTGTCATCCTGGGGACGGTTAAGAATAGCGTATTTTTGAATGTGCTTGATACAAATCTAGCTGTGAAGTGTACAACTGGGGCACAAGTGCTGCCACTGAAGGGGTGGGTGTGTGTGGGGCCCAATTTTTGGAAAAAAGGAAGACTCCGCTTGGAGTAACCCTTGCTTACATTGTTTTTAAAATAAGCCAAGATGAACAAGTCATGGTTCAGCAAAGACTTTGCTACCTACCCCGGTGTCATCCTGAGGACGGTTAAAAATAGCATATTTTTGAATGTGCTTGATACAAATCTAGCTGTGAAGTGTACAATTGGGGCACAAGTGCTGCCACTGAAGGGGTGGGTGTGTGTGGGGCCCAATTTTTGGAAAAAAGGAAGACTCCGCTTGGAGTAACCCTTGCTTACATTGTTTTTAAAAGAAGCCAAGATGAACAAGTCATGGTTCAGCAAAGACTTTGCTACCTACCCTGGTGTCATCCTGGGGACGGTTAAGAATAGCGTATTTTTGAATGTGCTTGATGCAAATGGAGCTGTGAATTGTACAACTGGGGCACAACTGCTGCCACTAAAGGGGTGGGTGTGTGTGGGGCCCAATTTTTGGAAAAAAGGAAGACTCCGCTTGGAGTAACCCTTGCTTACATTGTTTTTAAAAGAAGCCAAAATGAACAGTGCTGGGATCAGGAAAGACTTTGCTACCTACCCCGGTGTCATCCTGGGGACGGTTAAGAATAGCGTATTTTTGAATGTTCTTGATGCAAATCTAGCTGTGAATTGTACAACTGGGGCACAAGTGCTGCCACTGAATGGGTGGGTGTGTGTGGGGCCCAATTTTTGGAAATAAGGAAGACTCCGCTTGGAGTAACCCTTGCTTACATTGTTTTTAAAAGAAGCCAAGATGAACAAGTCATGGTTCAGCAAAGACTTTGCTACCTACCCCGGTGTCATCCTGGGGACGGTTAAGAATAGCGTATTTTTGAATGTTCTTGATGCAAATCTAGCTGTGAATTGTACAACTGGGGCACAACTGCTGCCACTAAAGGGGTGGGTGTGTGTGGGGCCCAATTTTTGGAAAAAAGGAAGACTCCGCTTGGAGTAACCCTTGCTTACATTGTTTTTAAAAGAAGCCAAGATGAACAGAGCTGGGATCAGGAAAGACTTTGCTACCTACCCCGGTGTCATCCTGGGGACGGTTAAGAATAGCATATTTTTGAATGTGCTTGATGCAAATCTAGCTGTGAATTGTACAACTGGGGCACAACTGCTGCCACTGAAGGGGTGGGTGTGTGTGGGGCCCAATTTTTGGAAAAAAGGAAGACTCCGCTTGAAATAACCCTTGCTTACATTGTTTTTAAAAGAAGCCAAGATGAACAAGTCATGGTTCAGCAAAGACTTTGCTACCTACCCCGGTGTCATCCTGGGGACGGTTAAGAATAGCGTATTTTTGAATGAGCTTGATGCAAATCTAGCTGTGAATTGTACAACTGGGGAACAACTGCTGCCACTAAAGGGGTGGGTGTGTGTGGGGCCCAGTTTTTGGAAAAAAGGAAGACTCCGCTTGGAGTAACCCTTGCTTACATTGTTTTTAAAAGAAGCCAAGATGAACAGAGCTGGGATCAGGAAAGACTTTGCTACCTATCCCGGTGTCATCCTGGGGACGATTAAGAATAGCGTATTTTTGAATGTTCTTGATGCAAATCTAGCTGTGAAGTGTACAACTGGGGCAAAAGTGCTGCCACTGAATGGGTGGGTGTGTGTGGGGCCCAATTTTTGGAAATAATGAAGACTCCGCTTGAAGTAACCCTTGCTTACAATGTTTTTAAAAGAAGCCAAGATGAACAAGTCATGGTTCAGCAAAGACTTTGCTACCTACCCCGGTGTCATCCTGGGGACGGTTAAGAATAGCGTATTTTTGAATGTGCTTGATGCAAATCTAGCTGTGAATTGTACAACTGGGGCACAACTGCTGCCACTGAACGGGTGGGTGTGTGTGGGGCCCAATTTTTGGAAAAAAGGAAGACTCCGCTTGGAGTAACCCTTGCTTACATTGTTTTTAAAAGAAGCCAAGATGAACAGAGCTGGGATCAGGAAAGACTTTGCTACCTACCCCGGTGTCATCCTGGGGACAGTTAAGAATATCGTATTTTTGAATGTGCTTGATACAAATCTAGCTGTGAAGTGTACAACTGGGGCAAAAGTGCTGCCACTGAAGGGGTGGGTGTGTGTGGGGCCCAATTTTTGGAAAAAAGGAAGACTCCGCTTGAAATAACCCTTGCTTACATTGTTTTTAAAAGAAGCCAAGATGAACAAGTCATGGTTCAGCAAAGACTTTGCTACCTACCCAGGTATCATCCTGGGGACGGTTAAGAATAGCGTATTTTTGAATGTGCTTAATGCAAATCTAGCTGTGAATTGTACAACTGGGGCACAACTGCTGCCACTGAAGGGGTGGGTGTGTGTGGGGCCCAATTTTTGGAAAAAAGGAAGACTCCGCTTGGAGTAACCCTTGCTTACATTGTTTTTAAAAGAAGCCAAGATGAACAAGTCATGGTTCAGCAAAGACTTTGCTACCTACCCCGGTGTCATCCTGGGGACAGTTAAGAATATCGTATTTTTGAATGTGCTTGATACAAATCTAGCTGTGAAGTGTACAACTGGTGCACAAGTGCTGCCACTGAAGGGGTGGGTGTGTGTGGGGCCCAATTTTTGGAAAAAAGGAAGACTCCGCTTGAAATAACCCTTGCTTACATTGTTTTTAAAAGAAGCCAAGATGAACAAGTCATGGTTCAGCAAAGACTTTGCTACCTACTCCGGTATCATCCTGGGGACGGTTAAGAATAGCGTATTTTTGAATGTGCTTGATACAAATCTAGCTGTGAAGTGTACAACTGGGGCACAAATGCTGCCACTGAAGGGGTGGGTGTGTGTGGGGCCCAATTTTTGGAAAAAAGGAAGACTCCGCTTGGAGTAACCCTTGCTTACATTGTTTTTAAAAGAAGCCAAGATGAACAAGTCATGGTTCAGCAAAGACTTTGCTACCTACCCCGGAGTCATCCTGGGGATGTTTAAGAATAGCGTATTTTTGAATGTGCTTGATGCAAATCTAGCTGTGAATTGTACAACTGGGGCACAACTGCTGCCACTGAATGGGTGGGTGTGTGTGGGGCCCAATTTTTGGAAAAAAGGAAGACTCCGCTTGGAGTAACCCTTGCTTACATTGTTTTTAAAAGAAGCCAAGATGAACAGAGCTGGGATCAGGAAAGACTTTGCTACCTACCCCGGTGTCATCCTGGGGAAGGTTAAGAATAGCGTATTTTTGAATGTGCTTAATGCAAATCTAGCTGTGAATTGTACAACTGGGGCACAACTGCTGCCACTGAAGGGGTGGGGGTGTGTGGGGCCCAATTTTTGGAAAAAAGGAAGACTCCGCTTGGAGTAACCCTTGCTTACATTGTTTTTAAAAGAAGCCAAGATGAACAAGTCGTGGTTCAGCAAAGACTTTGCTACCTACCCCGGTGTCATCCTGGGGACGGTTAATAATAGCGTATTTTTGAATGTGCTTGATACAAATCTAGCTGTGAAGTGTACAACTGGGGCACAACTGCTGCCACTGAAGGGGTGGGTGTGTGTGGGGCCCAATTTTTGGAAAAAAGGAAGACTCCGCTTGGAGTAACCCTTGCTTACATTGTTTTTAAAAGAAGCCAAGATGAACAAGTCATGGTTCAGCAAAGACTTTGCTACCTACCCCGGTGTCATCCTGTGGACGGTTAAGAATAGCGTATTTTTGAATGTGCTTGATACAAATCTAGCTGTGAATTGTACAACTGGGGCACAACTGCTGCCACTGAAGGGGTGGGTGTGTGTGGGGCCCAATTTTTGGAAAAAAGGAAGACTCCGCTTGGAGTAACCCTTGCTTACATTGTTTTTAAAAGAAGCCAAGATGAACAAGTCATGGTTCAGCAAAGACTTTGCTACCTACCCCGGTGTCATCCTGGGGACGGTTAAGAATAGCGTATTTTTGAATGTGCTTGATGCAAATCTAGCTGTGAATTGTACAACTGGGGCACAACTGCTCCCACTGAAGGGGTGGGTGTGTGTGGGTCCCAATTTTTGGAAAAAAGGAAGACTCCGCTTGGAGTAACCCTTGCTTACATTGTTTTTAAAAGAAGCCAAGATGAACAGAGCTGGGATCAGGAAAGACTTTGCTACCTACCCCGGTGTCATCCTGGGGACGGTTAAGAATAGCGTATTTTTGAATGTGCTTAATGCAAATTTAGCTGTGAATTGTACAACTGGGGCACAACTGCTGCCACTGAAGGGGTGGGTGTGTGTGGGGCCCAATTTTTGGAAAAAAGGAAGACTCCGCTTGGAGTAACCCTTGCTTACATTGTTTTTAAAAGAAGCCAAGATGAACAAGTCATGGTTCAGCAAAGACTTTGCTACCTACCCCGGTGTCATCCTGGGGACGGTTAAGAATAGCGTATTTTTGAATGTGCTTGATGCAAATCTAGCTGTGAATTGTACAACTGGGGCACAACTGCTGCCACTGAAGGGGTGGGTGTGTGTGGGGCCCAATTTTTGGAAAAAAGGAAGACTCTGCTTGGAGTAACCCTTGCTTACATTGTTTTTAAAAGAAGCCAAGATGAACAAGTCATGGTTCAGCAAAGACTTTGCTACCTACCCCGGTGTCATCCTGGGGACGGTTAAGAATTGCATATTTTTGAATGTGCTTGATACAAATCTAGCTGTGAAGTGTACAACTGGGGCACAACTGCTGCCACTGAAGGGGTGGGTGTGTGTGGGGCCCAATTTTTGGAAAAAAGGAAGACTCCGCTTGGAGTAACCCTTGCTTACATTGTTTTTAAAAGAAGCCAAGATGAACAGAGCTGGGATCAGGAAAGACTTTGCTACCTACCCCGGTGTCATCCTGGGGACGGTTAAGAATAGCGTAATTTTGAATGTGCTTGATGCAAATCTAGCTGTGAATTGTACAACTGGGGCACAACTGCTGCCACTGAAGGGGTGGGTGTGTGTGGGGCCCAATTTTTGGAAAAAAGGAAGACTCCGCTTGGAGTAACCCTTCCTTACATTGTTTTTAAAAGAAGCCAAGATGAACAAGTCATGGTTCAGCAAAGACTTTGCTACCTACCCCAGTGTCATCCTGGGGACGGTTAAGAATAGCGTATTTTTGAATGTGCTTGATACAAATCTAGCTGTGAAGTGTACAACTGGGGCTCAACTGCTGCCACTGAAGGGGTGGGTGTGTGTGGGGCCCAATTTTTGGAAAAAAGGAAGACTCCGCTTGGAGTAACCCTTCCTTACATTGTTTTTAAAAGAAGCCAAGATGAACAAGTCATAGTTCAGCAAAGACTTTGCTACCTACCCTGGTGTCATCCTGGGGACGGTTAAGAATAGCGTATTTTTGAATGTGCTTGATACAAATCTAACTGTGAAGTGTACAACTGGGGCACAACTGCTGCCACTGAAGGGGTGGGTGTGTGTGTGGGGCCCAATTTTTGGAAAAAAGGAAGACTCCGCTTGTAGTAACCCTTGCTTACATTGTTTTTAGAAGAAGCCAAGATGAACAGAGCTGTGATCAGGAAAGTCTTTGCTACCTACCCCGGTGTCATCCTGGGGACGGTTAAGAATAGCGTATTTTTGAATGTGCTTGATGCAAATCTAGCTGTGAATTGTACAACTGGGGCACAACTGCTGCCACTGAAGGGGTGGGTGTGTGTGGGGCCCAATTTTTGGAAAAAAGGAAGACTCCGCTTGGAGTAACCCTTGCTTACATTGTTTTTAAAAGAAGCCAAGATGAACAAGTCATGGTTCAGCAAAGACTTTGCTACCTACCCCGGTGTCATCCTGGGAACGGTTAAGAATAGCGTATTTTTGAATGTGCTTGATGCAAATCTAGCTGTGAAGTGTACAACTGGGGCACAACTGCTGCCACTGAAGGGGTGGGTGTGTGTGGGGCCAAATTATTGGAAAAAAGGAAGACTCCGCTTGGAGTAACCCTTGCTTACATTGTTTTTAAAAGAAGCCAAGATGAACAGAGCTGGGATCAGGAAAGACTTTGCTACTTACCCCGGTGTCATCCTGGGGACGGCTAAGAATAGCGTATTTTTGAATGTGCTTGATGCAAATCTAGTTGTGAATTGTACAACTGGGGCACAACTGCTGCCACTGAAGGGGTGGGTGTGTGTGGGGCCCAATTTTTGGAAAAAAGGAAGACTCCGCTTGAAATAACCCTTGCTTACATTGTTTTTAAAAGAAGCCAAGATGAACAAGTCATGGTTCAGCAAAGACTTTGCTACCTACCCCGGTATCATCCTGGGGACGGTTAAGAATAGCGTATTTTTGAATGTGCTTGATACAAATCTAGCTGTGAAGTGTACAACTGGGGCACAAATGCTGCCACTGAAGGGGTGGGTGTGTGTGGGGCCCAATTTTTGGAAAAAAGGAAGACTCCGCTTGGAGTAACCCTTGCTTACATTGTTTTTAAAAGAAGCCAAGATGAACAAGTCATGGTTCAGCAAAGACTTTGCTACCTACCCCGGAGTCATCCTGGGGATGTTTAAGAATAGCGTATTTTTGAATGTGCTTGATGCAAATCTAGCTGTGAATTGTACAACTGGGGCACAACTGCTGCCACTGAATGGGTGGGTGTGTGTGGGGCCCAATTTTTGGAAAAAAGGAAGACTCCGCTTGGAGTAACCCTTGCTTACATTGTTTTTAAAAGAAGCCAAGATGAACAGAGCTGGGATCAGGAAAGACTTTGCTACCTACCCCGGTGTCATCCTGGGGAAGGTTAAGAATAGCGTATTTTTGAATGTGCTTAATGCAAATCTAGCTGTGAATTGTGCAACTGGGGCACAACTGCTGCCACTGAAGGGGTGGGTGTGTGTGGGGCCCAATTTTTGGAAAAAAGGAAGACTCCGCTTGGAGTAACCCTTGCTTACATTGTTTTTAAAAGAAGCCAAGATGAACAAGTCATGGTTCAGCAAAGACTTTGCTACCTACCCCGGTGTCATCCTGTGGACGGTTAAGAATAGCGTATTTTTGAATGTGCTTGATACAAATCTAGCTGTGAATTGTACAACTGGGGCACAACTGCTGCCACTGAAGGGGTGGGTGTGTGTGGGGCCCAATTTTTGGAAAAAAGGAAGACTCCGCTTGGAGTAACCCTTGCTTACATTGTTTTTAAAAGAAGCCAAGATGAACAAGTCATGGTTCAGCAAAGACTTTGCTACCTACCCCGGTGTCATCCTGGGGACGGTTAAGAATAGCGTATTTTTGAATGTGCTTGATGCAAATCTAGCTGTGAATTGTACAACTGGGGCACAACTGCTCCCACTGAAGGGGTGGGTGTGTGTGGGTCCCAATTTTTGGAAAAAAGGAAGACTCCGCTTGGAGTAACCCTTGCTTGCATTGTTTTTAAAAGAAGCCAAGATGAACAGAGCTGGGATCAGGAAAGACTTTGCTACCTACCCCGGTGTCATCCTGGGGACGGTTAAGAATAGCGTAATTTTGAATGTGCTTGATGCAAATCTAGCTGTGAATTGTACAACTGGGGCACAACTGCTGCCACTGAAGGGGTGGGTGTGTGTGGGGCCCAATTTTTGGAAAAAAGGAAGACTCCGCTTGGAGTAACCCTTCCTTACATTGTTTTTAAAAGAAGCCAAGATGAACAAGTCATGGTTCAGCAAAGACTTTGCTACCTACCCCAGTGTCATCCTGGGGACGGTTAAGAATAGCGTATTTTTTAATGTGCTTGATACAAATCTAGCTGTGAAGTGTACAACTGGGGCTCAACTGCTGCCACTGAAGGGGTGGGTGTGTGTGGGGCCCAATTTTTGGAAAAAAGGAAGTCTCCGCTTGGAGTAACCCTTCCTTACATTGTTTTTAAAAGAAGCCAAGATGAACAAGTCATAGTTCAGCAAAGACTTTGCTACCTACCCTGGTGTCATCCTGGGGACGGTTAAGAATAGCATATTTTTGAATGTGCTTGATACAAATCTAACTGTGAAGTGTACAACTGGGGCACAACTGCTGCCACTGAAGGGGTGGGTGTGTGTGTGGGGCCCAGTTTTTGGAAAAAAGGAAGACTCCGCTTGTAGTAACCCTTGCTTACATTGTTTTTAAAAGAAGCCAAGATGAACAGAGCTGGGATCAGGAAAGTCTTTGCTACCTACCCCGGTGTCATCCTGGGGACGGTTAAGAATAGCGTATTTTTGAATGTGCTTGATGCAAATCTAGTTGTGAATTGTACAACTGGGGCACAACTGCTGCCACTGAAGGGGTGGGTGTGTGTGGGGCCCAATTTTTGGAAAAAAGGAAGACTCCGCTTGGAGTAACCCTTCCTTACATTGTTTTTAAAAGAAGCCAAGATGAACAAGTCATGGTTCAGCAAAGACTTTGCTACCTACCCCAGTGTCATCCTGGGGACGGTTAAGAATAGCGTATTTTTGAATGTGCTTGATACAAATCTAGCTGTGAAGTGTACAACTGGGGCTCAACTGCTGCCACTGAAGGGGTGGGTGTGTGTGCGGCCCAATTTTTGGAAAAAAGGAAGACTCCGCTTGGAGTAACCCTTCCTTACATTGTTTTTAAAAGAAGCCAAGATGAACAAGTCATAGTTCAGCAAAGACTTTGCTACCTACCCTGGTGTCATCCTGGGGACGGTTAAGAATAGCGTATTTTTGAATGTGCTTGATACAAATCTAACTGTGAAGTGTACAACTGGGGCACAACTGCTGCCACTGAAGGGGTGGGTGTGTGTGTGGGGCCCAATTTTTGGAAAAAAGGAAGACTCCGCTTGGGTAACCCTTGCTTACATTGTTTTTAAAAGAAGCCAAGATGAACAAGTCATGGTTCAGCAAAGACATTGCTACCTACCCCGGTGTCATCCTGGGGACGGTTAAGAATAGCGTATTTTTGAATGTGCTTGATGCAAATCTAGCTGTGAATTGTACAACTGGGGCACAACTGCTGCCACTGAAGGGGTGGGTGTGTGTGGGGCCCAATTTTTGGAAAAAAGGAAGACTCCGCTTGGAGTAACCCTTGCTTACATTGTTTTTAAAAGAAGCCAAGATGAACAGAGCTGGGATCAGGAAAGACTTTGCTACCTACCCCGGTGTCATCCTGGGGACGGTTAAGAATAGCGTATTTTTGAATGTGCTTGATGCAAATCTAGCTGTGAAGTGTAAACTGGGGCACAAGTGCTGCCACTGAATGGGTGGGTGTGTGTGGGGCCCAATTTTTGGAAAAAAGGAAGACTCCGCTTGGAGTAACCCTTGCTTACATTGTTTTTAAAAGAAGCCAAGATGAACAAGTCATGGTTCAGCAAAGACTTTGCTACCTACCCCGGTGTCATCCTGGGGACGGTTAAGAATAGCGTATTTTTGAATGTGCTTGATACAAATCTAGCTGTGAAGTGTACAACTGGGGCACAACTGCTGCCACTGAAGGGGTGGGTGTGTGTGTGTGGGGCCCAGTTTTTGGAAAAAAGGAAGACTCCGCTTGGAGTAACCCTTGCTTACATTGTTTTTAAAAGAAGCCAAGATGAACAGAGCTGGGATCAGGAAAGTCTTTGCTACCTACCCCGGTGTCATCCTGGGGACGGTTAAGAATAGCGTATTTTTGAATGTGCTTGATACAAATCTAACTGTGAAGTGTACAACTGGGGCACAACTGCTGCCACTGAAGGGGTGGGTGTGTGTGTGGGGCCCAATTTTTGGAAAAAAGGAAGACTCCGCTTGTAGTAACCCTTGCTTACATTGTTTTTAAAAGAAGCCAAGATGAACAGAGCTGGGATCAGATAAGTCTTTGCTACCTACCCCGGTGTCATCCTGGGGACGGTTAAGAATAGCGTATTTTTGAATGTGCTTGATGCAAATCTAGCTGTGAATTGTACAACTGGGGCACAACTGCTGCCACTGAAGGGGTGGGTGTGTGTGGGGCCCAATTTTTGGAAAAAAGGAAGACTCCGCTTGGAGTAACCCTTGCTTACATTGTTTTTAAAAGAAGCCAAGATGAACAAGTCATGGTTCAGCAAAGACTTTGCTACCTACCCCGGTGTCATCCTGGGAACGGTTAAGAATAGCGTATTTTTGAATGTGCTTGATGCAAATCTAGCTGTGAAGTGTACAACTGGGGCACAACTGCTGCCACTGAAGGGGTGGGTGTGTGTGGGGCCCAATTATTGGAAAAAAGGAAGACTCCGCTTGGAGTAACCCTTGCTTACATTGTTTTTAAAAAAAGCCAAGATGAACAGAGCTGGGATCAGGAAAGACTTTGCTACCTACCCCGGTGTCATCCTGGGGACGGCTAAGAATAGCGTATTTTTGAATGTGCTTGATGCAAATCTAGTTGTGAATTGTACAACTGGGGCACAACTGCTGCCACTGAAGGGGTGGGTGTGTGTGGGGCCCAATTTTTGGAAAAAAGGAAGACTCCGCTTGGGTAACCCTTGCTTACATTGTTTTTAAAAGAAGCCAAGATGAACAAGTCATGGTTCAGCAAAGACATTGCTACCTACCCCGGTGTCATCCTGGGGACGGTTAAGAATAGCGTATTTTTGACTGTGCTTGATGCAAATCTAGCTGTGAATTGTACAACTGGGGCACAACTGCTGCCACTGAAGGGGTGGGTGTGTGTGGGGCCCAATTTTTGGAAAAAAGGAAGACTCCGCTTGGAGTAACCCTTGCTTACATTGTTTTTAAAAGAAGCCAAGATGAACAGAGCTGGGATCAGGAAAGACTTTGCTACCTACCCCGGTGTCATCCTGGGGACGGTTAGGAATAGCGTATTCTTGAATGTGGTTGATACAAATCTAGCTGTGAAGTGTACAACTGGGGCACAACTGCTGCCACTGAAAGGGTGGGTGTGTGTGGGGCCCAATTTTTGGAAAAAAGGAAGACTCCGCTTGGAGTAACCCTTGCTTACATTGTTTTTAAAAGAAGCCAAGATGAACAAGTCATGGTTCAGCAAAGACTTTGCTACCTACACCGGTGTCATCCTGGGGACGGTTAGGAATAGCGTATTTTTGAATGTGCTTGATACAAATCTAGCTGTGAAGTGTACAACTGGGGCACAACTGCTGCCACTGAAGGGGTGGGTGTGTGTGTGTGGGGCCCAGTTTTTGGAAAAAAGGAAGACTCCGCTTGGAGTAACCCTTGCTTACATTGTTTTTAAAAGAAGCCAAGATGAACAGAGCTGGGATCAGGAAAGTCTTTGCTACCTACCCCGGTGTCATCCTGGGGACGGTTAAGAATAGCGTATTTTTGAATGTGCTTGATGCAAATCTAGCTGTGAATTGTACAACTGGGGCACAAGTGATGCCACTGAAGGGGTGGGTGTGTGTGGGGCCCAATTTTTAGAAAAAAGGAAGACTCCGCTTGGAGTAACCCTTGCTTACATTGTTTTTAAAAGAAGCCAAGATGAACAGAGCTGGGATCAGGAAAGTCTTTGCTACCTACCCCGGTGTCATCCTGGGGACGGTTAAGAATAGCGTATTTTTGAATGTGCTTGATGCAAATCTAGCTGTGAATTGTACAACTGGGGCACAACTGCTGCCACTGAAGGGGTGGGTGTGTGTGGGGCCCAATTTTTGGAAAAAAGGAAGACTCCGCTTGGAGTAACCCTTGCTTACATTGTTTTTAAAAGAAGCCAAGATGAACAAGTCATGGTTCAGCAAAGACTTTGCTACCTACCCCGGTGTCATCCTGGGGACGGTTAAGAATAGCGTATTTTTGAATGTGCTTGATGCAAATCTAGCTGTGAATTGTACAACTGGGGCACAACTGCTGCCACTGAAGGGGTGGGTGTGTGTGTGTGGGGCCCAGTTTTTGGAAAAAAGGAAGACTCCGCTTGGAGTAACCCTTGCTTACATTGTTTTTAAAAGAAGCCAAGATGAACAGAGCTGGGATCAGGAAAGTCTTTGCTACCTACCCCGGTGTCATCCTGGGGACGGTTAAGAATAGCGTATTTTTTTATGTGCTTGATGCAAATCTAGCTGTGAATTGTACAACTGGGGCACAACTGCTGCCACTGAAGGGGTGGGTGTGTGTGGGGCCCAATTTTTGGAAAAAAGGAAGACTCCGCTTGGAGTAACCCTTGCTTACATTGTTTTTAAAAGAAGCCAAGATGAACAGAGCTGGGATCAGGAAAGTCTTTGCTACCTACCCCGGTGTCATCCTGGGGACGGTTAAGAATAGCGTATTTTTGAATGTGCTTGATGCAAATCTAGCTGTGAATTGTACAACTGGGGCACAACTGCTGCCACTGAAGGGGTGGGTGTGTGTGGGGCCCAATTTTTGGAAAAAAGGAAGACTCTGCTTGGAGTAACCCTTGCTTACATTGTTTTTAAAAGAAGCCAAGATGAACAAGTCATGGTTCAGCAAAGACTTTGCTACCTACCACGGTGTCATCCTGGGGACGGTTAAGAATAGCGTATTTTTGAATGTGCTTGATGCAAATCTAGCTGTGAAGTGTACAACTGGGGCACAACTGCTGCCACTGAAGGGGTGGGTGTGTGTGGGGCCCAATTATTGGAAAAAAGGAAGACTCCGCTTGGAGTAACCCTTGCTTACATTAATTTTAAAAGAAGCAAAGATGAACAGAGCTGGGATCAGGAAAGACTTTTTTGCTACCTACCCCGGTGTCATCCTGGGGACGGCTAAGAATAGCGTATTTTTGAATGTGCTTGATGCAAATCTAGCTGTGAATTGTACAACTGGGGCACAACTGCTGCCACTGAAGGGGTGGGTGTGTGTGGGGCCCAATTTTTGAAAAAAGGAAGACTCCGCTTGGGTAACCCTTGCTTACATTGTTTTTAAAAGTAGCCAAGATGAACAAGTCATGGTTCAGCAAAGACATTGCTACCTACCCAGGTGTCATCCTGGGGACGGTTAAGAATAGCGTATTTTTGAATGTGCTTGATGCAAATCTAGCTGTGAATTGTACAAATGGGGCACAACTGCTGCCACTGAAGGGGTGGGTGTGTGTGGGGCCCAATTTTTGGAAAAAAGGAAGACTCCGCTTGGAGTAACCCTTGCTTACATTGTTTTTAAAAGAAGCCAAGATGAACAGAGCTGGGATCAGGAAAGTCTTTGCTACCTACCCCGGTGTCATCCTGGGGACGGTTAAGAATAGCGTATTTTTGAATGTGCTTGATGCAAATCTAGCTGTGAATTGTACAACTGGGGCACAACTGCTGCCACTGAAGGGGTGGGTGTGTGTGGGGCCCAATTTTTGGAAAAAAGGAAGACTCCGCTTGGAGTAACCCTTGCTTACATTGTTTTTAAAAGAAGCCAAGATGAACAAGTCATAGTTCAGCAAAGACTTTGCTACCTACACCGGTGTCATCCTGCGGATGGTTAAGAATAGCGTATTTTTGAATGTACTTGATGCAAATCTAGCTGTGAATTGTACAACTGGGGCACAACTGCTGCCACTGAAGGGGTGGGTGTGTGTGGGGCCCAATTTTTGGAAAAAAGGAAGACTCCGCTTGGAGTAACCCTTGCTTACATTGTTTTTAAAAGAAGCCAAGATGAACAGAGCTGGGATCAGGAAAGTCGTTGCTACCTACCCCGGTGTCATCCTGGGGACGGTTAAGAATAGCGTATTTTTGAATGTGCTTGATGCAAATCTAGCTGTGAATTGTACAACTGGGGCACAACTGCTGCCACTGAAGGGGTGGGTGTGTGTGGGGCCCAATTTTTGGAAAAAAGGAAGACTCCGCTTGGAGTAACCCTTGCTTACATTGTTTTTAAAAGAAGCCAAGATGAACAAGTCATGGTTCAGCAAAGACTTTGCTACCTACACCGGTGTCATCCTGGGGATGGTTAAGAATAGCGTATTTTTGAATGTACTTGATGCAAATCTAGCTGTGAATTGTACAACTGGGGCACAACTGCTGCCACTGAAGGGGTGGGTGTGTGTGGGGCCCAATTTTTGGAAAAAAGGAAGACTCCGCTTGGAGTAACCCTTGCTTACATTGTTTTTAAAAGAAGCCAAGATGAACAAGTCATGGTTCAGCAAAGACTTTGCTACCTACCCCGGTGTCATCCTGGGGACGGTTAAGAATAGCATATTTTTGAATGTGCTTGATGCAAATCTAGCTGTGAAGTGTACAACTGGGGCACAAGTGCTGCCACTGAATGGGTGGGTGTGTGTGGGGCCCAATTTTTGGAAAAAAGGAAGACTCCGCTTGGAGTAACCCTTGCTTACATTGTTTTTAAAAGAAGCCAAGATGAACAAGTCATGGTTCAGCAAAGACTTTGCTACCTACCCCGATGTCATCCTGGGGACGGTTAAGAATAGCGTATTTTTGAATGTGCTTGATACAAATCTAGCTGTGAAGTGTACAACTGGGGCACAACTGCTGCCACTGAAGGGGTGGGTGTGTGTGTGTGGGGCCCAGTTTTTGGAAAAAAGGAAGACTCCGCTAGGAGTAACCCTTGCTTACATTGTTTTTAAAAGAAGCCAAAATGAACAGAGCTGGGATCAGGAAAGTCTTTGCTACCTACCCCGGTGTCATCCTGGGGACGGTTAAGAATAGCGTATTTTTGAATGTGCTTGATGCAAATCTAGCTGTGAATTGTACAACTGGGGAACAACTGCTGCCACTGAAGGGGTGGGTGTGTGTGGGGCCCAATTTTTGGAAAAAAGGAAGACTCTGCTTGGAGTAACCCTTGCTTACATTGTTTTTAAAAGAAGCCAAGATGAACAAGTCATGGTTCAGCAAAGACTTTGCTACCTACCCCGGTGTCATCCTGGGGACGGTTAAGAATAGCGTATTTTTGAATGTGCTTGATGCAAATCTAGCTGTGAATTGTACAACTGGGGCACAACTGCTGCCACTGAAGGGGTGGGTGTGTGTGGGGCCCAATTTTTGGAAAAAAGGAAGACTCCGCTTGGAGTAACCCTTGCTTACATTGTTTTTAAAAGAAGCCAAGATGAACAGAGCTGGGATCAGGAAAGACTTTGCTACCTACCCCGGTGTCATCCTGGGGACGGTTAAGAATAGCGTATTTTTGAATGTGCTTGATGCAAATCTAGCTGTGAAGTGTACAACTGGGGCACAAGTGCTGCCACTGAATGGGTGGGTGTGTGTGGGGCCCAATTTTTGGAAAAAAGGAAGACTCCGCTTGGAGTAACCCTTGCTTACATTGTTTTTAAAAGAAGCCAAGATGAACAAGTCATGGTTCAGCAAAGACTTTGCTACCTACCCCGGTGTCATCCTGGGGACGGTTAAGAATAGTGTATTTTTGAATGTGCTTGATACAAATCTAGCTGTGAAGTGTACAACTGGGGCACAACTGCTGCCACTGAAGGGGTGGGTGTGTGTGTGTGGGGCCCAGTTTTTGGAAAAAAGGAAGACTCCGCTTGGAGTAACCCTTGCTTACATTGTTTTTAAAAGAAGCCAAGATGAACAGAGCTGGGATCAGGAAAGTCTTTGCTACCTACCCCGGTGTCATCCTGGGGACGGTTAAGAATAGCGTATTTTTGAATGTGCTTGATGCAAATCTAGCTGTGAATTGTACAACTGGGGCACAACTGCTGCCACTGAAGGGGTGGGTGTGTGTGGGGCCCAATTTTTGGAAAAAAGGAAGACTCCGCTTGGAGTAACCCTTGCTTACATTGTTTTTAAAAGAAGCCAAGATGAACAAGTCATGGTTCAGCAAAGACTTTGCTACCTACACCGGTGTCATCCTGGGGATGGTTAAGAATAGCGTATTTTTGAATGTACTTGATGCAAATCTAGCTGTGAATTGTACAACTGGGGCACAACTGCTGCCACTGAAGGGGTGGGTGTGTTTGGGGCCCAATTTTTGGAAAAAAGGAAGACTCCGCTTGGAGTAACCCTTGCTTACATTGTTTTTAAAAGAAGCCAAGATGAACAGAGCTGGGATCAGGAAAGTCTTTGCTACCTACCCCGGTGTCATCCTGGGGACGGTTAAGAATAGCGTATTTTTGAATGTGCTTGATGCAAATCTAGCTGTGAATTGTACAACTGGGGCACAACTGCTGCCACTGAAGGGGTGGGTGTGTGTAGGGCCCAATTTTTGGAAAAAAGGAAGACTCCGCTTGGAGTAACCCTTGCTTACATTGTTTTTAAAAGAAGCCAAGATGAACAAGTCATGGTTCAGCAAAGACTTTGCTACCTACACCGGTGTCATCCTGGGGATGGTTAAGAATAGCGTATTTTTGAATGTACTTGATGCAAATCTAGCTGTGAATTGTACAACTGGGGCACAACTGCTGCCACTGAAGGGGTGGGTGTGTGTGGGGCCCAATTTTTGGAAAAAAGGAAGACTCCGCTTGGAGTAACCCTTGCTTACATTGTTTTTAAAAGAAGCCAAGATGAACAAGTCATGGTTCAGCAAAGACTTTGCTACCTACCCCGGTGTCATCCTGGGGACGGTTAAGAATAGCGTATTTTTGAATGTGCTTGATACAAATCTAGCTGTGAAGTGTACAACTGGGGCACAACTGCTGCCACTGAAGGGGTGTGTGTGTGTGGGGCCCAATTTTTGGAAAAAAGGAAGACTCCACTTGGAGTAACCCTTGCTTACATTGTTTTCAAAAGAAGCCAAGATGAACAAGTCATGGTTCAGCAAAGACTTTGCTACCTACCCCGGTGTCATCCTGGGGACGGTTAAGAATAGCGTATTTTTGAATGTGCTTGATGCAAATCTAGCTGTGAATTGTACAACTGGGGCACAACTGCTGCCACTAAAGGGGTGGGTGTGTGTGGGGCCCAATTTTTGGAAAAAAGGAAGACTCCGCTTGGAGTAACCCTTCCTTACATTGTTTTTAAAAGAAGCCAAGATGAACAAGTCATCGTTCAGCAAAGACTTTGCTACCTACTCCAGTGTCATCCTGGGGACGGTTAAGAATAGCGTATTTTTGAATGTGCTTGATACAAATCTAGCTGTGTACAACTGGGGCTCAACTTCTGCCACTGAAGGGGTGGGTGTGTGTGGGGCCAAATTTTTGGAAAAAAGGAAGACTCCGCTTGGAGTAACCCTTGCTTACATTGTTTTTAAAAGAAGCCAAGATGAACAAGTCATGGTTCAGCAAAGACTTTGCTACCTACCCCGGTGTCATCCTGGGGACGGTTAAGAATAGCGTATTTTTGAATGTGCTTGATACAAATCTAGCTGTGAAGTGTACAACTGGGGCACAACTGCTGCCACTGAAGGGGTGGGTGTGTGTGTGGGGCCCAATTTTTGGAAAAAAGGAAGACTCCGCTTGGAGTAACCCTTGCTTACATTGTTTTTAAAAGAAGCCAAGATGAACAGAGCTGGGATCAGGAAAGACTTTGCTACCTACCCCGGTGTCATCCTGGGGACGGTTAAGAATAGCGTATTTTTGAATGTGCTTGATACAAATCTAGCTGTGAAGTGTACAACTGGGGCAAAACTGCTGCCACTGAAGGGGTGTGTGTGTGTGGGGCCCAATTTTTGGAAAAAAGGAAGACTCCACTTGGAGTAACCCTTGCTTACATTGTTTTCAAAAGAAGCCAAGATGAACAAGTCATGGTTCAGCAAAGACTTTGCTACCTACCCCGGTGTCATCCTGGGGACGGTTAAGAATAGCGTATTTTTGAATGTGCTTGATGCAAATCTAGCTGTGAATTGTACAACTGGGGCACAACTGCTGCCACTAAAGGGGTGGGTGTGTGTGGGGCCCAATTTTTGGAAAAAGGAAGACTCTGCTTGGAGTAACCCTTCCTTACATTGTTTTTAAAAGAAGCCAAGATGAACAAGTCATCGTTCAGCAAAGACTTTGCTACCTACTCCAGTGTCATCCTGGGGACGGTTAAGAATAGCGTATTTTTGAATGTGCTTGATACAAATCTAGCTGTGTACAACTGGGGCTCAACTTCTGCCACTGAAGGGGTGGGTGTGTGTGGGGCCAAATTTTTGGAAAAAAGGAAGACTCCGCTTGGAGTAACCCTTGCTTACATTGTTTTTAAAAGAAGCCAAGATGAACAAGTCATGGTTCAGCAAAGACTTTGCTACCTACCCCGGTGTCATCCTGGGGACGGTTAAGAATAGCGTATTTTTGAATGTGCTTGATACAAATCTAGCTGTGAAGTGTACAACTGGGGCACAACTGCTGCCACTGAAGGGGTGGGGTGTGTGTGTGGGGCCCAATTTTTGGAAAAAAGGAAGACTCCGCTTGGAGTAACCCTTGCTTACATTGTTTTTAAAAGAAGCCAAGATGAACAGAGCTGGGATCAGGAAAGACTTTGCTACCTACCCCGGTGTCATCCTGGGGACGATTAAGAATAGCGTATTTTTGAATGTGCTTGATACAAATCTAGCTGTGAAGTGTACAACTGGGGCACAACTGCTGCCACTGAAGGGGTGTGTGTGTGTGGGGCCCAATTTTTGGAAAAAAGGAAGACTCCACTTGGAGTAACCCTTGCTTACATTGTTTTCAAAAGAAGCCAAGATGAACAAGTCATGGTTCAGCAAAGACTTTGCTACCTACCCCGGTGTCATCCTGGGGACGGTTAAGAATAGCGTATTTTTGAATGTGCTTGATGCAAATCTAGCTGTGAATTGTACAACTGGGGCACAACTGCTGCCACTAAAGGGGTGGGTGTGTGTGGGGCCCAATTTTTGGAAAAAAGGAAGACTCCGCTTGGAGTAACCCTTCCTTACATTGTTTTTAAAAGAAGCCAAGATGAACAAGTCATCGTTCAGCAAAGACTTTGCTACCTACTCCAGTGTCATCCTGGGGACGGTTAAGAATAGCGTATTTTTGAATGTGCTTGATACAAATCTAGCTGTGTACAACTGGGGCTCAACTTCTGCCACTGAAGGGGTGGGTGTGTGTGGGGCCAAATTTTTGGAAAAAAGGAAGACTCCGCTTGGAGTAACCCTTGCTTACATTGTTTTTAAAAGAAGCCAAGATGAACAAGTCATGGTTCAGCAAAGACTTTGCTACCTACCCCGGTGTCATCCTGGGGACGGTTAAGAATAGCGTATTTTTGAATGTGCTTGATACAAATCTAGCTGTGAAGTGTACAACTGGGGCACAACTGCTGCCACTGAAGGGGTGGGTGTGTGTGTGGGGCCCAATTTTTGGAAAAAAGGAAGACTCCGCTTGGAGTAACCCTTGCTTACATTGTTTTTAAAAGAAGCCAAGATGAACAGAGCTGGGATCAGGAAAGTCTTTGCTACCTACCCCGGTGTCATCCTGGGGACGGTTAAGAATAGCGTATTTTTGAATGTGCTTGATGCAAATCTAGCTGTGAATTGTACAACTGGGGCACAACTGCTGCCACTAAAGGGGTGGGTGTGTGTGGGGCCCAATTTTTGGAAAAAAGGAAGACTCCGCTTGGAGTAACCCTTCCTTACATTGTTTTTAAAAGAAGCCAAGATGAACAAGTCATCGTTCAGCAAAGACTTTGCTACCTACTCCAGTGTCATCCTGGGGACGGTTAAGAATAGCGTATTTTTGAATGTGCTTGATACAAATCTAGCTGTGTACAACTGGGGCTCAACTTCTGCCACTGAAGGGGTGGGTGTGTGTGGGGCCAAATTTTTGGAAAAAAGGAAGACTCCGCTTGGAGTAACCCTTGCTTACATTGTTTTTAAAAGAAGCCAAGATGAACAAGTCATGGTTCAGCAAAGACTTTGCTACCTACCCCGGTGTCATCCTGGGGACGGTTAAGAATAGCGTATTTTTGAATGTGCTTGATACAAATCTAGCTGTGAAGTGTACAACTGGGGCACAACTGCTGCCACTGAAGGGGTGGGTGTGTGTGTGGGGCCCAATTTTTGGAAAAAAGGAAGACTCCGCTTGGAGTAACCCTTGCTTACATTGTTTTTAAAAGAAGCCAAGATGAACAGAGCTGGGATCAGGAAAGTCTTTGCTACCTACCCCGGTGTCATCCTGGGGACGGTTAAGAATAGCGTATTTTTGAATGTGCTTGATGCAAATCTAGCTGTGAATTGTACAACTGGGGCACAACTGCTGCCACTGAAGGGGTGGGTGTGTGTGGGGCCCAATTTTTGGAAAAAAGGAAGACTCCGCTTGGAGTAACCCTTGCTTACATTGTTTTTAAAAGAAGCCAAGATGAACAAGTCATGGTTCAGCAAAGACTTTGCTACCTACCCCGGTGTCATCCTGGGGACGGTTAAGAATAGCGTATTTTTGAATGTGCTTGATGCAAATCTAGCTGTGAAGTGTACAACTGGGGCACAACTGCTGCCACTGAAGGGGTGGGTGTGTGTGGGGCCCAATTTTTGGAAAAAAGGAAGACTCCGCTTGGAGTAACCCTTGCTTACATTGTTTTTAATAGAAGCCAAGATGAACAGAGCTGGGATCAGGAAAGACTTTGCTACCTACCCCGGTGTCATCCTGGGGACGGTTAAGAATAGCGTATTTTTGAATGTGCTTGATGCAAATCTAGCTGTGAATTGTACAACTGGGGCACAACTGCTGCCACTGAAGGGGTGGGTGTGTGTGGGGCCCAATTTTTGGAAAAAAGGAAGACTCCGCTTGGAGTAACCCTTCCTTACATTGTTTTTAAAAGAAGCCAAGATGAACAAGTCATGGTTCAGCAAAGACATTGCTACCTACCCCGGTGTCATCCTGGGGACGGTTAAGAATAGCGTATTTTTGAATGTGCTTGATGCAAATCTAGCTGTGAATTGTACAACTGGGGCACAACTGCTGCCACTGAAGGGGTGGGTGTGTGTGGGGCCCAATTTTTGGAAAAAAGGAAGACTCCGCTTGGAGTAACCCTTGCTTACATTGTTTTTAAAAGAAGCCAAGATGAATAGAGCTGGGATCAGGAAAGACTTTTCTACCTACCCCGGTGTCATCCTGGGGACGGTTAAGAATAGCGTATTTTTGAATGTGCTTGATACAAATCTAGCTGTGAAGTGTACAACTGGGGCACAACTGCTGCCACTGAAGGGGTGGGTGTGTGTGTGTGGGGCCCAATTTTTGGAAAAAAGGAAGACTCCGCTTGGAGTAACCCTTGCTTACATTGTTTTTAAAAGAAGCCAAGATGAACAGAGCTGGGATCAGGAAAGTCTTTGCTACCTACCCCGGTGTCATCCTGGGGACGGTTAAGAATAGCGTATTTTTGAATGTGCTTGATGCAAATCTAGCTGTGAATTGTACAACTGGGGCACAACTGCTGCCGCTGAAGGGGTGGGTGTGTGTGGGGCCCAATTTTTGGAAAAAAGAAGACTCCGCTTGGAGTAACCCTTGCTTACATTGTTTTTAAAAGAAGCCAAGATGAACAAGTCATGGTTCAGCAAAGACTTTGCTACCTACACCGGTGTCATCCTGGGGATGGTTAAGAATAGCGTATTTTTGAATGTGCTTGATGCAAATCTAGCTGTGAATTGTACAACTGGGGCACAACTGCTGCCACTGAAGGGGTGGGTGTGTGTGGGGCCCAATTTTTGAAAAAAAGGAAGACTCCGCTTGGAGTAACCCTTGCTTACATTGTTTTTAAAAGAAGCCAAGATGAACAGAGCTGGGATCAGGAAAGACTTTGCTACCTACCCCGGTGTCATCCTGGGGACGGTTAACAATAGCGTATTTTTGAATGTGCTTGATGCAAATCTAGCTGTGAAGTGTACAACTGGGGCACAAGTGCTGCCACTGAATGGGTGGGTGTGTGTGGGGCCCAATTTTTGCAAAAAAGGAAGACTCCACTTGGAGTAACTCTTGCTTACATTGTTTTTAAAAGAAGCCAAGATGAACAAGTCGTGGTTCAGCAAAGACTTTGCTACCTACCCCGGTGTAATCCTGGGGACGGTTAAGAATAGCGTTTTTTTGAATGTGCTTGATACAAATCTAGCTGTGAAGTGTACAACTGGGGCACAACTGCTGCCACTGAAGGGGTGGGTGTGTGTGGGGCCCAATTTTTGGAAAAAAGAAAGACTCTGCTTAGAGTAACCCTTTCTTACATTGTTTTTAAAAGAAGCCAAGATGAACAAGTCATGGTTCAGCAAAGACTTTGCTACCTACCCCGGTGTCATCCTGGGGACGGTTAAGAATAGCGTATTTTTGAATGTGCTTGATACAAATCTAGCTGTGAAGTGTACAACTGGGGCACAACTGCTGCCACTGAAGGGGTGTGTGTGTGTGGGGCCCAATTTTTGGAAAAAAGGAAGACTCCGCTTGGAGTAACCCTTGCTTACATTGTTTTCAAAAGAAGCCAAGATGAACAAGTCATGGTTCAGCAAAGACTTTGCTACCTACCCCGGTGTCATCCTGGGGACGGTTAAGAATAGCGTATTTTTGAATGTGCTTGATACAAATCTAGCTGTGAAGTGTACAACTGGGGCACAACTGCTGCCACTGAAGGGGTGTATGTGTGGGGCCCAATTTTTGGAAAAAAGGAAGACTCCGCTTGGAGTAACCCTTGCTTACATTGTTTTCAAAAGAAGCCAAGATGAACAAGTCATGGTTCAGCAAAGACTTTGCTACCTACCCCGGTGTCATCATGGGGACGGTTAAGAATAGCGTATTTTTGAATGTGCTTGATGCAAATCTAGCTGTGAATTGTACAACTGGGGCACAACTGCTGCCACTGAAGGGGTGGGTGTGTGTGTGGGCCCAATTTTTGGAAAAAAGGAAGACTCCGCTTGGAGTAACCCTTGCTTACATTGTTTTTAAAAGAAGCCAAGATGAACAAGTCATGGTTCAGCAAAGACTTTGCTACCTACCCCGGTGTCATCCTGGGGACGGTTAAGAATAGCGTATTTTTGAATGTGCTTGATGCAAATCTAGCTGTGAATTGTACAACTGGGGCACAACTGCTGCCACTGAAGGGGTGGGTGTGTGTGGGGCCCAATTTTTGGAAAAAAGGAAGACTCCGCTTGGAGTAACTCTTGCTTACATTGTTTTTAAAAGAAGCCAAGATGAACAGAGCTGGGATCAGGAAAGACTTTGCTACCTACCCCGGTGTCATCCTGGGGACGGTTAAGAATAGCGTCTTTTTGAATGTGCTTGATGCAAATCTAGCTGTGAAGTGTACAACTGGGGTACAAGTGCTGACACTGAATGGGTGGGTGTGTGTGGGGCCCAATTTTTGGAAAAAAGGAAGACTCCGCTTGGAGTAACCCTTGCTTACATTGTTTTTAAAAACAGCCACGATGACCAAGTCGTGGTTCAGCAAAGACTTTGCTACCTACCCCGGTGTCATCCTGGGGACGGTTAAGAATAGCGTATTTTTGAATGTGCTTGATACAAATCTAGCTGTGAAGTGTACAACTGGGGCACAACTGCTGCCACTGAAGGGGTGGGTGTGTGTGGGGCCCAATTTTTGGAAAAAAGGAAGACTCCGCTTGGAGTAACCCTTGCTTACATTGTTTTCAAAAGAAGCCAAGATGAACAAGTCATGGTTCAGCAAAGACTTTGCTACCTACCCCGGTGTCATCCTGGGGACGGTTAAAAATAGCGTATTTTTGAATGTGCTTGATACAAATCTAGCTGTGAAGTGTACAACTGGGGCACAACTGCTGCCACTGAAGGGGTGGGTGTGTGTGGAGCCCAATTTTTGGAAAAAAGGAAGACTCCGCTTGGAGTAACCCTTGCTTACCTTGTTTTTAAAAGAAGCCAAGATGAACAAATCATGGTTCAGCAAAGACTTTGCTACCTACCCCAGTGTCATCCTGGGGACGGTTAAGAATAGCGTATTTTTGAATGTGCTTGATGCAAATCTAGCTGTGAAGTGTACAACTGGGGCACAAGTGCTGCCACTGAATGGGTGGGTGTGTGTGGGGCCCAATTGTTGGAAAAAAGGAAGACTCCGCTTGGAGTAACCCTTGCTTACATTGTTTTTAAAAGAAGCCAAGATGAACAAGTCATGGTTCAGCAAAGACTTTGCTACCTACCCCGGTGTCATCCTGGGGACGGTTAAGAATAGCGTATTTTTGAATGTGCTTGATACAAATCTAGCTGTGAAGTGTACAACTGGGGCAGAACTGCTGCCACTGAAGGGGTGGGTGTGTGTGGGGCCCAATTTTTGGAAAAAAGGAAGACTCCGCTTGGAGTAACCCTTGCTTACATTGTTTTCAAAAGAAGCCAAGATGAACAAGTCATGGTTCAGCAAAGACTTTGCTACCTACCCCGGTGTCATCCTGGGGACGGTTAGGAATAGCGTATTCTTGAATGTGGTTGATACAAATCTAGCTGTGAAGTGTACAACTGGGGCACAACTGCTGCCACTGAAAGGGTGGGTGTGTGTGGGGCCGAATTTTTGGAAAAAAGGAAGACTCCGCTTGGAGTAACCCTTGCTTACCTTGTTTTTAAAAGAAGCCAAGATGAACAGAGCTGGGATCAGGAAAGACTTTGCTACCTACCCCGGTGTCATCCTGGGGACGGTTAACAATAGCGTATTTTTGAATGTGCTTGATGCAAATCTAGCTGTGAAGTGTACAACTGGGGCACAAGTGCTGCCACTGAATGGGTTGGTGTGTGTGGGGCCCAATTTTTGCAAAAAAGGAAGACTCCACTTGGAGTAACCCTTGCTTACATTGTTTTTAAAAGAAGCCAAGATGAACAAGTCGTGGTTCAGCAAAGACTTTGCTACCTACCCCGGTGTAATCCTGGGGACGGTTAAGAATAGCGTTTTTTTGAATGTGCTTGATACAAATCTAGCTGTGAAGTGTACAACTGGGGCACAACTGCTGCCACTGAAGGGGTGGGTGTGTGTGGGGCCCAATTTTTGGAAAAAAGGAAGACTCTGCTTAGAGTAACCCTTTCTTACATTGTTTTTAAAAGAAGCCAAGATGAACAAGTCATGGTTCAGCAAAGACTTTGCTACCTACCCCGGTGTCATCCTGGGGACGGTTAAGAATAGCGTATTTTTGAATGTGCTTGATACAAATCTAGCTGTGAAGTGTACAACTGGGGCACAACTGCTGCCACTGAAGGGGTGTGTGTGTGTGGGGCCCAATTTTTGGAAAAAAGGAAGACTCCGCTTGGAGTAACCCTTGCTTACATTGTTTTCAAAAGAAGCCAAGATGAACAAGTCATGGTTCAGCAAAGACTTTGCTACCTACCCCGGTGTCATCCTGGGGACGGTTAGGAATAGCGTATTTTTGAATGTGCTTGATACAAATCTAGCTGTGAAGTGTACAACTGGGGCACAACTGCTGCCACTGAAGGGGTGTATGTGTGGGGCCCAATTTTTGGAAAAAAGGAAGACTCCGCTTGGAGTAACCCTTGCTTACATTGTTTTCAAAAGAAGCCAAGATGAACAAGTCATGGTTCAGCAAAGACTTTGCTACCTACCCCGGTGTCATCATGGGGACGGTTAAGAATAGCGTATTTTTGAATGTGCTTGATGCAAATCTAGCTGTGAATTGTACAACTGGGGCACAACTGCTGCCACTGAAGTGGTGGGTGTGTGTGTGGGCCCAATTTTTGGAAAAAAGGAAGACTCCGCTTGGAGTAACCCTTGCTTACATTGTTTTTAAAAGAAGCCAAGATGAACAAGTCATGGTTCAGCAAAGACTTTGCTACCTACCCCGGTGTCATCCTGGGGACGGTTAAGAATAGCGTATTTTTGAATGTGCTTGATGCAAATCTAGCTGTGAATTGTACAACTGGGGCACAACTGCTGCCACTGAAGGGGTGGGTGTGTGTGGGGCCCAATTTTTGGAAAAAAGGAAGACTCCGCTTGGAGTAACCCTTGCTTACATTGTTTTTAAAAGAAGCCAAGATGAACAGAGCTGGGATCAGGAAAGACTTTGCTACCTACCCCGGTGTCATCCTGGGGACGGTTAAGAATAGCGTATTTTTGAATGTGCTTGATGCAAATCTAGCTGTGAAGTGTACAACTGGGGTACAAGTGCTGCCACTGAATGGGTGGGTGTGTGTGGGGCCCAATTTTTGGAAAAAAGGAAGACTCCGCTTGGAGTAACCCTTGCTTACATTGTTTTCAAAAGAAGCCAAGATGAACAAGTCATGGTTCAGCAAAGACTTTGCTACCTACCCCGGTGTCATCCTGGGGACGGTTAAGAATAGCGTATTTTTGAATGTGCTTGATGCAAATCTAGCTGTGAAGTGTACAACTGGGGCACAAGTGCTGCCACTGAATGGGTGGGTGTGTGTGGGGCCCAATTTTTGGAAAAAAGGAAGACTCCGCTTGGAGTAACCCTTGCTTACATTGTTTTTAAAAGAAGCCAAGATGAACAAGTCATGGTTCAGCAAAGACTTTGCTACCTACCCCGGTGTCATCCTGGGGACGGTTAAGAATAGCGTATTTTTGAATGTGCTTGATACAAATCTAGCTGTGAAGTGTACAACTGGGGCAGAACTGCTGCCACTGAAGGGGTGGGTGTGTGTGGGGCCCAATTTTTGGAAAAAAGGAAGACTCCGCTTGGAGTAACCCTTGCTTACATTGTTTTCAAAAGAAGCCAAGATGAACAAGTCATGGTTCAGCAAAGACTTTGCTACCTACCCCGGTGTCATCCTGGGGACGGTTAGGAATAGCGTATTCTTGAATGTGGTTGATACAAATCTAGCTGTGAAGTGTACAACTGGGGCACAACTGCTGCCACTGAAAGGGTGGGTGTGTGTGGGGCCGAATTTTTGGAAAAAAGGAAGACTCCGCTTGGAGTAACCCTTGCTTACCTTGTTTTTAAAAGAAGCCAAGATGAACAAATAATGGTTCAGCAAAGACTTTGCTACCTACCCCGGTGTCATCCTGGGGACGGTTAAGAATAGCGTATTTTTGAATGTGCTTGATACAAATCTAGCTGTGAATTGTACAACTGGGGCACAACTGCTGCCACTGAAGGGGTGGGTGTGTGTGGGGCCCAATTTTTGGAAAAAAGGAAGACTCCGCTTGGAGTAACCCTTGCTTACATTGTTTTTAAAAGAAGCCAAGATGAACAGAGCTGGGATCAGGAAAGACTTTGCTACCTACCCCGGTGTCATCCTGGGGACGGTTAAGAATAGCGTATTTTTGAATGTGCTTGATACAAATCTAGCTGTGAATTGTACAACTGGGGCACAACTGCTGCCACTGAATGGGTGGGTGTGTGTGGGGCCCAATTTTTGGAAAAAAGGAAGAGACCGCTTGGAGTAACCCTTGCTTACATTGTTTTTAAAAGAAGCCAAGATGAACAAGTCATGGTTCAGCAAAGACTTTGCTACCTACCCCGGTGTAATCCTGGGGACGGTTAAAAAGAGCGTATTTTTGAATGTGCTTGATACAAATCTAGCTGTGAAGTGTACAACTGGGGCACAACTGCTGCCACTGAAGGGGTGGGTGTGTGTGGGGCCAAATTTTTGGAAAAAAGGAAGACTCCGCTTGGAGTAACCCTTACTTACATTGTTTTTAAAAGAAGCCAAGATGAACAAGTCATGGTTTAGCAAAGACTTTGCTACCTACCCCGGTGTCATCCTGGGGACGGTTAAGAATAGCGTATTTTTGAATGTGCTTGAGGCAAATCTAGCTGTGAATTGTACAACTGGGGCACAACTGCTGCCACTGAAGGGGTGGGTGTGTGTGTGGGGCCAAATTTTTGGAAAAAAGGAAGACTCCGCTTGGAGTAACCCTTGCTTACCTTGTTTTTAAAAGAAGCCAAGATGAACAAATAATGGTTCAGCATTGACTTTGCTACCTACCCCGGTGTCATCCTGGGGACGGTTAAGAATAGCGTATTTTTGAATGTGCTTGATGCAAATCTAGCTGTGAAGTGTACAACTGGGGCACAAGTGCTGCCACTGAATGGGTGGGTGTGTGTGGGGCCCAATTTTTGGAAAAAAGGAAGACTCCGCTTGGAGTAACCCTTGCTTACATTGTTTTTAAAAGAAGCCAAGATGAAGAAGTCATGGTTCAGCAAAGACTTTTCTACCTACCCCGGTGTCATCCTGGGGACGGTTAAGAATAGCGTGTTTGTGAATGTGCTTGATACAAATCTAGCTGTGAATTGTACAACTGGGGCAAAACTGCTGCCACTGAAGGGGTGGGTGTGTGTGTGGGGCCCAATTTTTGAAAAAAAGGAACACTCCGCTTGGAGTAACCCTTGCTTACATTGTTTTTAAAAGAAGCCAAGATGAACAGAGCTGGGATCAGGAACGACTTTGCTACCTACCCCGGTGTCATCCTGGGGACGGTTAAGAATAGCGTTTTTTTGAATGTGCTTGATGCAAATCTAGCTGTGAATTGTACAACTGGGGCACAACTGCTGCCACTGAAGGGGTGGGTGTGTGTGGGGCCCAATTTTTGGAAAAAAGGAAGACTCCGCTTGGAGTAACCCTTGCTTACATTGTTTTTAAAAGAAGCCAAGATGAACAAGTCATGGTTCAGCAAAGACTTTGCTACCTACCCCGGTGTAATCCTGGGGACGGTTAAAAAGAGCGTATTTTTGAATGTGCTTGATACAAATCTAGCTGTGAAGTGTACAACTGGGGCACAACCGCTGCCACTGAAGGGGTGGGTGTGTGTGGGGCCAAATTTTGGAAAAAAGGAAGACTCCGCTTGGAGTAACCCTTGCTTACATTGTTTTTAAAAGAAGCCAAGATGAACAAGTCATGGTTTAGCAAAGACTTTGCTACCTACCCCGGTGTCATCCTGGGGACGGTTAAGAATAGCGTATTTTTGAATGTGCTTGATGCAAATCTAGCTGTGAATTGTACAACTGGGGCACAACTGCTGCCACTGAAGGGGTGGGTGTGTGTGTGGGGCCCAATTTTTGGAAAAAAGGAAGACTCCGCTTGGAGTAACCCTTGCTTACATTTTTTTTAAAAGAAGCAAAGGTGAACAGAGCTGGGATCAGGAAAGACTTTGCTACCTACCCCGGTGTCATCCTGGGGACGGTTAAGAATAGCGTATTTTTGAATGTGCTTGATACAAATCTAGCTGTGAAGTGTACAACTGGGGCACAACTGCTGCCACTGAAGGGGTGGGTGTGTGTGGGGCCCAATTTTTGGAAAAAAGGAAGACTCCGCTTGGAGTAACCCTTGCTTACATTGTTTTCAAAAGAAGCCAAGATGAACAAGTCATGGTTCAGCAAAGACTTTGCTACCTACCCCGGTGTCATCCTGGGGACGGTTAAAAATAGCGTATTTTTGAATGTGCTTGATACAAATCTAGCTGTGAAGTGTACAACTGGGGCACAACTGCTGCCACTGAAGGGGTGGGTGTGTGTGGAGCCCAATTTTTGGAAAAAAGGAAGACTCCGCTTGGAGTAACCCTTGCTTACCTTGTTTTTAAAAGAAGCCAAGATGAACAAATAATGGTTCAGCAAAGACTTTGCTACCTACCCCGGTGTCATCCTGGGGACGGTTAAGAATAGCGTATTTTTGAATGTGCTTGATGCAAATCTAGCTGTGAAGTGTACAACTGGGGCACAAGTGCTGCCACTGAATGGGTGGGTGTGTGTGGGGCCCAATTTTTGGAAAAAAGGAAGACTCCGCTTGGAGTAACCCTTGCTTACATTGTTTTTAAAAGAAGCCAAGATGAACAAGTCATGGTTCAGCAAAGACTTTGCTACCTACCCCGGTGTCATCCTGGGGACGGTTAAGAATAGCGTATTTTTGAATGTGCTTGATACAAATCTAGCTGTGAAGTGTACAACTGTGGCAGAACTGCTGCCACTGAAGGGGTGGGTGTGTGTGGGGCCCAATTTTTGGAAAAAAGGAAGACTCCGCTTGGAGTAACCCTTGCTTACATTGTTTTCAAAAGAAGCCAAGATGAACAAGTCATGGTTCAGCAAAGACTTTGCTACCTACCCCGGTGTCATCCTGGGGACGGTTAGGAATAGCGTATTCTTGAATGTGGTTGATACAAATCTAGCTGTGAAGTGTACAACTGGGGCACAACTGCTGCCACTGAAAGGGTGGGTGTGTGTGGGGCCGAATTTTTGGAAAAAAGGAAGACTCCGCTTGGAGTAACCCTTGCTTACCTTGTTTTTAAAAGAAGCCAAGATGAACAAATAATGGTTCAGCAAAGACTTTGCTACCTACCCCGGTGTCATCCTGGGGACGGTTAAGAATAGCGTATTTTTGAATGTGCTTGATACAAATCTAGCTGTGAATTGTACAACTGGGGCACAACTGCTGCCACTGAAGGGGTGGGTGTGTGTGGGGCCCAATTTTTGGAAAAAAGGAAGACTCCGCTTGGAGTAACCCTTGCTTACATTGTTTTTAAAAGAAGCCAAGATGAACAAGTCATGGTTCAGCAAAGACTTTGCTACCTACCCCGGTGTAATCCTGGGAACGGTTAAAAAGAGCGTATTTTTGAATGTGCTTGATACAAATCTAGCTGTGAAGTGTACAACTGGGGCACAACTGCTGCCACTGAAGGGGTGGGTGTGTGTGGGGCCAAATTTTTGGAAAAAAGGAAGACTCCGCTTGGAGTAACCCTTACTTACATTGTTTTTAAAAGAAGCCAAGATGAACAAGTCATGGTTTAGCAAAGACTTTGCTACCTACCCCGGTGTCATCCTGGGGACGGTTAAGAATAGCGTATTTTTGAATGTGCTTGAGACAAATCTAGCTGTGAATTGTACAACTGGGGCACAACTGCTGCCACTGAAGGGGTGGGTGTGTGTGTGGGGCCAAATTTTTGGAAAAAAGGAAGACTCCGCTTGGAGTAACCCTTGCTTACATTGTTTTTAAAAGAAGCCAAGATGAACAAGTCATGGTTCAGCAAAGACTTTGCTACCTACCCCGGTGTCATCCTGGGGACGGTTAAGAATAGCGTATTTTTGAATGTGCTTGATGCAAATCTAGCTGTGAATTGTACAACTGGGGCACAACTGCTGCCACTGAAGGGGTGGGTGTGTGTGGGGCCCAATTTTTGGAAAAAAGGAAGACTCCGCTTGGAGTAACCCTTGCTTACATTGTTTTTAAAAGAAGCCAAGATGAACAGAGCTGGGATCAGGAAAGACTTTGCTACCTACCCCGGTGTCATCCTGGGGACGGTTAAGAATAGCGTATTTTTGAATGTGCTTGATGCAAATCTAGCTGTGAAGTGTACAACTGGGGTACAAGTGCTGCCACTGAATGGGTGGGTGTGTGTGGGGCCCAATTTTTGGAAAAAAGGAAGACTCCGCTTGGAGTAACCCTTGCTTACATTGTTTTTAAAAACAGCCACGATGAACAAGTCGTGGTTCAGCAAAGACTTTGCTACCTACTCCGTTGTCATCCTGGGGACGGTTAAGAATAGTGTATTTTTGAATGTGCTTGATACAAATCTAGCTGTGAAGTGTACAACTGGGGCACAACTGCTGCCACTGAAGGGGTGGGTGTGTGTGGGGCCCAATTTTTGGAAAAAAGGAAGACTCCGCTTGGAGTAACCCTTGCTTACATTGTTTTCAAAAGAAGCCAAGATGAACAAGTCATGGTTCAGCAAAGACTTTGCTACCTACCCCGGTGTCATCCTGGGGACGGTTAAAAATAGCGTATTTTTGAATGTGCTTGGTACAAATCTAGCTGTGAAGTGTACAACTGGGGCACAACTGCTGCCACTGAAGGGGTGGGTGTGTGTGGAGCCCAATTTTTGGAAAAAAGGAAGACTCCGCTTGGAGTAACCCTTGCTTACCTTGTTTTTAAAAGAAGCCAAGATGAACAGAGCTGGGATCAGGAAAGACTTTGCTACCTACCCCGGTGTCATCCTGGGGACGGTTAAGAATAGCGTATTTTTGAATGTGCTTGATGCAAATCTAGCTGTGAATTGTACAACTGGGGCACAACTGCTGCCACTGAAGGGGTGGGTGTGTGTGGGGCCCAATTTTTGGAAAAAAGGAAGACTCCGCTTGGAGTAACCCTTGCTTACATTGTTTTTAAAAGAAGCCAAGATGAACAAGTCATGGTTCAGCAAAGACTTTGCTACCTACCCCGGTGTAATCCTGGGGACGGTTAAGAATAGCGTATTTTTGAATGTGCTTGATGCAAATCTAGCTGTGAAGTGTACAACTGGGGCACTAGTGCTGCCACTGAATGGGTGGGTGTGTGTGGGGCCCAATTTTTGGAAAAAAGGAAGACTCCGCTTGGAGTAACCCTTGCTTACATTGTTTTTAAAAGAAGCCAAGATGAACAAGTCATGGTTCAGCAAAGACTTTGCTACCTACCCCGGTGTAATCCTGGGGACGGTTAAAAAGAGCGTATTTTTGAATGTGCTTGATACAAATCTAGCTGTGAAGTGTACAACTGGGGCACAACTGCTGCCACTGAAGGGGTGGGTGTGTGTGGGGCCAAATTTTTGGTATAAAGGAAGACTCCGCTTGGAGTAACCCTTGCTTACATTGTTTTTAAAAGAAGCCAAGATGAACAGAGCTGGGATCAGGAAAGACTTTGCTACCTACCCCGGTGTCATCCTGGGGACGGTTAAGAATAGCGTATTTTTGAATGTGCTTGATACAAATCTAGCTGTGAAGTGTACAACTGGGGCACAACTGCTGCCACTGAAGGGGTGGGTGTGTGTGGGGCCCAATTTTTGGAAAAAAGGAAGACTCCGCTTGGAGTAACCCTTGCTTACATTGTTTTTAAAAGAAGCCAAGATGAACAGAGCTGGGATCAGGAAAGACTTTGCTACCTACCCCGGTGTCATCCTGGGGACGGTTAAGAATAGCGTATTTTTGAATGTGCTTGATGCAAATCTAGCTGTGAATTGTACAACTGGGGCACAACTGCTGCCACTGAAAGAGTGGGTGTGTGTGGGGCCCAATTTTTGGAAAAAAAGAAGACTCCACTTGGAGTAACCCTTCCTTACATTGTTTTTAAAAGAAGCCAAGATGAATAAGTCATGGTTTAGCAAAGACTTTGCTACCTACCCCCGTGTCATCCTGGGGACGGTTAAGAATAGCGTATTTTTGAATGTGCTTGATGCAAATCTAGCTGTGAATTGTACAACTGGGGCACAACTACTGCCACTGAAGGGGTGGGTGTGTGTGGGGCCCAATTTTTGGAAAAAAGGAAGACTCCGCTTGGAGTAACCCTTGCTTACATTGTTTTTAAATGAAGCCAAGATGAACAGAGCTGGGATCAGGAAAGACTTTGCTACCCACCCCGGTGTCATCCTGGGGACGGTTAAGAATAGCGTATTTTTGAATGTGCTTGATGCAAATCTAGCTGTGAAGTTTACAACTGGGGCACAAGTGCTGCCACTGAATGGGTGGGTGTGTGTGGGGCCCAATTTTTGGAAAAAAAAGGGAGACTCCGCTTGTAGTCACCTTGCGGTGTTTTACATGATTTTAGAAGGGCGTGCCATGCCTATATCTGTGTGTCCTCCTCTTTTTCCTTGTCCAGCTCTTTGGTTTTCGCATGAGTATATGTCCTTGTCACTTTCCCATGTGTTTGTGTTGTGAGTTGTTTGTCACCTTTTGGACACCTTTGAGGGTGTTTTCTAGGTGTTTTTTATGTGTTTGTGATTGCCTGCCATTGTTTCCTATGCAGTTCGAGTTCGGTTCGTCGAACATTCGACGAGCCGAACTCGAACGTGACGTCCGTTCGGCGAACCGACCTCGAGCCGAACCGCGACCGGTTCGCTCATCTCTAGTGATGTGTATAAATACAAGAAAAAAAGAAGGACCAGTTGCACACTGCGAAAAAACAAAATAAATTCTACCTAAAAAAAATAAATGGAGGTATTTGGAATATTATAATTAGAGATGAGCGAGCCTCTGAAGGCTCGAGTTCGGTTCGTCGAACGGAAGCCCGTTCGAGTTCAGTTCGACTAACCTCTCGAACCCCATTGAAAACAATGGGAGGCAAACACAAACACATACACATAAAAACACATTATACATGTACACATACAGTTAATAAACATTGCCATAACACTTACAGGTCCCCGCGACGCGTCCTGCGCTCTGTCTCCCGCCGCTTTTCCTTCCGATAATTGCTGCGTCCTCCCGGTAACCAGCACTGATGATAGGACCTATCGTGACTTTAAAACAGCATGTGACCAGTCACGTGTCTATTATCTCATTGGCTACAGACTGGTCACATGGCTATGACGTCATGCTAGGTCCTGTCAGTGCATCTCTCCAGTAGGCGGTGCTCATTTGAGCATGTCCGTGTACCAGGGAAATACTCTGGTACATGGTCAACTCCCCGTTCCTGCATGAGGGCACTCTTTACAGAGTCAGCCACATGCAGGGACTAGCTGTCACAGCCGGTAAATAGCAGCATCGGGAATCACATGATCGGAGCACCGTTGCTATGGTAACCCGTCTGTCAGCGGTGACGTCACTGCTTACAGCCCACAGCTTCTCCTTACTCACTGAGTGAATAGACTGCACGGGAGCAGCAGAGTTCTTCCTCCCATGCAGTGCTGTCTGATGTAGCAGAGCTGCATGGGTTGAAGGAGAAAGAAGACAGAAGAGCAGGATCTTGGAGGGCTGACAGGGAGTAATAAACATGGAGTCTCTAAGTGTGTCTGTGTTTTTATTTCTATTAAAGTATTTTTTCTCTGTGTGGTGTCTTTTTTTAGCCCTTTATTGGAGATTCTTAATGGCCGGGTCAAGCTTGCTTGACATTAAGAATCTCTGGCTTAATACTAGCTAGTAAAACAAAGGTAGCATTATCTCATTATTACCCAGCAAGCCATCCGGCTTCAGGGCAGCTGGAAGAGTTCGATACGGCGTCAGATGATGGCGCTTCTATGAAAGCGGCATTTTCTGGGGCGGCTGCGGACTGCAATTCAGAGCAGAAACCTTGCGCTAACCTGTGCTGCTGATACCAATCCCCAGCTGCCTAGTTGTACCTGGCTGGACACAAAAATGGGGTGAAGCGTACGTCGTTTTTTTTTTTAAATTATTTCATGAAATTCATGAAATAATTAAAAAAAGGGCTTCCCTATATTTTTAGTTCCCAGCCGGGTACAAATAGGCAGCTGGGGGTAGGGGGCAGCCGTATCTGCCTGCTGTACCTGGCTAGCATACAAAAATATGGCGAAGCTCACGTAATTTTTTTTTGTAGTTTTTTGGCAAAAAAAATAAAAAATGCTTCCCTGGATTATCCATTGCCAGTGAAGGTAACACCAAGCAGTGGGGGTTAGCAGCCAGTAGCTGCTTGGATTACCCTTAGCTAGCAATACAAAAAATGCAGCGGGAGCCCATATATATTTTTTTAAATTATTTATTTAAATAACTAAAAACAAAAAGGGCTTCCCTGTATTTTGATTGCCTGACATCACAGTGCTGTAAAACTGTAAAAATAAATCATTAAAAAAATGACGTAGCGTTCCACGGTATTTTTGATTCTCAGCACAGATAAAGCAGACAGCTACGGGTTGCCACCCCCATCTGCCTGGCGTTACCTTGGATGGCAATCAAAATACAGGGAAGCCCATTAATTTTTTTTATTTAAAAAAATAGTTAAAAAAAAAAATCATGTGGGGTCCCCCCATTTTTGATAGCCAGCTAGGGTAAAGCAGACGGCTCTAACCCAAAAACCACAGCTGGCAGCTTTACCGTTGTTGGTGATCCAATGTGGAGGTCACTCCAGGCTCTTTTTTTATAATTAGATTATAAATAATAGTAATTACAAAAAAAGTAGGGTCCCCCCCAAATTGGATCACCAGCCAAGGTAAAACGGACAGCTGTGGTCTAGTATTCTCAGGGTTGGAAGGTCCAGAGTTATTGGCCCTTCACAGCCTAAAAATAGCAGGCCGCAGGCACCCCAGAGGTGGCGCATCCACTAGTTGCGCCAATCCTGGCGCTTCACCCCAGCTCATCCCGTGCCCTGGTGCAGTGGCAAACGGGGTAATAAATGGGGTTGATAGTAGCTGCAAGGTCACCTGACATCAAGCCCAGCAGTTTGTGATGTCATGGCATCTATCAGATACCCGACATCACAAACTGTAAGTACTAACAAAAAAAAATAGACAAAAAAAATGTATTTGAAAAAACACTCCCCAAAACATTCCCTTTTTCACCAATTTATTGTAAGGAAAAAAAAATAGGGGGTCCCATGATGACTCTGGACTGTCTAGAACAGGGGTCTCAAACTCGGCTGGGTGTATGGCCCGCACAGAGGAAAAAAATAATTTCCTTAATATTGCTGCTGCAACAGGTACGATGTTGTTCGTCGCTCCTGCGGCACCACACATCGCTTTGTGTGACACCGCAGGAGCGACAAACATCTCCTTACTTGCGTTCACCGGCAATGTGGAAGGAAGGAGGTGGGCAGGATGTTACGTCCCGCTCATCTCTGCCCCTCCGCTTCTATTGGGCAGCCGCTTAATGACGCTGCAGTGACGTCGCTATGATGCCGAACGCACCTCCAACTTGAGGGTGAGATTGTTCGGCGGTCACAGCGACGTCACTGACAAGGTATATGTGTGTGACAGTGCCGTAGCGATAATGTTCGCTACGGCAGCGATCACCACTAGAGATGAGCGAACCGGTCGCGGTTCGGCTCGAGGTTGGTTCGCCGAACGGACCTCCCGTTCGAGTTCGGTTCGTCGAACGTTCGACGAACCGAACTCGAACTGCATAGGAAACAATGGCAGGCAATCACAAACACAGAAAAACACCTAGAAAACACCCTCAAAGGTGTCCTAAAGGTGACAAACAACTCAAACACATTGGAAAGTGACAAGGACATATACTCATGCGAAAACAAAACAGCTGGACAAGGAAAAAGAGGAGGACACACAGATATAGGCATGGCACGCCCTTCTAAAATCATGTAAAACACCGCAAGGTGACTCCAAGCGGAGTCTCCCTTTTTTCCAAAAATTGGGCCACACACACACCCACCCCTTCAGTGGTAGCACTTGTGCCCCAGTTGCACACTTCACAGCTAGATTTGCATCAAGCACATTCAAAAATACGCCATAATTAACCGTCCCCAGGATGACACCAGGGTAGGTAGCTAAGTCTTTCCTGATCCCAGCTCTGTGCAGCTTGGATCATTTATAAAAAACACAGCAATCAAGGGTTACTCCAAGCGGAGTCTCCCTTTTTTCCAAAAATTGGGCCCCACACACACCCACCCCTTCAGTGGCAGCAGTTGTGCCCTAGTTGTACACTTCACAGCTACATTTGCATCAAGCACATTCAAAAATACGCCATTCTTATCCGTCCCCAACATGACACCGGGGTAGGTAGCAAAGTCTTTCCTGATCCCAGCTCTGTTCATCTTGGCTTCTTTTAAAAACACATCAAGCAAGGGTTACTCCAAGCGGAGTCTCCCTTTTTTCCAAAAATTGGGCCCCACACACACCCACCCCTTCAGTGGCAGCAGTTGTGCCCTAGTTGTACACTTCACAGCTACATTTGCATCAAGCACATTCAAAAATACGCCATTCTTATCCATCCCCAGGATGACACCGGGGTAGGTAGGAAAGTCTTTGCTGAACCATGACTTGTTCATCTTGGCTTCTTTTAAAAACAATGTAAGCAAGGGTTACTCCAAGCGGAGTCTCCCTTTTTTCCAAAAATTGGGCCCCACACACACCCACCCCTTCAGTGGCAGCAGTTGTGCCCTAGTTGTACACTTCACAGCTACATTTGCATCAAGCACATTCAAAAATACGCCATTCTTATCCGTCCCCAGGATGACACCGGGGTACGTAGCAAAGTCTTTCCTGATCCCAGCTCTGTTCATCTTGGCTTCTTTTAAAAACACATCAAGCAAGGGTTACTCCAAGCGGAGTCTCCCTTTTTTCCAAAAATTGGGCCCCACACACACCCACCCCTTCAGTGGCAGCAGTTGTGCCCTAGTTGTACACTTCACAGCTACATTTGCATCAAGCACATTCAAAAATACGCCATTCTTATCCATCCCCAGGATGACACCGGGGTAGGTAGCAAAGTCTTTGCTGACCCATGACTTGTTCATCTTGGCTTCTTTTAAAAACAATGTAAGCAAGGGTTACTCCAAGCGGAGTCTCCCTTTTTTCCAAAAATTGGGCCCCACACACACCCACCCCTTCAGTGGCAGCAGTTGTGCCCTAGTTGTACACTTCACAGCTACATTTGCATCAAGCACATTCAAAAATACGCCATTCTTATCCGTCCCCAGGATGACACCGGGGTAGGTAGCAAAGTCTTTCCTGATCCCAGCTCTGTTCATCTTGGCTTCTTTTAAAAACACATCAAGCAAGGGTTACTCCAAGCGGAGTCTCCCTTTTTTTCCAAAAATTGGGCCCCACACACCCACCCATTCAGTGGCAGCAGTTGTGCCCCAGTTGTACACTTCACAGCTAGATTTGCATCAAGCACATTCAAAAATACGTCATTCTTATCCGTCCCCAGGATGACACCGGGGTAGGTAGCAAAGTCTTTCCTGATCCCAGCTCTGTTCATCTTGGCTTCTTTTAAAAACACAGCAAGCAAGGGTTACTCCAAGCGGAGTCTCCCTTTTTTTCCAAAAATTGGGCCCCACACACCCACCCATTCAGTGGCAGCAGTTGTGCCCCAGTTGTACACTTCACAGCTAGATTTGCATCAAGCACATTCAAAAATACGTCATTCTTATCCGTCCCCAGGATGACACCGGGGTAGGTAGCAAAGTCTTTCCTGATCCCAGCTCTGTTCATCTTGGCTTCTTTTAAAAACACAGCAAGCAAGGGTTACTCCAAGCGGAGTCTCCCTTTTTTTCCAAAAATTGGGCCCCACACACCCACCCATTCAGTGGCAGCAGTTGTGCCCCAGTTGTACACTTCACAGCTAGATTTGCATCAAGCACATTCAAAAATACGTCATTCTTATCCGTCCCCAGGATGACACCAGGGTAGGTAGCAAAGTCTTTCCTGATCCCAGCTCTGTTCATCTTGGCTTCTTTTAAAAACACAGCAAGCAAGGGTTACTCCAAGCGGAGTCTCCCTTTTTTCCAAAAATTGGGCCCCACACACACCCACCCCTTCAGTGGCAGCAGTTGTGCCCTAGTTGTACACTTCACAGCTACATTTGCATCAAGCACATTCAAAAATACGCCATTCTTATCCGTCCCCAGGATGACACCGGGGTAGGTAGCAAAGTCTTTCCTGATCCCAGCTCTGTTCATCTTGGCTTCTTTTAAAAACACAGCAAGCAAGGGTTACTCCAAGCGGAGTCTCCCTTTTTTTCCAAAAATTGGGCCCCACACACCCACCCATTCAGTGGCAGCAGTTGTGCCCCAGTTGTACACTTCACAGCTAGATTTGCATCAAGCACATTCAAAAATACGTCATTCTTATCCGTCCCCAGGATGACACCGGGGTAGGTAGCAAAGTCTTTCCTGATCCCAGCTCTGTTCATCTTGGCTTCTTTTAAAAACACAGCAAGCAAGGGTTACTCCAAGCGGAGTCTCCCTTTTTTTCCAAAAATTGGGCCCCACACACCCACCCATTCAGTGGCAGCAGTTGTGCCCCAGTTGTACACTTCACAGCTAGATTTGCATCAAGCACATTCAAAAATACGTCATTCTTATCCGTCCCCAGGATGACACCGGGGTAGGTAGCAAAGTCTTTCCTGATCCCAGCTCTGTTCATCTTGGCTTCTTTTAAAAACACAGCAAGTAAGGGTTACTCCAAGCGGAGTCTCCCTTTTTTTCCAAAAATTGGGCCCCACACACCCACCCATTCAGTGGCAGCAGTTGTGCCCCAGTTGTACACTTCACAGCTAGATTTGCATCAAGCACATTCAAAAATACGCCATAATTAACCGTCCCCAGGATGACACCAGGGTAGGTAGCAAAGTCTTTCCTGATCCCAGCTCTGTTCATCTTGGCTTCTTTTAAAAACAATGTAAGCAAGGGTTACTCCAAGCGGAGTCTCCCTTTTTTTCCAAAAATTGGGCCCCACACACCCACCCATTCAGTGGCAGCACTTGTGCCCTAGTTGCAAACAGGATGTTTTGATTTGCATCAAGCACATTCCAAATCAACAAGCATTTACTCTCCCCAGGATGACACAGGGGTAGTAAATTCCTTCTGGATCCATGACTTGTTCATTTTGATGAACGTCAGTCTGTCCACATTGTCACTGGACAGACGCGTGCGCTTATCTGTCAGCACACACCCAGCAGCACTGAATACACGTTCAGAGACAACGCTGGCAGCTGGACACGACAAAATCTCCAAGGCGTAAGTTGCGAGCTCTGGCCATTTTTCTAGGTTTGAAGCCCAAAAGGAGCAAGGCTCCAGTTGCACAGTCATGGCATCGATGTTCATTTGGAGATACTCCTGTATCATCCTCTCCAGCCGTTGACTATGTGTCAGACTTGTTGTCTCTGGTGGCCTTGCAAAAGAGGGTCTAAAAAAATTATGAAAAGATTCCATAAAATTGCTGTTACCGGCACCAGATACGGTCCTACTGGTACGGGTAGACTGTTGAAGATGACGAGACCGTCCCATGTTTGTCAAGTTACAACTGGGAGATTCACTCCCTGCACCTGCACGGTTGTTTGGTGGAAAAGCCGAGCTAAGATCTAGTAACAGCTTCTGCTGATACTCCTGCATACGTGTGTCCCTTTCTATGGCTGGAATTATGTCACAAAATTTGGACTTGTACCGGGGATCTAATAGTGTGGCAATCCAGTAGTCATCATCACTTCTAATTTTGACAATACGACTGTCATGTTGGAGGTAGTGCAACAAAAAGGCACTCATGTGTCTTGCGCAGCCATGCGGACCAAGTCCACGCTGTGTTTGTGGCATAGAGGTGCTACCCGTTCTTTCTTCCTCTGACATCTGACCCCAACCTCTTTCAACTGAAATTTGACCAAGGTCTCCCTCATCCGCTGAGTCTTCCATGTCCATGGACAGTTCGTCCTCCATTTCTTCATGTTCTCCTGCACCTTGCTCAACATTTCGCCTGCTACTATGCGCCCTTGTCGATCCCTGTCCCCCTTGGTCCCATGCCTGCTGCGTTGGTGATGATGAACGTCTGGACCTTGGTGATGTTGTTGTCCCTTGCGCATATGAATCCTCCTGTAGTTCCTCCCCTTCATGTTGTCCCACCCCCTGACTCCGAATAGTGTTTAGCGTGTGCTCCAGCATGTAAATGACTGGAATCGTCATGCTGATAATGGCATTGTCAGCGCTAAACATATTCGTCGTCATGTCGAAACTGTGCAGAAGGGTGCATAGGTCCTTGATCTGAGACCACTCCATCAGGGTGATCTGCCCCACCTCTGCATCTCGTTGGCCCAGGCTATACGTCATGACGTATTGCACCAGGGCTCTGCGGTGCTGCCACAGTCGCTGTAACATGTGGAGAGTTGAATTCCAGCGTGTCGCCACATCGCATTTCAGGCGATGAACCGGCAGGCCGAAAGACTTCTGGAGCGATGCAAGTCGCTCAGCTGCGGCGCTTGAACGGCGGAAGTGAGCAGACAGTTTTCGTGCCCTGTTCAGAAGGCCATCTAGGCCGGGATAGTGTGTTAAAAATTGCTGCACGACAAGGTTCAACACGTGAGCCATACAAGGTACGTGTGTCACCTTGCCCAGGCCGCACCCAGGTTTGCAGCATTGTCGCACACGGCCTTACCAGGCTGCAGGTTGAGTGGAGACAACCATTTATTAAACTCGGACCGCAGAGCTGACCACAACTCCTCAGCTGTGTGACTCTTATTCCCAAGACATGTCAAGCTAAAGACCGCCTGATGCCGTTGCGCTCTGCTGCCAGCATAGTAATGAGGGGTGCGTGATTCCTTCTGCGCAGTGAGAACGCTGGTGGCCTGACCAGGCAGGCTTGGGGCGGAGGTGGAGGACCCAGATGAGGTGGAGGATGCAGAAGCAGTGGCGGAACTTGGACAGACAGAGGATTGACACACAAGTCGTGGGGACGGCAAGACTTGTGCAGCAGACCCTTCACCATCTATCACCATAGTTACCCAGTGCCCAGTCAGCGACATGTAACGTCCCTGTCCATGCTTACTGGTCCAAGTATCGGTGGTGAAATGCACCCGTTCACACACAGAGTTTCTCAAGGAAGCGGTGATGTTGTGTGCGACATGCTGGTGTAGCGCGGGCACACCTTTCTTAGAGAAGTAGTGGCGACTAGGCATCTGGTACTGGGGCACAGCGACAGACATAAGGTCTCTAAAATCCTGTGTGTCCACTAGGCGGAAAGGCAGCATTTCGGTAGCCAACAGCTTACAGAGGGATAGAGTCAACCTCTTAGCTTTGTCATGGGTCGGAGGAAGTGGCCTTTTATTTGACCACATCTGAGGGACAGAGATCTGGCTGCTGTGTGTAGACGGTGTTGAGTAGGGTGTCCCTGGAAAAATGCAGGTTTGTGAGGAAAGTGAAGGCGGAGACATGATGTTGCCTTCATCCAACGTTGGTGCTATCGATGTCTGAGAGAGCTGTACACACTCACTTGTTTCCCCTTCCAAACCAACTGACGACCTTACAAGCAAACTGCCTGTTGCGGTTACAGTGGTGGAAGTTTTGCGTGGAAAAACAGGTGTGACAGCTGTCCCCACAGTCCTAGAAGATGAAGAGCGCGCGGATGCACTGGAAGGGGCGGGCGGTGGATGGTTTGCTCCGCTAGGCCGCATTGCAGCACGGTGAGCTTCCCACCGGGACTTATGATATTTAGTCATGTGACGATTCATGGAAGAAGTTGTCAAACTGCTGAGGTTTTGACCTCTACTAACAGAATCATGACAAATGTTACATATCACATGAGTTGGGCGATCTTTTTCGATGTGAAAAAAGGACCAGGCTAGGCAAGGCTTAGAGGCCATGCGACCTGTTGATCCACCCCGAATAATGCTCATAGGCAGAGTGGTGGCTGAGGATGCAGTTGTAGACGTGCTACCAGTGCTCCGACTCTGTCCAGGAAGGCGCAAGGTAACTTCGTCGTCGGTTGCATCCTCCTCCACCGCCTCTGTTGACCTCCTCGAGTGCCTGACTGGGGGTTGACAGTAGGTGGGATCTAGAACGTCATCATCAATTGTTGTGTTTGCACTCCCCTCCCCTTCAGACCGAGCCTCTTCTTGCCCTGACCGAATATTTAAGTTGTCATCCCAATCGGGTATCTGCGTCTCATCTTCATCAGTATGTTCCTCATTGTCTATAACCACAGGTGTTACAGTTTGTGACAAAGGGTCAACATTATGCTCAGAAACTTGGTCCTCACGGCCTGAATCAGAGTCACAAAGGTTCTGGGCATCACTGCAGACCATTTCCTGTTCTGTACTCACTGTAGCTTGGGAGCAGACCTCTGATTCCCAGGCTATAGTGTGACTGAACAGCTCTGCAGACTCAGCCATCTCAGTTCCACCATACTGTGCAGGGCTGATGGAGACTTCAGAGCTGGGAGAAATCAAGTGTGATTGGGATGACAACTCAGAGGACTGGTGTTTTTTGGATGCGGTACTTGAAGTGGCTGAGAGGGCACTTGTTGGACCACTTGAGATCCATTGAAGCATTTTCCTTTTTTGCCCATCATCTACCTTTGTTCCTCTTGTTCGTGTCCGTAAAAAAGGGAGCACATCGGATTGTCCACAATAAGTAGTAGACATCTTACTTTTGCTAGTAGATGGTCTATCTGCAGCAGATGATAATGGAGCTTTGCCACCTTCCCCACTGACAAAACCTTTTTTGCCTTTTCCACCACGCCTCTTCCCCTTTCCACCAGCATCTGTCATTTTGCCACTCATGTTGATTGCGACAAGATTGTGGACTGAAAATGTGGTAGTAAAAATTGAGAGGTGGTGAAGATTGCAGTGGTGGTCTAGCTTTATTAACAGCAGAATAATAAAGAATAAATATCCCTGACAATGTAACTTAGTTATAATTAGTTGGAGTGTGCAACGCAGGCAGACGTGCTGCAAATGTCTTGGCACTAGTGGGACTAAAGCAAAGTCCAATAGCCACGTATAGGATGCCACTAGGTACACTGAGTGTGTGCTAGTATAATGGCTTAGTTATAATTAGTTGGAGTGTGCAACGCAGGCAGATGCGCTCTGCAAATGTCTTGGCACTAGTGGGACTATAGCAAAGTCCAATAGCCACGTATAGGATGCCACTAGGTACACTAAGTGTTTGCTAGTATAATGGCTTAGTTATAATTAGTTGGAGTGTGCAACGCAGGCAGATGCGCTCTGCAAATGTCTTGGCACTAGTGGGACTATAGCAAAGTCCAATAGCCACGTATAGGATGCCACTAGGTACACTGAGTGTGTGCTAGTATAATGGCTTAGTTATAATTAGTTGGAGTGTGCAACGCAGGCAGATGCGCTCTGCAAATGTCTTGGCACTAGTGGGACTATAGCAAAGTCCAATAGCCACGTATAGGATGCCACTAGGTACACTGAGTGTGTGCTAGTATAATGGCTTAGTTATAATTAGTTGGAGTGTGCAACGCAGGCAGATGCGCTCTGCAAATGTCTTGGCACTAGTGGGACTATAGCAAAGTCCAATAGCCACGTATAGGATGCCACTAGGTACACTAAGTGTTTGCTAGTATAATGGCTTAGTTATAATTAGTTGGAGTGTGCAACGCAGGCAGATGCGCTCTGCAAATGTCTTGGCACTAGTGGGACTATAGCAAAGTCCAATAGCCACGTATAGGATGCCACTAGGTACACTAAGTGTTTGCTAGTATAATGGCTGAGTTATAATTAGTTGGAGTGTGCAACGCAGGCAGATGCGCTCTGCAAATGTCTTGGCACTAGTGGGACTATAGCAAAGTCCAATAGCCACGTATAGGATGCCACTAGGTACACTGAGTGTGTGCTAGTATAATGGCTTAGTTATAATTAGTTGGAGTGTGCAACGCAGGCAGATGCGCTCTGCAAATGTCTTGGCACTAGTGGGACTATAGCAAAGTCCAATAGCCACGTATAGGATGCCACTAGGTACACTGAGTGTGTGCTAGTATAATGGCTTAGTTATAATTAGTTGGAGTGTGCAACGCAGGCAGATGCGCTCTGCAAATGTCTTGGCACTAGTGGGACTATAGCAAAGTCCAATAGCCACGTATAGGATGCCACTAGGTACACTGAGTGTGTGCTAGTATAATGGCTTAGTTATAATTAGTTGGAGTGTGCAACGCAGGCAGATGCGCTCTGCAAATGTCTTGGCACTAGTGGGACTATAGCAAAGTCCAATAGCCACGTATAGGATGCCACTAGGTACACTAAGTGTTTGCTAGTATAATGGCTTAGTTATAATTAGTTGGAGTGTGCAACGCAGGCAGATGCGCTCTGCAAATGTCTTGGCACTAGTGGGACTATAGCAAAGTCCAATAGCCACGTATAGGATGCCACTAGGTACACTGAGTGTTTGCTAGTATAATGGCTTAGTTATAATTAGTTGTAGTGTGCAATGCAGGCAGATGTGCTCTGCAAATGTCTTTGCACTAGTGGGACTATAGCAAAGTCCAATAGCCACAGATAGGATGCCACTAGGTACACTGAGTGTTTGCTAGTATAATGGCTTAGTTATGAGTTGGAGTGTGCAGAGGACAAGAGGGTACAGTGGCAGGATTGTGGTGCTCTGGGTAGAGGAATGGAAGCCTGCCTTTCTATTCCCTCCTAATGGTGAAATGCAGGGAGGAAATCCCTGACCTTGGCTGCACAGACGCTGGCGCTGTTTTCAGGACCTGTCACCTTAACTCTGACCCTGCCGGTTTGAGCCCTTAAAAGGACTGCTATAAAGTGCTCTCCCTATGCTGTCTAACGCTGTGTATGCAGCGCATACAGCTGTATCAGCGATAGGACTCAAGACGGAGCTGCGACAGTGATGTCTGACACCAAAGACGCAGAAGGCAGATAATGGCGTCCGTGAAGAAAATGTCCGGTTTTATAATGCAGGGACATGTGACATGCAGATCCTATCACACATGCCGTTGCTTCTCTGGCTCAAAGTCCACTTAGCTGTGTGTGTGTCTGTGATTGGCTGACATGCTGGCCCGCCCCACAAGACGCGCGCGCTTAGGGAAGGAAGACAAGAAAAAAAAAAAAAAAATGGCGATCGCCATTATAGAAACAGCAGTGATCTGAAGGCGCTGTTCACGCACACTATACACTGAAATGTGATAATAGTTTGATTCACAGAGTGACTTACACTATTACAGCAGAAACCAAGCTAGGATTTAGCTGTTTTTTGGCTGCTAGAACCGTTCTCGAACGTTTCTAGAACTATCGAGCTTTTGCAAAAAGCTCGAGTTCTAGTTCGATCTAGAACATGCCCCAAAATCACTCGAGCCTAGAACTGGAGAACCACGAACCACGAACCGCGCTCAACTCTAATCACCACATATCGTTACGACGGGGACGGGTACTATCACACGCGAGATTGCTAGCAATCGCTAGCGATGTCGCAGCGTGTAAAGTACCCTTAAGTTTAACAATTAGCACTATATAGAAATTTTGACCAACATATTTTAGTAATGTTCCCCATCTTGTTGTAACGTGCCCATCCTTGTCCCTTTGTAGTAATGTGCCCCATCCTAGTCCCCATCCTACAGTAATGTGCTCATCCTTATACCCATCCTAAAGTAATGTTCTCCATCCTTGTCCCCATGTTATAGTAATGTGCCCACCTTGTCCCCATCCTATAGTAATGTCCCCAGCCTTATCCCTATTGTATAGTAATGTTTCCCATCCTTGTCCCCTTGTAGTAATGTCCCTATCCTGTAGTAATGTCCCTGTTACGGTTACTGCGAGCACTGGAGACTATGTCCAGATTCCTTGCTACTGCACATGTGCGAGCGCTGGAGACTAAGTCCAGATTTCTTGCTACTGCACATGTGCGAGCGCCGGAGACTAAGTCCAATCTTGGAGCCATTGCACATGTGCGGGTGACATCATCGCTGACACGAGGTCACATGTCTCTGACACCTTCTATGCCGATTGGTTGCTGGTCATGTGCTTGTGATGTCTTGCTCGGTGATAGGCCAGCATGACGTCACTCCTGTCGTTCTGGCAGCGGATTGGCTCTGGTGTCCTCCATCTTGGATGAGGCACAGAGTCTATATAAGACCCTGACACACGCCGCATGGTGCTCAGTCCTCTTGGTTCATGCATATGAGTAGACGCTCTGTGCGCGTTCCTCTAGGCATTCCTCTGTCTATGCTAGGTGAGCGCTACCGGCAGGGTAGCGTTCTTATACCTTACAGCTTCGGCTGCTGTCCGTATCCTTACCTCTTAGGGGAGCGGACATAGGCAGGTGCCTGAGGCACATGGTCTGGCTGGGCCTAGTGATTCTACTCGTAAGTGGACGTTGCCGCTAGGGTAACGTTCCTTATACTGCGTCTGGCAGTTGTTCGTATCCTCGCACACTAGGGGAGCGAACAGAGGTAGGAGCTTTGTGCGGCTTACGCTGCTGTTCGTCTCTTTTGCACCACTAGAAGAGCGGACCTAGGCAGGTGCCATATCTAGTGGTTCGTGTCCTCGCACACTAGTGGAGCGAACGCAGGTAGGAGCTTTGTGCGGCTTACGCTGCTGTTCGTCTCTTTTGCACCACTAGAAGAGCGGACCTAGGTAGGTGCCATTTCGCACACATGGCCTTTGTCTCTGTGATTATTAACAGAGATCATTCCACACACCCTCCAAGTAAGGGAGGAATTGCTTTACTTACTTATTATATCCTTCTGTGAGTTAACAGAGGTATTGCACTCTGCCATAGTCTGCAGCAAAGTCTTTGCACGGTGGACCCTGACTGTCTGATACTCCTTTCGGTTATTATCAGACAGCCCCCCGTAACATTAGGACTGAGCCAAGGGTCTGGCAGTTATGGCAGAATATCAGCAGTTACACCGTTACATACAAGTACTTGAGTCACGGCTCAAGAGTATAGAGGATAAACCTCAGACCATGGTGACATCTGCACATGATCCTCGACTTGCTCTGCCAAACAGATATTCTGGCGATGCCAGATCATGTCGTGGTTTCATTAGTCAGTGTCAGATACACCTAGAGGTCAACTTTTCTCGCTTCTCTACGGAGAGGTCCAGAGTAGGCTTTATCATCTCCTTACTTCAGGACAAAGCCTTAGAATGGGCGACTCCCCTATGGGAGCGCTCTGATGTGGTTACTCTGAGACATCAAGACTTTCTTGATGCTCTTAAGGCGGTATTCATGGGTCCGCAGGTTACCCATGATGCGGCCCTGAGACTGTTAGATCTATCTCAGGGTTCGTTATCCACTAGTTCTTATGCCATTGCTTTTAGAACTCTGGTGGCAGAACTAGATTGGCCAGAGAAGGTGTTGATTCCTATCTTCTGGAGAGGGTTGGCAGGCTATGTCAAGGATGCCCTTGCTACTCATGAGGTCCCTGCTTCTCTGGAGGACTTGATCACAGTAGCAACGAGGATCGATGTACGCCATAAGGAACGTAGACTCGAGGTCTCTTCCTCACGCCCTAAGCATCGGGCTATTCCAGTTGTTGAGGGTCCACTACCATCTTCCTCAGCATCTGAAACATCTCCCACTCCTATGGAGTTAGGTCATACGTTCTCCAGACTACGCAAGTCTGGTCCTCCTATATGTTACGTATGTCGTCAGGCTGGGCACTATGCCAACAAGTGTCCTAGTCGTCAGGGAAACTCCCTGGCCTAGTAACCATTAGAGGGGGGTTACTAGAGACGTCTTCTGCACCCTCTAAGTGTTGTATCCCAGGTCAGCTCTCGTTATCTGAGAATACATGGCCTATTATGGCTTTTGTGGATTCCGGAGCTGACGGGATTTTTGTGTCCTCAGGATTTGTAAAGGGACACAATATTCCCTCTATCATGTTAGAGGCGCCTATTCCTGTCCGTGTTGTTAATGGAACTATGTTGTCTGACTCCATTACATTGAGGACAGTTCCCTTGCGCCTTTCCCTGTCTCAGGGTCACATAGAGGAGATATCTTTTCTTGTTTTGCCTGAGGGTATAGACGACGTCCTTCTGGGTCTTCCATGGCTTCGGACTCATGCTCCTCACATTGACTGGGAGTCTGACAGCATTATTAGTTGGGGTTCGAAATGTCAGTCCCGATGTCTTCCCTTACCACCTAAGGTCGTTGCGGTTGCATCAACTGATCTCTCTCCCATACCTACACCCTATTTGGATTTCGCTGACGTGTTCTCCAAACAGGGTGCTGAGGTTCTTCCACCCCATAGGCCGTATGACTGTGCCATAGACCTTATCCCAGGTTCGGTTCCACCTAAAGGCAGGGTTTACCCCCTGTCGATACCTGAGTCGGAGGCCATGTCGACCTATATAAGAGAGAGTTTAGAGAAGGGGTTCATTCGTAAGTCTGTCTCTCCCGCGGGAGCTGGGTTTTTCTTTGTTCGGAAGAAAGAGGGTGATTTGCGTCCCTGCATAGATTACAGGGGTCTCAACGCAATCACAATAAAGAACAAATACCCATTACCTTTAATTTCGGAGCTGTTTGACAGACTGAGAGGAGCTCAAGTTTTTACGAAGTTGGATCTGCGGGGTGCGTATAACTTGGTACGAATTCGAAAGGGTGACGAATGGAAGACCGCTTTTAACACCCGAGACGGTCACTATGAATACCTCGTCATGCCTTTTGGGTTATGCAATGCACCCGCAGTATTTCAGGACTTCGTAAACGATGTGTTCAGGGATTTACTGTTATCCTCAGTAGTGGTGTATCTGGACGACATCCTGATTTTTTCTCCTGATCTGGAGACTCATCGTCAGGATGTCGTTCGTGTCCTTTCCCGTTTAAGGGAGCACTCATTGTTTGCTAAACTCGAGAAATGTGTATTCGAGCAGTCCTCATTGCCTTTTTTGGGTTACATTATCTCACAAGAGGGTCTGGCTATGGATCCTGCGAAGCTCTCTGCTGTCCTGCAATGGTCCGAACCTCATTCCTTGAAGGCGGTGCAACGCTTCTTAGGATTCATAAATTATTACAGGCAGTTCATACCCCATTTTTCTACTTTGGTGGCCCCTTTGGTGGCCTTGACTAAGAAAGGTGCTAATCCCAAAGCCTGGTCTACTGAGACATCTCAGGCTTTTGAGGCAGTAAAAAGACACTTTTCAACTGCTCCCGTTCTTCAAAGACCCGATGAGAATAAGCCCTTCCTCTTAGAGGTTGATGCCTCTTCAGTGGGTGCTGGTGCGGTCTTGTATCAAAAGAACGGTGCAGGTAGAAAAAGGCCGTGTTTCTTCTTTGCTAAAACCTTTTCACCGGCAGAGAGAAACTATACCATTGGGGATAGGGAACTGCTCGCCTTGAGATTAGCCTTGGAGGAGTGGCGTCACTTGCTGGAAGGAGCGAAACATCCTTTCCAGGTCTATACAGACCATAAGAATCTGACGTACTTACAAACCGCTCAGCGTCTGAATCCTCGCCAAGCCCGCTGGTCCTTGTTTTTCTCCCGCTTTCACTTCTCCATCAACTATCTGTCTGGGAGTAAGAATAACAAGGCAGACGCCCTGTCTCGCTCTATGCTTTCTACCCAGGAAGAGATTGACGAACCTCGTCTTATCCTTCCCTCCAGGGTTTTTCATACGCTCTCCCCTGTGACGTTAGACCAAATCCCACCGGGCAAGACCTTTGTTCCGCCTGATCGACAGAATGATATACTGTCATGGGCCCACACCTCAAAGGTGGGTGGGCATTTTGGTATTAGGCGGACACGAGAGTTACTGGAGAGGTGGTATTGGTGGCCACACTTAGCCAGCCACGTCAAGAGATATGTCGGTTCCTGCTACTCGTGTGCTCGCAACCGTCCATTACGGCAGAGACCGGCTGGGCTCTTGCATCCTTTACCAGTGCCAGATAGACCATGGGAGGTGGTAGGCATGGACTTTGTGGGTGATCTTCCATGTTCACAGGGACATAGATTTGTGTGGGTCATTACGGACCATTTCTCCCGGATGGTTCATCTCGTACCGTTATCGAGAATCCCATCTTCCAGGGTACTAGCCAAACTATTCCTCAAGCATGTCTTTAGGCTTCACGGGATGCCAGATCGTATCATTTGTGATAGAGGCCCGCAATTTACTTCCCGTTTCTGGCGAGATCTTTGTAGCCTTCTGCAAATTGAGTTGAATCTCTCTTCGGCATACCATCCGGAGACTAATGGTTTGGTTGAACGTACCAATCAATCTATGATTATATACCTTCGACACTTTGTTGCTGAGAACCACGATAACTGGTCCTCCCTCCTACCCTGGGCAGAATGTGCCCTTAACAATTCGCTGGCTGAGGCCACTGGGCAGACACCGTTCGTACTCAATAATGGGCAACACCCTAGGGTACCGGTACCGTTTCCCGCTGCTGCACCTCCTCCTCTTGTGGCCAACTGGGCAACTAATGCCAGAGAGGTTTGGGATCGGACTCAAGAGTCGATCCAAGCAGCTAAGGACCGTATGAAGACGGTGTCCGATCGGTTTCGTCGCCCGGCTCCTGTCTTTTCTCCAGGGGACTTTGTGTGGCTCTCTGCAAAACACGTGAGACTTAGAGTGAGCTCTATCAAATTTGCTCCTCGCTTCCTGGGTCCTTATGAGGTTCTTCGACAGGTAAATCCTGTAGTCTATCAATTGAAGTTACCTGTCCATCTTAGGATCCATGACAAATTCCATGTCTCACTGCTAAAGCCGGCTATTTTACCTCACGCTCGTGAAGTGCACTCTCCTGCCTCTGATTCCTCTCGCTCTAGCTATGAGGTACGAGCCATAGTTGGTTCTAAGATGGTTAGAGGGCGCAGGTTCTTCTTGATAGATTGGGAGGGCTATGGCCCGGAACATCGCTCTTGGGAGCCTGAGGAGGCTGTCCATGCTCCCGACTTAGTTGCCGATTACCTGCGTCGCCGGGAGGGGGGCCCTTGAGGGGGAGGTACTGTTACGGTTACTGCGAGCACTGGAGACTATGTCCAGATTTCTTGCTACTGCACATGTGCGAGCGCTGGAGACTAAGTCCAGATTCCTTGCTACTGCACATGTGCGAGCGCTGGAGACTAAGTCCAGATTTCTTGCTACTGCACATGTGCGAGCGCCGGAGACTAAGTCCAATCTTGGAGCCATTGCACATGTGCGGGTGACATCATCGCTGACACGAGGTCACATGTCTCTGACACCTTCTATGCCGATTGGTTGCTGGTCATGTGCTTGTGATGTCTTGCTCGGTGATAGGCCAGCATGACGTCACTCCTGTCGTTCTGGCAGCGGATTGGCTCTGGTGTCCTCCATCTTGGATGAGGCACAGAGTCTATATAAGACCCTGACACACGCCGCATGGTGCTCAGTCCTCTTGGTTCATGCATATGAGTAGACGCTCTGTGCGCGTTCCTCTAGGCATTCCTCTGTCTATGCTAGGTGAGCGCTACCGGCAGGGTAGCGTTCTTATACCTTACAGCTTCGGCTGCTGTCCGTATCCTTACCTCTTAGGGGAGCGGACATAGGCAGGTGCCTGAGGCACATGGTCTGGCTGGGCCTAGTGATTCTACTCGTAGGTGGACGTTGCCGCTAGGGTAACGTTCCTTATACTGCGTCTGGCAGTTGTTCGTATCCTCGCACACTAGGGGAGCGAACAGAGGTAGGAGCTTTGTGCGGCTTACGCTGCTGTTCGTCTCTTTTGCACCACTAGAAGAGCGGACCTAGGCAGGTGCCATATCTAGTGGTTCGTGTCCTCGCACACTAGTGGAGCGAACGCAGGTAGGAGCTTTGTGCGGCTTACGCTGCTGTTCGTCTCTTTTGCACCACTAGAAGAGCGGACCTAGGTAGGTGCCATTTCGCACACATTGCCTTTGTCTCTGTGATTATTAACAGAGATCATTCCACACACCCTCCAAGTAAGGGAGGAATTGCTTTACTTACTTATTATATCCTTCTGTGAGTTAACAGAGGTATTGCACTCTGCCATAGTCTGCAGCAAAGTCTTTGCACGGTGGACCCTGACTGTCTGATACTCCTTTCGGTTATTATCAGACAGCCCCCCGTAACAGTCCCCATCCTATAGTAATGTGCCCACCTTGTCCCCATCCTATAGTAATGTCCACAGCCTTGTCCCCCTTCTATAGTAATAATGTCCCCATCCAATAGTATTGTGCCCATCCTTGTAATGTCCCCATCCTATAGTAATGTCCCAATCCTATAATACTGTCCCCAGCCTTATCCCCATCCCATAGTAATGTGCGCACTTTGTCCCTATCCTGTAGTAATGGGGGGGGGCAACGGCGGCTGAAAGGGGGCAGTGGCTGTAACTTACCGATCACTCTCCTCCGCTTAGACAGACGCCAGAGTGAAGGAGAGGGAGCGGTCTCTGGCCCCAGATCCACAGTGATTGGAGAGATCAGTCACAAGGCCAGTCTCTCCAATCAGAGCTGGGGGCGGGTGAAACACGTCACCCTGCTCTAGCCAATGATCGGTGCTATAGCTGCTCTGATCTTGGCTGGACTTCAATGTTTCAGCTATTTTCAATCGTTGAAACATTACAGTGGCTGTGATTGGCTGAGCGGCGTTTGTCAGCCAATCACAGCCTCCGTAGGTCCGGGGAGGAGACACCACCCCTTCTGAGGTTAGGCAGAGATCCCCTCCTCCCCGAATCTAAGGTACTTGCAAAGCGATCGCGGCCACAGGGGCCGCGATTTCGCCATGACGTACTGGGTACGTCATATGTCATTAAGAGGTTAAGCCGTCCTTCACATACACACACAAAATAAAACCACCATTCTTCTCACCTGTTCCACCTCTGCTTCGTGCGGGCCCCAGGTCCGTGCCCCCGGAGACTATCGCAGCAGGTGCAGGGGCCGCAGGCCCTCAGTAATTTATGTCAGATGATTGTATTGCCGGTGCGAGAGCGCAGCGCCGGCAATACATTCATCTGACATAAAGCGCAGACAGTGGCTGCGACTCCTGCACCTGCCGCGATAGTGAAAAGGGGCACGGGCATGGTGGCCGCACAAAGCCACCTGAGGGGCCGCATGCACCCCGTGGGCCGCGTGTTTGAGACCCCTGGTCTAGAATATGGGGGGGACACGCTAAGGGAACGTATCCCCGATTTTCTAGGAGTGCAGACCCTCCATGTGAGGAATGTGGGTGCAATGAATCTGCACCCACTCTCCCCGGGTCCACAGCAGCAGAGTCCATGTCGTAAGTGTTGCTATCAAAGCTGCAATGCCCTGCTCATGAGGTAAGGGCATGCCTAATTAGGAGAACTATTCTACATTTCCAAATATTGGTATTTGCTGATATTATTGCTATTCCACCTACTTTATATTGGGGATAGGATCTTGGAGATGGAATACCCCTTTAAGTCCAGTTATCCAGCTGAATGAATACTAAACAACAGAGCTCGCTATTTAGATATGTTTTCTTATGGCGTATAGCGGACTGTCATGTTTGGTAGTTGTTCAGCAGGTCAACTAAAAAATCAAATACCTCCATTTGAAAATGTAGTATAGCTCTCCTGATCAACTATGTTCCTTACCTCTTGAGCAGGGCATTGCAGTAGCTTACAGATGCATGGTTACCGCCAATCACTGTGTCTGAACATAGGAAGCTGAGCTGACAACCGCTCTGTGCATGCGGCAGCGTCTCTTGGGAAGGAGGAGGGGGCCGCGGGGGATCAACAATGCACAGGGATCGTGGGACACCGGGGAACACCAGTGGGGTTATAAGGGGGTGACCTGGCAGGGCCTGGGGAGGAGTTTTCTGTCGCATGTGTCATGGCACATGCGACAGAAATCAGAGGAGTAGGGTGAATGCGACCGGCGCGCTGCTGTGCGCGCGGCCATCTTGGATTTCCGGGAGGGGGGAGGGGGGGCACTTTGGCGACACCATAGGACCGGAGGGGACCGGGGAGGAGATTTATCTCCCATCTGACATGTTTGTTCATGCCAGATAGAAGATAAATCATTTTTTACCAGCGCTGAAATTTACTATAACGTGATCATTGGTATACGGTGTATACCGGTGATCACGTGAGCGGGGATCGGAAAAACCGGCCTGAATCATGATCTCCAGGGTCTCAGCTACCCCCTGAAACCCCGGAGATTTTCTGAAGCTGGGGGGCGCTATTCACTAATTTCTGCCTGCTGTTTATAAATGGCAGATCAGAATAAGGCTACATTCACACGACCGATCCGTTTTTGCGGTCCACAAAAAGCGGTCCTTTTTTTCATGGATGCTTTTTCACGTTTCTGTTCCGTATACGGTCCATATGTCATCCGTTTGTCATCCGTGTGCTTGCCATTTTTTTGCGTACTGCAAAAAAACTGAAGGAGGGAAAATACATAAATTTACCCAGGATCCATAGCTTCAACCTACATGAGGCGGTCACATGTTCACTCCAGTGCCATTTTCTACTGCTTATCACAGCGTAGAGCGCTCTGGTGATTTTCTTGTGCTTGTACACTTCATATCAGTCTTTTCTGTCATTATGATGGCAGAAAGACACATAATGTCCCACTCTCCGGCATTTTGTAGTTTTGCACCCTTTGGTGCCTTTCATGTGGCACTAAGGAGTGCTTAGCCTTGTATTTAGCCAAAAAAATAAATAAATTAAAAAAAAAAAAATGACGTGGAGTTCCCCCTATTTTTGATAGCCAACTAGGGTAAAGCAGATGGCTGCAGCCTATAGACCACAGCTGGCAGCTTCACCTTGGCTGGTAATCCAAAACTGAGGGTACCCCATGCTGTTATTTTAAATGAAATAAATCATTTAAAAAAAAAACACGTGGGGTTCCCCCCAAAATTGGATCACCAGCCAAAGTAAAGCGGACAGCTGGGGTCTGATATTCTCAGACTAGGGAGGTCCATGGTTATTGGACTCTCCCCAGCCTAAAAATAGCAGGCTGCAGCCGCCCCAGAAGTGGCGCATCCATTAGATGCGTTAATCCTGGTGCTTCGCTCCAGCTCATCCCGTTGCCCTGGTGCGGTGGCAAATGGGGTAATATATGGGTTTAATACCAGATGTGTAATGTCACCTGGCATCAAGCCCTGGGATTCATGATGTCAGGCGTCTATCAGATACCCGACATCACCAACCCAGTCAGTAATAAAAAAAAAATAGACAACAAACACATTTTTATTTCAAAAAACACTCCCACAAACAATCCCTCTTTCACCAATTTAGTAGAAAGCAAAACAAATCCAGGTCTGGTGTAATCCAAGGGGTTCCCATGACGATCCATACCATAGTCAATATCCCAGTCAATGAAGAACAGAATGTTCCCCATTAGCTGGGAGAGCAATGCAGTGACTTGAGCTAACATCAATAGGTCAGCCCAGGTTACTGCAGGGCATGACAAGAGCTGCTGTCAGGAGGATAGCGAGGCACATTACCTGCGGTAATCGCTGCACTTCTGATAGCAGAGCTGTCACTGCAGGGTATGACAAGTGCTACTGTCAGGAGGATAGCAAGGTACATTACCTGCGGTGATCACTGCACTCCTTATAGCAGAGCTGTCACTGAGTTCAATGACCGCCGCCTTCACAACCAAGTATCGCGGGTGCCTGTGACGTCACCGCTAGTGACAGTCTCGGGTCGGCAGCGAGAGGAGATGTGACAAGCGACGTCCATGGAGTGCAGTGACAGCGCTGACGTCGGGAGGGCAGGACTTCATCACCAAAGGTAAGGAACTTCACTAACCTCCTGACGCCAGCGCTTGTCATCCCTGCCGCTGCTGTCACTGCAGGGTGGGCAGCTGTGGACACCGTACAGTGTGGGCAGCTGCAGACACTGCTGAGCAGGTAGCCGCGGGGCTGGAGCTGGAGCGTGACACAGACTGCAGCGCATCAGACGGAAGTCACACGGAAGTGCTTCTGTGTGGCTTTCGGGGATTTTTGCACACGTAGCCAGGGTAAACATCGGGTTACTAAGCAAAGCGCTTTGCTTGGATACCCGATATTTACCCTGGTTACCAGCTTACCACAGGCTGCCAGCGATGGCACCCTGCACACCTAGCTGTAAAAAGCCACGCTTTTGGTGCTCGAACCGTTCTCAAACTTTACTCGAACTGTCGAGCTTTTAGCAAAAGGCTCGAGTTTGTCGAACGTCTCGAACACCCCCCAAAATCACTTGAACATGAAATTGACAAACCTCGAGCGTCGAACATCGCTCATCTCTAATTATAATTGCCATTGTAATACTAGGCAAGCGCCCCTTCATGGCACCCTCCTTTGCTGGGTCCTATTAGTGTGCGACTGGTCCCTCTTTTTTTCTATTATATATATACCTTACCTTAATTCATCCATTTTAGTCACTCTCCCACTGAGTATGATGCAATTTTATTCATGTGGCCCCCTTCTTGATTTATTTTTTTTTCTGTTCATAAAGTTGATTACCGTTTCTAAATTTATAAGGCTTATTGTCATTATTGTTCTTTTTTTGCTGATATAAACTATACATTCTACACCGAAAGTAGTGGTGTGAGCGAGGTTATTCACAGCTTAACAGCTGAGCTCTACTCTGTCTGCATCAGAGGAAACTGTGATTCTATCATCATTGCTGCACCCAGTAAACTAAGTGATAAATCTCTGGTATCAGGGTCTCTTATCTCGTGATGCTGTCAGATTACATAGGAAAAACCTGCTGACAAATTCCCTTTAAATACATGCATAAGACTTTTGGGAGCGATTTGGATAATGTAGTGTTCACTGTAGACTCTAATCAGAATTTCCGGGTGCTGGCAGCTCTTCAGGTAGCTTTACGCCAATCGATTTTACGGCTATGCTTGGCTATGCGTAACAGAGGAGAGTCACTGCCTGACAAGACATTCCTCCTAATCTGCCAGGTACTTGTCTGTACCAGAGAGAACGCATCTATTTTGGCTTTTCAAGCTGTTCAGAAGCATTATATAGATGGCTGTATCTACTGTGTCACTGTTTTTTCACACCTATACAATTTAAAATCTTGATAAATTACAATTACCCTCTTAAGCTATAAACGTATTGTGGTGAAGATATATCCACTGTCTATGTCGAGGCAAACATATTCTATAACCTCTTCTGATTTATTCTATATTTTATAAAGATGGCTATTTCCAGCATCGGTTAAAATGTATAATTTCCTTTGGTCATCACCTCAGACCATCCCATTACAATAAGTGACTGAAGTAATAAATCCGCCACCGATCACTGAGACGCATGCGGAGCTTGTACTGTCACTTGGAGGATGCCTGTTGTTGACACGCTTTCCTTTACATTACAAATTATTTTTATAACTAGGATAAATATGTTCCAGCCGCCTCATCTAGGAAAGGTCATTATGGAGTGGTGTTCTGCTTAATTATGCCCTTTATTAGAGATTGGGCTATAGCTGTTATTTCAAAGAAAATCATAATTAAGACAGGAAGATGCTTATCTATCTACTAATGGCTGCAATACTGTTACTGCGAGGTACATCTGTTTCATTATTAATTCAGGCAGCCATGTGGAAGCTTCAATTCTATACAACTTATGGCTTATACAGAAACATTGGATCTATATAAGATATTAAATGTAAAAGGTTATGTTTCGGTATGGAGAGTTCTCCCTATTCATTCACTTCTATACATAATACTAATATATCGTTTGATGCATAACATCTCCATTACAGTTCAACAGTATCTTACATCTATTCACATGTTGTTAAAGTAGCAGAGTCCTTTAATGGTGGGCGCAAAAAATATAGTTATAGGTCTAGTAGCTGCAACCTCCCTCCTTGATAATTGGAAAGTGTTGCCAAATCCAGTGGTGCCTCGATTTTGGTGTAATGCTCTTCCACTTTACCTCTGGCTGTGTGGGTGTTCTGTTCCATGTGGAGAGGTGTATTCTGGAAGCCGTTGGTCTGGATGAGCTGTTATAATGCAGCATGGACAGATGTTTGTGCAGCAAGGTGGACAGGCTGGAGTAATGGAGGCTTTATTGGTGGGATGGCAACTGGCAGATTTAGGCTAGGTTCACATTTCCGTTGTTTTAAATCCGTCAGGTCCGTCAGCGATGGACCCATCGTTATTTAGATGTCAACTGACGCGACAGATGTGTTTTTCCCAGGATTCCGTTCACCGGAATCCTGTGAAAAAAACGGGTCCGTTACGTCCGTTACATCCGCTGTGCGTCCGTTTTTTGACGCATCCGTCATAATCAGTTTGTGTTTGGGACAGCCCATTGGGTGTGCCAAACATGCTGGGCATGCTCAGTAGAGCATGACGGAATCCAGTGCTGGATTCCGTCGTAAGACGGATTACGACGGAATCCAGCACCATAGGCAAACATTACAAGCGTGATGGATTGCGACGGATTCCTGCGCGGTGCGTTAATTTTGACGGCCCAAAAAATGTTACATTCTGCATTGTTTCCACCCGGCGGTCACTCCAAAAATGACTGACCGACGCGCAGCGGATGCAACGCAAGGTCATCAGTCACAATCCACCACTAATACAAGTTTATGGGAAACAACGAAATCCGCCAAACGGATTCTGTTGTTTACCAGAGCCACGGATTGTGACTGATACATTTTGGCGGAAATGGGAACCTAGCCTTAAGTGGTAGAGAACAGAGAAGCCAGTCACCTCATCCTGCACAGTGCAGTGGTGCCATAGATGTAACAGATATAAGTAGGTTAGGAGACTCACTTGTGGTGCTATAGTAGAAACCAGCAGCCCAGAAGAGCTGAGTTTAACACCCTAATATGTCAAAAGACATAATTGTGGTGAACTGGTGATGTAATCCCACAAGCTGAGCCCACCACCATCTTGTGAAGCCCACTAACACAGCATGGCTGGTACTTTGCATAACCTATTTGGGGTGCTATAGCAGAGACTAGCTGTGCAGCAGAGTTGTGTATGTCAGGAAGTCCACTTGAAATTCTATGGTAATACTAATATAATATTTATTCATACATATAGCGCCAATAATTCCATAGTGCTTTACATACATAAGCAACACTGTCCCACAATATAATGTCCCTATCAGTATGTCTTAAGTGTGTGAGAGCAAACCGGAGAACTCGGAGGCAACCCACCAAACACAGGGAGAACATACAAACTCCTTGCAGATGTTGTCCTTGGTGGGATTGTAAACAACGTATTGCCAACCACACCAACTACCCTAATATTCAGGCACCATACCACCATCTAAGCTAACCTCTAAGGCCTCAGTGGGGCATGCATGATACAAAATTAGCCAATGCATATAGAAACAGAGAAAGTCATCCACTGTGGAAAATACGATGAAGAGGCCAGCTCTAAAGCTAAGATAGGTTAATAACATTGGGAATCTTAACTTATTCCTTCAACTGTTCAATCAGGAGTAGACATGACCAACCCCCTATTGTTCGAGTTCGGTTCGGTTCATCGAATGATGGGTGTGTTCATCGAACGTTTGAAGAACATTCGATGAACACCTTCGAACCCCATTGAAAACAATGGCAGGCAAACACAAACACATAAAAACACCTAGAAAACACCTTCTAAGGTGTTCAAAAGGTGACAAACAACTCAGAATACACCAAAAACACATTGAAAAGGGAAAAGTAGATATACTCATGCTGAAATAAAAGAGCTGTCACTGGACAGACGCATGCGCTTATCTGTCAGCACACACCCAGCAGCACTGAAGACACGTTCAGAGAGAACGCTGGCTGCGGGACATGACAAGATCTCCAAAGCGTAAGTGGCGAGCTCAGGCCATTTTTTTTGAAGCCCAAAATGAGCAAGGCTCCAGTTGCAGAGTCATGGCATCGATATCCACTTGGAGATACTCCTGTATCATCCTCTCCAGGCGTTGACTATGTGTCAGACTTCTTGTGTCTTGTGGCCTTGCAAAGGATGATCTAAAGAATTCATGAAACGATTCCATAAAATTGCTGTTACTGATGTTTAGTGGAAAAGCCGAGCTAAGGTTGCATAACAACAACAGGGAGATGAATAATCGACCGCAAACAGCTGCTATGCCAAACAAATTCTTTTTTATTTTTTATTCAAACGTTCTTTTCATCGGTGCAGATAAAATTGCGGGAGGTGGCTTGGATGCGAGTCCCTCCAAAGGACGACGGCCGTTTCGTCTGTGAGTCAGACTTCTACGGGTCCACCAAGTGGACCCGTAGAAGTCTTACTCACAGACGAAACGGCCGTCGTCCTTTGGAGGGACTCGCATCCAAGCCACCTCCCGCAATTTTATCTGCACCGATGAAAAGAACGTTTGAATAAAAAATAAAAAAGAATTTGTTTGGCATAGCAGCTGTTTGCGGTCGATTATTCATCTCCCTGTTGTTGGATCTCCTAGCTGCTCACCACCGACCAGCACGCTGCGCCTGCAACCAGCGCTATATGGCAATCATCAGCACGTGAGCCACTGGACCTGGAGGTAATCTGAGGGCAGGCGGTGCAGGACTTGTTCACTTTTTGCTGCAGTATATTAAGGTTGCATAACAGCTTCTGCTGATACTCCTGCATACGTACGTCCCTTTTTATGGCAGGAATTATTTCACCAAATTTTGACTTGTACTGGGGATCTAAGAGCGTGGCAACCCAGTAGTCAGCAATACTTCTAATTCTGACAATCCGAGGGTCATGTTGTAGGTAGTGCAGCAAGAAGGCGCTCATGTGTCTTGTGCACCCAGGAGGATCAAGTCCTTGCTGTGTTGGTGGAGGCGAGGTGAGAATCATGCTTCCTTCCTCTGACTTCTCCCCCCAACCTTGCACAACAGAAATGGGATCAAAGTCTCCCTCATCTGCTGAGTTTTCCATGCCCATTGCCAGTTCGTCCTCCATTCTTTACTGGGCTCCTGCACCTTCCTCAACAGTTTGGCAGCTATGATGTGCTCTTGTTAATCCCTCTCCCCCACCGTCCCATGCCTGCTGCCTTGGTGCTGCTGACCATCTGGACCTTGTAGATCTTGGTATCCCTTCCGCATATGAATCCTCCTGTACTTCTTCACCTTCCTCTTGTCCCACCACCTGACTCTGAATACTGCTTAGACTGTGCTCCAGCATGTAAATGACTGAAATTGTCATGCTAATAATGGCATTGTCAGCGCTAAACATCTTCGTCGCCATGTCGAAACTGTGCAGAAGGGGTCATAGGTCCTTGATCTGAGACCACTCCAGCAGCGTGATCTGCCCCACCTCTGGATCTCATTGGCCCTGGCTATATGTCATAACGTATTGCACCAGGGCTCAGCGGTGCTGCCACAGTCGCTGCAACATGTGGAGAGTCGAATTCCAGCGTGTTGGCACATTGCATTTCAGGCGGTGAACTGGCAGGCCGAAAGACTTCTGCAGCAATGCAAGTCGTTCAGCTGCGGCGTGTGAACGGCGGAAGTGAGCACATAGTGACCGTGCCCTGTGCAGAAGCCCATCTAGGCCGGTGATAGTGGGTTAAAATTGCTTGACAACAAGGTTCAACACGTGAGCCATACAAGGCACGTGTGTCACATTACCTCGGCGAAGGTTCACACCCAGGTTTGCAGCATTGTCGCACACGGCCTTTCCTGGCTGCAGGTTGAGTGGAGACAACCATTGACGAAACTCGGTCTCCAGAGCTGACCACAACTGGTCAGCTGTGCGACTCACATTTCCCAGACATTTCAACTTAAAGACCGCCTGATGCCATTGAGCTCTGCTGCCAGCATAGTAAGGAGGTGTTTGGGATTCCTTGTGCACAGTTACGTGACCAGACAGGCTTTGGGCGGAGGTGGAGGAAACCTTTGAGGTGATACAGGCAGAAGCAGTTGAGGAACTTCTACATACAGAGGATTGACACAAAACTCGTGGGGACGGCAGGACTTGTACAGCAGACCCTTCTCCATCTCTCACAATAGTTACCCAGTGGCCAGTCGGCGACATGTAATGCCCCTGTCCATGCTTACTGGTCCAAGTATCTGTGGTGAAATGCACCCTGTCACACACAGAGTTTCTCACGGAAGCGGTGATGTTGTGTGCGACATGCTGGTGTAGCGAAGGCACACCTTTCTTGGAGAAGTAGTGGCAACTGGGCATCTGGTACTGGGACACTGTGATGGACATAAGGTCTTGAAAATCATGTGTGTCCACCAGGCGGAAAGGCAGCATTTCTGTAGCCAACAGCTTGTAGATGCTGACAGTCAACCTCTTAGCTTTGACATGGCTAGGAGGAAATGGTATTTTACTTGTCCACATCTGAGGGACCGAGGGCTAGCTGCTGTGCTGAGACGGCGTTGAGTAGGATGACCCTGGAAAACTGCTGGTCTGTGAGGAAAATGCAGGCAGAGACATAATGTTACCTTCATCCAAAGGTAGTGCTCTTGATGTCTGAGAGAGCTCAACACCAGCAGCTGTTTCCACTTCCAAAACAACTGACGACCTGCCAATCAAACTGCCTGTTGCGGGTAAAGAGGTGGAAGGTCTGCGTCCAAAAACATGTGTGACTGCTGTCCCCACAGTCATAGAGGATGAAGAGCACACTGAGGCACTTGAAGGGGCAGACGGTGGTTGGCCCTCTCCGCTAGGCTGCATTGTACCACAGTGAGCTTCCCACTATGCTTCATATCCATGTGACAGTTCATGGTCGAAGTACTCAAACTAGTGAGTTTTTGGCCTCTATTTATAGATTGGCAACAAATCTTACAGATGACATGAGTTGGGTGATCCTTTGCGATGTCAAAGAAGGACCAGGCTAGGCAAGGCTTAGAGCCCATGTGACCTGCAGAGCCACCCCGACTTGTGCTCAGAGGCAGAGTTGTGGCTGAGGATGCAGTTGTTGACGTGCTTCCAGCACTCCGTCTCTGTCCAGGAAGGCGCAACCTAACCTCGTCGTCAATAGCATCCTCCTCCACCTCCTCTGCTGATCTCATCGAGTGACTTAGGGCGGCTTTGCACGTTGCGACATTGCACGTGCGATGTCGATGGGGTAAAATCGAAAGTGACGCACATCCGGCGTCGCAGTTGATATCGCAACGTTCAAATCCTTTTTGATACGATGAACGAGCGCAAAAGCGTCGTTATCGTATCATCGCTGCAGCCTGCGACATTTCTATAATGCCGGTGCAGCGACAGGTATGATGTTGTTCCTCACTCCTGCGGCAGCACACATCGCTGTGTGTAAAGCCGCAGGAGCGAGGAACTTCACCTTACCTGCCGCCGGCTGCAATGAGAAGGACGGAGGTGGGCGGGATGTTTACATCCTGCTCATCTCCGCCCCTCCACTTCAATTGGCCGCCTGCCGTGTGACGTCGCTGTGACGCCGCACGACCCGCCCCCTTAGGAAGGAGGCGGGTCGCCGGCCAGAGGGACGTCGCACGGCAGGTATGTGCGTGTGAAACTGCCGTAGCGATAATAATCGCTACGGCAGCTTTCACTAGATATTGCACGTGCGACGGGGGCGGGACTATCGCTGCAGCATCGGTAACACATGGTTACCGATGTCGCAGCGTGCAAAGCCCGCCTTACTGTGGGTTGACAGTAAGTGGGATCTACAACCTCATCATCACCCTGTGTGATTGCCCTCCCATCGTCCTCAGAGCCAACCTCCTCCTGCCCTGACCGAATTGTTAAGTTGTCGTTCCAATCAGGTATCTGAGTCTCATCGTCATCAGCATGTTCCTCATTGTCTCCACCAAGAGGAGTTACAGTTTGGGAATGAGGGTCTACATTATGCTCAGAAACGTCTTCATCTGGGCCTAAATCTGACTCACAAAGCTTCTTGGCATCAGTGCAGATCATTTCCTTGTCTGGATTCACTGCAGCTTTGGAGCAGACCTCTGATTCCTAGGCTATAGTGTGACTGAACAGCTCTGCAGACTCAACCATCTCAGTTACCCCATACTCTGCAGGGTGTGTGGAGACTTGAGAGCTGGTAGAAAGCAAGTGCGATTGGGGTGACAACTCAGAGGACTGGAGTCTTTGGGATGTTGAAGTTGAGGTGGAGGAAACGCCACTTGATGGAGCACTTGAGATCCATTCAAGCATCTGCTGTTTTTGTGCCTCATCTACCTTTGGTAGCAATGGTCGTTTCCGTGACAAAGGGATCATATCAGATTGTCCACGGAAAGTAGTAGACATCTTACTTTGGCTGGAAGATGGTCTTTCTTCAGCAGATGTTACTGTTGCTTTACCACCTACCCCACAGACACAAACTTTTTTTCCCTTTCCAACACGCTTGTTCCCCTTTCCACCAGGAAAGTGTTCAGCACGTTTCGTCCGTGTGCGTATTTAAACGAGCGATCTTTTTTTTTTTATTAAAGTCAGTATACTTACCTTTTTTCTGCTGTTCTCAGTCATACTTATATTGGGGCTCGGTATGTTTCTTCCCCCGGCTCATACTTACCAATCCCCGATCACCAGCACAGCGAGGAACAGCTGTGCCGAAAATACGCAGCTTCATTTCATTTGAAAATGCTGGCCGCTCATTAATCAATCTCGTAATCCCTGCTTCCCCCCCGGCGTCTATGATTGGTTGCAGTCAGAGACGCCCCCACGCTGAGTGACAGCTGTCTCACTGCACCCAATCACAGCAGCCGGTGGGCGGGTCTATACTGTGCAGTGAAATAAATAAATAATTAAAAAAACGGCGTGCGGCCCCCCCCAATTTTGATTCCAGCCAAGATAAAGCCATATGGCTGAAGGCTGGTATTCTCAGGATGGGGAGCCCCACGGTATGGGGAGCCCCCAAGCCTAACAATATCAGCCAGCAGCTGCCCAGAATTGCTGCATACAATAGATGCGACAGTTCTGGTACTCTACCCGGCTCTTCCCGATTTGCCCTGGTGCGTTGGCAATCGGAGGTAATAACGAGTTAATGGTAGCCCATAGCTGCCAATAAGTCCTAGATTAATCATTGCAGGCATCTATTGATTCCCCTTCCAAACCAACTGACGACCTACCAAGCAAACTGCCTGTTGCGGTTAAAGTGGTGGAAGGTCTGCATGGAAAAACAGGTCTGACAGCTGTCCCCACAGTCATAAAAGATGAAGAGTGCGTGGATGCACTTGAAGGGGCAGGCGGTGGTTGGCCCGCTCCGCTAGGCTGCATTGCAGCACAGTGAGCTTCCCACTGTGACTTCTGCTTGTTATTCATGTGACGATTCATGGAAGAAGTTGTCAAACTGGTGAGGTTTTGGCCTCTACTTATAGATTGCCGACAAGTTTTACAGATCACATGATTTTGGAGATCCTTTGCAAGGTCAGAAAAGGACCAGGCTAGGCAAGGCTTAGAGGCCATGAGACCTGCAGAGCCACCCCGACTTGTGCTCAGAGGCAAAGTGGTGGCTGAGGATGCAGTTGTTGACGTGCATCCAATACTCCGACTCTGTCCAGGAAGGCGCAAAGTAAATTCGTCGTCATTCGCATCCTCCTCCACCGCCTCTGGTGACCTCCTCGAGTGCCTGACTGTGGGTTGACAGTAAGTGGAATCTAGAACTTCATCATCAAGTGTTGTGTTTGTGTGGCGCCCCTGACCTGGTCAGGCACCACTGAGTACTGCACCCATGCTGGGGACAGTACAATACAGGTAATCCAGAAGGCTGACTGGGGTGTGGAACACAGGCGCATAGTGACCAGGTCTCACACATGTACCCATGAGAGGACCCCTGGGGATCCCAGGAGGGGGCAAGCCTTCACCTTCACTGGAATAGTGGAGGGGGTAGAGCCTCCATCTCCTCTCAAGGGGTGTGGTGGAGAGTCTGGTTGCTAGGTGGCGTAGGCAAGAACAGGAGAGGAGGAGCAGTGAGCCGGTTCAGTGTAGAGTCCAGGGAGCTCAAGTGAGGAGCAGATCCCTGGAGCTGTGCAATCTGACAGCGTCCGCGCAGTGGCTACAGACGGGGGAGAACGGTCAACTAGGAGTGCTGCCTGAAAGCCAGCTTCAGCTAGAGAGTGCACGGAGTGGGAAGTAAGGAGACTGCTAGAGAGCACCAGGCCCAACCGGGCGGCAGATCCCGAAGCGGGAATAGATTCAACTTTCTTCTGCTAAACCTGCCGGTGTGGGGCTCTTAAAGCCCACACCACAACACTACAAAAGCCGCAGCCACGTAACCGCAAGTTAGGGCCCATAGGTCATAGGAGGCAAGAGGCTGGAGTGGCCTGGTCCGGGGAACAAGCACACGGCGAAACAAGAAGGGGAGAGAGGCTTGGAGCATCTTCCCTGGGTGACCCCCATAGGGACTCAAAGTCGGGGTTACCCCAAACCACCAAGGGCTAAGGAAGGCGAGTCAGTAGTCACCCTCATAAAGTCAGCCTGAAGGATACCTGGTTCCACCTGGTTCGTCCCAGCTACGCCCGGGTTACTCACCCTGCCATCAAATGTGAGTAAAAACCCTGAAAGACACTCTGCCTGTGTGGTCATTCTGTGACTTGTAGTACTACAAACCTACACCGGGCCCTGGGGCTTGCCTCACTCTCAGGAGGCTACTACATCCGACTGCACCCACCATCAGCCCCAGGCGTCCCCTAACCTGCAGTGGCGGTCCCCACTGACCGCAATACTGAGAGTGGCGTCACGATCAAACAAGAAGATTTCCTACCAGTGACGGAGATCCAGCAACGTGGAGTCCCTGAAGGTAATGCACCGACACCGACACAACACCTGCGGGGCTACACATCTGGCGCTGTGAACAGGATAAGGACTAGACCTGTTCAGACAGGTGACCATGTGCCTGGGCGGTCCGCTTGAAAAATTGGAAGCGCCGCCATATTGCCACCATGAAAAGCGCGCTGAAAAACAACAGCAGCCCGCGCTAGAAGAAGTTACCGCCCACGAAGGGGTGTGGCTACCCAGAGATCCTCTGCAGAGTTCTGACCTTGCCGGCTATGAGAGCGGAAGCGTCCAGAAACGGCGGGAGAGAAGGGAAGCCACAAACCTGCTGCTGCGGAGAGCAGAAATGGAATCCAGACGCGGATACCCAGAACCAGGCTCTGCTGCCTGGTGGTGCCGGGAGCTTGCCCTCTTCTGTGATCAGCTGGAGGCCAGGATTATGCGACGGCTCTATGAGGAACGCAAGGAGCTCCTGGAGATGGCTGCAGCGGTCCGGACCTATGAGGAGAGAGCCGCGCGGAGCCTGCCGGATCGAGCGGCGACGACGATTCAGACCCCGATGGGTGAGTCCGGTGTTGCCCCGGCTAGAACAAGAGCCCCGACCCTAGCTGCTACGACCGCGGTCCCAGAGGAGGCGCCCGGTGCGGCGACGCTGAGTGAGGCCGCAGCCACGCTAGGTGCGGCCCGCCAAGCCCAGGCCGCTGCAGCGATGCCCCGCCTGTCCCGCAGGGCTCCGACCACCACGGCAGTGCTCATCCGTGCTGCAGGTGTGACGCTGACCCAGGCTGCCACCCTGCTAAACCCGGTCCGCCAAGACCCCAACGCAACAGCGACGCTCGTCCGCGCCGCAAGTGATATGCTGAACCAGGCCGCAGCCCCGCCGGGTGCGGCCCGCCAAGCTCCGATCACTGCAGCGACGCCCGGCTCAGCCTGCACGGACCCCATCGAGGCTGCGACGCCAAGTGAGACCGCGGCTGCAGTGTCCAGTCCGGCCCGCCAGGAACCGGCCGCGACAGAAACGCCAATCCAGGCCGCCGCCATACAGGGCGCGGCCCGCCAAGACCAGGCCGCCGCCATGCCAGGCGCGGCCCGCCAAGACCAGGCCGCCGCCATGCCAGGCGCGGCCCGCCAAGAAGAGATTACCTCATCATTTACCCCGGCCTGCAAGGCCAGAGCAGACACCGCTCCCCAGTCCAGAGAGGTCCCTGCTAGGAAGACCCTGATAGGAGAGGACCCTGAATACTGGAAGCTGAAGGCTGACCTAGAGGCCCAGTTCCCACAAGAGATGGTGGATCGGTATCTGCTCCCTCCGCATACCCCCAAGGAGATTCAGGCAACCCCTGCAGCTGCGCCAGAGAGTCCACCGCCCAGACCAGCTGAAGAAAGCCCATCCCCAGCACTGCCACAACCAGAGTGCAGTGAAGAACTAAGGGGGAGAGGAGGCCAGGAAGCTGAGGAGCTGACTCCGGAGCCACCAGCAGTGGATCTATACTCAGAACCGGAGATGCTGCCCTATTCTCGCTGGGATGAGGAAGATCTGACCCCGTCTGCTGACGAAGATCAGCCCAAAGACCTCACCTGGGAGCCCGCAGACATGAACCCAGCCCGCAAGACACGGCGCAGCAGAACAAAGTATCCTCCAACACCACAGTCTCCAGAGCAGAGAGAGGTCACGGTCAGAGACCTGGAGGAGAAAAGGTGCCTAAGAAGGTCCAAAGCCCAGGCCAGAGGACCCCTGTGTTATGGCGTAGTGGAAGATTTCAATCTGAGAAGTGGTTATGGATTCATTGTAGCCCCTGGCATCAAGGAGGGGATATTTGTTAACAGGAGAGATGTAAGCGCTCATCTGCCTAGAGGACACCCTGGCAGAAATCTAAAGATGGGAGACTCAGTTCAGTTCACCAAGCATCAAGGCGAAAGGGGATTGTATGCCCTGGACGTAGCGTTATGTCCCAACAAACCTTACAGCCATCCCATGCTACAAGAAAGACAAGAAAGACAAGAAAGACAAGAAAGACAAGAAAGACAAGAAAGAAAAGACAGAGATAAAGAACCAGATGTAGAAACAGACGAAGACCAAGAACGGAAAGATAAAGATCCTACAGATGAAACAACCACGGACGACGACGGAGAGCAAGAAAGTCACAGGTGCCGGTGCCCTACATACCCACGCCCTGGTGAAATGGAGGAGTAGAGTAGAGAAAAGTAAAGTAAAGTAAGAAGAGAAGTTAAAGTTTTGAAAAGTTTGTTTTGCAACGTTTACGTTTAAGCATGTGCCCACAAAAACTATTGTGAGAAAACCATAAACCTTAAGGCTATGAACTTGCTATAGCCACAAACTCTCGCAGTGTAAATAGTTACACCAGTGGCACCACCACCAGGGCCAGCCTGTTTAGGGGCTTGGCTCGTCTGCAACCAGGGGGGCCCGTCCGTAGAAAAGGGCCTTGGCTCACCTGCGACCAGAGAGCACGCCTGTTTATGGGGCCTTGGCTCACCACCACAAAGAGGGTACCTGGTCAGCACCAACTGTGGAGGCCGCCTCTGCATCCTGCCAGAAGAGGCTGACGGCGCGGATCCACCAGGCCAGGTATACCCTGAAACCACCAGCCCATGTAAGCCGCCTCTACATCCTGCCAGAAGTGGCTGAAGTCGCGGCCAACGGGAGAGGAAGATTGGAGGAAAGGTCTGGGGAAACGGATGGCCCAGACCTGGTTACCAACAGGACCGGTGACCTGCCTCCTGAGAGGGTTTTGGGTGGGTTAACGGACTTGTGGGTGGAGGGTGGTGATGTCTGATACCTGGTGCTTTTAAATGTTTTACATGTTTTAATGTTTTATGCATTTTAAAATGTTGTCTTGCAGCCCGAGGACGTGCTGGTGATAACTAAGGGGGAATGTGGCGCCCCTGACCTGGTCAGGCACCACTGAGTACTGCACCCATGCTGGGGACAGTACAATACAGGTAATCCAGAAGGCTGACTGGGGTGTGGAACACAGGCGCATAGTGACCAGGTCTCACACATGTACCCATGAGAGGACCCCTGGGGATCCCAGGAGGGGGCAAGCCTTCACCTTCACTGGAATAGTGGAGGGGGTAGAGCCTCCATCTCCTCTCAAGGGGTGTGGTGGAGAGTCTGGTTGCTAGGTGGCGTAGGCAAGAACAGGAGAGGAGGAGCAGTGAGCCGGTTCAGTGTAGAGTCCAGGGAGCTCAAGTGAGGAGCAGATCCCTGGAGCTGTGCAATCTGACAGCGTCCGCGCAGTGGCTACAGACGGGGGAGAACGGTCAACTAGGAGTGCTGCCTGAAAGCCAGCTTCAGCTAGAGAGTGCACGGAGTGGGAAGTAAGGAGACTGCTAGAGAGCACCAGGCCCAACCGGGCGGCAGATCCCGAAGCGGGGATAGATTCAACTTTCTTCTGCTAAACCTGCCGGTGTGGGGCTCTTAAAGCCCACACCACAACACTACAAAAGCCGCAGCCACGTAACCGCAAGTTAGGGCCCATAGGTCATAGGAGGCAAGAGGCTGGAGTGGCCTGGTCCGGGGAACAAGCACACGGCGAAACAAGAAGGGGAGAGAGGCTTGGAGCATCTTCCCTGGGTGACCCCCATAGGGACTCAAAGTCGGGGTTACCCCAAACCACCAAGGGCTAAGGAAGGCGAGTCAGTAGTCACCCTCATAAAGTCAGCCTGAAGGATACCTGGTTCCACCTGGTTCGTCCCAGCTACGCCCGGGTTACTCACCCTGCCATCAAATGTGAGTAAAAACCCTGAAAGACACTCTGCCTGTGTGGTCATTCTGCGACTTGTAGTACTACAAACCTACACCGGGCCCTGGGGCTTGCCTCACTCTCAGGAGGCTACTACATCCGACTGCACCCACCATCAGCCCCAGGCGTCCCCTAACCTGCAGTGGCGGTCCCCACTGACCGCAATACTGAGAGTGGCGTCACGATCAAACAAGAAGATTTCCTACCAGTGACGGAGATCCAGCAACGTGGAGTCCCTGAAGGTAATGCACCGACACCGACACAACACCTGCGGGGCTACACATTTGCACTCCCCTCGCCCTCAGACCTAACTTCTTCCTGCCCTGACTGACTAGTCCCAATCTAGTATCTACGTCTCATCGTCCTCAGTATGTTCCTCATTGTCTCCACCAACAGGTGTTACAGTTTGGGAATGAGAGTCTACATTATGCTCAGAAACTTGGTCATTAGGGCCTGAATCTAACTCACAAAGCTTTTGGGCATCACTGCAGACCATTTCCTGGTCTGTACTCACTGTAGCTTGGGAGCAGACCTCAGATTCCCAGGCTATAGTGTGACTGAACAGCTCTGCAGACTCAGCCATCTCTGTTACACCATACTCTGCAGGGCGGGTGGAGACTTGAGAGCTGGAAGAAAGCAAGTGCGATTGGGATGACCACTCAGAGGACTGGTTTTTTTGGGATGTTGAAGTTGAGGTGGAGGAGAGGCCACTTGTTGGAGCACTTGAGATCCATTCAAGCATGTTCTTTTTTTGGGCATCATCTACCTTTGTTGCAGTTGTTCGGTTCCGTAAAAAAGGGAGCACATCGGATTGTCCACGGAAAGTAGTAGACATCTTACTTTTGCTGGAAGATGGCTTATCTTCAGCAGATGTTAATGTAGCTTTCCCACCTTCCCCATGGACACAAACTGTTTTCCTTTTCCAACACGCCTGTTCCCCTTTCCCCCATCATCTGTCCTTTTGCCACTCATTTTGTTAGCGACAAGATTGGACACTTCAAATGTGGTAGCAAAAATGGAGAGGTGGTGTAGATTGCAGAGGTGGTCTAGAATATTGCCAGCTGAACAACCCACACTGACTATCACAGACAATTTATGTATTGCCCTAACAGTGGCAGCACAGTTTGCAATTAGAATTGCGTAACAAAAATGGACAGCTGTGTACAATGCAGAGGTGGTCTAGCTTTATTGCCAGCTGAACAACCAGTACTGACTATCACAGACAATTTTTGTATGGCCCTAATAGTGGCAGCACAGTTCGCAAATAAAATAGCGTGGCAAAACTGGGCAGGTGGGTAGAGTGCCCGGGTTCTGTGGGTCAGTGGACAGGAAAGGAACACTAACTTAGTGTTCCAGACACTTTTAGGATGGCAGAAAAAGTGTCAGCTCTTTGGGCAAATAAAATAGCGTGGCAAAAATGAACAGGTGGGTAGAGTGCTCTGTGGGTACCAGGACAGGAAAGGAAGAATCACTTTCTATCCCTGCTAATGATAAAATGCAACAAGGAATTCCCTGAGCTGAGGTACACAGACGCTGTTATCTAAAGCTGTACACAGCATTTGCACGGACCTGCCTAGCAGCTATGGCTATGAGCGCTTGTAAATCAGCCCTGAAAAGGGCTGAAATAACCAGCAGTCCCTAATCCCTACAGCACTGTGTAGCTTGCACTATGTCTATAGCGCACACAGCAGGATAGGCGGCAGCAGCGTGAGCGGTGACTGTCACCCACACGCAGAAGGCAGATAATGGCGGCAATGGGGAAAATGGCCGTATCTTATAAGGCAAGGACATGTAACAAGTACAGCCTATGACACATGTCCTTGCTTGTCTGGCAAAAATCCACTTAGCTGTGTGTGTGTCTGTGATTGGCTGACACCCTGGCCCGCCCCACTGCACGCGCGGTTAAGAAAAAAAAAATGGCGATCGGCATTCTATCAGCACTCGGCTGCAGCACAGATCTAAACCGCGTCTCCCCCGCACACTATACGCTGAAATTTGGTAATTGCGTGAATCACAGTGACTCACACTATTACAGTGAAAAGCCAGCTAGTAACTAGCGAGGCTTTTTGCTGATCGAACCGTTCTCGAATGTAACTCGAGCTGTCGAGCTTTTAGCAAAAAGCTCGCGTTCGAGTTCGATCTCGAGCACCCCCCAAAATCACTCGAACATGAAATTGGCGAACCTCGAACATCGCTCAACTCTACTAGCCAGGTCTTTCACCGGGAAGGAACAACCATGGGAAGGGCAGTCTCCAGTCAAGGAAACCACCTATGCCAAAACATGGTATCCATCCACAGACAGTTGTTTCGGGGTATTTGCCCCTCATCAATGTGGAGTAGGAAACTGGCTAGTGGGAGCAATGTCTAGTAGAAGACTACATAGGTAAGGATGGTTGACCTTAGGGAGATCAACATCCAGCACCATGGAGCACCATCACGTGTTTCTTCTACTCCACACTGATGAGGGGCAAATACCCCGAAACAGCAGTCTGTGGATGGATAGCATGTTTTGGCATAGGTGGTTTTGTTGACTGGAGACTGCCCTTCCTGTGGTTGTTCCTTCCCGGTGAAAGACCTGGCTAGTTACCTGCCAGCGTTGAAAAACATGTGATGGTGTCTCCGCGGCTTCCTTGTTTTGCATATTTCCCAAGGGGCATTGCTCTAGAATCACTGTGTTGAGAAACATGTGATGGTGCTCTGCGGTGCTGGATGTTGATCTCCTTTAGGTCAACCATCCTTACCTATGTATGTTGAGGAGTCTGACCTGACATTGCAATTGATGGTTGTCTTAGGTTTTTTGCTGTATTCATGCGCTGATGATTGTTCTGGTGCTGTATTCAAGTACATATTTTGGGTATGTGGTGATATACTAATGTGCTGATGGTGGTTGTAGTGCTGTATTATTGTACAAAAGTTGTATAACTTATATAACACCTACAGCGTTATGTGTACGTAAAGAGACATTACTGTGTGTTTTGTGTTCTGTTGCTTTTGCCTGGAAAATGTGATTTTAATTTTGGTTACCATTAGTTACAGGGATTTACCCACGAACAACCTTCATTTTATTTTAATCAATAGATCTAGGAATAATAAAAAAAAACTTCTCCAAATTGTTGTGTTTAAAATTATGTTCCTGTGCTGAGATAATCTTATATATGTCCCTGCTATGTACTGTGTAATGTACTTCATAATGGCCATGTCTAACCATACAGGGACATGGTCTGATCATACCACAACTCCTGGGCAGGGGAGGAAGTAAAGATTATACAGACTTTACAGCATGGGATGGCAAATAATTATTTTTTTGAAGTAAAACTTTTTTTTAAAGCAGAAAAGGAAATGCTTTATCAGATGTGATCCCATGTTGTGCTATTTCTTTACTCTTTTGCATCCTCCTCTGACCAGAAGCTGTGGTATAGTCTTACCGTGTCTCTGTACTGTCAGACTCGGCCATTACACAGTACATAGCAGGGACACATATATAAGAAGAAAACACCAAGAAAGCCAGCTTACCAAACACAGTCCAGTGTATGCTGCTATTTCATGAGGAGGCTCTGCGCCAGATTGAATGGCAGGAGCTCTTGCCAGCAATAGAATAGAAGAGGAAGGATAAATCCAGCGAGCTCAATGGTTGTTGATGAATTAAAAATATTTTCTTTATTTCAAAAATTAATAAAAAGTACAGATAGCAGCAAAAACAAATCAGTTCAGGCAGAGATGGAATATTACTGCTGAAAAACGCATGGCAAGACACGTTTCGGTTATACCTTTATCATTGCCATCATTATGGCAATGATAAAGGTATAGCCGAAACGCATCTTGCCATGCTTTTACAGCAGTAATCTTCCATCTCTGCCTGAACTGATTTGTTTTTGCTGCTATCTGTACTTTTTATTTATTTTTGAAATAAAGAAAATATTTTTTATTCATCAGCAACCATTGAGCTTGCTGGACACATATATAAGATTCTCTCAGCACAGGAACTTTTTTAAACACATCCAATTGTGGAAATTATTATTCCAAGATCTTTTAATTAAAATGACCTTTCAAATGAATTTTGTTTGCGAGAAAACAAATATACATTTTATGTTTGTGGGACTAGCCTGTTGCTGGGTCCTGTCTGAAAAGAGGGGTCTGGTCTGAAATGAGGGAGTGGTTTCTATTACACAACAAGGGAACCTATAGTTAAAAATTTTAATCTCACCCCTGATTAGGATTACTCTCCATATTGTCCATTTTATCTATTCTAAGCTGAAATATTTAATATTCCTCATATTCAGAAGCAACCAGTGATCAGTGCATGATACTTTATAAACTACACACATTTTATTGGACTATAAGCCATTCACTTCATGATTTCTCTCCCATAAATCTGCTGTGACACTTGAGATGTTTGACTCCAGTCTTTTGCGGTCATGATAATTTAGATCATATTTAAATGCAAAAAAATCATGTATCTGCGAAATTGCGTTTTTTTTTCTTTCCTGAATGGTTTCTGCTTATGTTGAAATACATTATAGTTTACCGCAAGCAAGAGTCAGCCGCCCGGTCTGCATATCCATTTGTATTGAAAGTCATTATCAATAAAAGGCTTCATTACAACTTAGATCCATTTATAGCGAGAATAAATAAAAGCTGACAAATTTGTAAGTAAATCCTTTAGAACTGGAAGCCAACAGAATAGGACAAAATTTAATTTTATGCATGAAAAATCTCATTAAGTAGCTCCATGGAAATGAAAGGAAGTTGGCATCAGACTGAGCTGTATGCACTTCATCTCTTGTCTTTTCATCCACTCAGACCTGACTGCTAATGCCGCTGGAGTGAGCAACTTCCTCTTTGCAGAAATCATCTCAGTTCCAGTCAACAATAAGGTCAATGAGATCAGCTAGTGAATGGCCTGGCTCATTCGTAGATGTGTTCAGAATCTGAACTTAAGGCAGCTGCGGCGTCCTTTGTCGAGAAGGCCTCTCGTATTACAAATCATTCCTCCCGAGACTCTGGATAAAGAGATGAAGACTTGCCTAGAAAGAGAATGAATGATTCATTTAAACTATTAAGCACATGCTAAGCCTTGTCTTTCTAGGCTGAATGGAGATTTGAAATAAGAAAATGACTTATTTTAATACCATTTTAAAGGGACTGATTCACCTATTATTTTTTTTAGAAAATAAAGCCAACCTTTTTCCAATGCATTTTTATTTTTTGAGGGTAGATTTTTTTTTGTTTCATTTTATTTACCAGATTATGGCTGAGCTTTAGTTAAATGTATTTAAAGGGGTGGTTCACTACTCTGCAATAGTGGCCTTATCCCTGTAAAACTGATAGGGGAGGCTTTTTCTAACTACCTTGTTCAGCCAATTCTGCCTCTGAGTGGCACTATTGTGGTCCGCTCAAGCCCATGGCGTGACCCCCGGGCTCTGGGATCTCTGAGATCTGGTGATGTCACGTCAACATCCAGTTGATCCGACATCACTGAGCTCGGCTCCAGTCTCCCTGAGTGACTGGGCTGTAGGCGGTGTTTCACTGTTCCTCAGAGCCAACATGACACGCAATTTCTCCTTCACCGCAGAGCGCCGCAAGCAAAAGTGATGCTGGGCTGTGACATTAGGCTGTGACGAGCATCAAAACACTGCCCAAAGCCCAGTTACTCAGAAAGACTAAAGGCCCTGTCACACACAGAGATAAATCTGCGGCAGATCTGTGGTTGCAGTGCAATTGTGGACAATCAGTGCCAGGTTTGCGGCTGTGTACAAATTGAACAATATGTCCATGATTTCACTGCAACCACAGATCTGCCAAAGATTTATCTCTGGGTGTGATGGGTCCTTAAGACCAGTTTCGGTGATGTTGAATCTCAGAGGTCACAGAGCCTGGGGGGTAACTTCAAGGGGATGAATGGACTGCAATAGTGCCGTTCACAGGCAGAATTGGCTGAACAAGGTATTTAGAAAAAAAACTTCCCTATCTGTTTTACATAGATGTGGTCAGCATTGCAGAGTAGTGAACCACTTCTATAAAGTTATGCTTTATAGTAGCCAAATGGGCTAAAGACAGCATTATACAAGATCTGACTAGGGATGAGCGAGCAGTAATGCTCAGGTGCTCGATGCTCGGATTGAGCATATTGAAATGCTCGGGTTCTTGACCCGAGAACCGAGCCCAATGTTAATCTATGGGAAACTCAAGCATTTTTCCGGCGGCACACTTGGCGGTCTGTAGAAAGCCTAAAAATGTTACAACTGTATAAGAACAGTGCACAAATGACATGGGAACAGCATGGGGAAGACCACTGTAAGCATTTCTGACTCCCAGGTCACTGCTGTGAACAATATTGTTTGAGTATTAGGGGGATGAAGAAGACTGTGTTCCTCCTCCCGTGTGACATGTGTGACATGCACTTTCGCTTAGTAGCATATGTGCGGCAGCTTCTCTCTGCCTGTACATTTGCTGCTAAGAAAAATTAAAAGTGAACAGTAGAAACAAAATAGCATATTCACCTCTCTGCAGACTCCCGGGACATGTCCAATCGGCTCCAGGACCTCCCAGTAGTCAGCTGATGCTGTCCCCTGACAGCATCATCTGATTGTTTAAGGTGGCCGGCTTTTTACTGCCCGGATTTTAAACAATCAGATGTTGAATCAGCTGATCATTCATAAAAGCCGGACGGCTTTTTACCGCCCAGCCGGTTTAAACAATCAGATGATGCTGTCAGGTGACAGCATCAGCTGCTTACTGGCGGGTCCTGGACGTGTCCCGGGAGTCTGCAGAGTGGTGAGTATAATTTTCTTTTCTACTGAATCTTTTCTGCTTTTAAAAAAATCAGCTGATGTGTCATCTGATTCAGGTCCTTGAACGTGACACATCATCTGATTGGTTTACCTTCTGGCAAACCAATCAGATGATATTGGATCCGGATTGGACATTACGGGACCCTCAACCCAGGACTACGGCAGAGGGGGGGTTTAATTAAATAAAAATGGAGTCACTAATTTTGTTGTGTTTTATTTTTAGTAAAAATATTTTTCTCTGTGTTGCTTTTTTTATATTTACTAGAAATGCATGGTGGCCATGTCTAATATTGGCATGACACCATGAATTTTGGGCTTAGGGCCAGCTGATAATACACAGATGGCCCTAACCTCACTATTACCCAGCAAGCCACCCGACACCAGGGCCGCTGGAAGAGTTGTATACAGTGCCAGAAGATGGCGCTTCTATGAACGTGCCATTTTCTGGGGCGGCTTTGGACTGCAATTTGCACTGGGGGGGCCAGAAAGTGGGGGCCATCCTGTACTATGGATTCCAGTCCCCAGTTGCCCAGTTGTACCTGGCTGGACATAAAAATTGGGCGAAGCTCACGTTTTGTTTTTTAATTATTTCATGAAATTCCTGAAATGATTAAAAAAAAAAAAGGCTTCCTATATTGTTGGTTCCCAGATGGGTACAAATAGGCAGCTGGGGATTGGGGGCACCCCGTCCCTGCCTGCTGTACTTGACTGGCATACAAAAATATGGCAAAGCCCATGTTGATTTTTTTTTTTAAATTCATTAAGAAATAAAAAGAACTAAGAAAAAAACCCCAAACACATAACCCTAACCCTAGGATTAGGGTTAAGGTTGAAAGAAAAAATGTGTGGGCTCCCACTGCATTTTCTATTGCTGGCTAGGGGTAACCCAAGCAGCTACTGGCTGCTAACCTGCACTGCTTGGTGTTACCTTCACTGGCAATGGAAAATCCAGGGAAGCCCTTTTCTTTTTAATTTTTTTGCCAAAAAAAATTAAAAAAATGACATGGGCGTTGCTATATTTTTGTATGTTAGCCAGGTACAGCAGGCAGGTACGGGCTGCCCCCAACACCCAGCTGCCTATTTGTACCCAGTTGGGAACCAAAAATATTGGGAAGTCCTTTTTTTAATTTTATGAATTTCATGAAATAATTTAAAAAAATGACTTGGGCTTTGCCAAATTTTTGTGTCCAGCCAGGTACAGCTAGACAGCTGGGGACTGGAACCTTCAGCGCAAGGTGGCCCAAGCTTTCTGGGCCCACCCCGCTGTGAATTGCAGTCCGCACCCACCCCAAAAAATGGCGCTTTCATAGAAGCACCATATTCTGGTGCTGTATACAACTCTTCGAGCGGCCCTGGTGCCGGGTGGCTCACTGGGTAATAAGGGGTTAATACCAGCTTTGTTTTACCAGCTGGTATTAAGCCCAAGATTCTTAATGTCAGGCCAAGTTTTACCCAGCCAATAAGAATCTCCAATAAAGGGTTAAAAAAAGACAACTCCATCTTTATTACTCCCTCTCACCCCTCTATGATCCTGGTCTTCTGTCTTCTTCAACCAATGCAGCTCTACAATATCAGAAAGCACGGGGTGGAGGAAGAACGCTTCTGCTCCCCATGCTGTCTAATCACTCAATGAGTAAGCAGAGACTGTGGGTTGGCAAGCGGTGACATCACTGCTGCCACCGTTGCCATAGTAACCTAATAAGAGGGTTACTATAGCAATGGTGATATCTGATCACCTGATTCCTGGCGCCGCTATTTACCTGCTCCTGTTCCTACATGACCTAAGACACACACTAAATCTGTCACTAGTTCAGCAGCACTTCTCCCTACACTAGTTGACTGTGGATCAGAGTGACGAGACAGCGCCTTCAGGTCTTATATAGACCAGATGACGCTGTGCAGCCAGCTGAACACTGTAATACCACAACCAACATGGCTGTGGCATTACAGTGTGTGGCAGTCAATCCCTGCATGTGGACTGACTCTGTAAAGAGCGCCAACATGCAGGGAGGGAGAGCCGAGCATGTGTCCGAGCATCTCGCTGGTACTCGGCGCTCACCGAGTATCTCGAATACTGAAATGCTCGGGCGAGCACCGAGTACCGGCGAGCATGCTCGCCCATCCCTAGATCTGACTAATTTACTTCTATTGAATAGTTTGTTAGGCATGCTCTGTGATCTATGTGGAGGTCATTGTTCTGCACAAAGGTGGAGGACGTGATCTGTTGATAAAGGAACCAAGACCTGTCATATTGATTGGTGCCTCCATTCCTGACTTCTGTGTAAACTATATTTTCTCTGAAAATCCACATTCATACATCTGTGCTGAGACTGGCCATAGGTCTCCTCACCCAAACTCATCAGCCTGATATATACCTGCCGGGGTCTGTGAATCTCTAATACGTTTATCTCTTATTCATGCTGATTGTGGTTTGGCTTAATAGTCAGCATAGAAATTAGTATTATTGTTGGATAATTTTTCAATATCAATAACTCCATGCAAAATAAAAAATAATCAAACAGTATGTTTAACATAAAAACTTGATTTTAACAAACAAAGACAGGATGATCATTTAGCCATAAATGAGACTGAAAAAAGGTTTATTTATTTTTACAGTGATACAATGATGCACGAACACAGAATAATTTAGATTGATATTTATAGATAAAGATAATTTATTTAATAATAGGGTCTTGTATGACCCTCCTGTGCTCTCAGAAAAGCAAGAGAGAGATTTACTTTAACAGTATTTAGCTCGCTGAGTATTCTGTTGTATGTTCATGACATGATTGAAAATAAACTACAATATGTCAGAGTGGATTTTCCAGCTGAGAATATAAACAATAATATCTCAATTTACTGACAGCGTGCATAGATCTTGAGAACGTAGAAACATCATAAATTATATTAAAATTTTAATTTGGACTATGCTTAAATGGGTCATCAATATCTGATTGGTGGGAGTATGACACCGGGCCCCCCTTCCAATCAGCTGTTCCCAATGCCACTCGCGGCATGCAGAGCTCCGTTAACTATATAATGGCCAGGGCTGGGTACTGCATATCTGCCATCTATTCAAATCAATAGGGAGCGGATGTGCAGTACCCAGCTATGGCCACTATTCTGTTGACAGATCTGTGCTGTGCCACTCTGCAACTAAATAGTTCTGGCAGCTGGATATCCTATCTGTTGAATCCCTGTTTATCTGTCCTATTTTCTGAAATTAACCATCTACTGTATGTATTATCCTCTGGGAAAATGCATTATTTGCAAACTTAAAGGGAATCTAGCAGCAGTTTTTCGATATGTAATCGGAGGACAGAATGATGTACGGGTTAAAAAACAAAAATTAACCATGCCTCTCTTATCAGGCTGTGTGCTGTTGTTTCCTTAAACTAAATATTTAATCACATAGTGATTATCATTGCTGGACTACAATGTCATGTGCACTGCAATCTGACACGCCCACTCCTTTAATTGGCACCTCACTGTCTGTACAATCTGTATAGAAGGCCTGGTGTGGGTAGCTTTCTTAGCTCTGCTGAATTGCTAAATTTAAAAGCTTTGATTGTGTCAGAGCGGCTGCACCCAGTAATCTAAGTGATACATCATTATATTCAGGATCTCTTTGCCTACATCATGCTGCTCTCAGATGAGGTAGCAAAAACCTTCTGGCAGATTCTCTTTCAGCCGCTATGTATAGCATGTGGTAATGCTGGCAATATAATTCCCATATATTTCTGAAAATCTTTCCATCCAAATATATTCAATTTCTCAGTACAAACAAGTAATGTTATAAAATCTCCACTTTTGAATTCCCATGACTAGACATTTCTAAAATATTACTATTTTTGAAGGAAAAACAGAGTTCTTCTTGCCGCTTTCATCACTGAGTATTTTAAGCCTTCTCACCCAGAAATATATTGCTAGATTGTTCTTCCATAATTGAAATGTAAAAGTTCAGCATTGCTTTTTCAGTTCACTAACAAACCCATAGTTGTTAGTAGAAAAGAATGAAATGTAATTTGTTTTCATGGTCAGGTGCTGAGCTGACACTTTTCTTGCTTTGGTTCGTCACTTTGTACCCTGTCAACAAGAACTCTGATTGCCAACTAATAAAGAATCGAAACTCATCATATTTAATAATTACTTTCCCTTTGGATTCGTTAGCGCGGCATGAAATCAATAGCTGCCTATTATAACCTCATCGCTAATTTATTATATTGCAACCCTGACAAGAAACCAACAATCCAGTCCTAAAATACAGCTTTCACAAATACATTGCAAAATGCCAAGTAGACATATTGTTTAAAGCACTCAGTATTGTGGCTCATATTAAAATCAATAAATGAAAGTTACAAAAGTAATTAAAGTATCAACACATTTGGCTGCATCGGCTCTGAAGAAAGCAGAATGTATTGTAACATTTAGATTTCTGTTAGATTTGACTGTTTAATCCTGTTTGAAATGTGTCATTATTAGGACACGTTCACACAGGAGTATTTTGGTCAGTATTTTACATCAGTATTTGTAAGTCAAACTAGGAGTAGGTAAAAAAATGTAGAAGTGGTGCAAATGTTTCTCTTAAGTGGGAGTCACACTTGCGCGTATCTCTTGTGAGTCTCGCATCACATCATCTGGCACGGCCGCACACTCTCCGGACAGGAGCATCTCAGCTGCCTAGAAATACATGCAGCCGACCTGCTCCTGTCCGGAGAGTGTGTGGTCATGCCAGGTGATGCTATGCGAGACTCATGCGAGATACACACAAGTGTGACTCCGGCCTTATACTTTTCTTCTTACTGTACCTAAGTGCTTCCAATTTTGTAGAGGTATGTGAAAGTTTTTGTAAGGATTTTTTTTTTTACACATTTTGTATAAAATCAATTTGTTCTTGCTTCCTTTTCTCTTGGCTGTTGGCTCAGGTTAAGGTTACCAACTTTTTAAGACATCATAATTTAGTGATTAACTGTCACGATTTGCCTATGCTATGTGTTTATATGTGTGGCCTACAAATGGTTGGGATGTGACTTGTAGATGACGAGTTTTGCCAGGACCTAGTGAGATTATACTACTTTTGTTTTATGAGAAAACAGAGTTTTTAAAAAGGTTTTACAGGTTTGATGATCACAAATGTAGCATGTTACCACTGCAGCTAATCACTTGGCATTTACGCCGATATAGTCAGCATTAGACTACTTAGACCAGTGATTGGCTGCTGTGGATACATACTCTAATTGTGATGTTACCACTGTACTCATATCATCAAAGATGAGGGGCAGCAGTAGAGAGACAGTGCTGGAACAGCAAAACAAACTACATTAAAAACAACTTTAACCAAATATAAAAAAAAGTTAATGGTGAGCATATCTGTACATCAGAAACAAGAACAGATTATGTCTACCACCATGTAGCTCACAGGTACCAATCAATATCTGTAGTCCTATGGTTACATATCATTTCAACTAAAAGTCTATGCAATTTAAAAATGACCTATCAGTAAAAATCAATTTTTATATAAAAATGAAAAATATAATTATATGTGTGTTTAGTTTGCTAGTGATGAGCGAGCATGCTCACCACTGCTCGATACAATATCAAATACTTATTTTGCTTGGGAATGCTCGGTACTGGATCAAGTGTCGTGGCTACTCAAGCGCCATGCTTGAGTCCCAATCCCACAAGTTTTTGCGTCTGTTTTTAGCCACTAAACATGAGAGGATTGCCTGGCACATTGGCTACTAGCATTACTGTGATTAGCCGGCCGCATTGCGTCATCAAATCTATATAAGACCTGGTGGACATGACGATTGGCTCACTCTACCCTGGAAACAGTGTAGGGATAGCTGCTGGAGATAGATTAGTGTCTTAGATAAGCAAAAAAGGCATATATAGACAAGGGTTATTTCAGAACATTTATTACTACTGCACCCTAAAACCAAAAGCTGTTTCAGGACTACATATATTATAATTGTTATTAATACCACTCTTGGCTCCATTTAGTGTAGAGATAGTTATTGGAGAAGGAACAGTGTATTAGTTAAACATTAAAGGCATATTGGCAGGAATAATTTCCTAAAAGTCCTTGCTATGGCACCCTAAGACCAAAAGTCCATTTCAGGGCTACTTATATTCTATTGTGTTTCTTAGTAATACAGCTCCTTGCGGCATTTAGTGTAGGGAGAGTTGCTGAGAAGACTGAGAAGAGATAGTGTATTAGTTTTGCATTGAAGTCATATAGGCAGAGATTATTGACTTACAGTCCTTGCTGTTGCTTCAATGTAAAATCAAAAGTCCTTTTCAGTTCTACATCTATTTTATTCTAGTCCATATTCATATTGCTGTTAGCTGCATACCTAATTTAATATACGGAAGGCATGCAGTAAGGGACGGGGAAGTGGATGTGTTGCAGATGGTGCATGCAGAAGCTGAGGCCATGACCAGATGAAACTGTACCTGCTGCAAGAGCACAACAAACATGCTCATCCATGAGACAAATCTTCCTGTTACACTTTTCAGGTGGGGGCACAAGACACCACTGTTGAAGCAAGAACGAATAGGTGGTCAGTTGTATGGCAAATAATGTTTCCAGTCTGTTTCCCAGTATCAAAGACCTTGTCTTCCACAAAGTCCAGTCTCACCAGCTAAAAGTCTGGACCACATATTCCTTAGACTGATCTTCCTTTCCACAATGACGAGTCATAGATTCATGTAATGTTAGAGTTGGAAGGGACCTCCAGGGTAATCGTGTCCAACCTCCTGCTCAAGACAGATGTCTGTCCAGCCTCTGTTTGAAGACTTCCATTTAAGGAAAACTCATCACCTCTTGTGGCAGCTTGTTCCACTCATTGACCATCCCCAAAAAGTTTTTTCTAATATCTAATCTGTATCTTGTACTTATCAGTTTCATTGCATTGCCTCTCGTGTTTCCATGTGCATATGAGAATAAGGATGATACCTCAACACTATTACATCTCTTTAGATATTTGTAGACATCTATTAAGTCTCCTTTAGCCTTCTTTTTAGCAAGCTAAACATTCCCATTTCCTTTAACCGTTCTTTGCAGGACATACTGTGAACTCCTTGGTGTGTCCCAGTGTGAGATCACTTCTCTTCTAGGACTCTTATTGGGTAAACTAATAGATCACAGACTGCACATGTCAACAACATGGTGCAGCAGCAAAAAAATCAAACAGTTCTGTGATGTATTAAGAGATCCATAGAGTCTAGATCACGTGAAGTAATTATCCCCCACTACTCCTCTTGTGCCAAAGAGAAATAAAGGGGGATATTACTTCACGTGATCTAGACTCTGCTTTTCTTAGTACATCCCAGAACTATGTTTGCCTTTTTTGCTGCTGCATCACTCTGTTGACTCATTTACAGGCTGTGATCTATTAGTTTACCTGAATAAAGAGACCCAGGAGACAAATGATCTCAAACTGAGACACTCTGAGGAGCTCTTTGCACTTACATGTTTTGATTTTGGCCTCTCAACCTGCATGTTTCAAGAGGGACATGAGGAGATTGTGTGCAGTGATGCACAAATATTTGAGCACCTCTCAAGAGGTAGATGATAATGAGACACAGTTTGCAACACATCATGTTGTTAAGTCAACAAGTCAGGAAGAGGACCAAAGTGCAAAAGTGGAAGATGAGTTGGTGGATGAGGCAATCACTGATCAAACCTGAGAGGGTGACATGCAGAGTAAAGACAAAACAGATCCACAGCTTCAAATAGGCAGGAAGAAGTAATAGAGTGACCAGAAGGAGAAGGTGAGCAACTGTTCCCCATAGCACATACATGGAGCATGTTCCAAGTCTGTAGCTTTTTCAAAGAAAGTGCAGACTATAACAAAGCATAATTTGCAACATGTGTCGTACAAAAGATCAGCAGAGGCCTGACCACTACCAGTGTGACCAACACCAGCAAACTTAGGCACATAACATCAAAGCACCAGCCTAGGTAGACTGAACGCCTGGGTCCACCCTTAGGGGTACTTTACACGTTGCGACATCGCTAGCATCGTCTAGCGATGTCGAACGCGATAGTACCCGCCCCATCGCACATGCGATATTTGTTGATCACTGCCGTAGCGAACATTATCGCTACGGCAGCTTCACACGCACATACCTTGTCGGCGACGTCGCAATGACCACCGAACAATCCCTCCTTCAAGGGGGAGGTGCGTTCGGCGTCACCGCGACGTCACCACGACGTCACTAAGCGGCCGGCCAATAGAAGCAGAGAGGCGGAGATGAGTGGGACATAACATCCCTCCACCGTCTTCCTTCCGCATTGACGGTGGACGCAGGTAAGGAGATGTTTGTCGTTCCTGCGGCTTCACACACAGCGATGTGTGGTGCTGCAGGAACGACAAACAACATTGTATCTGCAGCTGGAGCGACATTATGAAAATGAACAATGTGACACAGATCAGCGATTTTTGACTGTTTTTGTGCTCTTTCATCATCGCTCCTAAGATTTACACATTGCGATGTCGCTACCGGCGCCGGATGTGCGTCACAACAACCGTGACCCCAATGATATATCGGTAGCGATGTGGCAATGTGTAAAGTACCCCTTAGTGTCTGTGGTGACACCACTCCCTGTTCTCCTGTGCTACGTCCTTGCAAATACCCTGTCCAGGATGCAGGCACAGATGCCTCCCATCCTGCACCTGTCATTGCACATTCGCAACCATCAGCAACCACGTCCACTTCCTTATCCCAGTGCAGCATTCAGCTGTCCCTACTACAGGCCTTGGAACACATGCAGAAATATGCAGCCACCCACAGGAGCAAACACTAAACGGTTGTTTATCCACAATTTTGCAAAGGTGCTAACAAATTTGTCAGCCCCACTTTTGGGGTTTTGTGTGAAATTATGTCCAATTTGCCTTATTTTCTCAGTTTTGTTTTTTTGTTATTTTGATAAAGAAATAAACGTGTATAACAAAATGTGTATTTGCAGTAATTTTCTGGTAGAAATACTAAATCTTCTTGAACAACTTAACCACTTTGCTGTATATTATTATTATTATTATTATAGCGCCATTTATTCCATGGCTCTTTACAGTGAAAGAGGGTATACATACAACAATCATTAACAGTACAAAACAGACTGGTATAGGAGGAGAGAGGACCCTGCCCGCGAGGGCTCACAGTCTATAGGGAAGGGATATATATATATATATATATATATATATATACATACACTTCCTGACAGAAGTTCTGTCGCTTATCCTTGTTATGTAAATAAAAGCTTATAACCTGACTTTAAATTCATCCATAGTTTTATAAATTACTCTTTTGAAAGCTACGGGGGAACACTATTCTCCTTAAGGAGACTTTGCAAGCCAGTCTGGCTGCCAAGTAAGGGGACTTATAGCTGCCACACCCCTCTAACTGACGAGGGGCAAGCACCCCGAAACACCGTGTCTGCAAATTGGGATTCTGATCTGGCTTATATATCCTGAGTCATATTGCAAAGGATTGTTAAAAATCCACTTGTGACTTTTAGGATCGCTACTTCCAATAGGTGGCGCTGTGCTAGAGTTTGTCTCCTTTACTGGAGAGACAATTTGAATATTTCTTAGAGGGGCGTGGCAGCTATAAGTCCCCTTACTTGGCAGCCAGACTGGCTTGCAAAGTCTCCTTAAGGAGAATAGTGTTCCCCCGTGGTCCCCACATAGCTTTCTCATGAGCCAGATCAGACACCCCCATACTTTGCACTGACGAGGGGCAAGCACCCCGAAACACCGTGTCTGCAAATTGGGATTCTGATCTGGCTTATATATCCTGAGTCATATTGCAAAGGATTGTTAAAAATCCACTTGTGACTTTTAGGATCGCTACTTCCAATAGGTGGCGCTGTGCTAGAGTTTGTCTCCTTTACTGGAGAGACAATTTGAATATTTCTTAGAGGGGCGTGGCAGCTATAAGTCCCCTTACTTGGCAGCCAGACTGGCTTGCAAAGTCTCCTTAAGGAGAATAGTGTTCCCCCGTGGTCCCCACATAGCTTTCTCATGAGCCAGATCAGACACCCCCATACTTTGCACTGACGAGGGGCAAGCACCCCGAAACACCGTGTCTGCAAATTGGGATTCTAATCTGGCTTATATATCCTGAGTCATATTGCAAAGGAGTGTTAAAAATCCACTTGTGACTTTTAGGATCGCTACTTCCAATAGGTGGCGCTGTGCTAGAGTTTGTCTCCTTTACTGGAGAGACAATTTGAATATTTCTTAGAGGGGCGTGGCAGCTATAAGTCCCCTTACTTGGCAGCCAGACTGGCTTGCAAAGTCTCCTTAAAGAGAATAGTGTTCCCCTGTGGTCCCCACATAGCTTTCTCATGAGCCAGATCAGACACCCCCATACTTTGCACTGACGAGGGGCAAGCACCCCGAAACACCGTGTCTGCAAATTGGGATTCTGATCTGGCTTATATATCCTGAGTCATATTGCAAAGGATTGTTAAAAATCCACTTGTGACTTTTAGGATCGCTACTTCCAATAGGTGGCGCTGTGCTAGAGTTTGTCTCCTTTACTGGAGAGATCTTTTGAAAGCTGAAACCCTCCCAAAATTGGTTTAGGTTATGAAAATAAAGTTGCTGCAAAGGTGAAATAATGATCATTTTATGAACACAGAGAGGTCAGATTTTGGCAAGACAAAAGTTTTGTCGCCCACAGAAAGTAATGTGAAATTCAAACAAATAATTAACTTCTAATACAAAGATATGTTGCATAACATTGGTTAATGAAGTCGTGGTGCTATTAGAGCCATATTTAATATTTTGTGTGACTTCCATGAGCTTGAAGGACTGCTTCCATGTGGTTCAACAATGATTCATACAATTTATTGATGAAGTCATCAGGAATAGCAAAGAATGCAGTCTTACATGCCTCCCAGAGTTCATCTAGATTCTTTGGTTTTGTCTTCCAAGCTTCCTCTTTCATCCTACCATAAACATGCTCAATGATGTTCATGTCTGGTGACTGGGCTGGCCAGTCCTTGAGCACCTAGATCTTCTTTGCCAGAATGAACTTTGTTGTAGAGATGTATGTATGAGATAGAGCACCATCCTGCTGCAGAAATTGACCCCTTTTATGATTGGGAATGTAAGAGGTAGCTAATACTTCTTGATATTTTAGGCTATTGATATTGCCTTCCACCTTGCAAATGTTTTGCACACCCCCATACTGAATGTAACCCCAGACCATGATCTTCCCACCATCAAACTTAACTGTTTTCTGGATGTGTTTTGGACTTGAGGTGACCAGGCCTGTTGGAGCTCTGCTACAGTGAAAGAGGAGCTGGCTTTGGATTTTCTAACCAACAAATGTTCCTCCTGAGCAGTTGTCTTGTGGTGTCTGCCGGACCTGGGCTTGTCAAAAATATCTCCAGTCTCTTCACATCTTTTTTTAATTCTTTGTACTTGACGCTGAGACACATTAAAGGTGTCTGCGACCTCTGCAGTCTCTTGATAATCAAGGCATTGGTCGCAGGGTGGACTTTTGGCATGTTCTCAGAGGTCAAGTTGTAGTTCAAGTGAAGGTCTGGGGTGCTTGGTTTCTTTTTATACACACCCACTAATTAAGCGATCATTTAGTGAGCACAGGTGAGGATGTAAAATAGGATTAGGTGCATTATATGATCAATACTTCAGCTTTGTAGCAACTTTATTTTCATAACGTAAACCAAATTTGTGAGGCTTTCAAACGACTAATTTATAAAACCAATGGAAAAATTTAAAGTCAGGTTATAAGCTTTTATCTACATAACATGGATAGGTGACATAACTTCTATAAGGGAGTATATATATATATATATATATATATATATACTAGCTGTAGCTGTAGTATCTGGCATTGCCCGGGGCAGTAACTAAGTATATCTCTGTCTCTCTCCCACTCTCTCTCTCCCACTCTCTCTCTCTCTCTCTGTCTGTCTGTCTGTATCTCTCTGTCTGTCTCTCTCTGCCTGTCTCTCTCTGCATTTCTCTCTCTCTATCTCTCTGTCTCTCTGTTACTCTCTCTGTCTGTCTCTCTCTCCCTTTGTGTCTCTCTCCCTGTCTGTGTCTCTCTCTCTGTCTTTATCTGTGTGTCTAGTTCTGTCTGTTTCTCTCTGTCTCTGTCTGTGTGTCTCTCTCTCTCTCTCTCTCTATCTCTCTGTGTGTCTCTCTCCATCTGCCTCTCCATCTCTTTCTCTGTCTGTCTCTTTTGTTAAGGGGGGCATAATTTAGGGTGATGAATTTCAAGTTATGCATCCACGTCTTAAACCCATCTGCATTCCAAATTATGAGTCATTTGTCAGCATGCAGGCTATTCGTCCACACAGATCAGAAATGACCATGGATCTAGTTAGGAAATATGACTGGTTTAATTACGGAAGTTCAGATATTTTTAAAGAAATCAGTTGGCTAGGAGCAAAGAATACATAACACTTCTCCTATTGGGTAAATGGCAAAAAGAGTCAGCATGAATCACTTATGACCAGAAAGTCCCGAATCTGAGTACAGTTCGAACGCCATTTTGAGACATGTTTTTGGATATCTTCATATAATTCTTAATACTCATAACAGTCCATAACCATGTGCTTGTGCACCTTTTTCCACCACACTTTTTCCTTCAACTCAACTTTCCATTAATATGCTTGGATTCAGCACTGTGAACAGCCAGCTTCTTTAGCAAAGACCCTTTAAGGCTTGCTCTCCTTGTGGAGTGTGTCAATGACTGCCTTCTTGACATCTGTCTAGTCAGCAGTCTTCACCATGATTATGTAGCCTACTGAACCAGACTAAGGGACCATTTCAAGTGATTAGGAGAGCTTTTGCAGGTGTTTTGTGGTAATTATTCTAGTTTTCTGAGATAATGACTTTTGGGTTTTCATTGGCTATAAGCCATAATCATCAACATTAACAGAAATAAACACTTGAAATAGATCAGTCTGTTTGCAATGACTCCATATAATATATGCATTTCCCTTTTTGTTTTGAATTCCTGAAAAAAAAATATTTTTTTGAGGATATTCTAATTTATTGAGATGCACTTATAGCTCATTTTCTTGCTGGCTAACTAAATAAAGCAATTTAATAATTTGACACTAACACTTAAAGGATAATACTACTGACAAGCCCCTTACCATAATGTTACCACATGTATTCAGTGAAATTCTACAGATTGTAGATAAAACTTATATTTCACTTCCAAAATTACTAAGCACATATTCACAAAGTCTCTCTTCTCTCTCCTGAATGCATTTCCCTCAAAAGATGCAAAGTTTTTGAACCCAACTATTCTCCTTTCTATAGCTTCAGGAGAGTGGAGAGAGACAAAACCACATGAATCATATAATTGCATTGAATTGATAAGCAGTTAATCATATGGTCTTGAAAATGTTACCAATATTCCACTTACTAACACACATTTTCAGGGTTTTTTTGGATGTCAGCAGATTTTATGAAAACTGTCAATGTAGAACTGGTAATGCACTGGTTAACTCTGTGAGGTAATTGTGCAAAATTTACTTCTGGGGAGTTCAGCACAGGAGGCTGAGCTGATGGAACTTGCACAAGAATGTAGAGTGGCAAAAAGGTAAGACAACAAATGTGTTACCTTATTCCAGGTATTCTTTTGAGACTGCCCACAGTTATGCACCTATTTGGCATAGCAGGAACTTTATGGGATCCTCTGGCAAAAAAATTGAGAATGCTGCGGAAGTTGACAAGTTCTTGTGTACCCAACCAAAAAAGGTGGCTATTGTAGAAGTAAAAGCTCATTCCAGAGAGACCACACCTAAGGCAAATAGCACCAGACATACCAGTTAAGCTACCAAACAAACATCCCTCCACCCATTAGACCTTTATGCAATGGCTGTTATCATTCAGGAGTTGGTTATATGAGTAGATATCACAGGTAATGTCACTGGTAAGACTGCAGGCCAATTTCCCAAGATACAAAGGAAAGAAAGGTTGCTTAAAGGAGCATTGAGATTGGAGAGAAACAATCTTGTCTCCAATTTTTTTAAACTATAGTGTGTAGTCTCCTCAAGGACAGTTTACCTGCAATCAGTGATTGCTTATGATATGCTAACGTATTGCTGTACATGGTATAAATCAAAGTCTCCTATGATTGCCAGCCATGTTCTGGCTTTCATAAGATAACCCTTATGACAGACATATAGCCTATTCAGCTTTTCATACATACACATACAGTATAACTGTATAGGACATTTATATTTTAGGGTGTGAGAATGATTCCTGGAGTATTCAAAGACACCACATGGATAGTGAGATAAAAACCAAGATTACCTGTATCCTATAATTCCAAAGCCCTGGAGTAATTGTAGCATATGATAGTTGTTGGGACCAAGAGATGCACAATGGACTGGGTTGCCAATCAACCAGAAATTCCACGATAGGTTATATAAATCGGGCACCTTTTTGACCTGTTTGTAAAAAATATTTTAGGCTTCTGTTATTTTTTTTAAACTGAATAAAATTATACAATTTTTTTTTACTTAGTATCATCATTTTACAGTTTACATTGATTGCAACTAATGTCTTCATATTATGGTCTGTAGACAGACATCACTCATAATCATAATGATTTATTATAGTTTTCCAATGTGTCAGTAACAAATATTGTCTATCCGTAATTTTTTGATACGCTGTACAGAAAAAAAAACATGTCAAGGTGGCAATGCAAGGATTGGAGTGAAGAACACTAAAAACTTCTTGTACAGCTTTTAAAATTTTGCTTAGCCAGAGTAGTTCAATGTATAATGTTTGGATGTACAGTCCATGTCTCCTTTTTCATAATCTATTTTTGTATAACCCCTTCACCCCCCGGGAAATTTTCCGTTTTTCCCGTTTGTTTTTTTTTTGCTCCTCTTCTTCCAAGAGCCGTAACTTTTCTTATTTTTCCGTCAATCTTGCCATATAAGGGCTTGTTTTTTGCGGGATGAGCTGTACTTTTAAATGAAACCATAAGTTTTACCATATAGTGTACTGGAAAACAGCCAAAAAATTTCAAGTGCGGAACAACTGCAAAAAAAAGTGCGATCGCACAATAGTTTGTGGGATATTTTATTTGCTATCTTCACTATATGATAAAACTGATGTGTTGGTGTGATGTCTCAGGTCTGTATGAGTTTGCAGACACCAAACATGTATAGGTGTACTTTTATCTAAGGGGTTAAAATAATTCACCAGCTTGTCGAAAAAAAGTGGCGCACTTTTTGCGCCATATTCCGAAACTCTTACAATCAAAAATTTCTGGGTAACAGATGGAATGTGCAGTAATAATGAACTACGGCCACTCCACAATAGCATCAATATAAAGGAGAAGAAAAGGAGTACTAAATGGCCAACCACATAATCTACTCCACCTCTACTACATTTTCAGGGTGCTGCTTGCCCATTTTTGTGTATACTATTACCTTATAAGGCTGATGTCCCCTTGTTTGGGAATGTTTATCTGGGACTGATTTCCTGCCTATTATGTCTTTTTTCTACTATTGTGATTTTACCATTGTCTGAATTTATGCTTAATAAACTATTTAGGTTTTGATACCATAAAGGCAATGGTTTTGATATTTATTGATTATGTGGTTGGCCATTTAGTACTCCTTTTCTTCTCCTTTATATTGATCATATTCCGAAACTCGTAGCGTTCTCATTTTTTGGAACCTATGACTCAATGATAGCTTATTTTTTGTGTCTCGAGATGACGTTTTTAATGGTATTATTTTTGTGCAGATACTACATTTTAATCGCCTGTTATTGCATTTTGTGTAAAATTTGCAGCGACTAAAAAACTTAATTTTGGCGTTTGGAATTTTTTTGCCGCTACACTGTTTACCGATTGGATTAATTGATTTTATATTTTTATAGATTGGGGCGTTTCTGAACGCAGCAATACCAAATATGTATATATATATTTTATTTCACGACTACGCAGTTTACCGATTGGGGCGTTTCTGAACGTGGCGATACCAAATATGTGTATATTTTTTATTTTTTTTAACCCTTTAAGTTTTAATGGGCCAAATGGGGTGTGATTTGAACTTTTAGCTTTTCACATTTTTTAAAAGTTTTTTAAAACTTATTTTCAACTTTTTTTAATTTTACTAGCTCCCCTAAGGGACTATAACGATCAGCAGTCTGATCGCTCTTCCATTTCTCCAGATCACAGCTACACAGATGACATCTGGAGAAAAGTTGCTTTTCTCTCACACACGGCCCTCTGCCAGCAGTAAGAGAAAGGGACTCAGGATAGCTACAGGAGTCATCACATCACCCTGTACTACCATGGCTACCACCGTAAGTCACGTAATCACATCACGTGACTTCCGATGGGGGTGGGTAGGTTATGCTTATGGCAGCGCACAGATACATCTTGCTGTCAGAATTTGATAGCGAGATGAAGGGTTTAATAGGTGTCGGTGGAACGTGCTTCCACTCGTGCCTGGCAGGCACACATTTCAGCTGTTGAAATGAGCTGACATATCCGCGGATCGCCGCGGACTGCCCACTGCAGTCTACGGGGACTAACCTCACACAATCCATGACGTATCCAGTACGTCATGTGTTGTGAAAAGGTTAATGAGAGTAACAAAGATTGCTTGTTTTCGATGCTACATTTCTTCATTTTTTCATTATTATATTCCAAGAGATAAAACATTTTAATTTTTATGCCAACCTTGATATTTTTTTTCTTTGACAGACTAGATATATTTTTTATGGTTCCATTTTGGATATATACAAAGTGTGTTCAATAAATTTCTGGTACTGGCATATTATGCTTACATTGCTGGTAATTTTATGATGGCTTCAGGTAGAGACACTCCTTTATGGTTTAAATGTAAAATTTCAGCTTGTTTTAACAATTAGTGTTATTTTAATCTTGTGGTCTATTGAATTCAAGAGAGACAAAGATAGCAATGAATATGATCCACATCTCAGAGGACCAATTGAAGCATCTACAAAATTGTCGAAAAAAGAAATCGGAATGGAAGATCCTCGAATTTGAGAGTGAATGTTAGCAGAATTCACCTACTTATCTGTTTGTACCTTATACA